>NC_072895.1:40000000-40625000 GCF_027943255.1 Anastrepha obliqua
TAAATGTTTCTTCAAAATATGTCCCACACTGGATTACTTACTTACTTATGTTCATTTTTTAGTAAAGTAGAATACTTTTGTTTAATTAAAATAGCTGGCAACACCCAGCTAAAATGAATGTTACACACAAACTACCTACGGCTATCTAACGATGTAAAAGATGTTAAAATCGAGGAAATATTTTTCGAGTGATGCTCGTACGAAGAAATATTCTGCAATTTCATATGTAGAGGAACTGATGATGGAAAAAAATAATAACAAATAATCGGGCATACTTCGCCATTCACCTGAAGTATTTGTCAAGCAAGCTGTAATATCTTAATAAAAGTATTACAGTACACTTTTTCTTGTACCTGTGCATATTTATGTATCTTCTTTTAAAAATTTAATTTTGCAGTAAAATTATTTTTTTTTATTGCGAAATTGCGTTCTTGATTGCACTCAGCGGTGTGAATACCGATTCTGCAAGAATATTACCCATGGCAAGACCCCCTTCTTGCCAGTTCGTATGCTTTTTCGTTTCCTTCATTGTTCCGAAGTCCCGAGATCCAAATTAAGTTAACGTTATGGTTTTCGCTCAAGGTTGTAAGGCTATTCCTGTTTTGTTCCTCCAATTTAGGATACTGATGTGATGATCTGACTAGTTACTTTGGATCTTCTCACGTCACAGAATTGTTCTGAAAAATAAATTCACTAGTCAGGTATAGCTGATGTTGCTTAATGGTTGGCACTAGTTGGTCTTGAACAATTTGTAACTACTTTTGAGCGCTACAGTTCGTGCAAAATGGTCCATGGGGCCCTCGGCTATAGTATATAATACAACGCTTGATGGTCTGACTTTCGGGAAACTACACTCTTTTCCCGACACAATTATTCCTATACCATAGCTTCGATTATCCGCGTCCAGTCAAATAAACTTGTTTCCGTACGAGTACAAGACTTTCCTACAGTTTTCTAGATTCCATTTTAATAATCGTTTTTTGCCGATCATCAGCCGAACGTACAGCGTTCGGTATGATTTACGGTATGATTACGGTGTTTAAAAGCACAGCGGATAAAATCAATGTGTTGATAAGCGCCCCACAACGCTAAAAGAATGTACAGCACCAGTTCGTAGTGTGGAATGGATACACCAACCATCTGATGGCGTTCCAGGCCTATCTAAACCTCTGCCGTCGTCATCCGTACCATCCACATTCCCTAAACCTTCAGTACAAAGCCTGAACCCTAATATTCACATTTCGATGTACACTGCATTCACTTCTCAACGCCATTGCTTTTTTGAATCGATCCTTCAAACTTTATTTGTTTGTTGGTTTTGAGCGATCTGCCAGAACATTCTGTCTTAGCAAATTAGCCTCACAAGAGCTAAATGTGAGCTTTTTATTGCAAATTGCGTCTTGCCTTAAAATATTATGGGAAATTCAGAAGATCTGCCAGTGGTGCAGTTTTTATTATATAATCACCATTGTGTATGAGTATTTATGGAAACCCACCCATAAGTTCAAAAATGTATAAGATTCATAAATAAAATTCAAATAAAAGGTGATTCCCTTGTTGCGGTCAACAGCAACGTTACAAGCCGGGTCTTAACTGCTGACGCATTATGAATATTCAAATATATGTATGTATGTATACAAATAAATACATATGTATCTACATACACACATACTTACAATTAGTAAACAATAAAATTTGTTTACAAATTGACAAAAAAAACGTTTCGTTTCGAAATCAAATTTTTTATACTTTTTTCCTATAAGTGAGGGTGAGAAGAAACTGAGCACATTTACGATCGTTGTTTTGCGTCGCCCAAGTGTAGGTACAAAATGTCTGTACACGTTCCAGACATTATTTCAACGGGAAACTCCCATTATCAAGTAAAAATTAATTAGAATAAAATTTTCTTAGAACTCATATGCAAATTCCTTAAGGTTGCCAAATAGTTTTGAAAAAAAACTGCAATAGTTTTTGGAAAAAACTTGTGAAACCCGTTTTAGGACGCAATTCTAATAGGGTAAATCAATGCAAAATTTGCAATTGAAATTAATAAATAATATTAATAATGAAAAAGTTGGGTCATATAAAAAACATTTATCTGTATTTTTTTATATGATTTTATATGGATTTTGTTAGACAATGAACAGTACTTTGATAAAAAAAATAATGAGAAATCAAGAAAAAATAGTCAAAATGTTGATGTGCTATTCTATTGTTAAAAAGTTATTGAAGAACAAAATTAGATGATTAATTTTGCGCCACCTTGTATAAAGGCGAATAAGCAATCAACTGATGTGTTAATGAATTTCGTTAAGATATCCTTTACAACATTATCAGACCTGCCCTCGGTAACTCGTTAAAATTTTATTCGGTAAATCAGAAATTATACAAACACAAAATACACAACTGAAGATAACGAGTGACGAATACAGCTTCAAAGGCTCGGTGTGAAAACCCCTAATATTGAAAGCAAAATAATTTTTTTTTTGTTTTTTTTTTTTTTGCTTGTCAAAGCACCTTTCATTTCATCAACATTTTACGAGTTGCAAATATATTTTCTAATACTGGAAGAAAAATTGATAAAATAGATTTATTTTTGCACATTCCACTGACATTTATGGCGTTTAAATAGAACAAGTAAGGAAAGCCAAACTCGGTTCGGATCCAGCTTTACATGTACATATGCACGCGCACATTTTAGTAAAATTTAATTCTGACTGGCTGTTAATTTTTGGAATCAAACAAACTCAGAGCAGATAGGAGTTATAGCTTACAACTTATAACATTAGAGGGGCGGACGAACGGAAATTTAATCCATATACATAAAGAGGGCGGCCGCCGTAGCCGAATGGGTTGGTACGTCACTACCATTCGGAATTCAGAGAGAACGTAGACTCGAATCTCGGCGAAACACCAAAATTAAGAAAAACATTTTTCTAATAGCGGTCGCCCCTCGGTTGGCAATGGCAAACCTCCGAGTGTATGTCTGCCATGAAAAAGCTCCTCATAAAAATATCTTCCGTTCGGAGTCCGCTTGAAACTGTGGGTCCCTCCATTTGTGGAACAACATCAAGACGCACACCACAAATAGGAGGAGGAGCTCGGCCAAACACACAAAAAGGGTGTTCGCGTCAATTATATATACATATATACATATATATAATTATATATATATGTATATATAATTGACGCGAACACCCTTTTTGTATATATATATGTGGGAGTGAACGTGAGTAAGATGGCAACCCATATTTGTGTCGCCCTGTGGCGCCACACCATCGAGAAAGATGAGAAAAGAAGTCGGCAGTCTTGCAACGACAACGTACGAGGAGAGACACAATATTCGAGTGCGCGGGTGCTGATCGGTTTCTGTCCAACATATATGTACTTTAATTTCAATATCTACACATTTACTTTGTAAATTAATTTTAAAATATTACCAATAAACAATATATCTTTTCCATTTTACCACATTTTGGGGGCTCAACCTAAAAGTTTTAAAGTGTAAAGTGCTGTTTCATTAAACAACGAAACTGATAATTTCTAAAGAATAAGCATGTCTTGCCTTAATGATTTTATGTGTAGTAGCTTGCGCAGTAGCACCAAAGCCAAAATTGCTATTTTCCATAAATATATATGTATTTGAAGAAGAAGAAGAACCGACGCAGACTTCGTGAGTTTTGTGGCTTTGGATACGACGAAAACAGCGACGAGTATCAGCAAAAGAAGATATACGTTAGTTCAAATTTAAGTGAACGCGACTTAGTTTCAATTTGCAACATGATGGGCATTAGCTACGATGAAGACGATGTGCTGTTGCACATATTTCGTAATTTACGACGCAACCACTTGTTCACCGAAAGAAATGACGACGTAAACGACGGAGAAAACGACGACGAAGAAGATGATAACGGCGAAAATTCTGGAGAGAATACAGCGAGTTGCGGCAAAAGGAGAAACGAAGTAGCGAACAGTAAAGTGGAGAGAAGTAACGTATGCAAAGAAGATCATGAAACGACAGACTATTACGACTTTGCGACAAATATAAGCGGAAAAAACAATGAAGAAAATGAAAACAGTAGAGCGTCGGCAAAACACATAAACATGCAAGTAAATAAATGTGTGGAAAATTCCATGACAAAATTTGCAATGACATTTCGCGATATTGAGGATTCTATTAGACCATTTGACGGTTCTAATAAGGTTCGTGTTGATTTGTGGTGCGAAGAATTTGAAGAGCAGTCTATATTAATGCAATGGGACAATCTTCAAAAATTTGTGTTTGCAAAAAAATCTTTGCGTGGTGTTGCTAAACTTTTTGTAATGAACGAAAGAGGGTTGAATTCATGGCAAGCATTGAAAAATGCGTTGATTAACGAATTTAAAGACACAACAAACAGTGCACTTTTACATAAACAACTAAGTGAGCGTAAATTAAAAGAAAATGAAAATTTGCAAGAGTACTTTTATAATATGAAAGATATTGCAAATCGTGGTAATATTGAAGACGAAGCATTAATACAATATGTTATTGATGGGATTAACGATTTGACAGTAAACAAAACGATATTGTATGGTGCAAAAAAGTTGTATGATTTCAAAGACAAACTTAAATGTTATGAAATGATGTGTATGCAAAGCAAATCAAAAGCAAAGCAAATGGTGAAAACAAATATAAACCAATATGAACGAAAAGAAGTGCAATGCTACAACTGTGGTGGAAAAGGCCATGTATCAAGCAGTTGCAAAGATAAAGAAAAAGGGAGAAAATGTTTTAAATGCAATCGGTTCGGGCATATTTCGGCAAATTGTGATAAAAATAAAAAAGACGAAACAAATTCAAAAGCAAACACGCGTCAAATTGTACTTAAGCGCGATTTTGCTCACAAGAATGTTAAAGTTGGGGACAAATATTACGATGCATTAGTTGACACGGGTAGTAAATTTAATATTGTTACTCAAGAGGTGTATGAAAACCTCAACAAACCAAAATTAAATGCGTGTAACGTTTCACTTGTTGGGTTTGGTGCAAATAGTCATGAAAATAAAATCAAACCCAGTGGGTTTTTTAAAAGAGAAATTGAGGTAGACGGTGAAACATTTTTATTGAACTTTTACGTGGTTTCGAACAATTGCATGGACATTAAAGTTGTACTTGGTGAAGAACTGTGTATGCAATCAGTAATTACTATTAACAAAGACGGTTTAATAATTAGAAAAGCGCAAACGGATACAACAATAAACGATGATGTACTTTTAATGAAAATTGATACAGTAATTCAAAATAATGAACTTGACATAGACACCGATGCAAGCAAAGAAGCAAAAAAAACCGTGAGTGAAATAATTTCGAACTACAAACCAAACAAAATTTTAACAACAAACGTAGAAATGCGAATTATCCTTCACGATGAATCCCCAATATTTTCAAGACCACGACGATTGCCATTTTCTCAAGTCGACATAGTCGAAAGCCAAGTTGATGAATGGCTCAAAGACGGTATAATTGAAATTTCAAACTCAGAATTCACCAGCCCCGTGGTATTGGTAAAAAAACGCGACGGTTCACCAAGATTATGTATAGATTTTAGGCAAATAAATAAAAAAATTATTAAAGACCATTTTCCACTTCCATTGATTGATGATCAACTGGATCGGTTGCAAGATGCTAGGTTGTTCAGCACTTTAGATATGAGAAACGGGTTTTTTCACGTGCCGGTGGAACAGTCAAGTAGGAAGTACACATCCTTCGTCACGCAGAGCGGGCAATATCAATTTTGCAAGGTGCCTTTCGGGTTATGCAATTCTCCGGGGGTATTCCAGAGACACATCAACGCGATTTTTCGAGAGCTGAGACGAGAGGGTATTGCACTACCATATATAGACGATGTTATTATTCCAGCTAAGAACGAGCAGCAAGCAATGCACAATCTAGAAAAAGTAATAAACACCTGCCGTGACTATGGGTTAGAACTTAATATAAAGAAGTGTCAATTCCTTAAAAAAAAAGTTAATTTTCTTGGATATGTGATTGAAGATCAAAAAATCCGTGCATCGCCGGAAAAGACGCAAGCGGTACATAATTACAAAATACCCAAAACACAAAAACAACTTTTGAGTTTTTTGGGCCTAGTGGGTTACTTTAGGAAATTTATACCCAATTATTCAATCATCGCAAAGCCTTTGACTGACCTAACCAAACAAAACGTAAATTTTACCATGAGCTTACCAGCTGAACAAGCATTTAACGCACTTAAAAATGCACTATGCGAGAACAACGTGCTAAATATATATAATTGCACCTACGAGACTGAGTTACACACAGACGCTTCAATTGATGGGTTCGGTGCAGTGCTACTGCAGAAATCTCCACACGAAGGTCAGCTGCACCCTGTCTACTATATGAGTAGAAAAACGACAGAAGCTCAAAGAAAGTTTACCAGCTATGAGCTGGAAGTACTGGCAGTAGTTGAGGCCATGGCGAAATTCAGAGTTTATCTACTTGGTATAAAGTTTAAGCTTATAACGGATTGTAAGGCATTTACGAAAACTCTAGAGAAGAAAAGTTTATGTACACGTGTAGCTCGTTGGATACTGTTATTACAAGAATTTGATTACGTTGTCGAGCACAGAGTAGGCACACGTATGAAGCACGTAGATGCCCTAAGCCGCTATGCAGTTATGTTGATACAAGATGACCAATTAATTATCAGAATAAGTCAAGCCCAATTAGACGATGAAAAGTTAAAAGCTATTAGAGAGGTACTTAAAAGCAAAAACTCATACAACGATTATTTTGTGAAGTCAAACATATTATATAAGATGTTCAGAGATACCGAACTAATCGCAATACCAGAAAATATGGAAAAACAAATTATTAGCCAGGCCCATGAGAGAGGTCACTTCGCAGTGAAAAAGACAAAAGAACTAATTTTAAAAGATTATTATATTTCAAATATCGACGAAAAAATTAGAAGACATATTGCGTGTTGTATACCATGTATCTTAAGTAACCGAAAGCGAGGCAAACAAGAAGGTTTACTCCATCCTATACAGAAAGAGGAGTTGCCACTATATACGTTTCATATAGATTTTTTGGGTCCTTTACAATCAACAAGCAAACAGTATCAGCATATTTTAGCAGTTATCGACTCATTCACAAAGTTTTGTTGGTTGTATCCGTCGAAGTCCACAACAAGTTTAGAAGTAATATCAAAGCTTCGCACCCAAAGCGCAATTTTCGGTAATCCGGCAAACATTGTTTCTGATAGAGGCGCTGCATTTTCCTCAAAAGAATTTCAAGAGTACTGCGAGAGTGAGAACATTAAACATACGATGATCACAACAGGCTTACCCAGAGTAAATGGCCAGGTTGAGAGGTTGAATGAAATTATAATATCAGTTTTGACAAAGTTAAGCAGCACAGACCCTACAAAATGGTTCAAACATGTATCCAAAGTTCAGCAAGCAATTAATTCAACGTTTACAAGAAGCATAAATACAACGCCGTTTGAGCTTTTGGTGGGAACAAAAATACGTACAAAAGACGACAAACATATACAAGAACTCATTGAACAAGAAGCTATAAATGCATTCAAGGGCGATCGAAATGATCTTAGAAAACAAGCGAAGCGTCAAATTCTTGAGGTTCAGCAAGAAAACAGAAGAACATACAATCTCAGACGTAAGCCGGCACAGCAGTATAAGGTCAACGATTTGGTGGTAATAAAACGCACACAATTTGGTAGTGGTCTTAAACTAAAATCGAAATTTTTGGGTCCGTACCGTATAATAAAAATCAGAGGTAATAACTCATATGAGGTAGAAAAAATCGGCAATGGCGAAGGTCCAATAAATTCAACAACTTGCGCTGAATATATGAAGCCGTGGGTAAAAGGTTCAGACAAGAATGACTTACCATTCGAGACGAATGTTTAACAGGATGGCCGAATGTGGGAGTGAACGTGAGTAAGATGGCAACCCATATTTGTGTCGCCCTGTGGCGCCACACCATCGAGAAAGATGAGAAAAGAAGTCGGCAGTCTTGCAACGACAACGTACGAGGAGAGACACAATATTCGAGTGCGCGGGTGCTGATCGGTTTCTGTCCAACATATATGTACTTTAATTTCAATATCTACACATTTACTTTGTAAATTAATTTTAAAATATTACCAATAAACAATATATCTTTTCCATTTTACCACATATATATATATATATATATATAAATATTTATACATATAGACACAAAGAGGGTGTTTCATCCAATCTCAAAAATATATCGAATTTAATGAAGTGGGGAGCCATTCGTATTCCAATTTCTCCCTCCTACTTTTCATAACTGCTCTAGACATAGTTCTGGAAACGAACACCAGAGGTGGCATAAACTGCAAGATAAATCAAAAACTAGGGGCCCGTCATATATTGACGACATCCTTTTAGTTAGTAATTGCTTTAACGAAATGCCTGAAAGACTTTGAAACATGTCGCATTAGATGGAGAAATAGTAGAAGATATAAACGAATTTGAGTATCTCGGCAGTATCTTCACCGCTGACGGTGGTACAGCGTCGAACATTCAGCGCAGGATCGACAAAGCGAAAAATACTTTAGCTGGGCTATCACGTGTGTGGCCGAATAAAACGTTTAAAAGAATAACGAAAATTAGAATATTTTATGCCTGCGTAAAATCGGTTCAAATCTACAGCAAGGAAACCTGGCGTTTAAAGCAAGATTCCATCAGAAAACTACAGTCTTTTGTAAATAGATAATTGCGTTGTATTATCGGTATCTGGTGGCCGCGAACCATCTCTAACCAATGACTATGGAAATTGACTAAGCAAAACCCAATTGAAAATGAGATCATGCGCAGAATATACAAGTGGATTAGACACACACTGAGAAAGAATCCGGACGAAGTAGCTCACTCAGCTTTACAGTGGAACCCTCAAGTCACCAAAAATAGGGGCCGCCCTCAATTGACTTGGCGGAGGTGTGTTAATACGAAGACCTGCAAATCATTTAGCTTATTGCAATTTTTTGCAAAAAAAACTGTGTAGATAGACTAAGTCCTTAGTTACTCTAACCCACAAACGAGCTTGTAGGCTGAGAGAGCCTGCAGTTGGACAAGTCTGATGTTACCTGTCAAGTCCAACCGACTGTCGCAGTTCCTCCAGTTGGACTGATGACGGTTACTTTCTATGGGCAAAGCACATGGAAAAGGTGGGCAACTCAAACAGTGCACTCTGCCTAGCTTGTAGAGAGGAGGATGAGACGGCGGACCACTTTTTGTGCGTCTGCCCGGCCTTCGCTCGAATCAGGCTGGAGGTCTTTGGCGACCACCTTGGCTCCTTGGCACCACAAGATTCAGATTTCTTCGAGGTCGAGTAGATTTAAAGAAAATTAAAAAGGTAATCCGAGTGCAGTACAATGGATTTAATTACGTCTGAGTGCAAAAACAAAAGTTCTTAGTTACGATTTTGATTGTAATTTTGGAACAAGTTAATAATTTTCATGGCAGACATACACTCGGGCGTTTGCTATTGCCTGCCGAGGGCCGAACGCTATTAAAAAATGCTTTCTTTGTTTCATATATTTGCGTTTCTATTTGCCTATATATGTTTCAATTCCTTTACACTGTTGAACGCTACTGTTAGGTGAACAAAATTTAAATACCCTGGGGCACAAGTGCGTGGGTATAAGAATAGCAACACCAAATATCAACACCAAACAACTTAACTTGCCGGCGCTTTGGTAATGAAATTTTGCTGTTAATATTATTTTTCACGTGCCGATCTGTCTGTCGTCCGACGTATGTATATACATATGCATTTACATACTCACATATATTAAGTATAGTACGTAAGCGAATATGTTTGCACGAATGTGGATTACAATGCGGCAATTTGCGGGCTGGCGAAAACAGGTCTGACTAAAACGCAGGGCCGAGGCGGTTGATTGCACATAATTCAGCAGTGAATGTACATACCGACATGTACATTTACGAAAGTGTTTACGAAAGGGAAGCTACATACGTACAATACAATAATATACTTTAAAAATAAGTAATAATTATATTATTACTCATATGTATGTGTATACCACCTGGTATTCTATCATTCTCGCGTATATACATACCTACAAACATAGAATATATGTATATCTATAGATGCTCTAATACACCTATGTATGTGTATGTACATTATATTATCAGTTGTTTTTTTGCATAATGAAAAGTGACATTATGAAGTGTCTTTTTTATGGAAAACAAATCGCGCAAAAATTTATATAGGGACGTTTTCAAACATTTGCATTTTGTTAAAATTGTACGTACATTAGTGCTTCAAAATTCAAATTAGGCGCCTTAAAAACATGTTGAAGAGTTCAAGTTTAAAGGGACTACGTAAAAATGTTTCAACATTTTATGAACGAAATCAAAATATTGAGATTTTTAATGATAGCTGTGACTTTTTTCGCAAGATGGGTTTAAGGAAATCTTGAATAACTCAAATAATCTTGGACTTCTAAGGGACCATTAAAAAAGTACAGACCGGTTCACTTGATTAGGGGCATAATTTTTATGGTATAGAATTGTTATTAAAATGATCTAATAATCCAAGGTTCTTTTTGATAATTCAAGTGAAGTCTATACTTTGCTCGAAAATAAACATGAAACAACAACAAAATGTTATTCTATCTAACGGTATTTTGTTTTTTTTTTTGGTTCAAAATCCCTTCGGTTTTACAGCGACCGTCATCTACTGCGTCGTGTGGTGTGGCCACTAAACGATCCTTCCTCTCCTTCTAGGGAGACACCCTTCTCGAAACTGCTTTCCATATTACTTCTGGAGGGCGCAGAACGACATCCATACAGGACCAATTCTATTCACCCACGTCTGGACTCACCTTATTTGTAGCCAGCTTTCATGCTATAGGCTCGTCTTCTTGTGTCTCTATCTGTGCGGCTTGGCTTTGTTACAATGGTGTCGAGGTCAAACTTTTTTTTCCGTAGTACTTTCTCGATGTATTGCTTTACCGCGTTCTAGCTCGGTACGGTATTTCCCAGCAGTAAAACTTCAGCAGTTGTAATATTGCGCTTGATTTATTGGTTCACTTTGGTGTTTGGTCGAAAACGTCTTAATACTAACCAAATGTGAAAGCAGAAGGTTTTGTCAGATCGCGGAAAAGGACAAATCGATATCTTGACCTCAGATTGGTCGAAGTCCAAGCGTTTTCGATCTGAACGTGAAACAAAGTGTCTCTTTTGGTAAGAGCTACAGAAGTAGGACTGCGATGGCTTTAACACCGAAGTGAATCCGCAAAATCCTTAAGATTGATTCAAATTCTGCGCTTTTAATAGCAAAAATTAAAGAAATGACAAATGTTGCAGTCAACAAGAGCTATTCCAAAAGCGCCACATCTGCAGCAAGGAACCTCGATTTTGCAAGGAACTACATGGCTTGGAGTTCTGTTACAAAAAATAATCCGGATGGGGATGACTTCCTCGTAAGGTTTATGTGAAAGGGCAACAATTTGAAAACAAAAATGTTTTAATATTATTGGAATATTATTTTGATGCATGTTTATTTTCGCGAAAAATACAGTCTTCACTTGAATAATCAAAAAACCTTGGATTACTAAAGGGTTTTCCAGTAACAGGTGTTATTAGATTAGATTAGAGATGATTAATGATTTTTTATGGCCGGAATTGGATGGTATTGATCCGGACAACGTTTATTTTCAACAAGACGGCGCTACGTGCTACACAAGCAACGAAACCATTGATATTTTACAGGAAAAGTTTCCGGACCGTGTTATCTCTCGAAGAGGTGATCACAATCGGCCACCGGGATCTTGTAATTTAACACCTTGTGACTTTTTTCTTTGGGGCCACGTGAAAGAGAAGGTCTACGCCAACAGCCCAGGGTCGATTCAAGACCTCAAAGATGGAATTCGTGAGGCTATCGAGGACATAGGGCAGCCACTTTGCAATTCGGTTATGGAAAATTTCATGAAAAGGATATTGTCCTGTAAGCGTGGTCGTAGTGGTCATTTGCCTGATGTTATTTTCCACTATTAACGACATACCTTCCTCTTTATAATGAAATAAACATCCGATCATTTATATTTAAAAATAATATTTTTCCTTGAATATCAAAATAACACCTCTTATTGGAAAACCCTTTAGATCAAATACGGTTGCTTCAATAATCATTTTCTTGCCTATCTATCAATAATTGCCTCTAATTAAGTGCACTGGACTGGAAGTTCATTTTACATCACAACTTATTTTTTTGCAAATTTCAATACACATCGTTTGGCATGTGTCATCAAAAGCCAGTGTTCAGTGATAGGGCCCAGCACAGCACGAGTGGAGGAACTGTCCAGAGAGACAAGTGATTTAGATCATCTTTCATTCAACCGTAACCAGATCGGTCTTTTTACCCAGTACGTTAGTTCTCTTGCCCATCTGCTATTTGCTTGCTCAATGAAAGGCGATCGAAGCAGGAGTTCACGTAAAAATAGAGACACGAGCGTATTATGAGCAGAGTTTACTGACTGTAGCAGGGCGCCCTTCTTTGTTTCGCTGGGATCGCCCTGTGCCTGAGAACTCATACTGAATTCATTATGTACTTCAGAATAAGCTCATGCACTCCCCAACAAACGAATATATTCCATAACCAACAAAAACCTGTTTATACACAACGAAAGGGAACATGTCATTATTCTGTATTACAAAATTCTGGGTGACAAAATTCTGTAAATTGCAAAAAAATTCTGCTTTTTAAAATTCTGCTTTTTGAAAATTCTGCTTTCTAAAATTCTGCTTTTTCCAAATTCTGCATGTTTAATGCGAAAAATTCTACTTTATTCAAGTTTTGTGATTTTCGTCATACAAGAAGAGAGTCAAAGTTCTCATCTCCAGGTAATATTGGTAATATTTGACTGCAAACATACATACATACCAATGTATAACTGTTATCAACTATAATTAATGTAGGTATGTACATATGTACGAGGGGATTCTGCTGTTTCCGCGGCGCCGCAATCTTCTGGCGGATTCTTATAGAACTCGACAAAAGAAAACGAAATGAAAGAGTAAAATTTTTTGATATCTCGTTTAGTTTTCGAGATATTGAATAAAAAAAGGCTGGAAGGCCTCAATGGTTTTAACACGAAAAGGAGAAGCGCGGCCCCAGGCCGCCCACGCGAAAAGGAGTTCTACGCAAAAATACGGTGGATTGCGTAGCCGGAGTTGGACTGATGAGGGTTATTTTTTTGAAGCGCGGCCGAAGGCCGCCCACGCAAAAAAAAGTTCTACGCAAAAATACTGTGGATTCTATCGAAACTGAAAAAAAAAATTATTATTATTATTTTATATTTAATATCTCGAATAATAATAAAAAATAATAATAATAATAAATTAAATAATTACATTACCTCTTTAACATTGTTAACATTATATTTTAATACAGAATTTTGTAATACAGAATTTTGAAAGCAGAATTTTAGAAAGCAGAATATTAAAAAAGCAGAATTTTAAAAAGCAGAATTTTGTTTTTAGAATTTTGTACATACAGAATTTCGACACCAACCCCAACGAAATATAATAAAATAGTATTTGCTTTCGCAAACACATCTGGTTTTTGTATTTGTTTATATGCGGTAATACTTTTATTGTGGCACCAGGGTACGTTTACAAGTCACGTTTACAAATGCTTTGCCGCAACGGACCCATAGTAACAGCCCTATTGCTTAAGAAGCTTTGCGGAGACATCACTGATAGAAACAAGAGGATTGCCAAAGTTTCAAGAGTGAATGAAGTGATTTCAGCCTAGGATGTACAGAACACAAAGGTGTACGTACGGCTTTTTCGCTCTCACTAATTGCACAGGTGTGACGTCACACACACACACACAGCAAATCTGTCAAACTCACACATATCAATTTATTCTGTTATTTGCGTAATATTTTCTTCTTTTGCATTTAAGTTCGCGTTTTCACATTTTCTCATCAGTGTGACGTCACACAAAAATTATTCCTCTGTCGTGCGAACGACATTAGAAGGAAAATTATCTCTATTACTCTTGGCCTATCTTCATTTTTTTTTGCAAACTGGAACTTTTTTCACAATTTTTTTCCTTCTTCTTTTCTAAAAGGTTACAATAATATTCAGAATTTATTGTTTTACCAGTTTTCAAGTAATCCACAAACCCCCTTTTTTTGAATTAGAATCATGGTGATAGACCCAAGTCTCATCCATAGTGATGAATCGACGCGCAAAATCCACTTTATCCTTTTAAAAACGTCCGAAATGTTGCTGAAAAAGTCGCATTGTACACACAGCTTTCTGAAACCCAATATTGCTTACCCAATGAGATGTCTAGGGCTTCTACTAAATCTTTTTCAGTCACTGGACGATTTTCCAATACGATATTCTGTATTTTTTCTACGATTTCTGGTGTTGTTGCTGTTTTTGGACGTCCTTGACGTGGATCGTCTTCAGGACTTGTACGACCACGTTTAAATTCTTCAACCCATTATTCTACTGTATTAAAGCGAAAAGTCATTATACACTTTCAACATTCATTCATGAATTTCTTTTGCTTTTAATTGAAGTAAAGCAAACAGGTGCATAATACAGTTTGTGTTATTACTCGTATTTAACTTTCTTCACTAATAATAATCATTTATGTTGTTGTTGTTGTCTGTGTGGCTGTGTTTCCTGAACTGAGGGGCACTTAATTAGCGTCTGGCGGTGTTTTAATACCATCATCCTCTGTTGTTTTGGTGACGCAGTTTTCAAGAAAGGCTATTTCCAATAACCACTTCGTTGGGTCTAGAAAGGGAACCTATAATATCTTCAATGTCAGTGAGGAATAGTTCGCCGAAAGCTCGTAGTCTTATTTGCAAAGATTGTGAAAAGGAGTTTCCTTCCCCCCACTCCTCCACAACTACAGCATTTGTTGTTGTGTGGTATGTTTAGCCTCGTCGTGTGCTCCCCTACCTTTCAGTGTCCTGTGAGAACCGTTGCTAGTTTTGAAATGCGAGTTGACTATTCACTCTTTTATCATTATTTATAGTTACTATTATTTTTTTCAATTCTCAATTGTTTGTTGTTGTTTTTTTATTTATACATACATACTTATGTATGTGTCTATCAAATTTTTGTTATCTTATCACCTCTTGTGCGCGCTACTATTACTTTCATGACAAAACTTTACACAAACAATTCGAGATGACGCAAACTGGCGGATGTTTTCAAAACAATGGCATAATGAAAATCAGCCTATTCACCGTTACATATACTCGTACTATATAATTAGAGCTCTGATGGATGATTTCATGCATTATTTTCAAAAGGTGCCTCTAAATCAATTAAGCACACTTTCGTATTCATGTGAATGTATCACGTTGGTAGTGCATACATTCGTACATAGAAGGGCGTGATAGCGGCTGATAACAACTAGAGTTTTGATTTTCCTCTGTGAACAGTAAAACGTGACCTTTCATGTTAATTCATTTTAATTAACTTCTCAAAAAATTTGCTCGCTTCATTTTGTAAGCCGCTTTTAAGTTGTTCCAAAACTATTTGTTCTCATAATTTTAATATGGAAGCTTTGTTTAAAAAGACTGAACTAAATGTTTCCTTGTTTCTATGTCAAATCAAAAAGACTGGAGGAGTAAGGTATTTCTTTTATTGACTCTTAGGCACTTGAGAATGGAAGGAAGTAGTAAATTAAGGTGATTTAAATGATTAGTTCACTCGACAAACGAAAATATTTACAGGCGTTAAAAAGTACTTAAGGGGTCCCAGTGGTCTAGAATTTTCAAAAAATCGAGTTTTTTTTTGATATTTCGAAAGTATAGGCTTTTAAGAATATACTGTGAAATTTTCGGAAGGATATTCCCAGTATTTTCGATTCTACAGCCGTTTTAGCAGGTAGAGTCAGATTTGTCACGCGGTGGCATCAAAGGTCGCATTTATAGTAAATGGTCAAAACTTTAAATGCAATTATCTCAAAACTACTTTTTTCGGTCTGGTGTTGTCAAAAAAAAAACTATTGAACCAAATCGTCTGAAATTTTAATATGTTGTTCACAACTTCAATCACCCGTACGAGAATCATATTATTATTTCAATTATTTCGTATTTTTTTTATTAAAAACTGAAAAAAACCCCGATTTTTAGAGTGTTAAATTTAAAACCGCGCCATTTTGTCAATTTTTTTTTTCTAGTACGGTCTAGCTTCAGTCATACTGATTAATAATTTTTTCGGTTTTTGTGTGTCAGATAAATAGAAGAGCCAAAATGGACAACACCGTCCAGGGCCAATTTTTCGCCATTTTTAAAGTTATTAATATAAAAAAAAATAAATTATTTTGGTGTGTAAAAGAAGTTAAATAAAAAATCTAAAAAATTTAAATATCGTTTATCATTTTTTTTTTATATAAAAAAAATTCTGAAAATACACTCAATTTTCGAGCTCTAGACCACCGGGATTCCTTAAGTTCAGTTTCAATATTTTAAAGACACGGTCTAAAATATATATTAGTTTTTAAAAAAAAGGAATAAAAAAATAAGTCATACCGAATTTAATTTTTGGTTTATTTTTTTTTTTAATTTTTTTAAACAAAACTCGAATAACTTGAAGTTTCCAACTTTGTACAAAATTAAAAAAAAAAACCAAAAAATGTTCATTCAAAATTTTAATCTTTTTACTGAGGATTTTCAGAAAAATTCTGGATATAGAGTTTTGTAGCCCATTTTATTGTTGGCATAATTATGTGTTTCTTTTTATTATTTTTTTCGTGCTCTAGACCCCCGGGACCCCTTAAGAACGATACTCAGTTCTCTCCATCTAAGACTTTTCTCACTAAAATCACTTAAATTCTTCGCATATCAGGTTTTATTCTATAAATTTAAAAGTTTTCAATCTGTATTAGTCGTTTTATCTCAGAAAAACATATACATTTTTTACTTCATGTACAAAAGTTAATGCAATGCAAAATTTCTTCGAGAAAAGTACTTAAGATCGAAGCAAAGCAATAGTCAAATAATAAAAAATGCAGGCGAAAGAGAAAAATATTCATTGGCCCTTTCCGATTGTATTAAATTTGGGCATGGGTGTTGTACTGGTCGGAATTAATATCCGTTGAAAGAGCAGTGATACGTAACATGTAAGATTATAAAGGATGAACAACATTTATTTTTCTTCTTCTTAGCTTCACAGTCCGTGGTGGATCATCGATTCATCAACAATTTTTCTCCACTTTATTCTATCTAGTTGCGTACGTTCATTTCCTTAAGATCATCTAACCATCTCTTTCATGGGCGCCCTCTCTTTCTTCCTCCAATTGGTGTTAGAGTAAAAGCTTTCCTAGCATTTCGCTCTTTCACCATGCGCGATACGTGCCCAGTCCATCTAATCCGTTGGGGTTTGACAAAACGTATTACAGTTTGTCTTTGAAGAATGTCTTTGATTTCATTGTTGTAGCGAATGCGGTAGGTGTCGTCTATTGTTATGACGCGCCGTTCGAAGCACAGCAACCAATGAATATCATTTGTTTTGTGTTTTGTGCATTCATATTTTCTCTGCTCTGGACAACATTTATTAAATCTATAAATAAATACTACATAAAATTAGTATGGTTCGTTGCTGTGGTGACTGAGAGCAGGCATTCAATCGCAAAGGGTTAATATTTTGTTGAAAATCAGTTTTTCTTTATTAATGCTACCAAGGCGCCTTTGCATTGGCATTCTTAAACCTCTACTACGTCCAACAGGAATCGATTCCCATACTGCTTTGGCCTTTTCAAACAACTGATCCGAATTTGTGATATTCTGCATACTGAATGCATTTTTACGTCGTTCTAAAGATGGTCTTTGGGATTTAAGTCGGCATTCGAAGATGCCCAATCCAGAACAGTGATTAAGTTGTCTACGGAACCAGTTTTTTTTGCCACACGAGAAGTGTACTTCGGATCATTGTCTTGTTAAAATTTCCAAATCACCGGTAAATTCTCTTTGCATAAGGTAGTATTACATTTTGAAGTATGTATCTGATCGCCCTTGACCGCATCCATATTACCTTCAATACGATGAATGGGCCCGACACCATTTAACGAAAAACAGCCCCACCCCATTATTGAACCTCCTCGGTGCTTTATAGTTGGTGAGATGAGCTTGGGGCCGAATGCTGCACGTCTCGGTCGGCGCACGTGCTTCCTACCATCTAGACCAACTCTTCATTTCCATTGCATAGCTAAATAAAATATAACGCCACTGATTTTGAGTTTTCGTTGCGATGCTGTTACCAATAGCTTCTTCCGTGCCGGTCGACCGTCAAGCCCTGCTTCTGCCAATCAAAGCGCAGCAGTTATTTTCGTTATTGGCCTTTCCAGGTGAATTACCGATCATCCTATCGCGCTTTCTTTTTTCTGGGAAAGTTTTCTGCTGTTTAATACTCAGAAAACTATTTCAAAGCACTAAAAACAATAATTTTGGAGACGTTTAATTGTGCTGAAATAGCACTGTAGGATAACTCGTTTTTTTGGGCTTCTTTGCTTGCTTTTCGAAGAGCCGGGGTGCAACTTTTCCCTTACGACATTAATAAATCGTTTCAACTAAAGTCAAGTGCTGTAGGAATACTTCAGATACTTTATTTTTTACCTATTTCCCAGTTAGTCTCGATTTACACATAGAAACATTTGGAAGGAAAACATTTTGTTCGTGGGAGAAGGACGGACGGAGAAGAGAGAGAAGGTTTTTGAAACTTCAAAAGAGAATAGCATCCGCCACATACTGAAATATGATCTCAAAGTCAAACCTTACAAGATCTAAAAGGTGCATGATCTCACACCAAAGCAGCAACAAGTCAGACTTGAGAGAGCGAAAGGAGTTACTTCGCTTGGCCGAAAGAGGTCAATTTCCGAATATTATGTTTTCTGACGAGAAAATTTTTCAAATTGAGCCATTCGTAAACTCCCAAAACGATAGGGTTTATTTGACCGACCGTTCATACGAGAATTTGAGTCAGCGATTGGCCACCAGGAGGCGGCACCCGCCACAAGTAATGGTTTGGACCGCTGTAACCGCAGTTGGGCGCTCTCCAATCGTTTTCATCGAGCACCTAGCTTCAAGATAAATGCGAAATATAATCGGAAAAGTATTCTGGAGGTTGTTTTGAAGCCGTGGGCAGACAAATAGAATGGCTAAAAAACAACGTTCAGGACTTCCTAAAGTCTACACAATGGCTCTCAAATTCACCAGACGCGAATCCGACGGATTTTTCTCTTTGGGCCATTTTGGAGAGCAAGGTCCAAACTAAAAGATTCACCAGTCTCAAGGCGCTAAAAAAAGCCATTGTCCGCGAGTGGGCCAAAATACCTGCAAGTCACATTCGGGCAGCTTGCGATTCGTTTCTGGACCGCATCAAGGCCATAGTCAAGGCAAAAGGTGGTCATATCGAGCAAAATTAAATTGATTCTTAATTTTGTATAATTTTCACAAATTTTTTACTTTTAATTGAATAAAAGTAATTTTCCAAACTAAATTTATGGCCTTTTTAATTGGTTACACTTCGAGTGCCGTACCCTGTATATTGCTAAAACCGTAAGTATATCTTCGAGACGAGTGTACCAACACAAAAAAAAATAATAACCGAAAGTCGACTGTACGTAGCCCACGAAATTTGAAAATTCACCTTATTTTTTTAACACACCTCGTATCCCAGTTTCCAAATATGAAAAATGCCTCAACAGAATCAAATTTGGGTTGAATGAAGAGGCCATCAATGTCCAATGGTTACATACTATTTTGATGATATCGAGAATTTTTAGTTAAAGTGGTTTGGGCTAAAGAATTAATTCAATTTCAGATACTTACAGACGCACCCTCGTAAATCGAACACATGTAATAAATATTTATATATAATACACATACAAATGTACATAGATAACTATTGTACCTTCAAAACAATAAAATAAAGCTAAATAATCAAACTTCAACGCTTATTAAATTATGCCATTAAACTAAGCAGGTATGTTTTCCGTGCACTAAGATTGACTAAACAAAATTTATGTAGTTGTTTTGCAGGTGTGCTCAAGCAATTAGGACTAATTAAACTTAATATATGTAGATACAAAAAACTTCTGTTTACGAGTATGCATGGATACTCACCCACACATTTTTTTTTTTATTTTAATAAGTATACTCGTTAACGGAAGGTTTTAACCGTTCGCTTTTTATGAAAATCGGTCAAAAACTGGAGAGCTATGCAGTACTCCGTAATACGTAGTTAGGCGTTAATAAATTAAATTGGGTTAGAAAAATGTCATATAATGGCCACAGAGTTCCATTATGGTGCCGAGATATGTATGATAGTTCTTAGTTATCGGAACCACCCAGATTTACTTATGTATCCGGCCGAGGACTGTCACTCTAGTAGCATACTCCAAACATTTATTTTACAACAACAACAACGGTCCTTAGAAAGATTTTCCATAGTCTAGCTTGTACATTTCCATAAACCATCCTGATCTCTTGGTATTTTTAGCTACTTTGTGCCCACATCCTTGTAAAAGTGGCCCACATCCTTGTAACAAGTACGTAGCACTCGCACAGAAAGTATTAAAGGCGCTATACTTTTTCAAATCACTGAAACACTACAAAGAAATTAGTGCAAGCGTAGCTATCGTTTCAGACAGTCAAGCAGCTATCAAGGCCTTAGACTCCAACTCTATTTCATCCAAACTAGTTTCACAATATAGAGAGGAACTAGAACTGCTTGGTCATTGCCTTCAAATTACTCTGATATGGGTCCCGGACACAGAAATGTAGAGGGCAATGAGAAAGCAGACGAGCTAGCAAGAAAAAATTCGCCACTAGTCATAACCGAGGCGGTTGCAGTCGCTACCCCAGTCAATACAATAAAAACATCCATTACGGGACACTACTATGCTTTAGCCGAAAGAGGTTGCAAGCAATTAACTCCACGTACTACATCAAGGAAAACATGGCCGTCGTACAACATCCAGAGGACGAATTACCTGTTAGGACAAGCATTTCGCGTTTTACTGCTACCCTTACAGGTCCCTGGAAGGTAGGGAAGATCATGTAGCCAGACTCAATCTTTCTTTGAATCCCATCTGCAGAAGCTGTCAGGCGGAGGGGATGAAAGAAAGTATTTGCCACTATTTATGCGAATGTCCAGGTTTAGCCAGAATAAGGCTTTGCTCATTCGGTGAACCTTTCCTACAGCAAACGAATGAAATTGCAGACATAGAGATAAAGAAGAATATGCTGCTATACTTGGATCTCACGAAATGGATCAGACTAAAAAAAAAACAACAAGGACATCACACGAGAACAGTGGTAATGAAACGGTGCTAGTCGCTAATTAAGATTATTTAGTACAAATACTTAACCACCTCAACAACAACAGCAACATACTTCTTCCTACAGAAATTGTTCTGTGGAGACTCAAATCTAGAGGTCATATGAAATAATTTATTGGCCCTCTAATCTTTTCGTTAGAAGCTGTATGCGGGTTTTTGAGTGCCTCTATAAAATTCGCGTTCTTCGTTCATCGGAATTTGGTGAAAATAAACACAAAATTCTGCAGGTGTCCATATTAGTTCCATCCTCAACTTGTAGAAACAAGAAACCCAGCCAACCTTCAATGCTTGAACTCGATTCTGCCCAACTGTTTACCTTTCGCACTCATTTGCTTCTTCATTTCCTGGAATATCACTAAGTCACGGCATCCGTTACAAATTGACTTTGTGTTATTAAAGAAGTTGTAGGCATCCTCGACATTCTTGAACGCATTTCGTGCTACTCGCACTGACTCAAAAGCTTTATGCGCAGCCTGTCTGTCTACA
The DNA here is from genome assembly GCF_027943255.1 of Anastrepha obliqua. Taxonomy (NCBI): domain Eukaryota; kingdom Metazoa; phylum Arthropoda; class Insecta; order Diptera; family Tephritidae; genus Anastrepha; species Anastrepha obliqua. The sequence goes on from NC_072895.1 coordinate 40,021,887, forward strand.
AAGAAGATGAATTTTTAGAGAGCGAGGTCTACATTTCTACATAAATAGCTTTTTTCACAATGTCAATTGTAACACTGCAGTATTTTGAAAATGTGTAAGCTTCTTTCAATGAAAGATGGCCCTTGCTGCAGATAATTAAGAAAATAAAAATGAAATTTAACTAGAGTTAAGAAATGGTGTATCTCAAACTAGAGTGCCTTTGATACTTCGAATGTTTCGAGATGCATTGTTCAAAAACTGCGAAAGTAGTGTTTTTGTGACCACATCAACCATATCCGACTGGCATTGCACCTACAGATGATTACTTGTTTGGCACCGACATTGCGTGTAGCTTCCAAATATTCAGGTGATCTTTTCGATATCGAAATAATTCAAGAGCAATCGGCTTGGAAAAACTGTCCAGAACCTTCGATGAAACTTGTTCTTGAGTGACCATAAAATATCTTTTAAGTTTTTTATTTACATGAATTTTAACAATACTAAATTACGGCAGCCACGGTAGAAGAATAGGTTGGCCCGTGACTGCCATTCGGGAGTGCGTAGATTCGAATCTCTGTGCATGAAACACCAAAGTGATATAAAAAGTGTCTTCTAATAGTTGGCGGCCGCCGTGGCCGAATGGGTTGGTGCGTGACTACCATTCGGAATTCAGAGAGAGAACGTCGGTTCGAATCTCGGTGAAAGATCAAAAATTAAAAAAAGTTTTTTCTAATAGCGGTCGTCCCTCGGCAAGCAGTGGAAAACCTTCGACTGTATTTCTCCCCTGAAAAACGGTTGTCATAAAAAATATTTGGCTTTTGGAGTCGGCTTAAAACAATACGTCCCTCCATTTGTGGAACAACATCAAGACGAACACCACAAATAAGAGGAGGAGCTCGGACAAACACGTAACAGAAGTGTACTCGCCAATTATTTATTTATTAAGTTGCCCTTGGTAACTTAATTTAATATTTGAGCTTTATATTTAGAGGAAAACAAAAATAAAAATAAATACATACACTTGCCAGAAAAAGTATCCGTACACAAAGAAATTAAAGCAACATATTAAGAAATTCATTGTAAATAAAATAAAGCATTTTAAACTTTTATGAGAAATCATTAGTTGGTAATTTTTCTACAATTTTTAGTCGATGTGGTATGGAATGGACCAATTTAGAAGTATCCTCTTTGGTAATTTTGCTGTATTCATTATTTATTGCGTTTTTAAGCATTTCCTTGGAGATTATGCTGTGCTGACGGATCCCGCGCTCCAGTAAATCCCACAAATGCTCAATGTGATTGAGGTTTGTGTATTGGGGCGGGGTGCGCAATTGGTGATTTGTGTTATACAGCAACCAAAGCTTAACATTATATGCCGAATGCTTGGGATCATTATCACGCTGAAACCAGAAATCATCACCAAGTTCCAACTGTTGAACGCTTTGCTTAATGATATTTAAATAAGAATATTGATCCATTGTTGACTCTATAAAAACAACTTTGGCAACTCCTTGCGCCGCCATACACCCCCAGACCATCACACCTTCCCCGCCATGCTTCACAGTTGGTACAAGATTTTCTTTTTCGAGCGCAGTACCGCTCTTACGCCACTCTAGTTTTCTTCCTTTAATGCCAAATAGGCAATATTTGCTTTCATCCGAAAATAGAACACGTTCCCAAAATTGTGGAGGCTTATTAACATATTCCTTTGCAAAATCCATGCGCTTTTTTCTGTTGATTTCGGATATGTACGGTTTCTACGTGTTATGCGTCCACGATACCCATCTTTTTTTAATATTTTACGTACAGTATCGACGTGTACATGTTAGGCGAAAGAATTTGAAATGTTTCTACATACATATTTGAGTTGCCGTAATTCGAGGATTATTTTTCACTTATTGCAATATGGTTCGTTTTTCACGTACGGTCAGCTTGCTAGGTTGACCAGAACGTGGCTTTGACACAATTGAACAAGTTGTATTATATGTTTTTACGACATACTGAACAGAAGAGTGACTTCTTCCTATGATTTGCCCAATTTCGCGGGAAAATTTGCCTTCATTTCTAAGTTTCAGGATGATTTTTCTCTCGCCAGCACTAATTTCCTTAGTTTTGGAGTTCATCGCTCTTTCTTGTGCACAAAAACTTTAAAATAACTCCAAAGTAATGTAGTCACAGCAAAATTAATTACAAACTAAAATAAAACCGTTATAGGGTATGAATGTGCCACTGCATACTGCGGGGAATTCCTGTTTTCATGTTTACGGAAATTGCTGCTTCGTTGAAGTGAGGTTTTTTGTTTTGTAAAATTTAATTTTTAAAGATGTACTTAGGAAAAAATGTATAGAAATTGTAGAAAAAAAATGATTTCTCCTAAAAGTTTAAAAAGCTTTATTTTTTTTTACAATGAATTTCTTAATATGTTGCTTTAATTTCTTTGTGTACGGATACTTTTTCTGGCAAGTGTATGTACGTATTTCCATATCTCTACTTGTTTTTCTCAACTTCGTGCATGTAAATACTATAAACTTTCTAGAATTAGTTACTCTCTCGCAAGTTCTATAGCTTCACAATTTTGTGGCGCGCAACTTCTTTCACACCCATTTCGTTCACGTTTTACGCACTCATCTACACTTACATAAATGTGCAAATAAACAATGTGAAAAATATTCTCTTGCATGCCGGTTGTTTCATTCATTCTTTTATTTCCATTGCCACTGTCTAATCAGATCAACGGTGCTATGCTACTACATGCAGAGTAGGTCGGCCGGTCTGTCTGGCGGGCTATAAGCCTATCTATGGAAACACGTCTACGGTCAAGCTACACTACTTTCATCAAACGTATCTGCCACTTTTGCGTCACGAGTGCACTAGACACACAATCTACGTGTGTGTATAGGTGTAAAGACGGAAGAGAAAGAGAGTATGAATAAAAGACATATGCATGAATATATGTTTGTATAACACATTCTGTACAGTGACTTGCAAAAGCGATCATGGAAAATGAAACTGCGTAAAGAGCCATGCGATGTATACACCGAAATTTTCCTCTTTGTGAATAAATATTTTAACATGCGCAATTTTAGGCAAACTATAATGTCTTAATTAATGAAACTTGGTGGAGATGTTAGGGAGTGGCTCAGCAACAATCTCTATAACTCCCAATTATTCGGGAAATAATAGTTTGGTAATTATTTGCCTTTAAAGAGCACTCGGGAACTTCACTACAGTTTGGTACATTGCAATATATACATACATATGTATATATTTTTCTACACCTCCCTTAAAATATACACTCACACGTGAGCTCTAACTTATGAAATGCAAATGAATTTACCCATATAATCACTTTCCAATTTTAAACGCGAATAAGAATTCATTGGGATGACAACAGTAAGTGTTGCCGGATGCCTACAAATGAAAATAAAAATATGAACAAAAATGAAGTATTTCAGTTCAGTGTTAATGATGAAGATGGGGGTTATTGTGCGTCCTTACTACACACACGCACATGACGTTTTAATTTTGGGTCAACGCGGAAAGGAGTTCTTCGCAAAAATACTGTGGATTGCGTAGCCGGAGTTGGACTGATGAGAGTTATTTTTTTGAAAAGAAACGATTTTTTTAATAAAGACAACTACAATTGTTTTGCAGACATGATAATCGAATTTTTGTGGAGAAAATCTGTTTATAAAAGGCAAGAGGACGCGTTTGTAAAACTGATCGAAGCAATACAATATATTTATGAAACGTAATTTTTGGTTTTTAATTATTTTATTATTTTTTGTGATACCTTTAATATCATTGTTTTTAAGTTTCGATGAGTTAAATACGTGCAAAACATTAATCCAGACAATCGCACTGTTTTTATTCCAAATTTTCTCCTGAACGCTTTTTTGTATATTTATATTTCAAAAATGTTTCTCAATTTTAAATTACAGCAAAAATACTGCAGATTTACAATCAACCCTTCACTGAACATCTCTGCATACGAACTTCGTTTTTTAACTCGGTTGGTGAGGCGACACCAACTTTTCGCTAAATTACACAACTTTAACTTTAAATTATAAAACTAAAGGGTGATTTTTTAAAAGCTATAGGAAAGTTTTTCAAAAAAACATACGTAGAATTCAGAAAAATGCATGAAATTTTTATTTAAATCGATAGTACAGTTCATATAATTAATTTTTGAAGATTATTTCATGCAAATTTTGGCCGCGACTGCGCTTCAAATGGTCCATCCACTTAGTCCGATTTTGGCATACTCTTTCCAATGTTTCGGCCGGTATCTCACATATAATACAGGGTTGGCCATATTAAACTGACTCATGTGATTATTAAAAAAATATGGAAAAAGAAACATTTTTTTGTGTTTCATTGTGAAAAACATTTAATTTAGTTCAAGGAGATTCGTTTACATCACTTTTTGAATATGATATCGCGCAAGTGGTCGCCCTTAGCACGTATTTGGATATGTACAGGGTTGGCCATCTTAAACTGACCCATGTGATTATTAAAAAAATATGGAAAAAGAAACATTTTTTTGTGTTTCATTGTGAAAAACATTTAATTTAGTTCAAGGAGATTCGTTTACATCACTTTTTGAATATGATATCGCGCAAGTGGTCGCCCTTAGCTCGTATAGCGTAATGTGCCCGTTTTTCGGCGTTTTCCATAGTTTTGGCCAGCGTCTCGGCCGATATGGCGGCTATTTCCCGTCGGATATTGGCCTTAAGTGCGCCTAGTGTCTTTGGCTTGTTGACGTAAACCTTAGATTTCAAATTACAGTAAAAAAGTTATAGGGTTACTCAATGGGTCAGTTTAATATGGCCAACCCTGTATAAATGCTTTAATGTAGTCTTCCAATGCGTTAATTGAAGCAGGCTTGTCTGAAGAGACATGAGCTTTAACATAGCCCCACAAAAAATAATCTAAAGGCGATCTGGGTGGCCAATTGACAGGTCCCGAACGTGAAATAAAATGTTCACCGAACTCGCCTCTCAACAAGTCCATTGTTACGCGTGCTGTGTGGCATGCGGCACCGCCTTGCTGAAACCAAATGTCATGCAAGTCAAGCTCTTGCATTTTGGGCAAAAAAAAGTTGGATATCATTTCACGTTAGCGCTCATCATTCACAGTTACGTTACGATTCGCAGCATCTTTGAAGAAGTACGGTCCAATGATACCTCCAGCCCATAAACCGCACCACACTGTGACATTTTCTGGATACATTGGTAGCTCTTACAATTCTTCTGGCTGATATTCACTGCAACATCGACAATTCTGCTTATTTACGGTCCCATTGATCCAAAAATGAGCTTCGTCGCTGAACACAATTTTTCGATAAAAAAGTGGATCTTAAACGAATTTTTATAATAAAATTCAATGATTTGCAAGCGTTGTTCGTTTGTAAGACGATTCATGGTTAAATTATGGACCAAACTGAAGATGTATGACAGTGAAACAAAACACGAAACGTGCGTCAGCTGTTTAAACCAACTGTTTAAAAAGATAATAGCTAAACAATCACCTGCTATAAGCCTCCAGAGGGTGCGGTTTTCAGTTTTAAGATGCGGTCTATCCCTCCCTTTAAACCTTTTTTTCCATGCATTATACTAAATTTTTTCCCTTTTAACTTTACACGTTATGCTTAAAATTTCCAGACTCCATGAAAACCCGTCCAAGTCATCATTGAGAAAATACAGAAGGTTGCGTGTGTTCTTATTTTTTTGACAGTCAGTATTGACGTCATGTTAAAATTACTCTCAAAATCCACTGTCATCTATGCAATTTCATCACTCTTAGAATCAAGTAACATTGAATGAAACTATTTTCGTTTTATGAAAAATAAAAATTAATAATTGGCGCGTACACTTCTGTTAGGTGTTTGGCCGAACTCCTCCTCCTGTTTGTGGTGTGCGTTTTGATGTTGTTCCACAAAAAGTTCCTTATTTAATAATTAGTACAATAAATAGCAACAACAGTAACATTCCAATTTTTTTACTCAACCTGAGTGATTTGCTTCGCTATTATCGAGTTTTATTATTGTTAATTTGTCACTAATGTACAAGGTATCCATTTCCACTCCCGCGAAAAAAAGCGCAAATTCATACATATGTAGATATGGAGCCTCCCTGATAATACTCTCTGTAATTGAACGATACGAATAAATTCAGGAAACTCCTTGACTAAGCTCATGGAGATGATATCTGGTTCATTCTCAACAAGTTTTGAAAACAAAAACTTTATATTTTCCAGAAAATCGTCCTTTACGAGTATATCTAATAGGTCTATTATTAAGTTCGTGCGGTTTTTTTCGAAATTTGAAACTTTATTGACGTAAAATGGTTACAAATTTAATATTCAAAGTATTGTCCATCGCTTACTACTACTTTTTCCCATCTTTCTGGCAATTCACGGATTCCCTTTGTGAAAAATTCGGTCGGTTTTGCCGCAATCCACGAATCGATCCATTTTTTGACTTCATCGTAATTACGGAAGTGCTGGTCAGCCAGGCCATGTTGCATCGATCGGAAGAGATAGTAATCGGATGGCGCAAGGTCTGGACTATACGGCGGGTGGGGTAGGACATCCCATTTGAGCGTTTCTAAGTATGTTTTGACCACTTGTGCAACATGTGGCCGAGCATTGTCATGTTGCAAAATAACTTTGTCGTGTCTATCGGCGTATTGCGGCCGTTTTTCTCGCAGTGCTCGGCTCAAACGCATCAATTGTCGTCGGTAGACATCTCCGTAATCGTTTCATTTGGTTTCAGTAGCTCATAATACACAACACCCAGCTGGTCCCACCAGATACACAGCATAACCTTCAGGCCATGAATATTCTGCGCCGACGTCGATGTTGAAGCATGGCCAGGGTATCCATACGTTGCCCGACGTTTTGGATTGCCGTAATGGACCCACTTTTCATTGCCAGTCACAATTCGATGCAAAAAACCCTTTCTTTTGTGCCGTTGAAGCAGTTGTTCGCATGCCATAAAACGGCGTTCAACGTCTCTTGGCTTCAATTCATACGGCACCCAATGGCCTACCTTTCGGATCATTCCCATGGCTTTTAAACGTTTGGAAATGGTTGATTGATCAACTCCCAAAGTTTTTGCAACCTCTTCTTGCGTTTGAGCCGGATCTTGATCGAGCAATTCCTCCAATTCGGTATCCATGAACTTTGGCGGCGCACCCTCGCGTTCTTCGTCTTCCAAGCCAAAATCACCACTTTTAAAGCGTGCAAACCACTTCTGGCACGTTCGCTCAGCTGGAGCATGCTCACCATAAACTTCCACCAAGATACGATGACTTTCGGCTGCTTTTTTCTTCATATTAAAGAATTCCCCGCAAAAACACATTATTTGGCACGAAATTCGACATTTTCAAGTGTGGTAAAAATATTGTTGTTTACGCTTCAAATAAAAAACTTATACTGACGTTTGTGCCTTACGACAGTAGCTCTCCAATGAATGTTTGGAAATGTGGATCGATGGAATAATAATCAAGTTACGCCATCTGTTGTAAAACCGCACGAACTTAATAATAGACCTATTAATAAGGGAAGAAACCTGGATTCAGACTTCTCGTTTGTTAGCGGCAGATGCAGGTACAATAATCGAGAGCGCATATAAATTAAGAAAGATCCGACTTAGAGACATGCACTCGTAAATTAAGTAAATTCTGACTCTTAACAGGAAGTTGCGATCAATATTTTCGCGACCAGTATTTATTGTCGCTTAGAGCAAAAACATGGCAAATAATTGGTCCGTCACAATGGGTCCGTTGCGGCAACGAATTTGACTGACAGCAAACTAAATAATGTGTTTGAGTCGAAGGAACGTGCCGTACACCATGACGAAAGGCACAAAAACTGGCAACTTTCTACTTTTGCAGCAGCGAAAATGACAACTGCTTAAAAAAGAATAATTTGGATCACGAAAATTTGTATCGATGGTTATTTTTATTGCATCAAATTAAATGCAGAAAATAAATGTAATTTAAGTTAGTTGAGTCAATTCAAATGCGCTCTTCCCTTTTCGATAAAAACGTAAAAAAGAGAATAGACAAAAGGCTAGGCTTAACCGAGTTGCCCTGAAAAATGAATGTGCATTCCGAACTCAAAGTTATGGTCGCACCCATCGTCTACGACTACCATAAATTCTGTTAAACCCCTCTTTAGCTTCAAAAGCATGAACAAAAACTTGTTTATACACAACGAAATAATATAAAATTGCCTTCGCAAGCACATCTGTTTTTAGTTTTTGTTAGTATGCCGCAGTACTTTCATTGTGACTCGGCGGTACGTTTTATATCGCACGTCAGTCAAATGCGTTGCCGCTACATAGCCGTTGTGACAGGCCTATAAACAGTTGTTACAAACAATTATCTCTATCAATCACAACTTTTTGAGCGAAATAAAGCTAGGATATACCAAAAATCCACAAATCGGCATTGGAGATTACGAAATAAAGAAACCATATAGCACATGAATATCGGTGGTTCACGCAGAAACTTCTTTATTAGACGTCTGATGCAAAATCAGGTAGATCGGTAGATTTTATATGTATGTATGTAGTAACACGAATTTTCGCCATTAAAATTGTATTCGAAATGCCAGTGGCTACATGTGGTTATATACATGTGGTTATATACATGTGGTTATAGACAAATAATATACTTTTCGAGTTATTCAGCAACAAAGGGCGCACGGGCGCTCCGGAGCGTTCGGGAGCAAGTAGTTGGATGCTGCACGTGTGAAAGTGGCAGATTAGCGCGCTAACGAAAACACATTTGGGAAGGTAGAATGCTACGTAGGCAACAGCAAATCGATATTTTGGAAGCTACTATGACGGCAGTGTAAGTAATTAAATAATTTGTATAACTCTACATAAATCGATAGCAAAACTTTAAATGTATTCTTCGAGAGTTACCCTTCAGTATTCAAAGTTCTAAAACATATTTAAAAAAAAAAGTATGACAATCGTCCATTTTTTCGGGCTCACAAGGTATATAACCCCTTAAGAAGAAGAAGATATTTTTTGAACTGGTGATCATTGTAACTTAAAACCCGCTTGGTAGATTTCAATAAAATTTATACTGTTTTTGAAAAACATAAAAACTCGTGCCTGATCGAAGGTTTTTTTTTAATTTCGATTTTTTCAAACAATTAATTGTTGGATTTTCTCTCGAAAATCTGAAATATATTTCCTGAAGCCACCATATTTTAATTTAAAAAAAAAGCTTCGATCAGGCACAAGATTATCTATTAATAAAACTAATTTCTCTCGTCTGATTGAATTTAGATGAATCTCCAAGGACTTGTGATGATCACTGCAAGGGACTTCTGGAGAAACGGGCTCTACACAAACCGCGATAACTTTTACAATTATTAATTTTTTTTTTAATTTTGCTAAAGTCAAGTCGGAATATGATGTATTAATGATATGTTTTTATTTTTGTAAAATAAAGCAATTGACTAGCAAAAAAAGTTATTGAAAATCATCATTTTTTCAGGCCTCTGACTACCCCTAACCCCTTGAATTGGATCGCGTCGAATTTTAGTGTTAAACGGCTCAATATATTCTCCTCTTAAAATACAAGGCAGTCGGAAGTTTTTTTTGTGTATTCCCAGGAAAGAGACATGAAAAGATTTAAAAAGGCATTCGATTCTGAGATGCCCTAATTTAATTTATTTAGTTAGAACGTTCGCTGTAGTCGATCGAATTTGTGCGCTACTGCAATTCGGTTCATCAAAGTGTTAAAGTAAACAAATGTGCACATGGTAACACAAAGAATAATGCGAAATGAAACCAAAAAACAAAAAATTGTATTTTATAATTAAACTTTTAAAAGTCACTGTAGTACATAAGTAAGTGGATTGCTGTGTACAAAGAAATAAAAAGAGGAAATGTCAGAAAAGGTATAGGATCAGCAGCAATAAGGGGTGGATGTATGGTGCCGATGTCTCAGTATAATTAAAGGCGGCAAAATAGCTATGGGACGTTCAAAGAGGAAGGCAAGAAATAAGAGCAAATGCTTAAGAAAAATAAGCCGAGGAAAGCAATTCAATAAGTAAACATGGTAAAGAGCCGGAAAAATAAAAAAAATGTATATAGCGAAAATGCGCACATAGTTTGTATACATATATATGTATGTATGTATGTACATATGAATATGTAGATGTATATGTGCAATTGTATTAGATAGCGCAGCTGCCCAGTCGGAAGTGGTCATGCATAGTCATGTACCCATAAGTGTATCGGCCTTTTTGGTTGTAGTCATTTGCGTGAGACGCTAAATTTTTAGTTTTTTTTTTGCTCGCAAACGAGATACAGCTTCAATGGATAGGAATTTTATAGCATAATTTTTTTCATTTTCAATGTTTAAGGAAATTCAAAAGTCTCTTGAGGCAAGAAAGGAAAGAGCGTCCGCTTGTAGTTGGCATTTTTGAAATTCCAAAGCCATTCATATTACTGGCAGAAATCATTTAATTTCAAAAGCCATTCATATTACTGGTATAAATCAATTAATTTCAAAATATGCTGAATGCGCCAGCCCATTCCATTATAAGCTCGAATTCTTTCTAAATTTGTCTTCTTTTTGTAGTGCCGTCATCTCGCACTCGACGATAGATACGGCGAAATGAGAAAATTGCTGTCAGACTACAAAAATGACAATCGAAAGCAAGTAACAGCTCGCTAACTTCACGTCTCGATACTAAATTTTTGATGACATCCAATGCTAAATTTCAATGAAATTGCCAATCGGGAGAGCAAATTGTATGCAGTTTGCAATTCCTGTCATGAAATATTTCAAGTCATATATTACCAACATCTATGAAGTAATGGGGTGTCATTATGCATTTTTCAACAGCCAATTGGTATTTTTTATGACGCTCACATGGGCAGCATCTTTGATAATTTTAGTTTTTCAGACTGTGTATTTCTCTTTTTTGCAAAAGAGGATTCACGCAGACTCTTAGCATCCTTCTTTCTTCATCATCGTATAAATCAAACAATCCTCTCAAACAATCAAGAGCGCGGACACACCACACTGGCTTAGTTTGGGACTTTTTCAAACTGACAATAACATAACAGGGCAATGCCCACATTGAAAATATTGTTAATATTGCCATTGAAATTATATGCTATTGAAATTAGCGCCTTACATTCCAGGATGCATCTTTTTCCACATGGCGATGTCTTAGGAAATCATGTTACCGTTTATGAAGTATGATCCTTGTCAGGGTGAGGCAGGAAATGCTGTTTACTATAAATGAACATTCCCATCATTCGCTCATTTGTAATCTCATTTTCCGTTACCTACCCTCTAAGTTTCTCTCTATACAATCTCATTACCTCTCTTGATTGAGCGTGTTTATGCATTCTAGTCTTCTGTCGAATGCATTAAAATATATAACCATTGTCATGTTTGCACAAATGCATTCCCTTGTTACTTTATCCAAGATCATATACATATATCTCCCCGTAGTTTCAAGGTGCAACATAGGGCCTCTAAGATTACCTTTATTGAATATTTTATTTATATTAATGCATACAGTCAAAGACTTAAGGACAAGATTAAATAAGACACAATTAAATTGTCAAAACTTGTGAATTAGTATCTATGTTATAGTTATTAAAAACACTGTATGTGCTGTAAGTAAATTTTAGTCCTTGACTGTACAAGGTGAAGTCCAAAATAAACAAGACTGGCGTCCTAAAAATGTTTTTCATGGCGCCATCCTTTTTAATGAGTCAGTGCGTTGGAAGTTACATCCCTAGCTGACTTCCAGTGAAAACTTGGTAAGATTCAAAGTTATGAGTTTCGAACAAAGAGCTAATATCAAATTTTGTTTGAAAATCGGTATAACGTTTACCGAAACATTTGCATTGATGAAAAAAGTTTATGGCGATGATTGTCTTTCTCGTGCCAGAGTTCATGAGTGGTTTACACGTTTCAGAGATGGTTATGAGGACATAAATGTCAATGAGTGTAAAACGGTAGTCAGTAATCACCGATAACTCCATCGAAATTGTTCGTAAATTTATAAAAAATGAACTGAAAACTTCGTTGAAATTCATGGAGTCGGAGTTGAATATCTCCAAAACATCGATTTATCGCATTTTAACTGATCATTTGGACTTACGAAAGGTCTGTGCACGTTTCATTCACCACAAGTTAACTGAGGACCAAAAATTGCTCAGAATTTAACATTCGAAAGACCTCATTAAAAAGGCGAGAACTTGCTGTTCCACCTTTTAACTAGTGATGAAACGTGAATCTGACACTTAGCGTCAAACTGCCGAATGGAAGGCCCCAGACGAGCCACCACCCAAAAAATCGCATTTGGAGAAGTCAAAAATCAAGTCGGTGCTCATTTGTTTTTACGATTCCAAGGGAATAATCCACAAGGAGTTCGTGCCAACGGGCCAAACCGTCAATGCAATTTTCTATCTTGGCGTTTTGAAGCGTTTGTTGCATCGCGTTCGTTGAAGTCGCCCTGAATACTGCGAAGGAGGAAGCAGGCGCTTATAACATGATAATGCACCATCTCATGAATCCACTTTTGAGACTAATTTTTTGACTAGAAATCGCATTTTAAGCATCAATCAATTTTCCCTATTTTACCTATTCGAAAAATTGCATTTAGCCATGAAAGGAAAACGTTTTGCGTCCGTAGAGGCCATCCGAAAGGCTTGTACCGACATCCTGAAATACATTCCGGTCAATGACCTGAAACACTCTTTCGAAAATCTTCGACTACTTTGAATAAATAAACTCGAAGTCATCAGAACAAATCTCCTGTTGTTTCTATTTTAGCTCAGTCTTGTTTATTTTGGACTTCACCTTGTATATGAATACACGGAAAATAAAATGTAGTTTACAAATTCATTGCAATTCAACTTTCTTGCTTCAAATATGTATATATTTTTTTTTATTTAAATTCGACATTTGAGTTCTTAATGGCTTCTTGTACTTCATTTTTATGTATGTCTTTTGTGAATCCCTCTTTTTGAAGATACACTGCAAAAGTTAGAAACAAATATTGCCTATATCAATAGACACACAAATTTTATTCAAATCCAATAGGTAAGTAAGAACCTCAAGGCGCATTCATTAAAGGTGGTGGCACTAGACCAACAACAATGTTCTATACGTTTGATTGTCAAAGCAAAGTATTGAGAAACTAGAAAACAAATAATGAATTCGCCTTGTTTCATTCAGAGCTGACAGCCACATGAACACGGCGAAAGAAAAAAACCCTTGTAAGAACCCGGAGTAACAGTTCTAGTAGCAGTAGCGACACTTTTCCAAATAGCTTTGGAAGACAATGAAACATCACAGCCTTCTGAGCGAACTATAAAAGCACTTCCTCGTTACGAGCCTTATAACTCTTTTTTTAACTTCTGAAATAAATTTATTTTAATTTCTTCAGTTCCGTCATTTTCCATTTTTCCTGTGTGTTCATCAGTACTCAACACTTTGGAATCTTTTTCTTTTCTAATTTCGGTGTTAACTTTCCACTGCAGTTTCTCACTAGAGTACAAAGATTATAAAGTTTTCCTTTTTGCAACCAATCGAAGCCAACGCCGCTTTGAATTCATCATTTAACAATACAGCACTCCTGAATATGAATTAAAATTTTTAAAAATTATTATTAACATAACATTGAACTCACAGCCGGAATTAAATACAACACACATTTCGATGGCCAAAAGCAAAATAAACACAGTTTTCAATTATTTATTTACCAAGATTCTTGGTGGCATTTAGGAAAATATGAGTTTAAGTGCAAAATTTACAGTTATACTAACTGACATAGTGATTACGTTTTATTGTAAAAATTAAAAATAATTAATAAAAATATATTTTCTCAGTGTACATATATATTTATTATTTATGGAACTTATTTGGCAAATGGCATTATAATTTCTTAGAGATGCAAAAGCAGGGATGCATTACGAAATTTCCGAGTGGGTGCATTGAAGAATCAACGGCCGCCTTTTTTTCTAGCGGCGTTAGGTGAGAAGTTATGGCAACGATGTAAATACGTATATATTTATACATTTTTTTTTTCTTTTCTCTGTTTTTTTTTTCGTTACAGACTTTTTGCAAGCGCCAACTCGTTTACGCAAAATTGTTACATATTTTTTTACGGTAAACTGATTTGAATTTTAGTTGGCATTTCATTGTTATTTGTCTTTTAAACGTTTCCTTCTTTTATAATAATTTTTCAGCAATGCTATACATGTACATATGTTTATATGAATCTATTGTTAGTGTTTGCGTATTTGCGTTTCAAAATGTATTTTAGAACGCACTTTGTTTTTATCGGCGTGCAGGCTACTATCAGGATTACTTGAAAACACTTATCTCACATATATTTTTATTTTGTTTTATTTTTATTTATTTATTTTTTTTGTATGTTGATTTACCGCTTCTTTCCTCTAAATTATTTAAAGAAATGATTAAAAAATTTCAAATATGCAACCAGGTGATTGGCAGTCGAGGACAAAGCAGATTAGGCAGGGAAAATAAATTGCCCCAAAAAATTTAATTGCATTAATTGAATATATAGCAAATTACAATTTGAAACAATACACAGTGAAACAACAAAGTTTACAGTTTAAAAAGTATATTTTGTCTGTTGTTTCAAGTAACAAATATTTTTAAACATTCAAATGTAATAACCGAAAAAAAACTCAATGAATTCATATATATATATATATTTTGTATGTCCATCTGTGGCTGCAATTATTGGCTGTAAGTAGCGATGCATAATTTTTAACTAGCACGTACAGTGGCTCACAGTTATTTCATGTGTTCATTTATTTCAAAGAAAATCTATGACTTTTTTACATAAGTTGCATTTTCAAAACATACATTCAAAGAAACATATAAAGGGTCTGCCAAAAGACGCGCCTAGCTGTTGTTTTGAAACAAAATCTAAAAAAAAATAAGGTTCTTTTAGGTTCCACTATTTTTATTCAAAATACGGCTCTTCACAATTATATGTGAAAAACTACATCATTTAAGGGGTTATACGCAGTTATGACTTTCAAAAAAATCGATTTTTTTTTTATTGCATTTTTGTAATGTACATACATATATTCAAAAGTATACGCACGAAATTTGAAGTAGATCTAAGCAATACTTTCGGAGTTATACCTAAATATGTAGAGATGCCTCGGCACGTTTTAAGGTAGGTATTGAAACTTTAAACGTGTTTTTTTTCAAAACGGCATTTTTCAAGTCGGTGTACACGATATCTCGAAAACGGCTTGTTTGATCGGTCAACCGTTTTAACTCAATCTTTAAAGATACATTTTCTAGTAATTAATCATTCCTTTTGTAAAGCTGATACTTATTTTCATTTTATAATCAATTTACGGCCAAAATTTTACGTAAAAATCGAAATCATTTCTTTTAAAAGCTGCCATTTTGTGAAAATTCACTATTTTAATTAGCCGAACGATTAATTACTAGATAATCTAATATATTAACAAAATTTGTTTGGTTTTTTGATTTCAGATAATTCAATCCTGAGTTACGATGTACACCGTAAATCGTCTTTTTTTAAAGGAGGTTCCAGAAATCGCCTGCAGCGCGCTCTATAATCAACATTTTCATAAATAAAAAATTTTGTTACGTTCTTGAAGGATGCTTTTATAACCGCCAAAAATTTTCAAATTAAAATATTCTGAAGTTTCTTCAGGATAAATCCTTGACAACCCGTCTTTTATTTGCTTCATAACTGCGTATAACCCCTTAAATGTCTCTGCATGACAGATGGCGTGTATCGAGCAAGATATAACGAAGAGCTCTATATACTTATAGAAAGAGGAAATGCAGTAAGATATATAAAGACTCAACGAATAAGATGGTTGGGTCATATTATCAGATTGGCAACAAATAGAGCTACTAGCATAGCGTAACGCAGAACACCGGTGGGCAAAAGAAGCACAGGAAGACCGCTGTATTCTGTCGTAAATGATCTAAGGTCAATGAGCGTTGCCAATTGAAAGGATCTGACTAATGATCAAGTTAAATGGAGGAATGTAAATGCGAAAGCAATAGTCTACCAAAGACTGTGAAGCTAATGATGATGAAATGTCCACCACCAGCACGTCAACAAGTCAACTTCGCCAAATAGTCGCCGCCGATTCATGAATGTCATTTTGCCTAGTTTTTGAGAACGTCGAGATATCGATGTTGAAGATTATTCAGCAACACCTTGCGCATCACCAGCAATATTCTCAACCAGTTTTTGGACTACCAGTCCTATTTCTATCTTCGACATAACCAGTTTCTTGAAATTTGTTCACCAACCTTTGAATTGTCGACTCAATCGGACAATTATTTCCACCAAATAAATGAGGTATGCACTTCGAACCCACAGTCTTTTGTGCGCTCCGCACTTACACTGTCTCATCCAATCAAACCCCTCAATAAACCTGAGAAGGAACTGGATGACCTTTATTCTGGTCACACCAGGCCGAGATGTATATTCCTCCTTCTCGCTATGTCATCGTATTCGAGAAGAAGGTGTGTAGGGGTTTGCGCGGTTTGGTCGCAGAAACGACAGCAGTCAGTGGAGCATATCCACAGCCTATGCATATGGCTGTGCAATCTGCAGTAACCCGGGGAGAACGCCCATAAACATTCTCAGTTTGTCCTTAAAAAGGGTTACGATTTCGTCTGGTGCAGCCCCATAGTTAGATGTCAGCTTATGTCTCAAAGCCTTAGCTCTTCGCCTCTAAGCTCTAATTTAATGCTGTGCTGCCCCATGGCAAGTAAGGGCTCGGGTCCCATTAATGATGAGCTTCTCTGACCAGTGCGTCCGCGACACCGTTCCCAGGTGCTGGGACCCATATGAGCCGGATGTGATTATACATTCCTAGTAAATTCAATTATCGATGCATTCAAGTACCATTCTATCGCTCATTCCGAAGGTTTCTATCTAAGTGGATCTCAACAAATAGACAGATGACATACACTTTAGAAGATGCTGGGATCATATAATTCAGCGCCAAGGCCTCAGGTATACTCGAGCCATCTTTATACATATAAGTTTAGGGTATATTATTGGACTCTTCTTTCGATAGAAGTTTGTTTTGGAGTCCCAAATCTGGTTTATGGGATTAATGTCAGTTAATTGTGGTGGAGAACATTGTTGCTTACAGTTATATAAAAGCCATTCGTAGACTAGAAAAGTCACGTGTTTAAGGTGACCCACCTAGTATACTTGGACGCAAATTTTTCTTGAGGATGAGTTTCATTCAACCATTTCATACATAATAGACAGAGCTTTGTTATAAGGGGAACCAGTATGCTAAGCTGCACTTATTTCTGCTCAGCTGAGATTCTGTGCGTTTAGCATTGGGACTCGGCCACAATTGTCGGGCAATTCTGCAGATGGATTCGTTACGCATGAAAGATGAAACTTGGAAGTCTGTTAGTTCCATTAAGCCCCCATTTTTAACTGAGCGAACATTAATGCACACTTTTTTCCATCGTAAGGCGTAGTCATGGAGATAAGAGGTGGATGAAATTGAAAAGCTGTTTAGAACTATTCAACGTACATTTTTCCATTTTCAAAAAACAAAAACATACAATTTCGAAAACAATATTTGGAGCGGACCTTCCCTATTGTTTTTAGGTGCTCTTTTTTGAAAACTGTCACCTGTTCGCTGACGCGCGTGTATTTCAGTATGTAAGGTGTCCTGGCAAACGATGTTGTGTTGTTCGAATTCGGCGTTTGCCGGTAGATTACGCAGCCTTTAAAGTGTACTTCATCCAAATGCTTGAACTAATTGATTTGAAAACAAGAAAATCCACTAATTTAGTAAGCAAATCGCTGATACCGTTGCAATAACAAACAAGGGCGAAACGGAAGTAACAAAAAGCCAACATAGTCTAATTTACGTTCAACAGAAGAAAAAAATACCCAGTGGGTTAACTTATCTATTAATATTTTTGATACTTATTTGAAATATTTCACGCATAAAAAATAGGTGCATACTTTTTTCTTGAAGGTTATCTTCCGAACTCGCACTCACTGCCTTTGTTGCAGCCGAAATGTTTTATTATTGTTTTCGATTTGCGCCGAACTAAACTTCGAGAGTTTATTTGTAGCGTTGGTTTTTTCGGCTTTGAACTTATTGGTGAAGCACGCGCGCACGTTTTTATTTTTCTACGAAAAGACTAGCGCAACGTGTGTGCATTTTTTGACTTATTTATATATGATTTTATTTATTTTTACTTGTTTTGTTGTTTTACAAACACATAAACAATACGCACTTACACGAATCGAACAACAATAAACAATTTAGTTCCTTTACTTAAGGTTGGTCTTCTATTTCGCATTAAAACTTATTAATTTTGCACAATTTTTTGATTTTTATTTATATGACAATTGCTTTTTTCGTGAAAAATCGTATTTGGCGCAGTGAAAATGCTGCATAACACACAGAAAAAAAACGTTTTTTGCTTAGCTAATTTGGAAATTTGTAACAAACAACGTACATATGTATGTATAATGAACATTCACGTCGAACATGTGACAAACAACTGATGCACGAACGAAGACGTTTGCTGCACGACAGCAGTCAGTTTGCCGAAACGCAAAGCGTTCGCCGCTGCTAGCCTACTAGCCGCACCCTCCAACCTCTGGCGGATTCCACAAGCTCGTCATCAGTAAGCTACCAAACAAATTATATTAGCGCAAAGAATAATCAATGGCACACACATACACGCACAAACATATTTACTCATACATGAAAGCAGGAGGAACATGTAAATATATAAATTCGTACTTATGTATAGCGAAATGCGAAATATTTGAAGTAAGAGCAACAACAAACACAGCGATAAAAATTTAGTAAGCATAGGAATGAAAATTAGCAATCGTGCCATAATCGCAATATTAGCAAAGGAATCGCAAATGTCATCGCATCAGCTGGCGAGTAAGAACAACAAATGGCTAAGTAATAATGATAGATCAAGAGAGAGAGAGAGAAAGAGTAGAGAGGCTACATAAAGAAAGTAGAAGGAAACGATTCGTTTGAAATTAACTAAAACCCGAAGACACGGCTGAAAAAAATCAAATATTATATCTGAAGAGAATAACAGCTGATCAGTCACAAAACAAACAACAAACGGCGTTAAGTTGTAAAGAGTGAGAAATACAGAGAACATAAGAGAGCACGAAGTACGTTGACGAAATGTTTGGAAAGATCGTGTTGCTAAAGCCGGTTGGAAACGGAAACAAATTGGTTGTGAATAATGGCTAAGGTCGCCAACTTACAGTTTAAGCAACGGAAGGGAAAATTTTGTTACCGGTAAAAAGAAACTCGACATCGTTTATATTCTTTTCATATACGGCGCGCAATAATTATCAAAGAATTAAGTTTACGAACATCTTAACTGAGAACAACGGCAAAACAGCTAATGTTTAAGGTCCAGTTTGAGGTGCCGTAACCATAACCACATAAATCTGCTGATCGAACGAACCTATGGGCAATACATTAACCGATTAGAGATGATATGCCATAAACCGTAATCATAACCATAGCCGTAGAGAATTTTGGTTTTTCGCCGCAACTATAACCAATTGATTGTTGATTTGCTGCATTGTAGTATTTATATAAAACCATCATATTAATGAATAAATTACTAATTTCCTCGTCACTATTCAAGTTGTTATCTTTTCTTTACTTTCTGCACTTTCCAAATAAACAGATAAATGACAATGTATGTAAATATCAGGTGCTTATTGCTATGACAACAATAATAGATGCCAGTAAGTGTCGTTATGGTTAAAACTACGGTTAAGGTTATGGCCTTATGGTATGGCACCTCTAAAAACTGCGCATAGAATACGAAACTGTGTAAAATTTTCCGTCTTTATTTCCGATTTAGACAGAGATGCCAACAAGTCGGAGTCCGATATATGTATGAAAGACTCCGCAATGTTCTTCTTTGAGCTCAATTACTTGTAGTTTTTGAAATTCCATATATGTACGGACAGGTATTACATGTACTTTTTGCTTTAACCTCTTGCGCTGGAAATTCATTTTCAAAAGCCGGTAACTGTATCGTGTAAACCCATTTATAACGAGTACTTGCTCACAATATTTGAATAAATATTGTAAAATTAATAATATTTTGAATTTTGTTAATATAATAATTTTGTACGGTGATGTATATTTCAAAACCATCAGGAATGTTAAGTGCAACAAGATATTTCATACATTGCCATACAGTTCCACTGCGTTTATTCTGTTTCGCTTATATGTACCTCACATCTTCGTTGAGGCTTTTGAGGCTTATGTTTACTTTGTTTTGGAGGAATTTCTCTTGGGAAAAGTCCCCACCGTTTTGCCTGCAAGCGCAATGGTGTGTTATCTAAAGAAGTCCTTCCGCGTGTTGGGTATTCAGGAATATTAACAATTTGTAGAGGCAATGTCCAGCCAAAATTTTGAAAATGAATATTTCTTAGAATTTGGAATTTATTTTGCTTTTCGAAATAAACAACAGCTTTTTTACAGTTAATCCAATTTGCACGCCATTTCCAGCGCAAGGGGTTAATTTCAAAAGAAAAAATATGTTGATGCCTTTAATCTCTAATCGTTAGAAAATTTAATAAGTTCAAACCACGAACATAATAGAATCAGAATTAAGCCAGTAAAATTGAAAGCCTTTGATAATCGTCTGTAAATTGGCTGATGTTGTTCCATAAGCACACACACACCACTATAGATTTATAGAATTTTAATGCTGAAAAAAAATCCGAATTACAAAGCATCAATAAACGACACTGGT
Source organism: Anastrepha obliqua (assembly GCF_027943255.1). NCBI lineage: Eukaryota > Metazoa > Arthropoda > Insecta > Diptera > Tephritidae > Anastrepha > Anastrepha obliqua. Next base: position 40,042,697 of record NC_072895.1, read on the forward strand.
GATTTTCCGTGCAATAAAATGAAAAAAAAAAAATAATTCAGTTACACGGCAACTCAGCTGATTTGTGCACCTCTCATCAACGATCGGCATTGAATACTTAAATCGAAGAATAGGTAGGAAATTGAATAATAATCACTAGGAAAATAAGAAGAGAAGGATAGGAAAGAGTCATACAGCGTGTCGCTAAACAAAATAAATAAATTAGTTTGTAAGTTAAGAAAATATACATATGTACATATATGTATGTAACACCTTGAATCTTTGTCGTGCGGTTCAAGTGCGCAGATCACCCATAAACTTGTTAAGAGTGGGCGTAAAAATTGTTGCTATTATTTACATACAAACATTCATATGGTCTCCGATGCTAGCCATTAAAACAGAAGTATTTACTTATATTCATACAAGTTTGTATATATGTATAAGTACACGCATTGTTTTTTTACCCACACTAAATACGGTTTTATTGTTATTTGAAGAATGTGCGATTTTCTGCCGAATTATGTAGCTTTAAACATGCCACTAGGAGTTAAAGGGAAACATATATATATATATATACATATCTACATTTCATGCAGTAGTTTAAAAAATATATATAAAATTTATCTGATTAAATTTAGTTTCCTGTAAGTTCTTATTTAGTTCTTGCCTACTTAAAAACGTGTTAAAATTCTTAGGGAAATACTTTATATTGACTTCCGGTTAAAGTAGAGCAACATACACACGTACGTACATGTATGTAGGTACATATGTATGTAGCGCTAGTGATATATGAATGCTATGAATTTGCTAAGTAATAAGCGGATATTAGTAGATTCGGAAAGTTCTCTCGATAGAATTATTTGATCTTGGGCTACAGAAAAATGATTTCTCGTATTTGCAAAACATCCTTAAGCTAAATACACACCAGGCAACCGTTGCAGCAACTCGGCCATGTTGAAGCAACCGTTGCCTCGTGTGTAGCTGTGTTGCCAAATGATTTTCGTGTTGCTGCAACCGTTGCCTGAAATATCAAATAAATTTGATTTTTGGGATAGGTTGCTGCAACCGTTGCCTCGTGTGTATCATTGTTTACTGCTTTTACTCGTTCAGTTCGTTGAACACAAGCAAAGAAGAAGGTTCGTGCGGAGTAAAATAAAGTGAAAAAGGAAAAAATGGCAATTGAAAATAATGAAAATTATGTTAATTTTATTAACGAATATAAAAATTTGAGAAAGCTGTGGGATATAAGTAGTGAAAAATATAAAAATAAAAATTTCAGAAAAAAAAGCATACGAACAATTAAAAAATGAATACAATAAAATTGATAAAAATTTCAAGTCCGCAAAAGCGTTTCCTGTTGCAAGATACCGCAAAGTTATTGCCAGTCTAATTTCTGCTGATATTGCCTCTCTCATTATGGTATCTTGTTTCGTTATTTTGGCCTTTACGAAGTCCAACAATTTTCTAAACAGGGCTTCGTCCATCCTCATGTAATTTTTATAGTCCGCTGGCTCATTTTCCTTCAGTTCTTTCAGCAGCCTCTAGTTCGAAAATTCGATTTTTTTAAAAGTCAATTTTTGGACCAGATTTTTTTTCTCTTCTTTTGTTGCATCTCTTCTTCCTCATTTTCGTACAAAAGTTCGTCAATTATAATAAGAGAAGTAATTTTACGCATTTCGTCGATCATTTAAAAAATTTAATTTTACGTATCTTCCGCTTGTACCTTTCCTGCACCACAGTTACACACAATACTGAGATTGGAGCAACGGTCGCAACGTGTTTCTTAAACAAAGGCAACACGTTGCTGCAACCGTTGCTTCAACGGTTGCCTGGTGTGTATTTAGCTTAAAAAACGTAATGCCTAATGTTGTGAGAAAATATGTACTTATCTTGAGAGAGGTTTCATATAAATAAATAAAATAAAATAACACCCAAACATGCAGAAAAAAGCAAAATTAACTAACCACCATCTCGTATTTTAACCGTTTAACCTAAGGGTGATCACCTTAAAGGTATCGGCTTTTAAATTGAAATAAAACGAAGAAAATTCAAGTCGATATTTTTTAAAGATAATCCCTTTCAAATATTGGCAGTAACTGCGCCGTAATTCGGCCATGCACCAATTTTTAATGACCAGCTGGAGATCTTCGGGCGGTATCTCGTGAATAACTTTATCCATAACAGTCAACTAGTCCGAGGCGACAGATAAATTGCTCACCGAAACGACGACGCAGTAAATCCATTGTTTCATGTTTGACTGTATGGCAAGTAGCACCGTCATGTTGGAATCAAATGTTATGTAGATCACGGGCTTCAATTTCCGCCATCAAAATGTCGTTTATCATGGCGCGATAACGTTCGCCATTCACTGTTACATTGGCGCCAGCCACATCTTTGAAGAAATGGGCCGATGATTCCTTCAGCCCATAGGCCGCATGAAGCGGTTATTTTCAATGAATCCGACGGCTGTTCTTGAATACCTTGCGGTTGCTGTTCAGCCCAAATACGGAAAATTTGCTTAATGGCCTAGCCATTAAGCCAAAAAATTGGCCTCATCGCTGACGGTTATGTGCATAATAAGTTGGCCTGAGTGCGTCATAAACACTTTTCACAAATCATCGATTTTCGTAATAGAATTGTATTATTTTGTAAACGTTGTTGAGGCGTAAGTTTTTCCATGATGAAATGTTAATGAATACTGAAAAAAAGTACTATATGTATATAGTTTGACAGTAGTCACGCGTGGTCTGTCAAAAAAAAAACCCAATCTGATCACATTTTAGAGATGCCTCTTTTGATTTTTCATGCACCTATAACTGGTAATTTTACAACTGCTACAATTCTAATAATTAGTCACTCTTCCAACTAGTTGATTACTTCCATCAAATTATATTTAATTCATGAACAAGAATATTGACTGAATAGTTTGGTTTTCCACTGTAGGGATGCTTTCATACATCCAGATAAGCCGAAAGCAGCCTTATTTTTTGAGCTTTTTTGGAATGTTTTATTGTATATTTCAAAAAATGCACCTTTTTCTGAAGGTCTTTAAACTGTTGAGCGTTAATGCTTATTTATGGTAGCATTTTAGAACTTTCATCTATCGAAACTTAAAATAATTTGCCGCTACGTCTTGCTAAGTGAATTTTTTATGACTAGTTCATACTCAATCCGTGAGCTTTTCAACTCTTTACCGCATATGGGCCCATATATGTTATGCAATTAGAATTCAATTTTATTCTCAAATTAAGCATTATAAAAGAATTCAAATTTTTTAAGCCATTAAATATATATCTAGCAATAAAAGAACGCAAACAAAATTATTTATGATTTTATGACATTTCGAAATAACCTCACTTTTGTGCAAGTGGGTGAAAAAATAGAATTGAAGTGCGAGTGATTCATTTTCGAAAAACAATAACAGAGTAAAACGTAAGTACTTTTTGGCAACAAAAAATATATATTTTCAACGAGTCGATATACTCATCCTTCTCGACGGATAACAATTTTTCCGCTTTTCAACTGTTTTCTATATTTTACAACTGGTTTCTCTATATAGTTTCGTGAAAATAAAAATCAAACTATAAAACCTTTTTAATATTTCTCCTTAATACGTCTTATTGATAAGTAAATAAAGTTATTTACCCTATAAAATAATTTTTTTAAACGCTTTATTAATTCAGGGTGAATATTAATTTTTGTTTTCCTAGCATAAAGTTTTTGATAAATTATTCTATAACAAGTTTGAGTATATTTTTCCATGGGAATGGAAATTTTATTTTTTATTTTATGCACTTATTCATAAATATTAACACATATGTATATATGTATAATCATAATTCATGATATGTTAATAGCAAACAAAAAAAATCTAATTAATATGTAAAAAAACGCGTGCATGTATTTTAACTACATTAAAAAGGTATTCGAATTAGAGGCTTCAATAAACCATCAAAAATGAACCAAAAAATCGTCAAATGCGACTCCAAACGAGCTCTGAAATTCACTGAAAATGTGCCGAATCAGAATTAGATTTGGAGCTCATTTCTGAAGGCAAATTTCTGATATAAAAAGTTTAGAGCTCATAAAAGAGTATTTTAGTATCTTTTGGTTTCTTCTTCTTCTTGATTGGCGCAATAACCGCTTAAGCGATTTTGGCCCTGCTAACCGGCGCCAGTTGAGCACACCAAGTGAAGCCAAATCCTCCTCCCCCTGATTTTTTTAAAACAGAGAAGGCCTTACTCTTCCTCTGCTACCACCAACTGGTACCGCATCGAATACTTTGAGAGCCGGAGCGTTGGTATCCACTGCTGGATCGCTGGATCTTTATTCGCTGCGCTATGTCTATGTCGTCGTAAAGCTCATACAGCTCATTGCCTTGCACATCCATCGCCTGCGATATTCACCGTCACCAACGTGAAAAATTCCAAAAATCTTCCGCAGAATCTTTCTCTCAAACAGTCCAAGAGACAACTCATCGGATGTTGCCATCATCCAAACTTCTGCGCCATGCAATAGGACGGGCATGATGAGAGTCTTATAAAGTGTTAGTTTTGTTCGCCGAGAGAAGACTTTACTACTCAATTGTGTAGCCAGGTGAAGAATAATTTTTCTATGTTTGCGATTCAGGTCCGAATTTTTCGGAGTCGGAAACATCATCTCTCGCCTGCATCCGAAAAGTCGAAGTAGAATATAACCCAGAATCTCAGTTCAGCCTACACCGTCTCGAAGGGTTAATGCGATGCAAGAAGCTCAATTTAATAAATATTTATATTTTCCCATACTTCCTTGGTGGAACATATTTATGACCTCAACAAACGAATTATAATTTGATTTATTTGAAGTTAGAGATTTGATTTGCCTCCACAAATAGCCTGCTTTCTGCGCTTCTGCATCCATCTGTCGCCTCCAGGTGTTGTACAACTCACTCTTAAAAATTGCAATGAAAAAATGTAATAAATTTGTTGAAATTCGCACTTAGTGGTCGATGCATGGAAGTAAAAAAAAAATTTTTTTAAATGCTTAAATTCACCATGCAAGGAATCTTAAAAAAGAATCAAAGATATACATAGATTTAAATGTGGGTACAAAACTTTTAAATAACTCGTTTGGATTTCGAGATATTGAAACAGAAAAAACATGACTGTAATAAAAATTTGTAGGAAGGATTTAAAAAAAAAAATGTGGAAATAAAATTTTTCAATAACTTGTTTAATTATCCAGCTATAAAAAATTAATTAAGCTATTAAAAATTGGCTAACTTGCTTGAAAAAACACTCCTAAATGTGAAATTCATAGGATGTGAGCAAACATATGTTTGTATATTTTTATTTTCTACTTTCTTTTAATTCTTCTCATATTCTATAGGAATATATCACAAAGGGACAAAAATTATGTAAAATCACAATTTATTTGGCAAAAATAAATATTTTTGTTTGCGACCCACGTAGAAGACATGTGTTTTTAGCATAAACAAACAATAACATTAGATGAGGGGAGATTGATGACCTTAAAAAAATGTACACATACATATGTATGTATGTATGTTAACATTAACCCAGTTGAAGAACCTCCCAACAGCTGTGTACCTCTGCCACCACGTGCTTTTTATGACTTATAAACTTCTTAACTACGTTTGATCAAATTCAATTGCAAAAACAAAATATTATTGCATATTAAATCAGAAACCAACTTGTGACTATGAAACTGACTAATCATTTTGCTTTTCGCCGACAAAATATTGCGGAAAAAACGAGGTGAGAGAGCAGTACTCAATCGAAAAACTAAAACACATACATATGTATGTATGTACATATTAATGAATGCGACCAATGCTGCCACTCAATAATATTTTTTCCCATAGAAATTGCAAAACATTTAGTATAAGTAGTATTGAACTCCAAGATTGAAGAAATGCCTCTTTGCTGATTTTATTTTTCAAAGTGTAAATGAATTCAAATACTTAGAATTCGTACTATCAGCGAGTAAAGACACATCAATTGCAATGGAGGAAAGAAATAAATCTGCTAATAAGACGTACTATGCAAATATAAAATTGTTCAGATCAAAGATTTTATCGCGAATGCAGAAAATCGAGATGTATAAAACTTTGAAAGAAAGAGAAGCCGACCAAGAAAGAGAAGGCTTGATGATGTAGAAGCTGACTTAAAAGCGTGAAAGTTCGTAATTGGAGAAATGACGCAAGAGAGAGACTGAATTGGAGGAGGATTGTTGATGAAGCTATGGTCCACCACAGACTGTGAAACTAAGAGAGAGAGAGAGAGAGAGAGAGAGAGAGGCTCTGTGTTGTCAAATTTATATTTAATATTTGTAAACAAATTATTGTTCGGTGCACGCGTATTCTGCGAATTTCGCTATGCCAAAGTTAGTTGAGCTAAATCTGTCTAAAATTTTGTGTTTCTAATAATCTGTTAGCGGTAGCCTACGGGACCCGACAATGTTGAGCATACAAACATGTGAGAGGTATAACGAGTTTAAAGTTCACCGTTGCCTAGCACCGGTCGTGTAATTCCCAACTCTGTGACCAACAATAATATCAGATAAATTAAGAGAATTTAATTCGAAGATCGTACCAGAGGGAAAGCAGCCAATATCGGAGTCTCACTTGAATGTTTTCGACATGAGACAAATTGAAACTATGGGGCTAATGCGGAGAGCGTTGAGTTTATTTCAAAATGAAATTTATAAGAAATGCTTTCTTTGGCCAAAATGTTACCGAGGGCCTCATTCATTATACGTTAACTAGACAATCATTTGGGTGCTTTTCCGACGAGCAAAAACTCAAAAAAATATGACCAGGTTGTCGCAAGATTAGGATTTCTTGAACTGTATTGATGTATTTTTAAGTTCGAGTCTCCGTGCATAAGACATCAAAATAAATAAAAAGTTTTGTTTTCTAAAAGTGTTTACACCTACCATGAAAAAGCTCCTCATAAAAAATATCTGCCGTTCGAAGTCGTCCTTCCATTTGTGGAACAACGTCAAGGCGCACACCCCGAATACGAGAAAGAGCTCGGTCAAACATCGGTCAGAGGAAGTGTACGCGCCAATTATTTATTTTTTATGTTTATTTATGTGTTTGACGGAGAATGTTCGCCGCAAGGGACCTGAACTATGTAGAAAAAACTCTTAGCTTGAACGCGTTTATTTGACCAGAAACAAACTTAATACCATTCTAAAAGCTCTAAATTCACCACATATAGTCCTGAGTGTACTCAGGGTGACTAAAGTTAACTCTTTAGGGAAAGTTTTGTAGTAATTTAATTTGTAAAGGAGAACACGCAGGAGCTCAAAGTGATTTCGAAATCGAATTGCACTGAATTTTCCCCCCGCCCCTATGTATGCAGGGCGTTATGTTTATCATTTTCTTTGCCGATTTTATCATTATATTTCTCAAAGGGCTTATGACATTTTTTTAAATAGAAGAGATTAAATAATATCGATCTGTAAACATTTTATAACAAAATTATGGAAAAGTGCTTTTTCCTCATTGGAATTTAATGATAATATTCAAAGCGTTGGTAGCATGGCTAAATATTAATTTAAAAAAATGCACATAAATGGGTGTCCTGTTTGTTTCGTCATAGAAAATTATTGTTTTTTTGCAGGTACTTTTATTGTTCGATAGTGCCCAAATCTGTCAATATTCATTCTTGCCGACCTAGCAATCACCCAATAGAAAACAATCCTAACACTTTTGGTATGGCAAGTCCAAAACCGGTAACACTATAAGCGGTTCTCTCACAGAAAAATTGCACAAACAAACTCACATTTAAATAAATATGTAGCCAACACAGCACATTTAAGAGTGCGTGCTTTGTGTCATGCTCAGACTAGCCGGCGAATTTTGTAAAGAATATCCCAACAAAACAAAAACCCAACAAAAATAGAATTTTCTGGTAAATTTCCAATACACGGCAGTTGTAGAGTTAACTTATGTATATGTACATACATTTTTATACATACATACATATGTATATATTATATAGAACAGAAGTTGCCTTTTGCTGTTATTGTTTTTAAGTACTCACCTACCTACATATACTCTATCAACCAATCATTCTACTCAATTTAGTTTTTTGTATTTTGTTGCTGTGAGCGCCAATTTGATTCTTGACTAAGCGCTCTTCAGGCGGCAAATATGAAAAACTAGAGAAACTAACAAACCACATGGCTGTCGTTCGTAATTGGAGAGAATGAAAATTGCCTCAAGGTTTATGAGTACATATAGACATATATATGTAGTGCTAGGTGAACCACGCCATCTATATCAATTCATTTCGGCGCAAAGTAAAGGAGGCGAAACATGTGTTTAGTGAGCAAAGTATTCAAATTCAATAGCAAAAGGCAGTGGAGAATTTCTTAGTGAGGCGGCAACTGAAATTACAGTGAGTGGTGAAATTTTAATAAATTTGGTAGTGATTAAGGAAATAAAGTATTTAATGTACATATTTTACCTTTATGCGAAACAAAAAATACATACATATATAAAAGCATGCTTGACAAAATTCATTGTCGCACACGTGCTTTAACCAATACGTTGATGTGCCTAAAAGTAGGCAACACCTTTGTGATTTTTGCTTGATAACTGATCGCCCAAGTGGAGGAAGTATAAGGAAAATATTTAATCGCATAAACTGCAGCAAGTTTTTTTAATTTATTTCATACTTTCTGAAATATCATTTTTTTTTAATTTGGAGCAATCATCTACCTTTTTTTGAAACTATTATAATAATTAAAATATTTCACATCTGATACCTTTAAGTAGTAAGTAATAAAAATATCGTCGAATAAAAATATGTCTTTGCGTATTAAAAACTCAAATTTCACAGGTCTGCTAGTTAATGTTTTTTAACAGCATAAAACAATTCATACACATGGAAAGTTGTTACAATTTCAGTACTTAGCCCGATATAAATCCGGCTCGTACAAATAGCGTTTATGCATGTGCTGTGGACACGTGGTTATGATCTGGCTGGCATTTACGCATAAGCGCAATGGCGTTACCTAACAATACAGTCAAATTTGGATAACGCAAACTACATGTGCTTTGAATACGAACAATGCGAACTATTGAGGCAAGTAAATCTGCATATACACAAACTTAAGCTATGTAAGTTTGAAGTCAGTCTACTCAGAAACTTTTAGCTTTTTGGAGAACTTGCAATATGCCAAATGCTGCTGTTTTCGAGTCACCTTCGTTGTTGGTGGATTTCTATAGAACGAAGTGGATTTCTATATATCTCGCTTTGTTTTTAGATATGTAAAAAAAATTAACGTAAAATATTGTTTTATATAGAATTATTTTTCTAACTAAATATCAGGTGAATTAATTTTGTTGAAACAAATTTTTTTAATATTTAAAACTCATTATCTTAGAAACTATCATAAAATAATAAGATATTCCCTAGTTTCTGATTCTACTCATTAAGCTTTTTATGAGACTGCTAAAAAAAGTTTATAAAATTCAAAAGGTACATCAATCTACGAAAAGATTGTTAAAAGGGCTAATTACTAAACTGTCGGCGTAACCGAGTGTAATTATAAATGACAAATATTTTGTCTACATATCGACAGCACATCACTTTTGAGGCCGTAACCGAACCGAAAATTTTGTGGATCTTTCTTTTTCAACTAATTAGTTCCATATGGAATAGGAAGGGACGACGGAGGCCGTAGCCGAAGCGGTTGGTGCGTGATGACCATTCGGGAGTGCAGATGTTCGCATCTCCGCGCATGAAGATCAAATAATAGAAACTTTTTTCTAATAGCGGTCGCTACTCGGCAGCACTGGCAAACTTCCGAGCGTATTTCTGCCAAAGCTCCTCATAAAAACCATTTGCCGTTCGAAATCGGCAGTCCCTTTATTTGTGGAACAACTTCAAGACGCACGCCACAAATAGGAGAAGGAGCTCGGTCAAACAACTAACAGAAGTGTACGCGCCATTTATTTATTTTAATATTGTTATGGAATATGAGGACTCCGTTGTTCTCTGTAAACAATTCTAAGTAATTTAATCCACTTTTTTATTAACGATTTTTCTTATGTTACATTACCGACAATAATATGCAAAACTTTTCGCAATTGATTTCAAAATTTAAACCGAAATACAGAACTACAGAACACAGTTCGCACAATTTGTTAACCAAAAAAGGAAAGAATGTTCGGCCATATTTGGGCGAAGTGAAGGTTAGAGTTTCTATGAGCAAAGAAATTCGCCCTTGCGCGTTTACATTGTACGAAATATTTGCTTTATATTATTAACAATATTACTATGTGCTTCAAAAGTGAATGCTGAAAACGTCGTTTCCATAAAGTGCAATTAAAAAATAAAAATACAAAAATTTTAAATTCTTAAGATATTTTTTTTACTTTAAAAGGATCAAAAGGCGTCGAAATTCTAAATGCTTACGAAAAGTTAGAATTGAAAATCAATCGTAACTGCTTTAAACTTATATTAACAAAGAGGTTTTCAAGTAGATATTTCGCCTTCATGACTTGCAAACCAACCGCAACTATTTACATTCCCATGGCAGCCGGTTCAACGTTACTGGAATGGCTCAGATTTTTCTCCGACCACGGGCTGCCACCCCAGAAAACTAGCCCTCTCTAGTGAACCGTTTATCATCATCATTCACATTCATATTTTAGAAAGCAGGGAATTTTGACAAATAAAATATCGTTCCCACGACAGTCGTTTCTACGTTACCGGAACGACCCGAACTAATATTCGGCCAGGGATTGTCACTCCAGCCGCATTCTCTGCACGTGTATGGGAAATTTTTATGCTGCTACAATAAATAAAATATATTTTACAACAGTCGCAGCATGATAAAGAGTCCTGGTACACGTTGATGTGCCAATATCGATGCCGAAAAGGATTAGTACGTAGACGTTAGTGATATTTTCCCGGTAAAAAAAAAAATACTATACATCGCTCATTTACTTGAAATGTCACAATCAAAAAGAGGTTTTTTTAGATAAGTATGTGGAAATGACCACGAGCTCTTCTTTTATGCTGCGTAAAAAAATATGGCGTTATCTATTACCAGTTTCTCATTAGATGAAAATATGTCTTCACTTAGTAAATCGACAATTTGAAGCCATTTTTCTCTGCACTTTTTTATTTTTTTCTCCTTTTTTTAAATTTTTTTTATTTTTTTTTAATTGTTTTTGTTTTTTTTTTTAATTTTGATACCCTTGCAAAATATGAAAGTACACATCATATTTTTCGGCTATTAAACACTAATTTAACAAGACTTAAGTCTTCAACTTTTGTTTCTGCTTCAAGTGATGCCTTTGGGCTTTAAGGCAGTAATAAAAAAAATATATATATATGTATATATAGTTTTCGTATTTATTTTGTACATAAATGAATTGTCTACTACCCCTACACTACATTTTACGCCAGCATTAAATTTCAAATTATACATCAAACAAAAAAACTTCAGCAGTTAATACCTACAGATGTTAAGCAGCTTATTTTCTTATCAAACTAGGAATTTTATTACTTAAAGGTAACTTCTTAAAAAACGCCAAGATAAATGGCAATGATTATAGCCAAAACCGCCAACAAAACCGAAATCAGCACATTATTTAACAGCTGCAAAGTGTAAAAAATTAAGAATCTTAGTTAATTTATACAGATACTAAATTTAATTAGATTGTGTTAATCACCTTATCTTGCCATTTACGGTTGGCTATGCATTTGCTGTAGGGCATGCTGGTGAACGACACACTATTGTACAATGGCACCCAAGCGCTTGGGAACCAACGGAACAGCAGAGTATCGAGCCATTTACGGCAGCGAAAACTAACGCGTTTGGTGAGATCGCGCATCTGTAAGAAGAGAAATTGTGCAATTTATATAAAATTATTATATAATCTTTTTTAATTTTTTAATAGCTAGTCTTAGTGATTTTCACCTCAACATAATTGTACATTGCCAAGTCGCAAATAGCGTGCGCATCATGCCAACGCATCTCAGTGAATTGCTCCAACACATCGGCGGTGCTTAAATTTGGTTGATTAAATAGCGACATCAACAAGGTGCAATCTTCCATGCCAGCATTCAAACCCTGTCCATAGTAGGGTACCATAGCATGCGCAGCATCGCCAAGAATTAACGCCTTCGAACCATAGTGATAGGGATGGCACTGAGAACAAAAATATGAAAAAAAAATTTTATTTGAAAATAATAAAAAAGAAATTATGCTATTTTACAAGTAGCCCCTTAATTTGCTATTATTATTATTATAGTTTCATGCTCTTTTACGCCAAAAGCTATTAAAGCTAAAAAAAAGTTTTCCACTCACCTTTACTGAAACTAAATGTTGCGGTTGCGATTTGAAGAAATCTTTGATTAGCATTTCCTCGCCGATCAGTGGCAAGGCATCGGCATAGTATTTGTGGAAAAATGTTAATAAATCCTCGGTGGTGCGTATGGTTGCGAAAACTTTAAATGGCATCGAGAGTGTTACAGTAAACGATTTATTTTGATTGGGCAGTGCAATCATCATGAAATCGTCACGTGGCCAAATGTGCAAATAATTTTCAGGCATTTGAAACTAAATTAAAACCATTTTTTAGATTTGTTGTAGGATTAAAAAAAATAATAAAATATCAACATACCTCGCCATTTTTCGCTGGTATACATAGCTCCAAGTAACCATGTTCAATATATTCTTGTGAATAATTGAAGCCAGGTCGCTTCACCATTTGCTGACGCACTGAGCTAAAAGCGCCATCACAGCCCACAACTAAATCCGCCTTGTCTTCTATCACTTCATTGCTGTGCAAACTGCAATGGAGTAAAAGGAAAATGAGAAAAAGAGAACAGAAGAGCGAGAATAAAAAGTCATATGCAATTCTTTTGTTAGGCGTTTTTAGTGCTAAAATTAATAGTCTGCTTTTTAGGGTAAGAATAAACTGCATTGCTTTACAGATTGGCTGAAAAGTTCAGAGGCATGGAAATAAATGAATAATGAAATAAGTGTAAACGGCTAATATTTCCCACTTAACACTTTGCACTCGTGGGACTAACCAGCAACTTGATGCGTTTCGTAGCGCTTTTGGTGAATTTCTTGGCTCTAACTTAAAACGATTGCACACTCAAACTCGCACATACAACTTTTAAATTTTAATATTTTATGTACATATCTTTACATATTGCCGAATCGCTAGGGGTCAAAAGGTCTATGCGCGGCTTAATGCCAACCAGGCTAACCTAACCTACATATTGACGAAGATAATTTCTAAAACATTAAAATAAAATAAATAATTGGCGCGCACACTTTTGTTGGGTGTTTGGCCGAACTCCTCCTCCTATTTGTGGCGTGCATCTTAGAGTTGTTCCACAAATGAAGGGATCTACAGTTTTTTTAAACCCAGATTTTAAATGACAAAAATACACTCGGAGTTTTCCCATTGCCTGCTGAGGGGCTACCGCTATTAGAAAATACGTTTTCCTATCATCTATCTTTCATGCACGAAATTTAAACTCAAATTTAGTTTAGAAATCGCCAAACTTGGTTAAAATTTTCTTAAACTTGGCCTTTACACTGAAAGTTGACGCGCTTCAAGCCTTTCAAAAAAATATTTTTTGAAACAGAATCATAAATTCTCATACTCACCGCTTGAATTCCATACGGCCTTCATTTAAATTCACGTAATTCAACTTGTGTTCGAAATGACGATGAATATTGGGAAACTTTTCACCCGCTGCAAAGGCACAATTGCATACGCTTGAATATTTATGTATATAAATAAGTATTTCTTTCGCTAAAACATTACCATTCAATAGCACCTCATTCAAAAACTTTCTGCCCACCGAATAGAGACACTGATGCGTGCAGGGATCGTATAGCACTACGGTGCGATTGCCTTTGATGTCGTGCAGCATACGGCCACGCATGGGAATGGCCGTTGCGAGCACCTCCTGCTCCAAACCAACTTCGGCCAGCGCTCTGCGCCCCCGCTGCGACAAAGCCAAATTTATGCTACGCCCTTGCACCAATTCAGCGCCGCGTATATCCTCACGATATTCATATAAGTGCACTTCATGGCCGCGTCGAGCAAAACTGAGCGCCGCTAATGAACCGACCTGAAACGCAATGAAAATTCGAGAAAAAAAAACAATTAAAGCAACGTATAAAAACAAGTTAGAAACGTTAAAAAATATATATTTTCAGATGTTTGTGCAAATTTTAATGCATTAAATAAAAATGCATAGCGGCAGGATAATTACCTACCCTGCCAGAAATCGAATAGATTAACGTAACCAAAGCAAGACAAATGTCTTGTCGGGGACAAAAAAAAATTTAATTAATAAAAATTAAAAACATTTAGTTTTTTTTTTTTAAATAAATAAATAAAAATGAAAAACATTAAGTTTTTTTAAGGAGATTGAAATTATATTGCTGAGTATGCTTAAATATAATATTTACAGAGAAATTCCAACTATGAGCGAAACCTCCTGCACAGCCGCTTGTCAATGTCAGTGCCCTAATTAGAGTATTCTGATAATTTTCTTGCTTCTTATCAGCTATTATTTTACACTTGTAACAGGTTGAAGAAGAAGAAGAGTCAGGTTGAATTCACTTACTGCCTCTAGACGCTTTATTTTTCATGCTTTAGCTACATTTTAATCATATTTATTGTAATATATTCTGATTATCTACGCAAATATGTATGTAGATTAGAGGATCAAAGAAAAAACTATGAATATAAATATATTTTTTTTTTCCAAAGTTGACTCTTAAAATAATCACTTTTCTCATATATTTCCACATGTAAATGTAAACTAGAAATAATTGTGCATATTATGGCGATGTAGAAAGTGTTTTACTAATATTAACCCTCTATTAACCCCTGCTCAAATCTTATCAAAATGATATTTCTGTGATAAACGGTTCACTAGGCAAGGCTAGTTTACTGGGACTTCAGCTCTTGGTCGGGAAAACCCCGATCATTCCCGTTACGTAGAACCGGCTGCCATGGGAATGATATTTCTAATCCGCTTTGCTATTTTGCGTTCCATGCCAAATAAACTAACATAAGTAACTGCCTTTGTATCAATTGCTATCTCAGTAATTCTTCCAATTTATCATTTCAACTGAAAACTGCAAATTTTAGAAAATTATTTGAGCTTAAAGTCTTGCAACTCAGCGAAAGAACTCGGGAAATAATGATTTTGCCATACAATGCGTGTCGCTAGAGAGCGGAATTCATATTTTAAAGATCTAGTTGCCTTCGTTGGTTTCATGGCTTCCTTAGTCCAGCTGGCAAGCACTGTTTTCAGAACTTAGCGCGGTTGATTTGGAAGTTGCGAGCAGTGAAATGTTTGTTAAAGAAGTTCAACACTATTCAATGTCAGACCAATGGAGGATGCGACTATACTATATTCTCCACTTCCTATTGTGTGTGACAATACTCAGTGTCCTTGTTCAACAATGCGTGGCAGAGATATCAGTCAAGAGCTGAAACATCAAATTTAATGCTGTAAGAGCGCATTTTGGACCTTGCTGAAACTATGAATGCCTACAAGTCTTTCAAAAAAAAATTATCTTAAAGGTGAATTCTATAGTAAGTGAAAACTTTCAACTACAATGCAACATTTTAAGAATACTCGTCAGTGAATCGCGCAAATTTTAGTGCATTATACAATAAGTGCCATAATATTCCATGTGGTATGTGATTATCATTTTTCGTGGATTTCAAAGCACGTTTTCATTAAATGCTATCAGGTTTAGAATTTCAATATATTGTATATTATATTAAGTGCATAATTCGCTATATTTGGCAAACGCGCGGAGTTCATCCAGCCAATGAAAACATTTTTCATGTACATCGCACGTTTGCTGAACGTCTTTTTTTATATTTAAGTATGCAGAAATAGCAACAACTCTTCTTGCATGCTACGTAAAAACTGCACAATTGAATTTAGCTAATTTTTGAGATTTTTATTTACTTAAGATTTTTCATTAAATTTCATATCGTTAGGGTCAATTTTCTCTTCACGAACTTTGACACTCTTCCAGCAAAGCCGCGGTATGCATAACTTTTTTCCGGTTAGATTTTCCTTTTTAGACTCACCAAACCACCGCCAATTATTGCCACTTTCAATGGCGCACGAAAATTGACACCGTTTCCATTTCCCGACGACAAGGGTATCGTATGCGACATTTCGTCTTTATACACTTCTAAAAGTTTGGCAAAGTTGAAAGTGAAAAAAGTTTAAATCTGATATGGAATGCCAGCAAACCAAATCTTTTGTATTCTCACTGTGCTACTGATATGCTAATACCACTCAAAACTCTCGTTGCCAAGCGGGCAACTCTTCGCTATGGAAGATGCAAGCACAATGAATGAATGCGAGCAGCGAATGCGATGTATAAGTAGAATTGTCTGTTTAGATTTGTTAGTGATTGGGAGCATAGCAGCAGTATCACTAAGTAGCAGTAGTCAGATACCGTCATGTTTGTACGTACGTACATAGCTGTGTGCGCACTTTTTAACATATCTACTAGTCAGCCAATACAATATACCCCTTTGTATTGTAGTTTGATATGTTTTTGATAATTCGTTGAGGTTTGTGACAGCAACCGAGGCTGCTGCAACCGCATAAAGCGGCACGAGTTGCATATTGCAAATCGCCAAATATTCCACAAGTAACCTCAATTTGTGTGTATGAATCCACCACGGAAGCCTTACTAATGATTTACTTTCGTTTTTAACAAAGATATTATGGTTAGCGAACTGTGCGCTCATTGCTAGGAAAGAGGCGGCGTAAGTCAGCCAAACAGTGGCTGGAATGGAAATAATCAAACTCATGAATCAAATATATGCATTTATATTTGCAAAATGAACATCCCATTTCTTCTCCAAACTCAATATACTCATATCTACAATACACGACCTAGAAATGGACCGCATTTTCGAAATCAAATTTGCCAGCTCAGATTATTAATTAATGCTGCTATGTACGCTTTTACTGCAGCAAAGACTTTTTGACTTTGAGCCGCGATCAGCTCTAATCTAATCGGCACTAGCTCCCAAATCTATAAAGGCCACGAGGAACAGCTTATGCATATATGCATGTACGGTGTATACGCATATATTATTCAATTCAGAAAAAAATCCAAAGTCAATGGCCAATAATTCTATGGTACTGAGATGTGTATAAAAAACAAAAATTGCAAAAAAAATTAAATTTTATTGAATTCCTATTTGCAAGTCGCAGTAATTTGGATCATGCTTTGGTTATGTTGTACATGTGTTGACGCACGCACACAAATTTAAGTTGGCATTGTAGGAACCTTATGTTTGGCAAGCAAATAAGCTGCTCGTAAAATATGTTTAATCATTTGGGATTAAAAACTATTTAACTCTGCTATCATATGGAAAATCTCTAGCACATGCGTTTTTAATATCTTCAAATCATGAAACTCCAGCAGAAGTGATACGTAGAGCACACACTCCATTAACAGCAGTGAAACAACTTTTTACTATTCTTAATATGCGCTCATTCGTGTTGCGAGAAGCTTCTGTAGGCATTTCCAGTGATAGACGCAGACGCGGCGCTCGATTCCAGTATTCGCCTAATGCAGGACGCATGCTTTTGCTGCCTATCAGACTAGGTGAGGCAGTAATCTCATTAACATTTGCGTCATTTTCGGCCACATCTGTAGGAAAAACGTTTTGTATGCTTTGCAAAGCAGTTTTGCACAACCACAACAAAGTCAAAAAATCTAAGGGGAATATTCCGTACCTGTGTCTTCGGCTATTAGTTGTTCTTCGTCAATATTCACTAATAAATTGACATAAATAAAAGCGACATGATGCTCCTTCGATAGCTTGTACACCAAATTGTTCAATGTCGCCAACAAATATTTTCCTAGCATAATAATTACATTTTAATCATTTGGTAATTAAAATTTGAAATAAATTTAAGATATCAAACCTTTCAATCGATCTGCTTCATTGCGATATGTGAAAAATACGGCCGGCAGTGCATCAATTATAACTAATTTTACGTTACTTCCTTCAGCATTTTCGTCAGCCATCAATTGCGTGTGCAGTTTTTCCAATATATTGCATATGCCTTCAGCAGAACTTGTACGCTCCACCAAAATATTTTGCATTATTCGGCCGCAATCGTTATTGAGTACATTTCGACAGCGCAGCATTTCCATAATGCGTGAACCTGAGAAGTCAGTCTTGGTATCCAAATACAGGACTGCCCCTTGTGATTTGGTTGCAAAATTTACGGCAATTGTATGGCATAGTTGCGATTTCCCAACGCCTGACTTTCCGCATATTTCCCATACACTACCAGTTCTGAGTGGTGTTTTAGCCGTGAGCATATCGAAGCTATTATATCAGGAAGAGATAATCTTTGCAGAAGAAATTGTTTTTCACGTTGAGTACTTACTTTTCGATACCAGTATTGTATACTTTAGTTCGCGTATTCTGTTTATGCCAAATACATTGTTGTTGCGGGAAATAATCCTCACCCAATTTTTCTTTCATTTCCAATATAGCGGCTTCCGGCAAACCTGTGATTTCTATTAACTCTGAATTGCTAGTAATGAACAACTCATATTTTGTGGTAATACATTTGCGATGGAGTTTTTTCAATAAATATGTAGAAAGTCCAAGGCCATTGAATTGTCCAAGATTTGCCATTGTAAACTACTTGGCTTACAAAATCACTAAATTTTGTTTAAATTGCTTAGTAAAGCAAACCAATAAATTTTACAGAATGTTTCTGCCGAATTGTATATCGACCGCAAATAAATAACTTAATAGTGGCAAAATATGAGAATCATACTAGTTCGATAAATCGATATTGCAGTTTCTTAATTATCGGAATTTCGTTAAATGAAATCCACATATTTCGCTATGAACTGATATTTTCACATGTTAATCCACAAGAAAACAAGCAGCAAATGAACAGAAGTTTAAGTAAATAATAATAAACGAAATAAATGTTTATGTATGGATTTTTCCATAATTCCAAATTTAAAAAATAAAACACAGGTATCCGTGACTATAAATGTATATCGATACTGATTGAGCCACCATCAATTTAAACATAAACATGCTTGCCGCAATTGACAATAGATAAAAAAAAAATTAAATATGCCATTTATGTAGCTATCTTACAATTCAATTGAAAAATATATAAACACCAATTTGAAAGAAAAAATTGTTTCATATTATTGCGCACCCGACCCTCTCATCAATAATATTGAGGTTTCATTTAGTGAACTGAAGAAATTTAATGCAACTCTGTGGGAAAATGGCTGCCGGGCTAGTTGACGGAACGCACAATGGCACAATGGCACAATGGCAAAGTGGGAAAGTAGCAAAATGGCAGGTTCGTTTGTCGAGTTTTGAGTTCGCCGTTTCAGTTTCCGTAATGTTCTCAACGCGTTTGGATGTAAATTCATTGGTGCGCTTGATGTTTATGGAAAAATTATAAACTTGAATGAGACGGAACATATGGTTTTATGTGCGAGTGAAGAGTACAGTGAAAGCTGAATTCCGGTGAAGCGCAGAAAATTGTCCAGATTTTACATAAAATTTGAATAGTGATTTATATGGAATATATTACGAAAATATTAAAAATTATTGTGTCTCAATAGAGAACTAATTAGGAAAATTGAAATAGTAATTGAGTTTAGAACAGATGTCTACAGGAAAACCAGAAATTTCGTGATTGAAAAAAGCTGTCTGAGGTAAGTGGAAATGGCTGCAAATCATTCGTTTGATCAGGGTAGAGAAAATTCGATTGTCGCAGTGTTGTATTTTTAGTACTCGAGTATCAAGTAATGAAAGAATTAAAAGTTGCAATAGTTATTTATTAAGAAACAAAAAAGTGTATTAAAAAGGTGTGGTTTTTAAAATTATACAAAGCTTGCTACATTGTATGAGGTTTGTGTATTGGACTGGGGGGTTTTTTTTTATTACTTGGCTTGTCGTCGGAATGGCGTACTGCAAAAAGTGTAGTTGGAACCCTCAATGTGGCATTCGGCAAATGAAATATCAATATGGCCGCTGCACAAAAACAGGGAAGTCGTTTCACAGTTCGCGATATTGTTTCGTTGTTCAGTCATTCTCATTGCAGTGTTGTCTTTGTGATATGAAAAATTTGTAGTTTTCTTATAAGTGAAAAATTACTGAATTATATTGTTATAAATTATGTGCTAATTTTTCAGTTAAAACACTCGATTTGAATATTTTTGTTTTTCATGTAACCTAAAAAGGTTTTTGTGTGTTATTTTAAAAATATATTTATTTAATAAAGTTGCGTCGCACATTAACCATATATTTTTTTTAAATGTAATTTCGTGAAAAAATTTATAATTTCATCAACCTTCTCCAACCCTTAAAGTAATTTGATAACTTAGCATATTCATCTTTTAATATTAGGGGCCTATAAAATATTTTATTTTAAATAAATCTCTATCCCTTGTTATGATTTTTGTTGTAAGTATGTGTATGCTAAGTACCATATAATAAAAACATTCGTATACATGTAAAAATATATCATTTCCAATAGTTTAAAAGCCTGTGAGAAAAAAGTTATAACGGATTTATTTTTAATTTTCAATGAAAAATTATTTGAAATTCAAAAACAACTTGTGTTTTAAATGCCAATAATACGTTTAAAAGTTTTTTCCTTGACGTCTGCTATTGTTGCATATATACATATGCATACACGGAATAAGTAGCCGAAAAAGGATTATTAATAATTTCTTTTAACCAATTCAAATTAGACGAAATGTTTGAATGAAATCGAAATAGATATTTATGTTCCATATTTCGTGAATTTAGCAAGAGCACTCTGTGTTATCATTTCAATGTGTGATAAAACAATTTGAAATCTTGCAAAATTAACGCATATTCAAAAACTTTTGGATTACTTCTATATTCATAAGTGAAGAAAATTGCGACAAAAATTATTCATTATAATGAAGTCTATATACATGATTATAAAATTTTATTACTTATATTTACTTATGTACAGGTTAATGAATTAAACTTAAACAATGTTTAAGCACTAGCGACAAAGGCTATAGTTGGGTTCGTCTTGCTAAGTCAGAATTAATAATATTTATCAACTACTTACTTATCTAAGAGTGCATAATAGAATATCAAGCTTCAAAATATATTTTTAGTTCGTAGAAATTTAATATTTCTTTTGTTAGTGCTGATTTCTTGGCGAATACATTCAAGTTCTGGACAATTTTCCAATATATGAATTATGATAAGTTCATAGATATTACAGTAGGGACAAGTGAATGACTGAGATTGGTTGAGGAGATTTTTATAAAATTTTCTATCTTGCCTATTATACAAAAGTAAAATAATCAATTTTAAAGAATGCTAATAAAAAGTTTGAATTGCACATCGGTATAGTCGTAATGATGAATATAATCAGTGATAATACAACGAGCTCATTTTCTAATCTATCATTTAAGGGTAATTTTGAGAAATGATAACCAAATCTGACGCTGTTGTTGTAGCAATAAATCTGACGCTATAATCGGCTAGTAATCAACAATCGGTTGGAAGCGTACATGCTTAATTTAAAAGTAAATGCGTTAATGTAGAGTTAAAAAAAGCGTAAATTTTTTTGTAATGTTTTATTCGATTTTAGATAATCCAATTACATATACATATTATGTGCAAGGCAAAAAGGGGACTTTGTATACACATATTTTCTTTTTCTTAAAATTTGGATACGATTTTTCATATCATCTCAATCATGAGTAAGGTCAAAATCCTATTTATCAATACTGATCAAAATGCCTTAGTAAAATTTTATTCTCATCTTCAAATAAATTTTGATAATTGACTGCATTTTTGTTCTGATCTTGGCGCTTTTTCACTATTCAATTGAAACAATTCACTTGTAAAATATTACGTTACGTACAACCGTTATGTGTAGAAATTATAATTCCCGCCCGCGGGTTTAAAAAGGCAACTGCCAGTGCTAAGTGTACGAGAAGTTACAACTACTCAGTTGATTTCTGTTTATTTCAGAATGTGTAATGCAAAACTTCTTGTGCAGTTTCAGTATAGTATAGTATAGTTTTAGGTGCTGTTGTGACCTTACTTTTAGGTATTCCTCGCAAATGTAATATTATTCATTAAGAATTTTCAACTATTGATTAGCACACCAACTTCGCATAAAATAGATTAAAAACGGAAATCACCTTTTTCTGTTGATGTTTTGTTCCCGGCAAACATTTTCATGTAATCGAATCAAAAACGACGCAACTTCGAAGTCAAAGAAAATTTAACAAGCGGAATTTTAAAACACACAGAGTATATTCGAAATCTTTTCATAGAAAAACTTGGGAGACTGATGACGATATACACATGGCATATGCTTGTAGATATTGGCTAAATCGTTTTTTTTTTTCTTTTCGTTCTAATTATTTAAGTCCCGCACTTGAGTCGCTTTATCCGAATACTATATTTTGCTCACTCGTATACAGGAGTACTTCTACTCTATTTGACTTGTCTCGGCTCATCAATACTTTACTCTTATCTTCTCAGCTATTCCTAAATTAAAATTTAGAAAGGAAGAGGTTATTGCTTTTGTTGTGAAATGATTGCATTAATGACAGAAATATGCTTGTGTTTTTACACACGTAAGCATATTTTATTTGCGTGCAGGCTTAAAGTGCTAGTAATTGATACCATCCAGATGTACAATTACGGTCCTTTTTGGTTTTGAATATGCTAACTCTTTTTATTGTTGTAATCACAGACCTTGCATTAAAGCGTTGCCATTTTGAAAACGATTATATTTTTCTTGGAGGTTTTATTCCGAAATCTTATGCTTCAGGATATAGCTCAAAATATGTGAAAAAGACTTAACCCATATTTCAATTTGGTCAAACATTTTGTAAAGCATTTTTTCGGTATTTTGGGTAAAAAGAGTTAATAGAGTTTTACTTTTTTGATGCTAAAAACGAAAATTTCCCTGTTATTTTGACATTATAAAGAAAGCATGAACACTGAATTTCCTGATAGTCGTTATCATAATCGTTCAGCCAACGCGCACGGTGAATCCAATATTTGGCTGAAAACTGGTTTTGCATCCCGGTCTTCGCTTGAAATTAATTCAGCACAGTAAATCGTATTTAGGAACCAGCATTAACACCGATAACAATGTCAGCCTTGAAATCCAACGTAGAATCTCTCTTGCCAACAAGTGCTACTTTGGACTAAGTAGGCAATTGAGCAGTAAAGTCCTCTCTCGTCGAACAAAACTAACACTCTACAAGACTCTCATCATGCCCGTCCTAACGTATGGCGCAGAAGCTTGGACGATGACAACATCCGATGAAGCGACACTTGGAGTGTTCGAGAGAAAGATTCTGCGTAAGATTTTTGGACCTTTGCACGTTGGCAACGGCGAATATCGCAGACGATGGAACGATGAGCTGTATGAGCTTTACGACGACATAGACATAGCGCAGCGAATAAAGATCCAGCGACTTCGTTGGCTGGGTCATGTCGTCCGAATGGATACAAACGCTCCGGCTTTGAAAGTATTCGATGCGGTACCAGCTGGTGGTAGCAGAGGAAGAGGAAGGCCTCCTCTGCGTTGGAAAGATCAGGTGGAGAAGGACTTGGCTTCACTTGGTGTGCCCAGTTGGCGCCGGTTAACACGAGAAAGAAACGACTGGCGCGCTTTGTTAATCTCGGCCAAAATCGCGTGAGCGGTTATCGCGCCAATTAAGAAGAAGAAATCGAGCTGTCTAAGAAAAACTAATCGCTTAACAGGTTAAATCATTGACCACCATTTTAGCTGAACAGGCAATTATTATTTGTATTTCTTTGATGGTTTTGTTTTAATTCCAAGATTTTGATCAAAGTTGTGATAGTAAGCTAATGGCAGCACCGCTTCAAGATATCCAAATAAAGTGGTACAGTCATTTCAGAGATTTCGGATGCTTAATTCCCAGGGCATGGGAACTACAGGAACTGGGTATAAAAGCATGTGCATAAAATATCTGGCTGCAAGGGGCACATAATAAAACAATTCGCCCTGAAAGAAATCTTCTAAATTTGCAACTGGGCGCACCACTTTGACGTCTTGGCATACAGCGCAATGGTTCCTGCTCCTTTCATTTCTGTTTTTCAGGCTACTTGGCTCACTGTAAACACTGTGCTCAAAACTATCCCACAGCACCCAATTGAATTTTTAATGAAAAATAGAAAACGTCAACCTGTAAAGGGTTAAAAGTTATTCCCTATTTGGCATTATATTCGGGAACACAAAAGGGAACTGCTAAATAACTACTATATTGAATACATTTTGATTTTCGATTAGTACTAAAATTAATTCTAACTGCAAAAAACTTACAAAGGTTTTTTGTATTTTACGTTACGATCTGAATATAATTAAATTTATTCATGCAAGAGCACTCTGTGTTATCATTCGATTGTGATAAAACAATTTGTAATCTTGCTATAGAAAAGCAAAATTTGCTTTACACTTCTGAAACTGCTCCCTTGTTTCAAAAGTGATCCAATTTTGCAACAGTCGACGACTTTTATTAGTACACTACGATGCCTGCACTAAAAAATGAGTATTTATTTTTCATCAATAATTTTTTGTTCCCCATTTACAGATGCATCAAACATGAATGAAGGTGAGTCAGCAGGAGGGGGGCATCAACGGGCTAGCCCAGCCCCTCCTGCTGTATCCGACCATAGATCAGTTTTATCGTCAACAACTTCAACAACATCGGTGAATACGACCACCAGTAGCGGTGCAACCATACCCGCAACTTTAAAATTTGTCACATCTGATTCCTATCACGCCGTGGCAACAACGTTTGTGAATACATCCACTACACCTCGCAGCTTTCAACAAGCGTTTACTCAGCAACATTTGCAGAAGCAACAACAAGTTTCCACAACAAAAATATCAGGAACTAATAATCAAAGTACTCAAAACAAATCGGTACACCAAAAGAAATTGCAACATCTGGTGGCGCAGGCGCATCAATTGCCTATGCCGCAAACTACACAAGTAGCGGAAACAATAAGTACAGCAGCAACTGATATCGTTTCGGAAGCACAAAATCAATTTGATAACAAAACTGGTGCGCAGATCACACAACACGTGTTAACGACGGACACGTCCGGCAGTCTAATTAATAATTTCGTATCCTCAACGATTACACCCGGTTCAATTGCAGAGGCGGGACAGCAAGATATACACAGCGGTTCACCGCTGCCCAAGCGACCCAAACTTGGGGGGAGTGTCGGCAGTAGCTTGACTGCTTCGTTGTTGCCAGCAAGTGGGAGTACGCAGGACAACGGCAATACGGCATTGTGTGCACCACAGGATATAAATGCGCTCAAGAAGCGCATTTTGGAGCAAAAGAATCTCCGTTTGCGAAGTCTTACAGAAAGGTATGTTGTTGTTGTTGTTGTATCAGTTATTGGGTACTAGAATCAATTACTGCTCACCTGAATTTAAAAAACTAAAACTACAAAAAATATTAGTTTGGGGAAAAAGTAATACATTATTTTTGTGCATATTGTTTAAAACTGTTTTATGATCGATCTTTAGTTTCTGGGCGATGGTACGACTAGTAACATGCCGGTCAACTTCGATTATTTCTGTAATGTTATCGACATTTCGACATTATTGACCTTTTCTTTAACATCAAAAATTCCTGAAGGGAATCGACGAAACCACAATTGCACGTAATTAGTTGTTGCAGTATCGGCACCATAAACACCATTCACAATTTCAGTGGCCTGGCTTGCATTTTCGCCTTTATCAAAGAAAAACTAAAATGTACCGAATTTTCTCTTTGGTGACTTCCATTGTAACAGAATGGAACAAACAAAAAACAGCAAAAGATTGAAATTTAAACTGTTTGATCTATACTTTACGAGATATCGATCACTACAGCCATCTACCCAAAAGAATAACTCAGAATGCTGGCGACATTTAAAACAATTGGCTGGCCGGTTCTAAATTACGCTGCGCCTGTCTGGTCGCCTGGAACTATTGATAGGCAGTGAACAAACTCCAGACATATCAAAAGAGTGCTATTAGGACAGCCACGGAATGCCTCTTAAGGTCTCCCTACAACACCTACATAATGAGGCACAGATGCTCCCTCAAGGAGCACAATAAACTGCTCAGCAAACATTTTCTACTCGGTTGCTACTGCAGGTTTCACCCCTGTAGACACCTGCTTGAACCAGAGCCGCCTCACTGGCACGTCAGCAGGCATCTCTTCAACTACTCCGACGAGATTTAGGGCAAAACTAACCGATAACTACTTGACCGGACAGTGTTTAGACATACACTCAACGGCATTCATCGGGAGACACCACTTTCCTAAACTCCCGATCCCCGAATGCCACCACCCACAGCAGATGAAGGGCTCCAGCTACACCGAGAGACCCGCCTAACCTTGGCACAATTGTGTTCTGTACGTTACGTCACATCCTCATCAAATCCACTCACCTAACACCCCTTTCCCTCTGGACACAACCTATCGAAACTGCAAGTTCCTGGGCCGCCTAACGTTAGATGAGCTGGACCGGTACCTGCAGTGCACTGGCAGCACCAGTAACACCTTACTTACATTAATAACCGAGAAAATAATAATTTTATTTTTCCCTAAAAAATATATTATATCTAATCATTTCTGCGACGGTACGCCACAGTAGTTTAAGTCAACTTAACATAAAAATGAAATTGTGTTCTTAATAGCGTTCTAAATACTAATCTGTTCGCATAATTTTCGAATTTTCTGTTTCTTATGCTTATTCATAATTTACTTAAATTTAAATAAAAACTGTTTTTTTCTGTTTACAGACACACAGAAAATGTCGCCGAATTATTCTATTTACAAAGCGGTGGCAACATGATGGACTACCCGACGTGGCGTAAGAAACCACCAACCCCGCAGTTCGTCACCTTCAGCAATGCTTATCGTCTAGATCAGTTGGTTAGCGAGGACAGAGCTGCTGTATTAGTTCAGCAAAAAACTACTGATAACATAGCAACAATAATTGGTGTTGCCAGCGGCAATCAAGTGAATCAGCAGCAACAACAATCACAGCAATCACAAAAGCAAACACAAGACTATTTGGCTGCAATCACAAATAAAACGGTTAGTAAAACTAATATTCAGAAAACTTACCGATTTGAAATTCAGCTTGAAAGGTATGAGCTTAAAATGATGATAAAATGTCACTGAACAAGTTAACTGGCTCTATTTTTGAAAAAGTTAGCTTTCAAAGGATGTTCGCATTTGCGAGGCATTTGTCTGATTCATACCATTCAAATTTATTTCAAAAGAAAATAATTGTGCGATAAATTACAATTGTTTGTTGTTATTTTAATACATTTTTTTGTTTGTGTTTGCATTTTTTACTTTGCAGAGTACGCAATCTCAAATAGCAACAGATATAAGTAGTAGTAGTGGTAGTAACAGCAACAGCAGCTGCAGTGGAGCTTCATCAGCAGCTACACAGAACGCTGGTAATTCGCTTACTGCCACGGCAACAACTTCAACGCCAGGCAGTAGTGGCAGTGTTAGTGGTAATTTAACTTCCACTGATGCGACTAGCGACGTACTGCCACAAGGTGCTGAAATCAAAATTCCCGCCATAGGTGCAACGCCTGTGGCTGTTTCCACAAAGTTACCAGCAGCTGTTGTACAACTGACCCAACAAGGTATGTGTCCACATCTTATGATTAAGCTTTCTTAGTTGAATTATTTCGTTTCTAACATTTCATACGAATTCCTTATTAAAACAAAAGTGCTAAAAGTTTAACAACAAAAATGTAAAATTTGCCACTTCCGTTTGCTTTCCCGACTGTGCACACATACACACATACTCAAAACCTTTTCGCCTCCTAAAGGAAATTTCTGTAATTTTCATTTACCCTTACCAATATCACCTACTTAGTTTATTTAGTTTTGTGTATATGAAATATAACTGTAAATTGGCGAAAAGGCATAACAATATTACTAAACTAAATACATCAATATTTCAGATAAATAATAAGATTTAGACATCTTTGGCCACATCATCTAGTTTAGCCAATATTTAATTTTTTATTTTTTTGTTCCCGTTTTTCTTGTATTATACTGTCAATCTCACAAACACACTCACACTTTCTCACGTTATTCTGTTGTGTATCATCTCTACATTGTATCATTATATAGGTCACATACCCGGTAGACCTTTAGGAGGTCGGCACGGGATGGTATTTGGTCAAATACCCACCCCACCAGCTGTAGGAAATTCTACCTTACCTTTGGTGCCAGGTGCTTATCGTTTTTTCAGAACAAGCAATTTCTTTTATTTTATCAATTAAATAGTTTTTCAGTTATGTAGTTACATTTTGCCGATATACATACATATTAATATAAATAAATAATTTGATTTTGATTTGATTTTCTTTGAGGTAGTTAAGTGTGCATTCCATATGCAATTGGAGTATAGTAAACTTTTTTATGCTTTTTCATGCTTCTTGTAAAGTTAATTTTTTGATTATTAATGATTGGATTGGCTATTGGTTCATTTGGATTTCTAGATAATTTCTAAGTATAACTGTATTATTTTTACTTATTCTAATTTCCTGCCACAATCATTGACTTCTCTTTAACATTATTTTTAGTAATTTGTAACCTTTAGTACAAACCATTTTTATCAATTATAATTATGTTCTCATTTGAAGAGTTGGGTTAGAAGAATGTAAATCAATATGTCAAGAAAAATCCATTTTTATTTTATTTTATGTAACCTGAAGTGTTTATTATGGCAACATTCTTCTTTTTTTTGTTTTTACACAGCTAATAAAAGGCAGATAATACAGGGTGTAATAGATCTTAAGGGCGAAGTGCAAACTTCTATCTCCATATTAATCTTTCTAAATCAGACGCCAAAAAATATTGCCTAATAATTCCTTTCCTTTGTCAAAGCTAAAGTTTGACTTTAATTCGATTGCTCAGCCAGTTTATTTAGAAATGTGTTTCCGTCTTAGCGGGGCCGTCTTATGTGAAAGCACTTTTGATATCCGTGTCCAAAAAAAAACTTCAGCTAATAGCTGACACGATCCCAGTTAAATTCTATTATTTTCTCGATATCTCGCAAAGTATCGGTCAAAGGTGACATTTCACATTAAAACTTTTTTTTGTGTTTTTCTGTTTGTTCCATTCAGTTGCGAGTTACAGGGTGTTAACAATGGGAGTCAATAAAGAGAAAATTAGGGTACAGTTTACAGTTTTTGATAAAGGCGGGTAGATCTGGAAAAGAATTTTACCAGGAATGAGAGAGATCAGCATGGACGGGGTTGCTATTGGTTTGATCAGCGAGGTTAAGTATCTTGTCCTTGTCCTCGATGCCAAGCTTAGCTGGAACAGGCGTGCTGGCGCAACCTTGTCCAAAGCAACAAAGGTTCTCATGATCTGCTAACGTCTAGCAGGAAATTTCCTGCGGCTGTGGTGACATGGAGCGGTCGCTTGTGCATCGACAGCGCGGGCAGTGCTAACAAAACTTCAGCTCCTACGGGGGCGATGCGGACCTGCCGTACATGGAATTTTTGAGGTTGTAGCTCCCAGTTACCAAGCTACCCAGAGATGATATCACTTAAGTCATCAAATTCGAAATGAAGTTTAGAATTGAACTGCTAATGACTGAATTGCCATTCTGAGCGACAGTCCTGTGAGATCAAGTCTTCACTGGTCCTTGAGTGTATCGAGCAACTGAATCTACTAGGAACGCACAATCACATCTGGCTAATTTGCGTTACAATAGATTTTATTTATAAAAAGCTCGGTTTTTTTTTCAGATGGTGGTCTGTATTTTTTGACATTTGGAGTTAGTTCTTTCCACATTCATATGGTATTTTATTATTCCGCACTTTTCGCAGTCTTGTTCAATGCTCAAAATTTACATTTTCAAGACTTTACTATTAATAAGTGCTAAATAAAACTTAAATGCGATGTTGCCAATTGATTGCTTACAACCCAGAAGCCTAATCATTCTAGATTATCGCATACAAAAAGAATAATTATGAACGTATTTTTATGTTGCAACAACAAATGATTCGTTGTTCTGTGTAATAATAAATTAATTGTAATTTTTAATTAAATATTCGCATATTATTTTATTGTGATATATAATATAAGTACAGTCTTCGAGCACGAGTTATTAAATTAAAAGCTGCACTTTTCCAAATCACGTAAAATCTGAATGATTATTTTACGTGGTGTTTATTTGTATGAGGTGCTATAAAAATATTCAGTGCGATGTTGCCAATTGATTGCTTACAACCCAGAAGCCTAATCATTCTAGATTATCGCATACAAATATGAAAAAAAAAAAAAATCAAATGAATTCGGTAGATAGAGCTAAAATATTATTTTTAAAGTACTCTAAATAGCGTCAACACAGTTTTTTTTTTGGTTTTGTTATATTTTATTTAAATTCTTAGTTTTTTAATTTTTTTTTCAAAGTCCCAACCATTTTCATTGAACCCATTTTTTAATTTGTAGCTTCGGCACTAATGCCCAATTAAAAATATTGGATTTCTTATACAAAATATTGGTTTTTGCCTGTATCGCCTCTCGTTTGTCGTTGGTTACGTATGATTTTTTTTGCATCTCTCCAACGCATGTGCCGTTGTGTCTTTGAACCATATGACTTTCTCTAACTTACTTCTCTAAAATGCGTTAATAATTTTCTTTTCTTTTTTGTTTTTTTAAATTTCCTTGAAATTCAAATCGGATTTCTCTAGGTGGCACACCGCTTGTACCTGCTATCGGTGGTGGCAGCGGTTCTCCTACGGTATTGCGACGTAATGGTAATGGCGCCGCGATTGCGTCAGCTGGCACAGCAGGCAACACTTTGCACAGTAACCCGCCTCCTCCGCTCTATTCACCAACTCCCAATGCGGTGTTGGTGCCAGCCTCCGCGAATGGTAGCAGTGTCACTGCTGCAAGCAGTAGTGGAGGCACTACGGCTTTGGCCGGTGCATCCGGCAGTAGCTTAAGTACACCGACCAGCGCCGGCAGCAGTGGAGCTGCTACAAACAACGTGCAAGAGTTTTCATTCAAAGCCAAACAGGAGGTTTATGTGCTGCAGCGCATTTCGGAATTACAACGAGAGGGATTATGGACTGAAAAACGTTTGCCAAAACTACAAGAACCCAGCCGTCCGAAGGCACATTGGGACTATTTGCTGGAGGAAATGGTTTGGTTGGCAGCGGATTTTGCGCAAGAGCGCAAATGGAAAAAGAATGCTGCTAAGAAATGCGCTAAAATGGTGCAAAAGTATTTCCAGGATAAGGCGAATGCAGCGCAGAAAGCAGAGAAGGCGCATGAGGCACATTTAAAGCGGATAGCTGCCTTTCTCTCCAAGGAGGTTAAAATGTTTTGGTCGAATGTGGAGAAATTGGTTGAATACAAGCATCATACCAAGCTAGAGGAGAAGCGTAAGAAGGCGCTTGATCAGCATTTAAGTTTTATTGTCGATCAGACAGAGAAATTCTCACAGCAGCTCGCCGAAGGCATGAATAAGAGCGTAATGGACACAGCTGCTGGTGCTGCTAGTGGAGCGCCTAGCATGGAATCAAGCAGAATATCATCGCCCAAACGTGAAATAACGGGCAACGGGTCTGATGGTAAGTGTAGCAGACAAAATATCAGTAATATGCTAATATATATACATTTTTTTCTAGATGATTTCCGTCCAGAATCTGGTTCAGAGGATGACGAGGAAACAATTGCTAAAGCAGAAGAGGAGGCGGCAGATGTCAAAGAAGAGGTTGCAGCATTGGAAAAGGAATCTCGAATGGATCTTGATGATTTTCTCAAAGACCTGCCAAAAGGTTATTTGGAAAATCGCGATAAAATTTTACTTGAAGAAGAAGATGACTCCAAAATGGCAACCAGTAGTCAAGAAGATGATGCAGACGACGCTGAATTCGAAGCGAATGAAGATAGTGATGACGATGAGAATACGATTAGTAAGCAAGAGGAGGAAGAAACGGGCATCGATCATCAGAAAGAAATAGATGACTTAGAAGCGGACAATGACTTGACGGTCGAACAGTTGCTGGAAAAGTACAAATCGGGTAAAATTGATGAACCAACAGTAACAAC
Organism: Anastrepha obliqua; assembly: GCF_027943255.1. NCBI lineage: Eukaryota > Metazoa > Arthropoda > Insecta > Diptera > Tephritidae > Anastrepha > Anastrepha obliqua. The sequence goes on from NC_072895.1 coordinate 40,074,872, forward strand.
GGCGCGAAAAAGTGGTTTAGCGACCCCAGCAAAGAAACGCGCTAAAATGGTTGATTCAGACGATGATGAAGTGGATGAAGACACTAGCAGCGAAGGTACGGAGGTGGAAACTGAAAGTGAGTCAGATGAAGCCACTATTGTCGAGGCGCCTTCATCGGACGAGAGCGAAGAAAATGAGCAAGAAGATGGACTGAAAAGTCTGCTTGAGGATGTAAGTGGAAACGGGTGGCATATTTCAATTCATTTAAATATTTATATTTATTTCTCACTTTTTAAACGGTTCCAGACTGAGGGCAACAGCAAGGATGACATGATCAAAGACGCCGCTGCACTTGCCGAAAGCATACAGCCCAAGGGCAATACGCTGTCCTCAACGAATGTGGTCACGCCTGTACCATTTCTACTTAAACATACGTTGCGTGAGTACCAGCACATCGGTTTGGATTGGCTTGTCACCATGAATGAACGTAAATTGAATGGCATACTGGCTGATGAAATGGGTTTGGGTAAAACCATACAAACAATTGCACTACTGGCGCATTTGGCATGCGTCAAAGGTAATTGGGGTCCACATCTGATTGTTGTGCCATCGTCGGTGATGCTCAATTGGGAAATGGAATTCAAAAAATGGTGTCCTGCATTCAAAATACTCACATACTATGGTACGCAGAAAGAGCGTAAGCTTAAACGCGTAGGCTGGACGAAGCCGAATGCGTTTCATGTATGCATAACATCGTACAAATTGGTGGTACAGGATCAACAGAGTTTTCGTAGGAAAAAATGGAAATATCTGATATTGGATGAGGCGCAGAATATCAAAAATTTTAAGTCGCAACGCTGGCAATTGCTGCTGAACTTCTCAACTGAAAGGTGAGTTGACTTACGCGTTTTTTTTTATTTTAATCAGGATAAAAAAAGTATGTTTGTGACATGAAGCACCGTAATCAGTGCTTATTCGAATTGCTAACTAGAATAAGAACTACGCTTAGGTGCTTAAATCAATCATTTGAAGCATGTTTACTTTAGAGACTGCAAGCTCTCTACGCTGACTTGTCAAATGCTTTGAAGACAATAAACGAAAATTTGATTAATATTTATAAAATTTTGACTTTCACTTGCATCGCGTGGCATATATACCTATTAGTAAATTAACTATTTTCTCCCCCTAGACGTCTCCTGCTCACCGGTACACCGCTTCAAAACGATTTGATGGAATTATGGTCGTTAATGCATTTCCTTATGCCGTATGTGTTTTCATCGCATCGTGAATTCAAAGAATGGTTCTCAAATCCCATGACCGGTATGATTGAGGGCAATATGGAGTATAATGAAACGCTCATAAGTCGACTGCACAAGGTTAGTCACTCGCAAAACATTGACATTTGTGACATATATTTTTAAGTTTCAATGTTTTCCCTATCATCAGGTTATACGACCGTTCTTGCTGCGACGTCTCAAAAAAGAAGTTGAAAAACAAATGCCGAAGAAGTACGAACATGTTATAATGTGTCGTTTGTCCAATCGTCAGCGCTATTTGTACGATGATTTTATGAGCCGCGCAAAGTGAGTTTGTAGACAAAGTGTTTATGCCGTACTTGCGGTATTGAATTCTTATTTATTATCTTATTCTCTTTTAGGACCAAGGAAACGCTGCAAACGGGAAATCTTTTGAGCGTCATCAACGTACTCATGCAGCTGCGTAAAGTTTGTAATCATCCAAATATGTTTGAAGTGCGTCCAACAATATCGCCATTTCAAATGGAGGGCATAACCTACGAAGCGCCACGAATTGTGTACGATTTACTGGATTACGAACCATTAAAGGTATGTTTATTATTCAGTCAGGTAAAAAAAAAGTTATGCAATTTACTTCACTGATGATAAAATGTCACTGACATTCTGATCCAATCTATTATTGAGCGGATCGGAATAAAAAGGATGTTCGCATTTGCGAGGCATTTGTCTGATTAAAATGGTAGAGTGCAGTATATTTTAAGAATATTTCTGATCGCAATTTTTTTTTTTTTTTCATTTACTTATGTTTCAAAGATCTATTGTGTCCCCTTCATCGATTCAGAGTATTTTTATGAGTCCAACTTCCCCAATAATTTTTAGTATTCCTTTGGGGGAAAAGAAATCCATTATTTTTGTGTAAAATTAAGAACTTTATTTAAGATGTTTCGGCTTGCCCGATTTGGGTCAAATGTGCACCGTTTTGTTGTATAATTTGCGGCCATTTTTAATGCCTCTTTCATAGAAGTGTTGGTCCTTCTTTGCCGAAAAAATGTAGTAATCGATTTTCACAATCTTCTCTTGATACTTATTTCTTATCACTCAGAAAGGGAGAGAAAAAGGTGATAGTCGCTTGGTGCCAGGTCCTGATTATATGGTAAGTTGTAAGTTCCCGGAGATTTGGCGAGTCACTATAGACGTGTGTGGCTTTGCACTGTAGTTGCAGTAAAGATCTAAATTTAGTGTTTAGCCATACGGAGACAACTCATAATAAAGTACTCCTTTCAAGTCCTTTCAGTCTTGGTTTGGCCTTCCTTTTAGTCGTGGTTTGACCACCGTTTGAGCTGCTGCATTACGCTTGGACTACAATTGTTTGCGCATAATATTGTTTGTGACCCATCTCTTATCCCCAATCGTCATCCGTTTAAGAAATGGTCGCTTTCGTTCCGTTTGGCTAAGGTTTCGCAGATAAAAGCTCGATTCATCATGCTTTTGGTGCTAATTGGTGTGTCGCCCAAACATCGAGTTTCATTTTGAATCAAGCTCTGCGCATGTTTTATGGTAAATTTTTAGCTCCATACTGGTGAACTTCGATTATTTCTGTTATTTTATCGATATTTCCAACGACGGGCCTGCCTTGCGAGGGGCATCTTTAACATCAAAAATTCCTGAATAGAACCAACGAAACCAAAATTACCCGTAATTAGCTGTTGCGGTATCGGCACCATAAACACCACTCACAATTTCAGCGGCCTGGCTTGCATTTTCTTCTTGATTAAAGAAAAACTTTAAAATGTACCGAATCTTCTCTTGGTGGACTCCCTACACCCTTGCGTTACGTTCTTCGACAATTAGGTTGGTTATTTATTCGATTGGGCTCCTAAAGCTTCTTTCTCCGATTCCTTACGCTCCAATAACTTAACTTACTGGCAGTTCTTTTTTTTTTTATCTGTAACTGTTTTTATATACCTTCCACATAACTTCCTCCACTTCCGCAATCTTGTTGGTATTTAATTAGTTGACAGACCGGTATTGAACTCGTTCCCAAGACAGTCGTGTATACTCTACTCTATTGGAAAGTCGAAGCAAAGATTGTTGTACCAAAAGCGTTCGTCAAAAAATTGATGGAGATGGGATTTGTGTGAATATGACTTTGGGTGGATGTTTTATGTTGTTAAAACAACAATACGGTAATGAAATCGAATTTTCTATACTAATATATAGGGTTTTTCAGTAAGAGCGCTTCAACTTTTGAACTTTTTTGAATAAAACACAAACGGTTTGACTTTTTTAACTAATTTTTTTTTATTATCGAGTTTGAACATATACATTTAAGTATGAAACTCGATTTCTTTTGCATGATCACCGCGTGAAGGTTTCGAAAGTCCAATCGTTGAACCCAATTTTCGACCACTCTTTTGCATAAATCGGCCGAAATTCCAGGAATTTCGCGTTCAATATTGGCTCTGAGCTCACAAATCGTCGCCGGCTTGTTACTGTAGACCAATGACTTCACATAACCCCAAAACGGGACGGCTTGTTAAATGGACCGTAAAATGACCGTAATGCTCTTAAAGTAGCAGCAACAGAACGATTATTTTCATAAAAAATTTGCACGATTTGCAATCGTTGCTCAAGTGTGTAGCGTTCCATGATGAAATGTATACTAATGAAGTTTACAAATGACAAGCGAAAAATAAAAAATATTGCGTCGTTCGCCCTCCCTATCGGAAAAAAGTTGAAGCGCACCTATTAAAAAACCCTATACCAAAGAATTCAGCGCCATTGTGCCATACCCTGCAGTTTCTTTTTATTTATGGATTTGAAATTCTACGCCTTCCCTACTATATCGAACTATATCTTGAACTACTTGCACTACCACAATTTCATTTGTTTAATAATTAATTCAAATCAGTTACCCAACTTGACAATTGAATGTTCTCCCCTCTATTTATCTTTCAGCACGTCGATTTACATTCGCTTAATTTAATTCTTATTGATTTGGAGATCACACTCACCGCTTATGTATCGTACAAGTCACGCGTGCTTGAAGCGCCACGTAAGCTCATTGAGGAAATCGACAGTGCACCGGCACCACCGCCACACTGCCCGCGTGGGAAATTTAAATTCTACATACGCGTGCGCGACCCGCAAGTTCAGCAGAATTTAAGTCAACACAATACGACCTCGGTACGTGTGGGCGCTAGTCCTGCTATGCGCTCAGAAGGCAGCAAGATGTTGCCATTGCGCGAAACGAATACTGCGAATATACGACTTGTAAAGCGTTTGAACAATATAAACCCTGTTAACACGTCCAAAATGCCCGCGTTGTCGATGGCGCCTTCAACATCCACATCAGCCGCCATAGCTCTGGCTAACAGTGGTGTTGGCAATATACGCACCGCCTCAGGCATATCAGTCACGCGTGTACAGGTCGCGTCACAATCGAATACAAATTTAACACCACCGCCAGCGAAAATCGCCAAGCTGATGCAACATGGCAATGGTAAACCGTATTTTCTGGTTACATCCTCGGCTGGTAGCAGTTCACTGAGTGACACCATATCTGGAAGTAGTTCTTCGGGTAGCCGGCTGACTTTGGTGTGCAAAAGTGGCATCAGCAACTCGAATATGGCTAATGTAAGCGTTAGTGGTGGCGCAAAAAGCAGCGTTGCTGCTGTTAGCATAAAGCCGAAACCGGAAAATTCCAAGCTGTTGTCCACCATTGCGCAACAGGTAAAAAGTAGCACCGACGAAGTGACAAACGCGGCGATGGATGTCGATGAGTCTGAAACTGCAGCAACCGAAACATCCGAGTCCGATCCAATATATAATATGCATGAAATACTGGAGAAGCGTAAGGAGCAGCGCATGGCGCGCTTAAAACTGGTGGCAACTGTAAATAGACGTCGCATCGAGGGCGTGCCAATTTATGGGGACGACTGTCGCGATGCGTTGGCCAAATGCAGCAATCCGAGTCAGACATTGGAATACTCTAGTTGGCAAACGCGCAGCTATACCAACTGCTGTACGGCCATGAAACGTCGCGATAGTTGGACACTCAGCAAGATACTCAAATCGTATGAGAAGCGCGTTGAGGAGCTTCGCCAAACCTTCAACAATTTTGTAATATACGTACCATCGGCGTGTGCGCCGCGTATACGCTTCTATGTGCAACATTTAACATCGGGACGCTTGCAGCGCGATCATGCTATTGAAAATATGGTTACGCAATATGTCTCACCAAAGCTTTCATTGCTGCATCCTGTCATCTCAGCGATGACCACACAATTTCCGGACCCCCGTCTCATTCAATACGATTGTGGCAAATTGCAAACGCTCGATCTGCTATTGCGCCAACTGAAGTCCGAGCAGCATCGTGTGCTAATATTTACGCAAATGACAAAAATGTTGGATGTTCTAGAGGCGTTTCTTAACTATCACGGCCACATCTATTTGCGGCTAGATGGCTCGACGCGTGTCGAACAGCGACAAGTACTAATGGAGCGCTTCAACGGTGACAAACGCATTTTCTGCTTCATCTTGTCTACGCGCTCCGGTGGCGTAGGTATTAATTTAACCGGCGCAGATACTGTGATATTTTACGATTCCGATTGGAATCCAACAATGGATGCGCAAGCGCAAGATCGTTGCCATCGTATTGGGCAAACACGTGATGTACATATATATCGGCTGGTGTCGGATAAGACAATCGAAGTGAACATCCTCAAGAAAGCGAATCAGAAGCGGATGCTCAGTGATATGGCGATCGAAGGTGGCAACTTTACAACAACATATTTCAAGAGTTCCACCATCAAAGATCTCTTCAATTTGGAACAAGCTGAGCAAGATGACTCACCTGCAGCGAATGGTAGTCGCGTGGAGAAACCAACGACTTCGTCAGCTGGGGCTGCAGCAATAGTTAGTGAGTTGGGCACTGAAATTGAAACGGAGAAACAGTCTCTGCGTGCTTTTGAGAGCGCATTGGCCGCTGCTGAGGACGAGCAGGATGTACAGGCAACAAAAACGGCAAAGGCAGAGGCAGCGGCCGATTTGGCAGAATTCGATGAAACAATTCCTATTGATGAGGCAACGACGGTAGACGGCGCAGCAGCGACGGAAATGAGTAGAGCCGACTTAGAAATGCAAAATCTTGTAAAACAGGTGGGTTTTATAATATTTTACAATTATAAAAGAAACTGCTGAACAAAAATACGAATTTTGAAATAATTAGTATTAGATCAAGATATTATCTAGAGCAGTCTGACCATTTGTACCCCACTGTGTAAATTCTGATCCCGGAACGTCTGACGGAAAATAGACGAAATTGAATTTTTTTGCTTGCTTTTCTTTTTCTGGATTTTAAGAAAAAAAGCCCTGCCCCTTTTGTGAAAAAAAAAAAAAAAAACAAATGGTCATTCTAGCATTATTATTATCAAATGGCTATTCTAGAATTATTAAAAAAAAGTTCCATTAAAAACTTTCATTATACTCATATGGTCATTAAAATACTTTTAGTACTCGTTTTAGCATAATAATACCATAGTTCATTGATTTTTTGCGATAAATCCTTCTTATTTTATAATGTTTTCTTCCCGATTCGATTCTTTAAAACTCCCCAAATGTTTTCAATGGGGTTTAGGTCAGGTGAGTAGCTTGGCCAGTCCATAATTTTAACATTATTTTGTTAAAACCATTCTTGTTATAACATTGAGGAGTGTTTTGGGTCATTAGCTTGCACAAAAAGTCACCGAAAGTCACTTCTTAAAGTATGTCCTTGTAAATAAATTTGCCCATTTTATTGGTTATGAGGTGAATAGGTCCTACTCCATACCAAGAGAAGCATCTCAAAATCATTATGTTGCCACCACCGTGGATGGCTTTTTCTATTGTGAACCGTGGTGAGAATTTTTGTCCTTATGACGTCAGACATTTCGCGCAGCATCATTTTGAAATAAATTTATTTTTCTTTCATCGCTCCAAAGTAGGTTATACTATTTTTTCATACCCTCTGGTCCACTCCATGACTTGTGCTCTTCAGCAAAATTTTTCGTCTTAAATTTGCTTGTTTCAACAGAGGAACTTTACGAGCTATTCTATTTAATTATTAGTTAATAAATGTAGTATCTAATTCGTTACATTCAACATTTTTCACTTAATTCGTCAAAATGTAAGAGTTATCCGCAAAGTACCTATTTATCGGTCACTCAAAATTACATTTTATGGAAATAACCGAATCTGTGCAACCAATAAAAAAAAGAAATAAATAATTGGCGCGTACACTTCTGTTAGGTGTTTGGCCGAGCTCCTCCTCCTATTTGTGGTGTGTGCCTTGGTGTTGTTCCACAAATGGAGGGACCTACAGTTTCAAGCCGACTCCGAACGGCAGATATTTTTATGAGGAGCTTTTTCATGGCAGAAATACACTCGGAGGTTTGCCATTGCCTGCCGAGGGGCGACCGCTATTAGAAAAATGTTTTTATTAATTTTGCTTTCACCGAGATTCGAACCAACGACCTCTCAGTGAATTCCGAATGGTGATCACGCACCAACCCATTCGGCTACGGCGGCCGCCCGCAATAACGCAACTTAATATGAGGGGTCCTTCAAATTCACAAAGAAGCAGTGATGTCATTTGTAAAAAGGTGAAACTTTAATAATAGCTTTAAAGTTTTTGGACCGGCTCAAGGAAATCGAGATATAAAGGCAGTGACCTATTTTAATGACCACATGTGTATGCATCAGGAGAAACCAAACTATTTATTTTATTTATCGTTCCTACACGGCATTAGACTTCCAAATGTTCAATTCAAGTACTTCCATTTTTGCTTGGACGCGGTGGTCTGGTGCCAATATAAATCTTCAAAGACGTTCAGACATAGTCAAAGCGATTGCAAACGCTTGGTTATATCACTCAGCGTCGTACATTTACAAATAAAGCAACTATTAAGTGTTGTTCGTCACCACTAGCGATGATGACGATTCAAACACGGTGTAACGTTTATTTGTTTGTTGTTTTTCCAATGTTTAATAAGCAATTATTCTACTTCACAGCTCTCGCCAATCGAACGTTATGCAATGCGCTTCGTAGAAGAAACCGGCGCGGCATGGACTGCCGAACAGTTGCGTGCAGCCGAGGAGGAAATCGAAGCGCAAAAGCGAGAATGGGAAGCGAATCGTTTGGCTGCATTACAAAAGGAGGAGGAGATGCTGAAAAAGGAGGCTGAAGCTGATGAAATGCTTACGTACAACCGCAAGGATGCAAACAATCAGGTTAATAATAAAATTCAAGGGTGTACAATTAGAACAAACACTATGATTAAGCCGAATAGAAGAGTACTTAAAAAACAGTTAGGGCGAGGTGGCGGTAAATTCGGTAGACGTAGACGTAGCAGTGAGGCTATTGGTACATTAGACGCGAGTTGTGCAGTAAGACCACGACAGAATAGTAGTATGCGAGGGAAGAGGGCGCCAGTAAGTAGGCGAAGGGGAAGGGGGCGAGGTAATCGTGGTTTACGTGGTAGAGTAGCCTCAGTAGGTGTTAGAAACAGAAATGTCATTAGCAGAAGTAGAGGTAATAGCGTTGAGCCTGAAAGCGCACAAGTAAAGCGGGTGCAAGGTTCTGCTAAGGGTAGACTAGCGAAAAGGTTGTCGTCACCAACAGCATCGGAAGAGGCTGTGGAGATGGCGACAACTGTAAAATCCACTAGAAAGACAACGCGTACCTCAATGGCGGCAGCAGCAGCCGCATCAACAGCGGATACAGATGGCGATGCAGTGAATGTTGTGACGGAAAATGATAAACGCGAAGTGGTGGGGGTGAAGAGAAACCCGACTGGCGTGAAAAATCAAAGGTTATTGAATCGTCGCCTCCTGCAACATAAACGGCTCAAAGCAAATGCTGTTGCAGCAAATATGCGAAAGCGGAAAATAAGCGGTGGTGATGCTCTGGTAAAGCCACCGGCTGCTAAAAGAAAATCTGTTGAAAAGTTTACAAACAAAGGTACAGCGAAGCGCCGGCAACTGCGCAATACTCCGAAGAAAAATACGCGTGCAAATAAGTCCAGTTCCCGTAGATTTAGCAGCAAGCAGAGCGATAATGATGATGAAGAGGAGGAAGAGCTAGAGTCAGCCGACGAAGATGGGGAGGAGTGTGAGAAATCGGCAAGCGAAAACGAGTATAACGAGGCTGATAGTGATAAAGCAGAAGTTGATGAAGATGATAGTGAAGAGGAAGCTGCTGAAGATACTAGTACGGCGATCAGTGCGGAAGACAATTCGGAAAATGACAACAACCAATACGACAGTGCGCAAAGCCATTACAGCGATGATGAGACAAAAGGGAATAAAGAAGAAAGCGAAGCGGAGGTGAGTGAGGATGAAAAGGCTAAGATGGTGCGAAAAAGAATGCCAACGAAATACTACTCACCACGCAAAAAAAATAAATCACGCGCTAGCAATATTTCTCCTCCCCCAGCTGAAGTCGCCGAGGACGATAGTGACGATGCCGCTGAGAATGAGAGTCAGAATGATGCTTCCAGCTATGTAACAGTGCTGGATACTATCGAAAACGATTACGATGATATGGACGAGGACCAAGACCAAGTCTATGGAGCCAATGACCACGATAATGACGGCAACGATAGCGAAAGTGAAAATGCAAAAGTTAACGCACAATCCCATACGTTTGCAAATGAACGACGTCGTAACGATTCAGAGGCACCAACTAATTCAAACAGTTTGGACGTGTGGAATGCACATACACAGATACAAGACACGACGACGACCAATTCGACATATTATAACGTTTCCGACGAATCTGACTCCGAAGAAAATGAAACTCCACTCGCACACTTGAACGCATCGCCGACAAAACGCGGTGCGGCAACTGCCGGGAGTCTGTCATCCGCAACGAAAACGACATCAGCCAATGCAACACCAACACCTGCAGCGCATCAGAATCATGTCGATGTGAACAGTCCGCGAACGCGTTCACGTGGTGCGGTTAAAATCAATCTATGGACATTGGATGTGAGCCCAGTGCTGCCAGATGTGCGTTCAGCAGCGTCGCGGATGTTAAAAAAGGAAGCAACTAAGCGACGCAGTAGAGTGGGGACGTCGGTGAAAGGCACAACGACAGCGACGCATACAAGCCACAAAGAGCAATGCGACGAAGACATGGGCGAAGAAGAGCACTTAATAGACAGCGATGCCGAGAATGCCACCACCAATCACAAATCCAGATTGGCCAATACGATACCGCAAACGACAGCTGCAAGTACGCCGAATAGTAAGGCATCGAACACGGTATCGGCAAAAGTAAGTGTAACGGGGACGCAAGGACGTCGGTTTCCAAAGGCGCGGGTTTCAGCTGCGAATATACGAACCGGCGCAACAACGCTACATCGTTGGCTGCTCAAAACGCCGAAAGCCACTAGAGTGGCCGAAATGGACGCAAACTCGGAAAACGAGGAACGTGAAGCGAATGTGAGTGAACTGCTCGATCCGCTCGCAGACAATAGCACGCTTTCAAGCATGGATTCCACAGAGTCGATAACACTGGTGAAAATGGCAGCAAATAGAAACAGCAATGGGCCGACATGATGCCACATTGCTGCTGCTGACGCGATTGGTAACACATAGTAACTATTGTAACTAGAGACGAGTGTCATGTCATGCTGCTGGAGCGCGCTAAATATATGACTCAAGTACTGAGACAGTATTATTAGCACTGTATCTTGCGCTGTCGTGCATTGTTGTGCGTTTGTTGTGGTCTTTTTAATAGGATAACTTATCATATGCTTGCTGTCTGCCACTGATTGTTGGGCAAGCAACACTAACGCACACCAAATCGGCATGCGCATGCTCGAGTGGGTAAAGAATGCCGAGAAGCCATTCAGCCGACTGAAAGTTTTGCATGCCCAGCTTTAGCAGCTACCCTTGGTAGAGGAGCGCAGTTAGTTGGTTGCGGGCTATGGAAAGATAAAACATAAACGTGCAACACAAAGCACACGCTAAATTGAGAGAATCACAATATTTCAAGTAGATACAAGTTAATGCAATTAATTGTAAACAAAAACACAAACCACATAAAGGAATCAAATACTAAATCTTGTAAATATGTATGTTTAACTGGTAGTTAGTTAGGGGACACTCTTAATTTACGAATAAGAAGAGAAATAAATCTTTAGGAATTAACGAAATAGTATTGGTATGGAAATTATCATATAACAGTGTGCAAATTGCGAAGGTGGTCGTGTAGCATAAGGGGAGTGAATGGATTATTGATAAGTGCAGCATTTTCTACGAGACGCTACGCAATCGATGTTAGAAAATGAATTGCATCAACTTTTATAAAGTATCTATTTTCATTTTTATTTATGAAGTGAATTAATTACCAGACTATTGTATTTCAAATATAAGTGCTCGCGTCAACAATTGGCCGACTAATTTTGTTTTTTATTCCCAAGTTGCTGTTGTGGTTCTTGTAGCAGACTTTAGTCGAATATAAATCAACATTATTCACATAACTTATATGCTAAACACGCTTGTTCCTGTTGTTGTAAAGCTTAAAACGACTAACATGCAGCATTGGGACAGTTTTGCTTGCTAGATTAACTGTTATGAATTTTTAAACTGAGTGTAACCCTGCAAAATTGGCGATTAAACTTAGTTTAACTAGAAAGCAGCGTTAAATTTGCACTGAAAAATTGGAGCTTAGTGAAATGTTGCAGGATTAGCAATCCTTGTCGGCGTGTATGAATTCGTGTTGCTTAGATTTGACTATCGAGTAATTTAGATAAGTTCTACTGGTATTATTCCGTAGCCGAGTACTTGTGGTGGTGTAGACCCGAATGATGTCGGAATTTCTTCTACTTTTCAAAGCAATTTAAATGCACAATTTGAAACAGATGTGAGGCTAAGCATTATTTTTATAGAAACAATCGCCACTTCTCTGCTATCATTTCTACGCGCTGCAGCTGTTTGATTCATTCGAACGACATAACTTAGAACTTGATTCTTTGTGTTATTTCTAAAGCTAGTTTTACTTGACATTCAAGTAGTGTGAGTCCATTTATCACAATTTTCTTAGAATAGTTCATGTTGTCCTAAAACTGTGTTTGAAAGCATGTAAAATCAGAGACAATAAAAAAGTACCGGCTTTAATAAAGTGAGTCCAAACTTGTTGGCGGCACTTTGCAAAAGGAAGTTCACTCAAATGTTCAAATTTTCCTAAGATGGCCCAATTGCGCGTGTATTTATTTTAACTTTGAAGTCAACGCAATCGACTTGATAGCCTTTTTCTTGCAAGTCCACTGAAAAGGTAATTATAACGACGGACGAAATTGGGCTAATAAAATAAATTGAGCTAAAAATCAAATTCGCTAAGTAATCGACTTGATTTTGAAATTAAACGCAAATTACTGATGAATAATTACTTCAGGAACTACTTGCGATGGCAAACTTGCACAACCACTAAATATTTTATGCGGTATTATGTTTTTTTTTTTATTTTTTTTTAATACCAAAAAAAATAAGCTTTTAGCTGCTAGTTGCCGCTGCGTCTCATAGCAAAAACTGCTACATTCCCATGAAAGAAAAAAAGAAACAGAATGGAGAAAAAGTAACGACCCGCTGTGCGTTCCATAGTTCCAAATAGAGGTTTTTATTAGTAGTCTACGTTAAGTATTAAGGGTAAAATTTTATTTGATACACTTACAAAAAACGAATAAAGAGGAAAAAATTACTATAAAACGATAGTTAGTTTTTACGCACTGCTAGGTACTTTTATGCAGAAAGTGTAGCTACGACTGCAGGGCATATATGATGTACATATATCCGTATCGGGTATTCATTATCTTCTTTCATAACTGGTATTCATTTACGTTGTTGACTAGTTTTATGCCATTATTAAAAAAAATTATAATAATTGAGGTTATGTAGTACACATGGCTTCAATGGCACCCAAATCGCATTTCATACGCAGCGAAATCAAAGAATAAACAATTTTCATTACTAATGCACAATCACCAATATTTTTATGATTATTTTTTTAATTTTGATTTTCCATTTTGCAAGAGAATTATTTCTACATAGGTCTCTGAACAAAAAAAAAAAATAAAATTATTAGTTTTTTTTTTTTGTAAATTAAATAGTTTGCATTTTCTTTTGCTGCATTAATTTTCGTGATATTTTGACAAAAAAACTTAAATTGATTCATCGATGCATTCATAGTTCAAACGCTGCTCATCTGGAATACAAATTTAATTGAAATGATAAATTTTTTATAAATAATTTGCATCTATTACTCGAAAAGCAAAAACCGCTATAGTTAGAAAAGATATTTTGTCAAAAGTCCCACAAATTTGTAGCTTTTATTTTTTATACTCTCAAAATGGCAATCATCCTACTCATATCAACAACCTCCGCACGACCCGGTCGGATTATTTACACTCATAACTAGTAACATTAGTTAGCATTTTATTTAAATTGTAAGCAATAAGCTTTAATGTTAAGTTATTTAACCAGGAATTAGTAGCAGAACATATTGTTTATGACTATGTTTACTCTCGCCGTAAGTTAATATTTTCTCTATCAAAGTCGATTTAAAATTTCATAACAAAAAAATGAAAATCAAGTAGGAGTATAATATTCCTCAATAGTGCGATTCGCAACACAATTGTTGTAGTTGTTGTTATGTTGGGTGGAGAATCGAATGACAGAGCGTAAAATGCATATTTGTATTTATATTGTATGTATATGTATATGTAAGCAGTAGGTAATAATAACCGTTTAACTGAAAGAGCTAAAGAGAAAAGATGAAGAACAAAAGGAAATAAAAAACTAATTTATATGCTTTTAAAAAAAAAATCAAGTATCAAAAGAAATTGTTGTGGTTTTATTGCAATTTTATTTAACTTTTGCTGTGTTTGACGATCGATTGTCGTCGATTTTTTCGTACAACTCTCTTTCTTGAGATGGTTTCGTTTTTTTTCTTATTTTTTTATTTTTTTGCCTTTCTGATTTTGTCGAAAGCATAAGGAGACAAAAAACAATAACAATCTTTGGCCCCGTTGTAAAATCGTTTGGAAATAACCACGCACCCAATCCTCTCTTACGCAGCTACTAAGTAGTGATAAACTAAGCAAGAATTGAAAAAGACGATGAATACGAATTTGTGACATAAAAAATATATCTCGTATAAATATTATTTTCTGCTTGCAATTTTTTTAGAATCTGTTTTGGTGTCTAGGTCACTTTTTTTGTCCAACGCCACGGAAACGTGTATTGCTTAGGCGCGCTTAGATATTTAATTTTGACAACGTTAAAAACAAGATAAAAACAAAAAAAAAAAACGGCATAGCAAATTAAAATTCACTTAAATATTTGGTTTGGGTTTGGTAAATGGCAAAGACAAAGCGGGGCAACTGCTGCAACATTTGTACTTATGCATTAAAATAGTACTTGAATAGTTCTTGATTATTCAAAAAATCAATAAACCTACATAAAAAATCAATAATTTGTGCAAATAGCTTAATTTTATTACAACTTCATTAGTTTTTGCTTGGGCACCAAAACAGTTGCACCACAAAACGTTTAACCGAAATTCGCTTACGGTTTGAAGAAAACAGAAATTAGTTTAAAGATGCTCATACTCACCACAAACAAACAAACAAAAAAAAAACACGGAAAAAGTGAAGCAACAGCTGATATTTGTATGTATGATGTGTATGTGTTTTTCCCAATTCAAAAAAAGAAGAAAAACAACTTCGTTGCCACTTCCAAACGGCCACAGATTTTTATTTAATTGTTTTCTTAGATTTTCGCAAAACCATAAAGAATAAATAAATGAATAAAAACGCACAAGAAAATGCGAAAAAATTGTCTGCAGCATAAACAATGCAAAGCACAAATAAAATTGCTATATATAAATAAATTGCCCGCAACTGTTTATTGTTTTCACTGTTAACTGCCTAAAATCATAAAAAATAGGACTCAAAAACAAATAGCAATACAACAAAGTGAAGCCTTCTCGCCACTGCTCTTCTATATTTTATGTGTTGTATTTTAAGCATAAAACTGCGCGTTCTATTAATAAACTCTTCTGCTCTGCTTAAGGCAAAATTTTACAAATAGAAATTTAAGCAAAAAAAAAAAACACCAAAACAGATTTTATTGAAGAAAATAATATTCATCGTTATATATTTTTTATTCTTTTCTTTCGTACGCCTCAATTCATTCATTGACTGACATCTGTCTCCCGCATCCACTGACACTTCTGTGACTGCTACGCTGATTGTGCAAAAAATTCGAAATTTTTCCAATAAAAAACCTTTGATTCCACTCTGGCGTTTGCGTGTTCGTTTCCTTGTTTCCTACGAAACTCCATAGATTTGGATATCGGATAATACCATGGAACAAATGCCGGTAAGTCGAAATGCACATATAACTTTTTATATAGTAATTGTTTTTATTTTCGTTTTTTGCCAATTTATTTACATACACCTGAGTTCAAAATAATAGCGCGATGAATTACCAAGTTGTATTTTTTTTGTTATATGTTTTATGAAAGAATAGTGCATTCTATAAGAAAAACTATATAATTCAAAGTTGCAAACTTTGTACGAAATTCACAAAAGTTTAAAAGTTTTGAAATATTGTAAATTTATAAAAATTTTTATCTTAAAGAAACTTTTTAGAAAACTTCAAGGTATGCAGAGTTACATCGCAATCAATTTTATTAAAGGCTGATCAATTTAGACAAGCGATACGTTTTACATTGAAATAAGGCGACGAAAATTCATATCGATTGGGCGGGCAACCTTTATTATTTTTGTGTAGAACCATTAATCGCATTTATTTTTAAAGATAATCCCTTTCAAATGTTGGCCGTAACTGTGTCGTAATTCGGCCATCCGTAAACACCAATTTTGAATGACTCGCTGGAGGAATCGTTCGGTATTACGTGAATAACTTTAGTAATGTTGGCTTCTAAGCTTCCAATATCTGAATCGAAGTTGGTTTATCAACAAAGCATTTCAACTTTACATACCCCCACAATTAAAAGTCCAAAGTTGTGATATCACAAGATCTTGGTGGCCGATTCACTGGTCCAAGACGAGAGATAATTTGCTCACTGAAACGACGCCGCAGTAAATCCATTGTGTCACGGGCTGTATGGCAAGTAGCGACTTTTGCCGTCTTGTTCGAAACAAGTGTTGTGGAGACCACGGGATTCAATTTCTGGCATAAAAAGTCGTTTATCATGGCGCGTTAGCCATTCATTGTTACATTGGCTCCAACCTCGTCTTTGAACAAATGTTGGCCGATGATCGCTCCAGCCCATAGACCGCACCAAACGGTTGTTTTCAATTTCAGCCCAAATACGGCAACTTTTCTTATTGAATGGACCAAAAATGGTCCCCATCGCTGAACACCATAAGTTAGCCTGAGCGCGCGATGAACACTTTTCACAAAGCATCGATCCTATTTAAAATTAGTTCTGAGAAAAAAAAACAAAATCGTTCATTGCTTTCTTCTATATGTATTACATATGATAATATATATTAACAACCTTATCTGAAGTTAAATTCTAAAGTAATTTTCATTAAAAATACGCTGGCATGTTTTTGAAGTTAAATTCAATATTCAAATCGACCATTTTTAAATAAGAGCACATTCTCCCCCATTGCCTTTTATTTTATCTCCTTACTTCAACACTTTATGTCTCGCAAAAATGTAAAAGCAAGATTATCCTAAACACCAAATATGAGCTCAAAATGAAGTATTTCGTATTTCAAAAAAAGTTTCACAAAATCAGAAGACGCAGGTGAATTGTAGTCAGATTAAGTTCGTAGAGATTATAAGTAATTAAGTTTAAAAATATTATGCAAATAGACACTTGCATTCTCACTATTTACCTTCTTCCGGTTCACTCAATCCTCTGTAGATGTGGTGTCCCCCTACTCCACCGCAAGATGACAACGACATTTACATCGACTACTCGCTAACGTTCATGTACGAGATGAGTCCAATACCTGAATCAGAGTTACCGCCAGTCTATATTAAGAAAGACTACAAGCGTTCGCGTGGCGATGCCGGCTTTCCACTGGATGGTAGTCGGCGTCCTTTGAAAATGCGCCGCGAGGAAAACTATGTTGCGCCCCGTTCACTCTTCGATCGTCCATCGGCGGCCATAGCGCGTATTCGTCGAGATCTAAAGAATCTACGTTATCGTGGTGTTTTTAAACCGAATGTTCAAATACCCGGGCTGAAACCACAAACGCCACAGAAGCAGCTGGTCGAACCGGAGGGTATGGCCGAGTGGACCATCTTCGAGGACATTGTAATCTTGCACGTTTTAGTCAATTTGCAGGGATTGCCTTGCAATCTGATGGTGCTCTCACCGGGGCACACACCCAATTGGGATTTGGTTTCGGAGATTGTGAATTTCCAATCAAAAACATATCGTTCGCCGAAACAGTGTCGTTGGCGTTACGAAATGGTCATACAGCCGCGTGAAGAGGGCAAATTTGTGGAGAGTCCGAAGAAGCAGAAGAAATTAAAGACGATGCTGAAATCGGAATACCTCAAGGGTCCTTTACGTTATTTACGCACCACGAATTTGTATGCTAACGACAATAACACCACATTTACGAAATTAATGCGTTCGCGTTTCGATTGCATTAAAGCGGCATACCTTAAGAAGGCGCCACCACCAAAGCGTCACTTTAGTACACCTAATCTGATGAATCCCAAGCACATGGAAGTGTTACAAGAGTTCGGAATTGTGAACTACGATCAACCGATCTCACCGCTAAATATTGCCGCCATGAAGGCAAATAAAATACGCGAGAAGCAGCGCAATCAATGCCCACCACCACCACCGCCAGCGCCGACACAAGCGGTGGCGGTGCAGCAACAACAGACTCAGCAACAGTCCACCGCCTCAGTTGCGCAAGTACAAATACAAGAAATGGTAGTGCAGCAGCAACAGCAAAACGCCTCTACAGGCACAACTACAGTACAACAAGCCGGCGCACTGCACACCCAACAGCTTCAAATCCAGCACATACCAAGCGGCAATGTGCAAGGTGTTGCTCAGCAGCCGACGGCCACCGCGATTGTATTGCAACATACCGGTGCCTTGCCGGTAACGCATCAACAGCAATCGGCCGGTTCCACATCAACACAATCTCAGCAGCAAATATTGCGCACGGGCATGGGCAATACGCAGATTGTAAAGGCGATAGTTGCGCCACAATCAGGTTTGCTCACAGCTGGCCAAATGCAGCAATTGACGCAACAGGCGGCTGCTGCAGGCGCGCAGCACGTCCAACTGCAGCAGCAAGGAAACGTTGGTACGTCGTCGTCCGTTTCGGTGGTGCTGACCACGCCGGTGCAAACGCTGCCGTCCAGCGTGCAATCCGCGCAGCAACATGCACAATCATCTACCGCGCAAATAGTATCGATATCACCACAAACTATAGTGTCCAGTGGGTCACAGAATAGCGGCAGCATTGTACAGACAATTCCATCTCAATCACTACCACAAGTGGTTTCTGTATCTCAACTCGCCACAGTGGGCACTGTTTTGACCACATCGGCCAGCTTGCAGCCCAGCGCTACGGTGACAACACTGAACACTTCGGCGCTACGTGCCCAACGCATTGTTGCGGCAACCGCGGGTACACTACAGGATGTCGTACTTCAACAGCGTAGCGGCAATCCCAGCCCAACGATTGTGTCCATGTCCAATTTGGGACAGAGTGTAGCGGCCGCACAATTTCAAGCAGCGCAGCTGCGTCTGGCCTCAATGGCAGGATCTTCTCAACAGGTCACAAAGGTGCCTGTCAACACTTTGCAACAGAGCGGCAAGATTGCCGGCAACGTCGGAGGCAATCAGCCCGCGCACATACAACTCTATCGCCAGCGTCAACAGCTAAAGGTACTGCAAGCCACGCCAGCTCAAGGCGGCAGTCAAACTCTCGTACAAACGGCCAGTGGACAAACAGCTCTGGTGAATGCCGCTGGCACGATCATACAGGGCAGTCTCGTACAAACCGCCGGCGGTCAGGCTACAATGCAGGTGCAAGGTCAAAAGGTCGCCGTAGCCACAGTATCCTCGACCGGCATGGCGGCGGGGTCAAGTGGCGGTAATTCAACGTCAGTGGCCACGGTGCAAGTGGCGCACCAAGGCCGCACACAGTTCATCAAGCAAGTCGGCGGGAAACAGACGATAGCCCGGCAAGTGGGCGACGATATGGTGCTGGTTAAACGTCAGGTGATTGGCGCACACCAAAAAGCGCAAGTGTTACAACAGGGACAGATATTCAACACCACGGGCAGTTCTGCTCAAGCTTCAGTCCAGCTACAACAACAACAGTCACAAGCTCAAGGCAGTGGCCAGCAACAGATTCAATCTCAGCAGCAACAAGTGCAACAGGTGACTGCGCAACAAATAGCCACACTTGTGAAAACATCTTCTGGAGCAGGTGTTGTACAGCAGGCAAGTAGCGGCGGCGGCGGCAGTGTTACCGTCTCAACGGGAGGCGGTCAGCAAGGCACTGTGAATATGGCGTTATCGCACATCAAACCAGGCGGCCAGATAAAGGTGACCACCTCTATGGCGAATCAGGCACAAATGCGACAACTGCATATGCAGCCACTGAATATGCCGCGCAAAATCAATCGCATGACGCAGATAGCGACGGCTGCACAGGCTGGACAGCAAGTGACCACTTCGGTGGGGCAGTCTTCATCCGGCGCAACGGTGGTACAACAGCCCAAAGGTCCCGGCAGCGTACAGACACAGTTGGTGCATATACAAAATACCAAATCACTGCCCAGTTCTGTGACAGTACAGCAAATACAGCAGGTGATGCGACAACAAGGGCAGCAGGGATCGTTAAACGCCACAGGGCTTGTGCTGAGCAAGACTAGTGTGGGCCGTGTAATACCCGTGTCTGTGGCATCGCAGTCGAATCAGCGGCAAACCATACAGGTAAGAAAAAATCAATGCATATAATTAGAAAAAGGAAAATAAATATAGGATTAGGAACAACAAATATAATTGATTTAGCGACCAGAAAACAAACAAAAGATGTAAAGTAAAAACTTGTTGACGATAAAATTAACAAAATCATTTTAATAAGAAGTTTAGTAATCGCAAAAGATTAAAAACTAGCAATAAAATAAAAAAGAAAACAGTAATCAAAAGTAAAAAAAAAAAATAAAGCACGAATATAAAAGTGAACAAAAAATTAAAAAAAAGGAAACAGAAAACAAGTAAAAAAAAAATAAAAAAAAAGAAATCAACAAATAGAAGAACAAAATTAATAAGAACAAACAGAAAATAAAAGTAAACAAAAAATTAAAAAAAAAGAAAACAGAAAACAAGTAAAAAAAAAATTAATAAAAAGAAAACATAAAATAAAAGTAAAAAAAAAATAATAAAAAAACATAAAATAAATGTAAAAAAAAAAACGAAAGCAGAAAGTAAAATTAAAAAAAAATTAGAAAAAATAAAAAAAGATAAGAAAATTAAAAAAAAAAATAAGAAAATTAAAAGAAAATTAAAAAAAAATAAGAAAATTAAAAAAATATTAAAAAAAAATTAAAATAAATATTATATTAAACAAATTTAAAAAATTTTAATTTTCTCTTTTCCTTTTGTAAAGAAAAATATATAAAAATAATTTTTTCATATTTTCTCTTCAAATAGGTGGTTTCGGCTGCTTCGGCTCAAGCACTCGCAGCTGGCAATCTGCGCGCACACGTTGCCAGTGGTCAGAACATTGCCGGTACCATTAAGGTGGGCACCACCAGCGGCAATCCGTCGCAGACCCAGCAGGCTATTCATCTCATACAACAACAAGTAGCCGCACAACAGGGTCAACGGCAGAATGCCAGTCCAGTGCGACTACAAACAGCTGGTGGAAATTTGGTTGCAGTCGTGCAACAGCAAAACATACAACAACAGCAGCAACAAAATATTGCCTCATCCAGTATTGTCAGCTCGTCGGGGGCATCGCAGGGCGAGGTGATGACCATAACACAAACGGTTGCCACATCCAGTGGCGGTGGCGGCCAGCAGCAACAGCAACAAACACAACAGGCTACAGCGCAACAGGTGCGCACATTGGTGAAGAAGAAAATCATGCAAATACGTAGTGAAAAAGAATGAATGCTTACCATAGATGGAAGAAGAGTAATCTTTCTTTTAGTTATTACAAAAAAGAAAGTGCTGATTGTAACAGCGTCTACAATTGGCCCTAAAAAATCTAAGAGTATTATATTCTTAATCGTTATTATTAGTTCTAAATATTAATAATTAAACTACGTAATATAATACGTTTGTATGGAGTAGAATATAGATGTATGTATGTGTAATATACTGCTAATCAATATGATATTAACGTAATTTGTATCTTGTTAATTATCTACTATCATAAATTCCTCATGTTTCCATAATTTAACATTAATAATAATATTTACAATTAAAAACAAAAATCGCTCATAAACTGTACTTATAATTTTAAGCTAATAATTTTTAATTCAAAATTACATTTTAAGCGTTTGTAATAGCATAATGTGGTAAGCAGTACATAATTATTCCCAAACTAATTTAATTAAATGTGTAATAAATAGAGAGAATGTTCCAAAAAATGTTAACGCTTTTCTTTGGGTTGAACAAATTGGGTATTAAATGTTACCTCAATACTGTAGGAGGAGGGTCCAATCTTCGTGCATATTTGTCAAGTGCTGTCATGTTGTTGTTATAACATCATATATGTATATGTATGTATGTATATTCAACATAAATGTTTGAGGAATGCTGCTGGAGTGACAGCCCTTCGCCGGATATGACGATAACGTAGAACCCACTGTGGCGGAAACGCATGTCAGATAGCGAACATACAGTGAATGACTTAAGTCTACATACAGCTGCACATTTTCTTATTTCCCAGAAGGTATACAACATTTAAAAGAAACTTTATGTAGTATTTTTGGAATTCATATTCATAAATTTATAAAAATTATTTCAATTGCTTTTTAACAAAAAAAAAAAAAACAACAAAAAAGCGGTATGACAAAAGTCTACATACAGTTCAATTGGCTGTACCGTCATCAATCATTGCTTGAAGGCGTCGGGTATTGATCTAGTGTTGAGTAAGCTCTTCTTGCTTTATTTGGTTCCATGCCTCCATCAACCAGGACATAGGAACATAAAGGGAAATAAAATTGCTGATGAGCTTGCCACGAAGGGGACTGAATTGGCCTCAGATACCTCCTACCCGGTCATCGGCATCCCTTTGACAGTTGTTAAAGGGAAACTGTAAAAATTATTTCTCAGGAAAGCGCAGAAAAGATAGAGCTCCATTTCTTCATGAGCTATTTCGAAAACACTTTGGCCCCAATACGATATACAAAGGACTCAGAGTGTCTTTTGAACTCCTCGCCATTCGATTTCAAAACTCGTAGCATACACGCGGAAAAGCTAGGGTTACCATTTAACCTCCATTGCAGAAGCTGTCGGGACCTTTCAGAGAAGGAGACTGTTGAGCATTTTCTCTGTTTGGCAACTAGACGACTAAGGTCACTGGGTGCTCCTTTCTTCGACAGCCTTGGGCAGTGCGCCAACCTAAATCCCATCAATCTTCTCCATTATATAATATTAACAGCTCTGGCTGGCTGTATATATCTGCCTGTTGGAGGTCTCATAATAGTACCAAAACGGCGCTTCAGTGCTACTTGATGAGTGCCAGACAGGCACTTCAACCATTTCACCTACCTACCTACCCATCAACTCTCTCTTTACTAATTTTTTGTCAGTATACTAACTTAATTTTTCTCTCTATAAACTCCCAAACATACTCTATCAGATTTAAATCCGGACTCTGCGACGGTGTATTTATTTGTCTGGGTGTGTAATATAAGAGTCATTCTTTGCCAATTCGTACAATATGCTTACGCTCATTGTCTTTTTGGAAAAGGCCTCAAATGTTGTTCCAATGTTTTTATATTTATTTCGGTCCATAGTACCATCAATAAAGGTCATCTTTCCCACGCCAGATGTAACTATAGCTCCCCAACCCGGTCCGCTATCACCTTCGTGCCTGACAGGAGCTATCACAATTTTCACTTTCATATCAGCATTTCTTCTCCTCCATATTTTAGCCCGGCCATCACTTCCAAATATATTGAAATTCAATCTTTCAGTGAAGAAAACTTTAGACCAGAAATCCATTTCCTTGTAAACTCAAGCCGAAGGCAACGTTTTTTCTTAAATCAGAGGCTTTTCACGTGGTATCCTGCTGGAATATCCGCTATTATTAAGATATCTGTCAATCGTTCTTTTTCCGGACGTCTCGACAATATTTTGGCACAATTACGTTCTGGATACTGTAGCAGGTTAAACTCCTACCTATCCAGAATCGACCCCGACATACTAAACATATGTCCAGCATGTGAAGGCACCCCGCACGACACTAACCACCTTTTCACATGTCCCAACAAACCCACTCATCTAACACCCCTCTCCCTCTGGACCCAACCCGTCGAAACAGCCAGTTGGGCCTACCGTTAGATGAGCTAGACGAAGACGACCGGTAATTACACTACACTGACAGGGCGAAGATACTGCTACAACAACAACAACAACAATATTTTGGATTATTTTCGGAGCACTAAATCTCGGATTTTGGCCGATTTCCCTTAAAATTGGGCTTACACCCATTCTGCACAGCTTCATTAAGCTGCCGATTCACTTTTTATTTTCATACGCATTATCACATGCAATAACATCAACGATTTATCACTTTAAATTTTCTTATAACGGTACTTTGCAGCTACTTTTTCAATGTTTGCTTTGCTTGAGTGATACTATTTTTGTGTTCGCTCTAGTAATATACTGGTGATTTGAAGGAGTAGGTATATGTGAGGTCTCGACTGCAGTAGTTGAAATTCGTTTGAAGCGTAAAGATACTTTTTTATCTGACGTCAAAAATGTCTACGTTCGTCCCGAAAAAAACAGCAATTGGGGGAAGTCATGCTTCATTATTACCTTTTAAAGAAAAGTGCAGCTGAAACGTGTCGTATATTGATCAATATTTACGGTAATCACGTTCCATCAAATACAACTTGGGAAGAGTGGTTTCGACGCTTACAAAGTTGTAATTTTGACGTGCGTGATAAAATCGCGAATGGGCACCGAAAAAATTTGAAGATACTCAACTACAACAGTCATTGGATGAGGACACATGTCGAACCCTTGACGATATGTCTATGATGTTGACAGCTTAGCCGTCGGTAAACGTTTGCACGTGATGGGAATGGCCCAGAAAGCAGGTAACTGGATGCCATATCAATTGAAGAAGAGGGATATCGAGAGTCGTTTGGTGACGTGTGCGATCAGAAGGGTGTAATCTCTTATGAACTCCTTAAACCATCTGAAACCATCACTGGTTCATCGTAACCGAGTGCGGCTAATGCGTTTGAATCCAGCTCTCAAAGAAAAGTGGCCGAAATGGCACGGCAGACATGACAAACTGATTTTGCTGCATGACAACGACAGGCCATACGTTGTTAAATCGGTCCAGAAATATTTAGAGGGACTAAATTGAGGAAACTTGCCCCACCCGTTGTATTCCCCAGACAATGCACCTTCCGATTACCATCTGTTCCGATCAATGCAGTCAGCTTTTCTTGGAGAGCGGCTCACTTTTTACAAGACCATCGCAAACTGAATCAATGAATGGATGAAGTCGAAAGAACTCGAATTTTTTGTCAGAGGAATCCGTATGTTGCTTGAAAGATGGAGTAAAGTTGTAGCTTCCAACGGCCCATACTTCACATAATATCATGTATTATTTAATTGTTTAAATAATTCGTAACTTTGGCTAAGAAAGGACGTAAACTGATTCACATACCCAATAAATTTATAAATAAATATGAATTGCGCAAAAAACTTCATCAACTTTTTTTCAATTATTCTATACCTTCTGGGAAATAAGAAAATATGCTGCTGTATGTAGACTTAAGCCCTTAACTGTATGACTATGTGCCATGTTTTGAGGTCTCAAAATGAAAAAGTAATGAGTGTCTGGATTCATGAGAAATGCATCAGGATTGGTTGCATTCTATATGCTGCAGTAAGTAAAATGAAAGTGTTAATGAATCGAATAGCTAATAAAATACACCTGCGCTCACATAGTTAAGTCACTCTGAGCCACAAAATTTGTGCAACAATGCCAATGTCGCGCGTTCTGTCAGTAGAATGTGGGAAATCTCAGGCTCATCACTTTTAGCGCAGAATTAAGTTCCACTTCTTCCTTATTTTTGCAGCTCATACAGAACTCGTTATGTTGATATTGGACCTTGGCTTAGTCCATAGTTCCTTAGTATTCCCATGGAAAGCCGTATGTTCATTTCTGACAGACTCAGTGAGTTCCAAGTTTGCTTGTTTATCGAGATCAAAGTACATATTGGAGCTGTGCTGCCGAAGATATTATAAGCATCTTCGACACTTTCAACACATTTCGAGTTAGACGTTCCCAACCTTATGGCTATAATTTGTAGCCTTCAAATCGGCAGGATAATTTTTAAACAGCATGCCGTGTTAGCTTGCAGGTTTTTGAATATCCGCATTCTACCCCGTAATAAGTATAGCTTCTCCGTCCCTCCGGTGCTATGACATGCTCAGCCACACATTCAGCCATATTAGGCGTCATATAATACTTTGTTATTGACTTTGTTAGAGGTGGCCGTGTTAAAACCTGCCTGTGTAAGTTCTAACAGCTGACGTCAGTTTGTCATAGCAACGCACCTGCGACCACGTAAACAAATCAACAAATACATTCTCTACAGGAAGCACTAAAAGCACAGCAAAATTTTCACTTCAATTCCTCTCACGTTTAACCAGCTGAGCCAGTTCACAAAGCGTTATGCAAAGCCGTCGCACGTCATGTCGCTCTTCAACGTTTGCAACTGGTGGCACACCCAGTGCTCCGATTTGGAGGAAAACTACGATGTGGCCAGTTTGTTAGTCGCCCGTTTCGGACTCGAGGATAATGAAAAGGATTATTTGGTGGTGGGTTCACATAGCGGCAACTTAAGCATCTTTTATCCACGCTTTGACCAAAATCGACGTGTAGGCGACGAGAATGCTTTCAGACCGACAGATTTGTTGTTGGAAGTGAATCTCAAAAGGCCAATATTAGGCATATACGCAGGACGGTTCAGTGGGTAAGTTGAAATGTGTTGCAAAATGCTTAAAGATTTGCTACTTTCATGAACTTTTCCGTTTATGAACTGCTTCAAATTAGTGGGCAATTGGCTGATGAGAAACACAATCAACTAGCTGTGCTGCATCCACGTTCCGTGGCAATCTATAAGCTACAGTCTATTGGTGGTGTCGCTGAGCATGGATCCCAGTTGCGTTTGCATTTGCTAGCCGATTATAAATTGGAACGTGGCGCATTGGCGTTAACTAAGGGCGCTTTTGGGCGCGTCAAGGGGCGAGAGTTTTTCTGCATTACTCATTTGGATGGCACATTAACCTTTCACGAACAGGATGGAATTTTATATGAATGCCAATTGCCGGGAAATCGTGCACTACCCGTACCGGTGGTCTATTGTGAGAGAACCGATAGTTTTTTCCGCTTCACAGCAGGTTGGAATTTGGAGTGCTTTACGTATGTAAAATGAATGTAAGGGGGTTTATGGTGTTTAAATCTTATTTCCAAAATCATTTTGAACAGCTATCAGGATCTTTCACACTCTTCACTCAATCGTTCGGAGTTCAAGCCCTCCTGGTCGGTGTGTATTGGCGAAGGTATTGTGGATATTTGTGTGATGCAGACGAAAACGTAAGTATTTTTTATTATATTCTATTTTATATACATTATATTGAATATTATATTTTATATAGAGAAATAATTTTTTTTATTCAAAAGAAACTCAGCTTCGATTATGGTATTAGGCGAACGCAACTTTATTAGGCTAACTGATGATGGATTGGTGGATTTCATACTGAAGCTGGATTATACGCCAAGATGCTTTCATTCGTTTGTCATCGGCTATTACTGGGGTAATATATAAAACATTAATTCATATGTACGTGTGTGTATTAGTGATATATGTATAAGACGTGCCGAAGTGCACTGGCTACTGATAGAGCTACTCAAGTATCAGGCAAGGAAATGAAAGACATGTCCGAGAACTCCTCCCTCAAACAGGACACGACATTTGGGTTTATTAGAATTTGTGTATAGTCGGTATATTTTTCGGTATATTATTGGTTTATCCTCAATATTTGTGGAAGACGGTTTCATTAATGTGGCTGTCTCGGCTCGCTTCGCAGTAGCGCATCCTCTTGATCTAGTGATCTTGTGGATGGTTTTTGGTCTAATCTCATACATGGCTTGCTCGATGTGGCCGAACTGGCGTTTCCAGCGGCATTTCCCAAGATAAAGAAAAAAATGAACCAATGATGCCACCGCAACAAACAGTTACCTTCTGAGAATGCATTGGATCTGCGGGCCTTCCGACCCCCAGATGCATCAGTTTTGCTTGTTAACAAAGGAGCCGAGACGGAAATGCGCTTCGTCAGAAAATATGATGCGTCTTCTTCGATTTCTTTGCACATCCTGATGATTTCTTATAAGTAGAGATTTATGAGAAGCTTTTTCATAACAGAAATACAATTGGAGTTTTGCCCTTGTTTTCCGCAGGGCGACTGCCATTAGAGAAAACCTTTTCTAGGATTTGGTGATTTACATGCCCACAACGGGTTTCAAACCCGGGTGCATCGAATAGCACGCATCCATAAACTCCCCTACGATGGCCGCCAGGCATTTCCTAGTGAATTATAATAATAAATAAATGAGACCAAGCAAAGAGCACTAATATCGATTCTTAATTCTTTGGTGTTATAATAAGTCTACTGCTTTGCAGTAAAAAGATATTTTAAGACTGTAAAGAGCTGCGTCCAATAAATACGTAATTTTCGAAAATATCAACAGGCTTGAAACCAAACGCAGATTCCGAATAGGCAATTATGCGTAAAGTTATTATACTTTCAAATCCAATTTTCTTTAGAGCTGTGGTGTGATTCTTGGAGTTTTTGAGAAAAAAGAAGGCGCGTGAAGTCTGTAGACTAATAGCACTTGACCGGACAGCCTCCTATTTGCGGCTTCTACCATCAAAGAACTTGAGCTTGTGAATATCGTAAGCTCGAAAATGACTTATCGAAATTACAGACGACTAATTTTTTCTTCCCCATATAAATTTTTGAGTAGTGCGGTTGAAGTGACAGTCCTTAGCCAGACTATGCGATCGCTCCTGAACATACCACCGCTTCCAATTTTGATTGAAAGGGAAGCTCGCTCGAGTGCCTTAAGACTAAAAGGTATATCTGAACTTGAAATTGGGGATATGAAAGGACATTTAAAGATCTTAGAAGACTTCCTACATAGTCCCATTCTTCATAGGGATGATATACTATCACCCAAACCAATACTCTTCAGGAACTTCCAAGTTATAATTAATGAACGCACAGACTGGAGAACTAATTCTATCACTTTCAAACCTGGCTCCCAGCTATGGTTTACTGATGGGTCCAAATTGGAAAATGGTAGAACATGGGCAGGAATCAATGGGCCTAAATTCAAAAAATCGATTCCGATGGGACTCCACCCAACAATATTCCAGGCAGAAATACATGCCATTGAAATATGTGTGAGAGAATACCTTAGCAGGAAAATGAGAGGTACTCACATCTACATACTTTCAGATAGCCAAGCGGCTCTAAAAGCCCTTCTATCAACAACTATCATCTCTAAATTGGTAAATGATTGCCTAAACCTTCTCAACACGTTGGGAAACCTCAACATAGTAACACTAGGCTGGATTCCGGGACATGAAGGACGTGAGGGAAATGAAATTGCTGATGACCTTGCAAAACAAGGGGCAAATATGCAACTTACTGGTCCTGAGCCTTTCTGTGGACTTACAAAAGGCCACATTAATGAATTCCTTAGGAAATGGGAAGAAAGAAAATTTGCTGCACACTGGCTAAACTGTGCCGGTCAGCGTCAAGCCAAACTATCAATAACTCCCAACAAAGGAATATCTGACAAGCTTCTCTCACTAAGCAGAGTAGATCTGCGTCTTTTAACAGGATATCTTACAGGTCACTGCAGCTTGAGGTATCATCTAAATAATATTGGTCTATCTGTCCATGTCTGCCGCTTTTGCGAAATGGACATAGAAAGCTCAGAACATGTGCTTTGTGAATGTCCTGCGTTGGGCAGACAGAGACTTCATCACCTTGGTGGTATCGTAGTATCTCCATGCAATCTTTGGAACAACAAACCCAAAATTGTGCAAAAATTTTTAAAAAGGCTAAAACTTTAGGGTTACAAAAATAGGCCTTTACAACTGATCAGCTCTGGTCGCAGTGCGTAATGGCCTTCTAATAATAATAATAATAATGCGGTCGCTCGCCTTTATTTATACTGGGAAAGCAGAACTTATACACAAGTATAAAATGCTCATTTATAACACAAAAAACTATAACCTAAAAATGGATAAAAATAGCTTCACAGTTTTAAATTCACTCTAATTAAAAGTAAGGACACATTTTGACATAATGGGATACTGTTAATAACACATGAGCTAAAAAGTCCCGGACCTAACAAAGAAAACATGTTTTCTTGTTAAAAATTAGCTTTACTCATCAACGTAATTTCCATCAAGAACAATGCAATCAATCCACATTTCAATACCACTTTTGCGATAACTTCTTCATTCTAGAGAAATTTCTTAGCGGCAAACATTTTTTAGGTCTGCAAACAGTCAGTAGTTGCTGGGAACCAAATCAGTTCAATTAATGTAGTTTTGAATCTTTATGATACGCTCTAGTTTTTGGCCAACAGTGAGCAAACGCGTCACCCTCTTTGAACAAAGCTTTTTCATAGTCTAATGCTCATGCAACACAAAGCCAAGACGTTCTTTTGATATCTTTACGATGCCAGCTAACTCACGCAACTTCACTTTTCGATCATTCAAAACGATGTTGTGGATTTTTGTGATGTTTTCTGGTGTTACCGCCTCATTTGGATGCCCATTGCGTTGTGCATCATCGTGGTCTCTACGACCACGTTTTGAAGTCAGCAAATAATCGTTTTATTGTTGTTTCTGATGAAGCGGAGAACCTATAACACCTTTCCAGCCAATGCTTTACTTGATCGGCAATTTTTCCCATCAAAAAGCTGTGTAAAATTAAAACACGAAATTCCTTTTGATCAATTTTTTTGAAAATAAAAAAGTAGTGTCACTCTTAGCACCATAACTCACGAACTAATGAAGAATATCATGAAATTTTAACAGCTTTCTTTTTAAGGTTAGTAGTAACGGAAGAAGAGGTGAATGCAATAAAACTAGGGTCCGGGACTTTTCACCCCATGTGTTAGATACCACTATGAATATTTTACACAGTTTAATTGAAGCGTTGTGGGTCACTTCTGCATTTCATCACTTTTTTTTTGCTTGGACTATGGCACTCATACAACACACAACAGCGATATGTATAACCCACTTTTTCTTTTCATTTTCACTCAGAGCCCGATGCACGCTTAATTACCTCTATCGTCTCCGACTCAGGTAAGCTTTTTATCTACGAGGGTGCTAATATTATTTGGGCTTCTCAGTACAAAGATGATGCTCCGGTGGCGATTCAACGTTCCAATTTAAATGGTTTGGCCGGTGGTATTGTTGCGCTCGGTCCCACGGGTCAACTACGTATAGGCTATCTCGGCTCTGAGCCATTTGTCTTCAAAGTACCGTCTGTTAATATGGAAGATCTCAGTTTTACACAGGCCCACAAGGAGTTACAACAGTTAGAGGAGGAGATTAAAGCAGCTGTCGATATGACAGATTTAGAAGACATAGATAAACGGGCCGCCGAGGATGTACGCATACAATTCACTATCAACTCTGAGATTAGTGAAGATGCGGATGTGCTTCTATTGGATGTGCCTGCTCATGTGGCTGTTAGGGAGCTGCCCACGTGTACGGGTACATTAAAGTTGAGATGTAAGCTGGAGTTGGCTGAGTTGCAGGTCGTTTTCAGCATGGCGGAAGGTGTACGCTGCAGTCAAGATACACTCACCTATGTGGAAATGACAGCAGGACAGGCAGAGACGTTGGAATTGGATTTTTATGTGGATGATCTGTTGCATGTGCACTCGACGCGTGTTGATGTGATTATATCATTCATCAGTAACAAAGTGAGTGGACTGACGAATATTGATTTAAGTAGATTTGATTATCTCTAAAATATTTGGATTTTGTTAGGGTATACCACGCGTATTGCAGCAGTCCGCTTATTTACCGCTTAGCATGTTCTTTAAAGCAAAGCCGCCACAGAAGACTGCTGACATTAAACTGACATACAATATTATATCAAAATCACTTACACCGAAGCTATCCACATTCTTTCCTGAGTTCATAATGCCGGAAAGTGAATCGCAGGCGCTGGGTCTCCTATTGCTTTGTCCTGGTGACGAGAAAAGTGAAGAGGTTGTGACTATAGTTCTGGCAAAGAATTCCAATCGTCTGAGGTTGGTTTATCATCGTACTGCGTTTTAAAACCGTTCAACTATGTTTCCTGCTAACTTTTTTTCAGAATACAATCAGATACGTTGGAGACATTTCCAATGATATTGGAACGCATAATGAAAGTAGCTTTGGAGGATGCGCAAGAAGCCAATGCATCGAGGGAAAAACGCGTTAAAAATGGGATGAATCCTAAAGTGAAAACGATTATGGCCAACCCCGTACTACCAATCCACTCTATTTTGCATAAGATCGATACACATCGTGAAACACAAGATAACATACGCAAGCAAACGGTAGTAGCCTTAGAAAAAAAATACAAACAAGTAGATAGGGGGTTTCAATAGGAGCACAACAATTCTATACTTGAATAAAAACGTACGCTTATCTTTTTATGATCTGGCAAAGTCAAATCGCCATACAAAGTTTAAATTTGTGTGATGGCGAAGTTTGCACATGAATTAATAAAAATTACGGGTATACCCATGCTGTGCATCAGGTACTCATATTCGGGCGAGTTTGCGCTTCAACTTTTTATGTGCGTTTTCAGGCTGTCGTAAAAGTGAAGAAATTTACAGTCGGCAAATGGTTTTTATATGCCTTTGCCAACGCTTACTAAGTAGGGATTGCTTTTGGAAAAAACTTTTCCTATCATTTGATGTATTACGCCTGCAAAGGATTTCGAGTCCGGGGCAGCCGAGTCAACATATTAAGTATTGAATGTCACTGCGCCTGTAAGGCAACGCACCGGTTGAAGTACTCAGGATATTGAGGCCGCACGCGATAAGTTGTTCCGATGACATTCACATAAATTGGGAATCTCACAATCTGCACTGAGGCGAATTTTATATAAAGATCTTGGCCTACTCCCTTAAAAGATGAAGTCAGTTCAATAAGTGAAACCTCTTGATCATTTGGATTCTCAAAACTTCATCGATTGAGTCCTACCAATGATATGTTGTGCCCTATTGAAAAGCCCTTTGCACACACACATCTTTTTCTGGATGTCCTTAAGTTTTCCTTCGTTTGTGGCTACACTTTTTTTCTTCTCTTTTTTCTACAGATTGAATTGGATATGCTATTACAACAATTTAAGACTCTACAGCGCAAACTTCAGGATCACTCTGAGGATGAATCTAAGGAGACATTAGTTATGCAAATTGAGGAAAATTACGATCATCTGATAGCAGAGGGTGATAAATTAATGGAAATAAGAAGGATAGAAAAAATGTAAGTATAACATACGTACTAGGTTGTTCAATTATTTAGTTTTGCGGTTCGATAAGAAAAAAACAATTTTATGCTTTGAAAGACACTTTCTTTCTTTTCTTTTTCTTTTTTTCTTTCTTTCTAATTTAAGAATTCCATCCCAAAGTTAGAATCTGAAATGGTTGCAAAATACGCTTCTACAGCTGTATTGACCTCATCATTTGATGAAAAATGCTTTCCACGCTTGCAATTGTTTAGGTCTGGAAATATGTAGATGGAAGTCGATAGGGGCCAAATCTGGTGAATACGATGGAAGCAACAACAATTCGGACTCCAATTCATGGATTTTAGACATTATCAAAATGCTCTTGTGACACGGTGTATTGTCCTGATGTAAAAGAATTTTTTTCACAAAGGTTCATATGAAGAGTTTACCAACATAACAAAAAAAATTTGGTCTAGTAGCAATCACCTACCTTATCGAACCGCACAACTTATTGAACAAACCTAGTATAATAATTCTCGAAAAAACTTGTTGCGTCGCTAGAGTAGTCCATTTCATCGACTCCCTGAATTGCTTCAACTTTTAAAAACTGAGTTTTCAAAATATAAAGATCTAAGCATTCCCTGCTTTGTTGTTTGAAAAATAAAGGAAATTAGTAACAAATTGTGTTCACTAACAAAATCAACAGTTTCGGAAATAGCGTCAACCCTAGTGTATATAAAAATATTTTAAAATTATTACAATGGTTTAAAATGGAAAGAGGTGTGTATTGAGATACTATTATGCTCTTTGAAAAAAATATCTTATGATGTTACATAACCTCAAATATAAACGAAAATGCTTGAATTTAACTTTTCAAAAATATTCGGAAAATTATACATAGTCCGATTCTTGCTTTCGAAAGAAAATCAAATTTTAAAATTTTTTCGTCCTCGTTTATTTTTTACTAAACACTGTCCTCGAAAAAAAGTCGCTTTTAGCGCAGTATTTGAACGACTATTTCTTAAAACTCAAATATGTATCCAGTTTATATTTTCGGAATACTTCTTTCATTCCGTTCTAATTATATCTTATGTATGAGGGGTGCCTTTTATATGTTGGGACTAGAGAACAAAAACAAATTTTAATCATCGAAAATCACTTTATTGTTTTTCAAAATATTCTCCATGAAGATCTATACACTTTCGCATGCGTTTAAACCAATTGTCGAAGCACTTTTGCCACTCTGAATGAGGTACCTCCAAAACATGCATTCTGAATGCCGCAACCGCTTCATCAGGTGTCGAAAAACGTTGACCTTTCAGTTTGTTTTTTACGTACGGGAATAAAAAGAAGTCATTTGGTGCCAAGTCAGGACTATACGGCGGATGACCCATTAATTCGATGTTTTGGGTGCTCAAAAATGCAGTTGTTTGAGCCGATGTGTGAGAGCTCGCATTGTCCTGGTGAAGAGTGATCCGTCTTTGGCGATTGGTTTTCTTAATTTCTTGGAAGACAACTGGCAAACAAATGGTTGTGTACCACTCAGAATTTACTGTTCTGCGTTGTTCTAGTGGTACGGTTGCGACATGTCCAGTTTTTCCGAAAAAACAGGCGACCATTTGCTTGGAAGTGCTTCGTGCGCGAACAACTTTTGTTTGGCTCATCTTGAAACACCCATACAGTCGACTGCTGTTTACTTTCGGGCTCATACGCGTAAATCCATGATTCATCATCTGTCACGATGTTATAGACGTGTTTCGAAGCCCCGCGATCGTATTTTTTGAGCATTTCCTTCGACCAATCGACACGAGCCTTTTCTTGAGCGATTGACACATTTTGTGGGATCCAACGCGAACAAATTTTTTTGACAGTCAAATGTTTATGCAATATTGAATGTATGCTGGTCCCACTAATGCCTAAGATTGTCTCAATCTCACGATAGGTCACATGACGATCTTGCAATATCAGTTCGCGCACAGCATCAATGGTTCTCGGAACAACAACTGATTTTGGACGACCTTCACGAAATTCGTCTTGGAGTGAACTACGACCACGATTGAATTCACCATACCATCGATAAGCACTGGTCCTTGGTGGAGCTTCATTGCCAAAAAATGAATTAAGTTCATCCATGCAATGTTGCTGAGTTAATCCACGTCGAAAGTTGTAAAAAATAATCGCACGAAAATATTCACGATTTAATTATAATACATTTTTGGGCCGAAATGAATCTTTTAAGTTACTGTAAACAACACAAATAGCGCTGGTATTTCAAAACTTTCTGAGTACGCAAAAACCAAAAAATGTCAAACTTTGCGATACAGCTGTCAGTTGCCAGATTGCAACACCAGGGTTGCCAAATCCAAATATAAAAGGCACCCCTCGTACACCGATTCGATGTCTGGATTAGTGACTACAAATCGCATGTCTTTTTATATGTAGCGAGTCTGCTTTCACCGCACTAGAGCTCACTCGTCCGTACTGCCGTGCGCTGTGATTTTTTTTCTAAAAAAATTATTCCGAAAATTAATTGTTTCGGTGATCGTGATTTATCACTTTCGGTGTGAGTATAATCAGGAAGTAGGTATAATCTATCTACTTATCCTAAATCAATTTGTGGCGGTATCTTCGGATGACGATGGGAGAAACTAAACACATATTTCAACAAATAACCTTTTATCATACCGACACATAAGTCTGGAAGCAAGTCTGATGCCAAATTCTCTCTAGTATACCTAGGTTAGGTTAGGTTGAAGCGGTTATCCCGTGGGACACACTCAGGCTCATAGCCCATTGTGATGCCGCGTGGGGAGCTTGTCCCTAACTCTCTTAAAACCAGTGTGCGCTTTTCAAAAATTGTAGAATATTTCTGATTTCTGCAGAACTGAGATCTTCCAACTCATTAAACATTTTTTTACCTAAAATAGTAAATCTACGTCTGGATAGAGCAGGACAGTGACTTCCTCATTCTCATCTAGACAGCTTGTACAGAAGTCATGTGCTTGCACACCCATCCTTTGGGTGTGTCTACCTATTAGGCAGTGCCTCGTTATTACTGAAATCAGTGTGCTAAGACTGTGGCTTAGCACAGATTCTGTGCGTTTAGCATTGAGAGTCGGCCACAGTTGACAGGCGATTTTGGAGGTGGCTTCATTACGCCATCTTTCGTTTGCTTTCCTTACTATTTCTTCAGGGATGAGTAGCTTACATATTTGTAAGGGTATCCCTATATCATTGTCTATGCACTCATCGGTCATTTTGGTGCCGAGTCTCGCTAGTTCATCGGCTCTACAGTTACCCTCAATGTCACGATGGCCAGGAACCCATGCTAGTTTTAGTTGAAATGACTTAGTCATTTCGTTAAGAGATGTGTGGCAACGCATGGCTACCTTGGAGGTTGTCGACTGTTTTGTGAGGGATTTTATCGACGCTTGGCTATCACTGAAAAAGTAGATATCATTTCCGGATATCGCATCACACCGTATCAGTGTCGTGACTTTCATTATTGCCATCAGTTCAGCCTGAAAGACACTACAGTAGTCGGGGAGCCCAAAACTGAAGGAGGTCCCCAGATGTTCGGAGTATACACCTCCACCCACCTTGCCCTCGAGCTTTGAGCCGTCTGTGCATACATGAATAGACTCGCCTGTCTTACATCCTCCCGTTCCACTCTTCCCTGTAATGGCAAGTATAGGCGGGAGTGCATAGTCCACCAGTCCGGAAAGCCCCAAAGTGCCAGCCAGGATTTTACCGTGACCCGTGTTTGACCACTTACTTAGAGTGTTCAGATTTATTGCTGCACTGCGTGCGTGGAAGGAAGTTTAATGCCGCATATAATGCTTTCGATGATGTGGTTAACATCGCACCGGTTAACAGAACAGATGCTAGTCTTTGAACGTTGTCAAGTTTTTTTGATGTTCACACCCTTCTCAAGGGAATTCCATATTACAATACCATACCACTCCTGTGTAGAGCCAAATTTTGTCTTTACATAATTTGAAACAGGCGATGTCATATTCAACGACTTTTCGAAAGCGTTCAATAGAGTCAAATATAGTATCCTATTTAGGAAGCTGTGTTCAGTTGGTCTTCACCCTAGCTTACCTAGACTTCTATCTGTCAATTCGTTCGTATTAACAATATAAAATCTGATGCCATCAAAGTTACGTCAGGTGTACTTCAAGGTAGCCATCTCAGGCCACTAGTGTTCTTAATCTTTGTTAATGATATTCCAGACGTTTTTGTGATATCCCGTTGTCTGATGTATGCAGATGACTTGAAAATTTATAGTCGTATAGAGGGCTAAGCTTGGTGTGATGATAAGTCCTTATCTCATAATGCCGGTAAATGCCAGCACTTGTCCTGCAGTAGACGCAAAGTTGCGATTGATTTTGATTACAAGTTGGATACTACCACCCTCATAAAAATTTATGTAAAGAAAGACTTGGTGAACATATTTATCTATGCTCGGCTTTATAGTAAAGAATTCAAAGGAGTTCCAGGATCTTTCTACGCTGGAAAATTTGAATTTTTCTCTTGTTAGATCAAACCTTAAATATTGCAGCATTTCCTGGAATCCATTCTATTTGGGTTCGTCTTTTAGAATTGAGAAGGTGCACTAGATTTTCCATTCATGCCCTTCATTGGCCTTGTAGTTTGCGTGCATATAAAAGTAGCATTGTCAACATCAGAAATGCAAAGCAGAATTTCATCGGTAATGTTTATAAGTCACATATCCACGAATCATATCAAATATCACTACTTCCTGCAGCTATTACTTTTTAATTTTCCTACTCGTAGGCTTAGACTCAGCAATATGATCCATTTACCTATTTACAAGACCAATTCGTCGTAAAAGAATTTTGTAAAGATTTTGATATATTTTCTATCTTACCATATTATTTACCATATATTAGATTTAAGCTTGAGTATTAATAATCTATTTGAGTTGTACTTTAAATAAATAAATGAATAAATAAATAAATTCCTAGAATGAGCTTAAACCAGATTTGCGACCTGGTAGCTGATGCCATCAGTTTACCTTGTAAGACAAAGCAATATGTGTACAGCTAATTGGAACTCCTTTTCGTCTCTTATAGCCAACGTTGTGACCTTACTTGCGCGATTTCCACAGCCACTTCACTTATCAGCGCGCTACGCATGGAGGAGAAATTGGTAAATGTTATTTGTGCGGTACTTTGTACTCCGATCGAAGATTGGACGGAATTGGTAAGTTATACAATACTTTAACTCATTACAAATTAACCACTATAGAAATGGTACACCAACTTTACTTACCTACCTATTTTATAGAGTTGGGAGGAGTCAATGTCACCCGGCATCGATATGCTCTATCATTATGGCCCCTTAAATCGAGTCAAGAATAATAGCGAGGGCATAAATGCAATCGAAACAAATGTGACGCATGCAAATTTCGACTATAATCGATTTAGACGTCATATACTCTCCATATTGGAACGCATACAACGTATCGCTGCCACAACGGAGGCGACAACAGAAGAAACGCCCGTGGCTAAGGTAGACGAACGACAGATAGAGAAAGAAGTCGATATCAGTGGTCTCAGTGAGCTGCTTGAGGTGATGCCCAGCGAACAAAAGTCCAATTTTGCCAAATCACGTTTGGTCAGGCGTAGCACATTGGAGGCGGTGGAGGATGATGAAGAAGAAGAGTATGATGAGGAAGATTTGCGTAAAGTTGGCTATAGAAAAGAGTATGGCGGCAAACAACATAAGACGGGCGAAAATTCTGAGTGGGTGAATGAGAATTATGAGTTGCCCTCGTCAGAGGAGTTATTCAGCGATTTGGGCATTTGGTGGTAGAGAGTGGCATGACTTTGTTTGTGTGTGTGTAGCCGTATGTGTTTTAATATTTAGAATCTATAGTAATGTTTATTTTTATTTCGATTATTAATACAGGTATTTGATATGCGACCGAAATTGTTATGACGCTTTCGACAGTAAAATTTTATTATTTTACTTAAACTGCTCACAATTTACGATCATCTGTAGATACAAACAGTGGATGCTTGTTCATTTGCATAATAATTAGTTTATCAAAATTGTTTTTTTCACACTTCTAATGCAAAACGTGTCTTACTGGATGGTTTCTTTTAATAAAAAAAATAATTATTAAAATAATATCACTCTTCCGATAGGTTTTGGAATAGTAGCTCTTCCAAATGGCTACTGGCCCTAAAGTAGCTCATCCTGGCTAGCCAATTTGGCAGAATATTCGCCTATTTCCGCAATAGCGCAAACAATTTTGTGAAAAGTCATTCAAAAGTGACGCCTACATGTTGGTAATGAATAATTCCTAAACGTTGCCGTTTTTTTATGCCGTCTTTGAGATTTGTCAAGTAGGAAGGTGTACCATTTTACGCGATAGATCAACGTATTAAAATTATTGAAACTTATTACGAAAATGATCGATCTTTGAGGGCAACATTTCGCAAAATTCCTGATTTTTTTTTAAGGAAATAATCATCCGAATGAGTCGCCCATTCACAGGTTGGAGGAAAAATGTTAAGAAACTGATTCTGTCGAAGATAGAAAAAGGACTGACAGATCGGCGACCAAAAACAGGACGTTCCGTTGGTAATATTGCAGCTGTAGAGCAAAGTGCAGCTGAATAAACTTAAATTTCGATACCTCGACGTTCGCAACAATTAGGTATTCATTAATCGACGGCGATTTTTTGGGGGATTTTACCGGTAGAGGTGGTAATTTTTCATATATAATTGTTAAGAGCCATTTTTTTCCTTGTTTACTCCTCCCGGGAGCATAGGGCCTCGATAAGATTCTTCCATCGTACAGGGGTCTGTGCTGTTGTTTTTGCACCGTCCTATTCTCGTGATGCTATCTGGTTTTCTCAACGTGTGACCTATAGTTTGATTTGCCTAAAGATGGGTTCCTCATTCGTTAATCTCCACAGTGCGTCGTTACTGATGGTGTTTGGCCGGAATATTCTGCAGATGATGCGGAGGCATTTGTTGACGAAGAATTGTAGCCTCTGTGTGATGGTGTTAGAGACCAGCCATGTTTCGCATCCGTATAACAATACGGACCTCACGCATGAGCCGAATATTCGTAGTTTAGTACGCCTGGAGATTTGCGAACTCCCCCATTGCTTTGTTGTCATCTGCTGCACCACCTGCCGTGATGATGCAGCCGAGGTAGCAGAATCTTTTGACAAATTCCACCGGGCATCCATCAACCAATATCTGCCTTGCGTTATTGTGGTTAACTCTAATAGCCTTGGTCTTGGCTCTCTTCCAGTCCGACAGTGCGTGCCAGCGCGACTAGTCTGGACGCCTTCGCTTGCATGTCAGAGAGTTTGTGAGAGAAGATGTAGATTTCATCGGCGAAGTCCAGGTCCTCAAGATGTCTGGTGAAACTTCATACGATGCCTTTTTCGGGCAGGGTCAGTTAGCTGATGAAGTCATCAAGGACGATGGCGAAGAGAAGGGGCGACAGAGGACAACCTTGCCTTACGCCTGCGTTGGTAGTGAATGGATCGGTGATATCCCTTTTATGAAGCACTTATCTCGGCGGGAACTTCCTTTCTACTCAGTGCCAGCCACATTGCATTTCGTTTGACAGTGTCGAACGCCTTCTTAAAGGCGGGGAGCGCCACTCAACGCGGAAGGTTTGAAAATAAAGGACGGAAAGTTTGAAAACAAAGGAAATTTATGAACGAATGTTGAAAGTCGCTATCAATTAGTGCAAGCCTTGAAGACGATCCACGTCAAGGACCTCTTCGAAAACAACGACAACACCAGAAATCGTAGAAAAAATACAGGATATCGTATTGGAAAATCGTCGAGTGACTGAAAGTGATTTAGTAAAAGCCCTAGGCATCTCATTGGACAGTGTAAGCAATATTTTGACTGAAGTATTGGGTTTCAGAAAGCTGTGTGCACAGTGGGTACCGTATTCGCGAACAATGGAAGAAAACACACATTCGCAAGCGCCTTTCTCAGCAACATTTAGAGCGTTTTCCAAAAGATAAAGAGTATTTTGTGCCCCGATTGATCACTACGGATGAGACTTGGGTCTATCACCGTGATCCTAAATCAAAACAAGAGGCTAAAGAGTAGTGTTATCCTGGATCCTCGGCTCTGAAACGAATTTGTTAGCATCAGTGCTTTGGGACACGAAAGGAATTTTATTTGTGAATTACTTGTAAACTGGCGGAACAATAAATTATGAATATTATTGTAACCTTTTAGATAAGCCGTATCCGGTTTGCAAAAGAAAAAGTTCTTTTTCATCAGGGCAATGCACCGTGTAACAAGAGCATTTTGACATTGGCTAAAATCCACGAATTAAGTTCGAATTGTTGGAGCATCCACTGTATTCACGAAATTTTTTTGAAGCCTAAACAATTTTTAAGACAGTACTGCTGCAGTTTTTTTTTTAATTACTTTATTAAATGTTTCAGAAAAAAACTCTGTTGCCAGGCCCATAAATATGCGAAGGTGTTCTCCGACAGCAATCAAAGAACCATCTTTTATTTACTAGTACATAAAATTACTTTATATTATACTATATTATATAAATGGCATAAGCTTCTACTATGTACATACATAAGTCCTCCCTTGAAAGCTCATCAGTTGAATGAGCTATGATACAACAACTCCTTCAAACCAAATTAATAAAGGAGAAAAAAGCTCGCTTTCGTGCATCAACCCACAAATAAAGTTTGTTTTATTATATTAAGCAAAATTTAATAAATACTTTATTTAAAGCTTATCTCAAAAATGTAAATGTATTCGAATATGTGTAATATATATGTATGTATATATGGATTTTAAGGAAACTGGTAATATATATATTAAGTTACTTTTTATCAGAAGTAAGTAGTTTTCGAAAAAATCAATATGTCCATCGTTTGACTCATCATTTCAGCAGCAGCTATTTTGATTGATTCACGTTACTTAAGGTCAAAAAGTGTATTATTAGGTAGAACGCATCAATGCGTTTATTGAACTTTAAAATTCCGTATCAGAATTTCGTTGTCAACGGCTTTAGGCATTCTTAATTTTGTTCGTACACTTAAATTTTGTTTGTTAACTTTTCTTAAATATATTATATTTAGAGATATACGATTTTTTTTATTTTACCAGCTTTAGGTGATCTCGAAATTAACATTCACCAAGGAGGGGCAGAAATGAAACGCTCAAACCCAAATGCCGAGAGATGATCTGAACGTCACTTTAAACGTCACATCTCCCGATTGTCGCTTAAGATTTTAGACTACTCCATAGGCTGAAAAATGGTTTTATGGTTTTCTGCGGAAAATTATGAAGTAATGACAACCAATGAAGCGCGTAAAGGTCAAAATAAAGATTTTAATAATTCAAAATTATTTTTTTATTTAGTAAAAAAGTAACTCAAAAACAAAATTGGATGATTAATTTTACAAAATAATGAAGGTATCATCATCATCAGCTAGCTGTAGCTTTGTTCTCGATTCGTTTACATGCATCTCAATCTGCGATAACAGTTCTCTAGTTTCTAACACCCATTGTCCTTAGGTCCATTAGAATTTGTTCAAACCATGTCAGTTTTGGACGTCCTCGTGCTTTAGGCGCTAAGGGGTTGTATGACACGATTGATTTCTGATTTCTCATGCGCGTAATACTTGTATGACCAAACCACCGCAGTCTTTGGGTATTCACGTATATCACGAAGTCCTCACCATAACATAGTGCAGCATTTCTTCATTGTAGCGCATCCGGTAGATACCATCTTGCAGTCGTTGCGGAGCAAACACTCTTCGCAGTACTTTTCGCGCCAATACTCTTAGACACAATTCATCTTTAGAGATCATTGCCCGCCTGCAAAAACTGGTCGTATTATTCGCTGGCACAGCGGTAGTTTTCAATCTCTCGTAAGAAGTTTAGATTTTAATAGCATGGTATGAGCAAAATATGCTCTATTTCCTGCCGCAATCTACGGTCTCGAAGCGGTAGGTGCCAATTACTAATTCTTCTGGCTGTCTTCTCTTCACATGGCGTGAAATCTTGAGATATTTGGTTCTTTCTGCATTTATTTTGAATCCTACAGTTCGGCCAGGCATTTTGTTATTTTCGCGCGATTACCGCGATGTCATCGGCATATACAATGGTTAGCGGATTGGCTAAAGAGATTGCCAAATTTTAACTCATCTCTAATTGCAAATGCAGTAGAGGGTTGAAAACGGTTGGAGAGAGAAAGAGATCCCTTGTTTGACTCCAAAGGGAAGCGAGGCGGACTGCTGGACTACTACTTTTCCGGCAGTGTTTGTCAGGGAGGCCATAACCAAAGTTGACAGTTTGCTGCTCAAGCCCAGTTTTGCTTCAGACATTTTACAGTAGTGGACGCGGTTGAACGCTTGTTTGAAATCCATGAATAGCAGATGGATATCTGTGTTGCAATCATAGCATTTTCTCAATTTTTTGCTTAAGCAAGAAAACTGGGTCTGTTGTTGAACGACCTGTCTGTCCGTAAGCCACCTCAGTATTCGCCTAAACTGTTTTCTGCTACAATGTTAGGTATGAAAGTATCAATAGGCTAAAAATCCAATCATGCGTAATCTATAACACGGGCTCCTTAAAACACTAATTAGCAGTTTGGGTAAGTACGTATATAAGGTACTAAGCTCGAAAAATATAATAAAATATTAAAAAAAAAAATCCGGGAAAATTACTTTTGTTTTATATTTCTTAGTGATAACTGTGCGTGCTATGCATAATTTAGAAGTAATACTGTTGGTTTTTTAAGTACAAATTTTATTTTAGAGTAAAATTGTTTTGGATTTTTTACGAGAACTGTTAAAAAATCTGAATGCCATCAAAGTCTGTATGGCATCAATAGAAAATAAATCTTGGTCTGCTAGAACAAAAACATACCTAGCATAATAATTCGCTATTCTCAATTTTTTTTATTTTTTCAGTGTAGTTTCGCTTACATATATACAACTATGACCCGATTA
Source organism: Anastrepha obliqua (assembly GCF_027943255.1). Taxonomy (NCBI): domain Eukaryota; kingdom Metazoa; phylum Arthropoda; class Insecta; order Diptera; family Tephritidae; genus Anastrepha; species Anastrepha obliqua. The sequence goes on from NC_072895.1 coordinate 40,118,914, forward strand.
TCGCCAGCTGTGCCTTTGATAACCTGGTCAATAATTATGGGCACACAGAATTGTTGAGAAAATATATTTACATATATACAAATTTACGAGTATATCCGTTACGGAAAAATAAGAAAAATCAAATTACAATAAAAATTGACACTAAAATAATTTAACGATAAAAACAAATTTAATTTTTTATTTTAATCAGTTCATTTTGAAAACTCTTTAAAAAGCAAGTTATATGAGTGTGTGATATGCATGTGTTGCTATGCAGTTCTGCAATATGAGTGAAGGATATAGACGATTGATTGAGAGTGTGTCATGCGTGTCATCCACAAACAGCAGGTTCTGCTGTGAGATGGCAAATAAAAATCAAACGAAAAAAAAAAAAATAAATCAACATTTTACTGCGTGAGCCATAAATGTCGTTAGCACCTCAAACGTACAAGTACACAATTTACGATTTCGATTACATGAGTATAAATGTTTGAGCTGAACACGAATTGAGTTTAATAAGTCGTCAAACTTACACTTGCACTTTCAGTAACACTTTCCAAAGACAAATTATGGGTTTAAGCGGTTGGAGTTCAAATAAAATGTTTTCGAAACACACTAACGGCAGATGGTTACTCTTCATTGTTGCCATATCTGGGTGGATATCCTCCGCCTATGGAACAGAGAATCTGGACTGGTGTGATCCGACGCTCTGTCCAAACGGCAAATGGCATGTGGCTTGTAATAACGATGGGGTGAGTAAAAAGCGAATAAATATTCCGGAAAAGTATGTGGTCAATAGTGATTTTAGGATGCAGTGACAAGGTGCCATAGTAGGAGCAAAATTTTGGCACAACAATTCAGCGTAAAGTACTTTTTTTTTTTTTAAGTGAAAAAGAAATTAGAAAAACCTTCAAAAAAGACTTCACATTGAACTGAGAAATAACTAGTAAGAGGTTGGGTTGGACTTGGCTGCTTCTGTAGATCGCACATACCATAGTGAAACCACCTATTTACATAATTGGCGCGTACAACCTTTTTTTTGGTTGTTTGGCCGAGCTTCTCCTTCCATTTGTGGCATGCGTCTTGATGTTGTTCCACAACATGGAGGGACCTACAGTTTCAAGCCGTCTCCGAACGGCAGATATTTTTTATGAGGAGCTTTTTCATGGCAAAAGTACACTCGGAGGTTTTGCCATTGCCTGCCGAGGGGCGATCGCTATTAGAAAAATGTTTTTCTTTATTTTGACGTTTCCCCGGGATTCGAACCTACGTTCTCTCTGAATTCCGAATGGTAGTCACGCACCAACCCATTCGGCTACGGCGGCCGCAGTAGGAGAGTTTAGAACTTTATATTTTGTCTTTAAGCAAACTGCGTAAATGGGGAAATGGCGGCTTGTTCCTCAGTTCCTAGCTCAATCATCCTATTGTCCCTTCCGCCATCCGTCTGTTTCTAATACTACTCTTGGTTCGCTATTGAAATTAGCTTGAGGAATAAGGTAGTGTGAGTTAGCGTTTAAGCCTCTGCATATTCGTCTGTGGCCATGTGGTCTTTGACCTAATCGTACTATTGTCAACAGCCAAAGAGCGGACTATTTTGCGGACTATTAAGACTATTGGACGACGGTCACGTTTTTTGTCCAGTGCCGCTGTAGGAGTGGTGCGGCATTGCACCCGTTACACAGAAACTCTGCAACTCTTTGTACTTTCTCCAATTTGTTAGCGTACGTTATCTTATTCAAATTTGTCCAGCACACTAGAATGTTATAGAGCATTATTGGTCTTACTACCGCCGTGTAAATCTAATGTGAAAGTGGAGATAATCCCCATTTCTTACCGACCATTTTTCCGCAGGCGTATAAGGCATTGGGTGCTTTCTTCGATCGTTCTTCCACATTGAGCTTCAACTTTAGTTTGCTGTCCAATATTGGTCCTAGATACTTAGAGTACGTCTTAACCTTTAATGTGATGGTAGCCAGTCAAGGTGGGGTCCAGATCGGAATCTTTTATTCCCAATTCAACTGCCCACTTGCTGATTCCCTTAAGTGCCCCTTCATAAATTAGACTCATAATGTTTAAGCATCCTCCTGAGATGATAATGGCCAGGTCATCTATATAAGCAGTTGACTTTGGTCCTTCGTTTCTCATTTTAAGTAAGATCCTGTTTACCATTTTATAAAAACTCACATAATTTTTGCGGTCATTCCATTTTAGAGGAAACAATTTATTTCATCGGCAAGGTTTGTGTTTTGAAAATTTTTTAATATTTTTCGAGCTAAAATTTGTTGTTATTAAAAATAATATTGTTCATGCTTAAGGTAAAACCATATACAATAAAAATCACAAATCTTAAAAAAAAAATTTTTTTCTCTTGAGCGGACAACCCTCCCATAAGCGCAAACATTTTTCAGTCCTTTACGTGTCCGTTTAATAAAAATTTACAAAAATTTAAAAAATGTTCATCTAAATTTTGAACATTTTTAATCGGAAAAATACCACTATTTTTGCGAAAACGAGCATCAACTTTAAATTCTTTCATCAATACTTTACGAAATATCGATCACAAAATAATGGGTTTCTTTTTCCCCAAACAATATATTATATTTTTTGTTTTTGCACGGCTCTTGCTATTTATTTATATAAGAAGTGTAATTTATAAAAACTAGCGTTGGTTTTTTTGTTTATTTCTTTGTAATTTTTTTTGTAATGTTTTTGTAAATTTATTTTTGGTTGAGCAATTTTTCAACTACAACATTGTTATTTTCACAATGTTCAAAAGTATTTTTATGTTAAACGTATTGCGTTATTTTATTAAAAGTATAATTCATTCAATAAAATACACCATATAACTAAAAGTTTACGTCTTAAAAAATTCACACAAACTTTGCAACAAATTCTATGAAATAAAAATTTGTATGTCAAATTTTTTATAAAAGTTGTTTAATCAGAATTTTTAGAAAATTTTAGAGTACGCAGTTTATAGCTCATTCAATTTCAGTAAAATAAAAAGTAATTATGAAACGGCTTAAAATTCGCAACTGTACCACCAGACGTTCAAATACTTACAACTTCGTCAATTTTGTTCCGATAGACTTGACATTTTGACACGATATTCCTGAGATATGTATAAGGCGGAATCCAAAATAAACCAGCCTGCGCTAAAATAGAAACGGCAGGAGCTTTGTTCTGATAACTTCGACTTTATTTATTCAAAATAGTCTCATCTGGTCTCGATACACTGTTTTGAGCGATCTAAAAGCTTTTCGAAAGAGTGTTTCAGGTCATTGACCGGAATGTCCTTCAGGATGTCGGTACAAACCTTTTGGATGGCCTCTACGGACGGTAGAGTAGGTAGAATAGGTGGAAGTCACAGTGGCCCATATCAGGCGAATACGGTGAATGATTGATGGTTAAAATGTGATTTCTAGTCAAAAAATCAGTCACAAGAGTGGATCGATAAGATGATGCATTATCATGCAATAAGCGCTAGCTTCCTCCTTCGCAGTATTCAGGGCGAATTCGACGAATGCGATGCAACAAACGCTTCAAAACGCATTGGCACGAACTCCTTGTGAACAGTGGGTTGGTACGAATGGGTTGGCCCGTGACTACCATTCGGAATTCAGAGAGAACATAGGTTCGGATCTCGGTGAAAGACCAAAGTGAAGAAAAAGTTTTTTCTAATAGCGGTCGCCCCTCGGCAGGCAATGGCAAACCTCCGAGTGTATTTCTGCCATGAAAAAACTCCTCATAAAATATCTGCCCTTCGGAGTCGGCTTGAAACTGTAGGACCCTCCATTTGTGGAACAACATCAAGACACACGCCATAAATAGGAGGAGGAGTTCGGTAAAATACCCAAAAAAGTGTGTACGCGCCATATATATATGTATATATGGTGGCTCATCTGGGGCTTTCCATTCGGCACCGTGACACTTAGTTTCAGGTTCATGTTGGAAAAACTACGTTTCATAACCAGTTACAATGTTGTAAAGGAAGTTATCGTCTTTTCTCGCCTCTTTAATGAGGTCTTTCGAATGTTGAATTCTGAGCAATTTTTGGTCCTCAGTTAACTTGTGCGTTAAAATGCGATAAATCGATATTTTGGAGATATTCAACTCCGATTCTATGAATTTCAACCATGATTTCGGTTCATTTTTGATAAATGTACGAACAATTTCGATGGAGTTTTCGGTGACTACTGATTTTGGGCGGCCCGTGTGTTCATTGTCATTAATGTCCTCATAACCATCTCTGAAACTTGTAAATCACTCATGAACTTTGTCACAAGATAGACAATCATCGCCATAAACTTTTTTTATCAATTCAAATTTTTGATTGATTTTGAAACAAAATTGGATAGCGGCTCATTGTTCGAAACTCATTTTTGTACCGATGACACAAACATACTGACACTTTCTATACATATGACTGTCCACAAGCGAATTTAATTTTGTAAATACTAAGATTAATTTTATTTTTTACTTATTTATTTGGAAGTAAAATAATTATAATACTTAACAACCAAAGCACTGGCAACTGGAGTCTTCGGCTTTCTTAGAATAATGAGTAATAAAATTAGCTATAAATAAGCTTCATTGGCTTAGTCGTGAGGAAGGCAGGCCACCCCTAAGTTGGAAATATCAGGTGGAGAAGGACTTGGCTTCACTTGGTATGTCCAACTGGCTCCTGTTAGCACAAGAAGAAACGAAACTCGGAAAAAATCGCGAGTGTTGTTTTGGTACCATTTAGCGCAGGAGCCTTATTAGAACCAACCAGCGTGTATGATAAGGTTTGTTCTTCAATGGTTTCAGGTCAAGCTTCCGATTTCTTCTCAACTGAGAAAAAAGTTCAAACTTCTTTTATTTTACTGGCTGCAGCTTTTGCGCTAATAATGTAGAGGCCCCACAGCCATTAGATCTTTGGACATTAAGAACAGTTGTTGTTGTAGCATAAATATTCCATACATGTGCGTAGAATGCTGCTGGAGTGACAGTCCTTGGCCGGATAAAAATCCGGGTCATTCCGATAAGGAAGAATCGACTCTCGTTGGAACGAACAGTAATTAGGATGATTGTGCTAGTTTAGACTTTACTAATACACTAGAAATTATTTTCAAATATATGAGATATCTATTGGTTTATTGCTAGTATGCGCATTGCTATTCAGGGTAGTCCATATAGTGGTTTTTTGGAACATATGTCATTTTGACAGTTACAGTTTTTACCTGCTGGAAATGTTGATAGAAAGTCAGTAAGAATAGCTTTATGTTTCAAAAACGTTGGAAAGTATTGCAAATATTGCAGCTCGAAATGGTCAAGGACTTTTTCTTGAAAAATCATATTTCCCAACGAAACGCATTTTCATCTGGGTGGCAATGGTAATAAGCAAAACTGCCTCGCACACAATTGAATACTACTTAAATCGAATTTGCGTTTGCAACGAACTGCAAATTTTATGGGTTGACGATGAAATTTTACGCCAAATTTTTTGTATTCTGGCTTAAATCGACGGTGGTTATTCAGGATGCCAACAGTGCCGAAAAATGACAGTTAATATCTATTGTGAATGAAAAGTAATGAAACTTTAAAAACAACAACAAGAAAGACTGAAAACAATCATTGCAGCATTAAAACTCTGGAACATTATGACCTTGCGGAACAGTTTGAGAAATAGCAATTTAAGATTTTTTTAAATAAATATTTATTTTTTAGTATCAGGACAGCTAATAAACAAATCAGCTGTTTAATCCGCGTAACAATCGTCTGTCACACTACGATTTTAATTAGAATTAACTACGCTGGTAATAAAAATTTACGCCGCCGTCTGCCTAAGCTGTAATTTCTAATAAAAAACCGTAGAAATAATAACTGAATCACAGATGCTCGTATGTCTACGCAATAGTAAAATAAAATTCTTTTAGTTATCAATTCTAATTATTTCTCGGCCAATTAATTAATTAATCCCTGTTTTCACTTATTGCAGCGATTCGGTGAAAATTGTCCAGAAGATGCCACACTGTACGATCTGCGGCCACATCGCGCGCTCATTCTACATGAACACAATAGACGTCGCAATTTCGTAGCGCTTGGCGAGCTACCCGGCTACTATCCAGCCGCACGCATGGCCACCATGGTGTGGGACGAAGAGCTTGCTTATCTCGCATCACTGAATATAAAAATGTGCTATGTAGAACACGACGATTGCAACAATTCTTATCGCTTTCCAAATGTAGGACAAAATCTTTCGGGTGTCGATCGTCGTCATGACTTGGAGGCCAATGTCACGGATATAATAGATATGTCGATGGGTTTGTGGTTTGGCGAATATCCACTGATTAATAGCAATTACATTAGCTCATTTCGCGTGTCGTCAAATTTGTAAGCGATAAAAGTAAAAAGCTTTAGCAAATATAATCAAGTATTTAAATATTTTTTCTTTTACATTATTACAGCGAAAAGTATGGCCACTTTGCGGAAATGATGATCGATCGCAATACACATGTCGGCTGCGCTATGTCGCGCTACACACATCCCACCTACCCTTTTCTCTATATCTACAACACAGCCTGCAATTATGCGAGCAAGTATGCACTGGAGACGCCGGTTTATCGTGTGGGTGCACCCGCTTCTGAATGTACAACTGGCCCCAATCCAAAATATCCCGGCCTCTGCGCGCTGAAAGAGAAATTTAATCCGAATTATGAATAATCAGTCACTGCTGTATACTCGCCTGGAAAAGAGTACAAAAAATACCAAATAAATTGATGAATTTCTTATGAACTGTTTTCTTTTTACTTGCCACCCGGTTGCTTAGTCATTAGGCGTAAGATTTCCGTAAATAAACAAAAGGTGATCGCTCTTAAAGCTCAATTACTGTTTTAAAGCAATTAAAAGGTACAAGGAAACAAACGAATGTAAAAGTAAAATGAATACAGCAATACTACAAAAACAAAAGAAATTAAATCATGTATAGTATAAGGACTTATAATGTGAGTGCTAATTGACGCTTCCGCTGCGCTCATGAAGCCGCGAATTGAACTGCATATGGAATTAAATTCATTAATTTGCATGCGCGTTAATATGTGTAAAAAATCACTCACGCCCGCGCGCCTATAAGAGTGAAGCATGCCTGCCGGAAAAGTTTAAACCGGCACTTGCTAGGTAATCCGTCCGAAGATTTATTCAAGCCATTGAGAGGAAGTATATTTCTGCATGCCTAACAAAGTGAAGCATCCCTATAGGAAAATTTTGAACCAGTATTTTTGATATTTGAGTGGAATTTTTTTGAAGGCGTCATAATATATGGAAATGATTAAATAAATATTTTTCGAGTTAAATAAAAATAGTTACTATATTTTTTGAATGCACCTCGTATGTATGTCCGAAAGGACATATTATATTACGGGCGTACGTCTGCGTTGGTGAGTGTGAGCACCATTACAGTTCTTGTGGTTAGTAATATATTATATTAACGATTAAGGCATTGGGGAAAAGAAATCCTTTATATTTTCGTAGATGGCTGTAGTGTTCGATATCTCGTAAACTATCCATCAAATAAATTAAAGTTTATGCTCGTTGTCAAGGGGACATTCCACATGAAAAAAAATCCTTTTGCTATTTTTTGTTTGTTCCATTCCATATTTGTGGGTTTACGGGATGTTAACAATGGAAGTCAACAAAGAGAAAATTCGATAAATTTTACAGTTTTTCTTTGATAAATGCGAAAATGCAAGCCTGAAGGTCGTTCATGGGGCCGCTACTGTAACTGCTAATTAGGTGTAATTTTAGTTTCGCCGATTCCGTTAAGGTATTTTTGATGTGGTGGGAAGGAAGTTCCATCATAAAAACATGCCTATAACCTTCATTGGGTGAAAATATGAATGTATACAAATTTTTACGTCATTTGGTGTTGTCGTTTCGTAGTGATACGCGGACAGCGTGCAATCATTCACCTTTATAATATAGATGACATAACATACAAGGCTGTGGAGGATTGTAGATATTAGAACAAGCTAATGAAAGGGGAGCGTCTGCTGAGACTGTTAGTGAGCAGTTCTTTAGTTGGCTGATTACAAAATGCTGCTGAAGCACAATTTCATAAGACGGTGAAGAATTGCCGACACAGGCCAAATAAAGGCAAATAAATTAACAACGAAATCTATGGAAAGCAGTTACTTTTACTGAAAAAGATCATAGAAGAAGTGAGAGAGGTCAGAACCAACGAATTTCCCTACTTGGACGGTATCTAACAGCATATGTATGCAGGTTTACATACAGTCAACGTCAAAAGAAAGTGGACAAGTGACATATTTTAACTATTTACTTATTTGCTTTTTAATTTTAATTATTTTTTTATAAAGTTCGTACTACAAAAAAAAACAATTCGACAAAAATCACACTGATTTGTAGGACTTTCGGTCGCGGTCTTGTGCTTCTTCTCCTTTTAACGCCTACTGCACTTTTTTTATACGGAAGAAAACACCGTGAGAAGAAAAACTTCTAAAAAATCAACGCGATTTTTTAACCACTTGAAACTTGTACTTTATTTTATATTTATTTATTTTTATTTTTAAATTTTGATGAAAATTTTCTATTTTTTATTATTATTTTTAAATGTTGATGAAAATTTTCTAATTTTTCAAAATTTTATGCTTTTCTTTATATGGTTTTTGTGGTAGTATGAACTATATTTCTATAAAAAATAATTGAAATTACAAAACAAAAACAAAATAAATAGTCAAAACTTGTCAATATGTGGTGTGCACTCTCATTTGACGCTAACTTTATATGCACGTGTATTTGTTGGCATGCACAACCACATACCTATTAGCAGGCTAACAGTCGTACGCTTGTTCGAATTGTAATGTGACTGACCATTTGTGGTGCTTAATGCATTTCTTGCTTGTGCAATAATAACACTTCTTAAAAATACAGTTAAAAATAAACATTTGTATGCATTTGCGTGTGTGCACACATACATACATACGCTTTAGTATGCAATTAATTGCGAGTAATTAATTCACTCCACACTTCAAAAGCTAAGATGGAATAACTTGAAAGGATTTATTGGAAATTTGTAAGCCCGCTAAGTGCTTTAAGTAAGTAAGTTTGTAAGTATGTACGTTTGTCTACTCATTTGGATTGTTGTGCATTTATTTCATTATGCATCTGTCAAATATTAATTGCCATTGTGAGAAAATCGGTAGTATGAATTAGCAGTAAAAAAGTGGGCATTCAGTCGCGCGAGTTTATTGAAGTTGAGTGAGGTAATTAATTACTTTTCTTCTAACTATTTCATACAAATTTAATGTGTTTGATTGATTATTCTACAACAGCAGCTGAATTTCATCCTCATAGAGTTATAACTATAACAAAATAACAATGAGAATGGGAGATTAAAATACGATCCAGCTTAAAAACTTATAATGCGTTCAATAACTATATCACTATGGTTTACTTGTTTCTTATTTAAATTTAATAATCTTTTTATGAAAATTTTCCTATAAATACATATAGGCCCCAATTTTAAACTTTGTGCCAATAAAAAAATATTACAAATTTCCATGAAAAATTCACGTGTTTTAGCTAGAATTTTTTAGAAAATTGTTGGGTATGCCGTTTTATAGCCCATTGAATTCTGGGACAATAAAGTTCAAATGGCTCAAAAACCGCATTGATTTTTCTTTTTAATATTGTTTTGATGATGTCTGTTAGTAAAAAATTTAAATTTTAACAATGCCCTTGCAAGAGTTCATCTTTAACCTTCTTTGCTCGATATCGCAATTGTTTGGTCTCAATGAAGACAACTGCTTCGCACTTCAAGTTTTTCGTACGGAATTATTTGACTTGAGGCCAAACTATTATTTTAATTTAAAGTGTACTTTCATGTCTTGAAAATTAATTGACAAAGTTTTGTGCATGGCAAATTAAATAAAAAAATATAAAATTTGCGCGTACACATCTGTTTGTGCTTGGGCGACCTCATCCTCCTATTTGTGGTATGCGTCTTTATGTTGTTCCACAAATGGAGGGACTTACAGTTTTAAGCCAACTCCGAACGACAAATATTTTGCCTGCCTAGGGGCTACCGCTATTAGAAAACACCTTTTCTATCACTTTACTGTTTCATGCACGGAGATTCGAACCTACGCACTCCCCCAATTTCGACATTAATTTCATATTATAAAATGTGCTGTGAGATGCGTTTGAAATGCAAAAGGAAGGTAAAAATATTCTTGTCGGGCTCTGTAAAAGAGTCGAGAAGCGGTGGGAAATTGTTAAGGAAGAAGGAACTTCGGGCAAGTCAATTTTTATACAACCCAAATGTTTTTTGGCACGGGTATTTCCAGATATACCTGTTCAAAATAGGGAAATGCAAACACCTTGGTTATGCAGCCGACAAATGCAATGAACAAACCTATTTCCAAAGCAAGCGTTGGGAACATGAACTGAAAATGTTGCTAAGCAGTGAGGAAACGTGGGAAACCATCAGCGGTTTCGCGGAAAAAACTCTCCATATGAACAAGCTGGACCTGAATACAAGGTCCCAGGCACACAATCATAGACCTTGTAATGACGAAAACATAATGTCACTCTGAAGTAATACGAAAGCGGCACCAGGGTGGGCGACGATTCGAAACGAGAGGGATGTGTTTAGTTTCCGGACATACTATTGCTGTGGCGGCAGCTTAAATTATGCATTAGGCATTAGAAACCTCCTCATCCGAAAAGAAAAATAAGAAAAAATAATGATAATAATTTTTGCCCAAAACTAAATTTTAAATATGTATTTTAAAGAAATATGAGAAAGATTAACTCGAACTAAATTTAAACATTAATTTTTTTATGTTTAATTTTTGTTCCAAAAAAAAAAAAATTCTTTTTAAGTATACTATATCGTAAAAAATGAAAAGTAAACAAATTATGAAAAGAACCGAAGATATTTGACTTCCGTACAAAAATTTTCGACATTGAATAAATCTCAAAACTATCAAATTTTTTTTTCAATTCACTTCTTATTATAATCAGCCATAAAATAAACCAATTTTTAGAAATATTTAAGATCATGTTGAATATAATATACTTCAACCATTTTACATGAAATCAACTGTAATTTCAGAGTTTTCTATTTTTCGAAGATACTTCAAAATTAATAAAAAGTTGTGTTTAGTGTTAAACTAATCTCTAATTCAGTCTTTATTTAAGCTTTCTATTTCAGTTATTTATGTTTTGTCTTATTCATAGTTAGGATTGTATATCTCTTTCGCAGAACACAAACCAGGATATTGACTATTACTGCCAGTTACACATTCCGAAGTTGGTGCGCCAATGCTATAGACCGGAACATCCAGTGCATATTTGCTGGCATAATTACAGGCCATATTGTAGATATGGTAAAAAGGAAATGAAGGATTGGTATAACGAATCATCGCACAACCGACATGTGTATTACGGTCAACAACAAATTCCGCAAAGTGGCCATATTTTTCGCTACAAAAAATAAATAATAAAAAAGTAAAACTTAGTTTAGACTCGTATGCGCAATAATATTTCAATCTTCCATACTCACAAATTCGATGTGACCCGAAATTTTGTTATATAATTACTATTGATCAGCGGGTATTCACCAAACCACAAACCCATCGAACGGCTTATGACTTCACTGATGTCAACTCCCTCCCTTTCGTAAGCCACGCCAGATAAATTTTGTCCAACACTCTTGAAGCGTGGCGTGTTATTGCAATCATCGTGCTCGACATAACACATTTTCATGTTGAGTGCAGCGAGAAAGGCCAGCTCATCATCCCACGTCATGGTGGCCATGCGCGCGGCGGGATAATAGCCGGGCAACTCGCCGAGCGCTACGAAATTGCGACGTCTGTTATGCTCGTGGAGAATTTCCTTTTTGTAAGAACGTAAATCGATCATGACAGCATCATCTGGGCAGGCGGCCGTGAATTTCTGGCGAAGATGAATGACAATTGTTATTAACTAATGTATGGGATGTATGCATGGAAGATTGAATGTAACACAAATGCAAATATACTTACACCATCATGGCCGCACGCAATATGATGCTTCCCATTCGGACACAATTGCGGATCACACCAAGATAATTTTTTACTTGATTTCGCCACCGCCATAGTAGCGAAACCAAAAATTAGCAAACATATTTTAAAATAATTTTCCAAAAGCATTTTAATTTAAAACTATGTAAACTATGAATGTAAGGTAATGATGTCTGCGTAAGTTTGTGCGCGAAAAGTGTTTAAATGCATTGCCAAAATTTGCTTGTAATTTATACTCAAAATGAAGAGCGCAAATTCTAAAGCTTCAATTTTTTTATGTGTTGGCTTTAAAAAATCTTTTCATACTTAAAAATTCATAAAAGTGCTAAAAATGGCGATAAATGACAATTAAAATAAAAGCAAGTTGGGGTGACGAAGAAATTAAAAAAGCGAAGAGCGAAGGAGAGAGAAGTTTCGCAGGTGCACGTGAGATGGTAAAGAAACTTTGAGGCAGAGGTATATGAAATTCAACGCGTGCTGAATTCGTATTTTATTACAACATTTACGTTTCCACTTATACATGCATACTTGCTTTATACACCTTTATACACCCGTACATATATGTAAAAGCGTGAGAACTGTAATGTGCAAAAAATTGAAAGTAATGAGCTCGTAATTCTTTATTTCCTTTGATCGAAATCAATTTAAATCAAGCTTCGTCAAACCTCAACGCATTCACATATTTTATATGCATGCACAGTAAAGGGAAATATATATTGGAGGGTGGAGCATTAGATGGTTTCTTTATATAAAAAATGTAGTTAAATATTTTTCAACGATTTTGATTTTACAAGTAACAGTAGGCGTCTCAACTAATTTTGGACTATGACGAGCTGCATTTAAACGGCGGCAATGGCTAGCCTGCCGAGTAGGAAAGCATTTAAAATTTATTGCGAAATTGGGTTGACAGGATGTACTATTGTAGGGCTAGCAGGTGCGGCCATTTGAATGAAGTTATATACCGTAATTAATCGGAAGGTTTACTCTTACTAATTAATTAAAGCTTGAAAAATATTGAGTAGTATTTTTTCATGCTGCCTATCACGCTGAGATCGGGCATGTCACAGAGAATGTGAAGATCACGATACCCCAATAGTTGACGACGGAATTGTCGTTCCGCTACCCGATCATGTCGAGGTGAGATCAGCGAAAACGCGGCTAAAGAACAACAAAGCCGCGGGCGTCGACGGTCTGCCGGCTGAGCTATTTAAATAAGGCGCTGAGGAGCTGGTAAGGTGCATGCATCAGCTTCTATGCAAAATATGGTCGGATGAAAGCATGCCTACCGATTGGAATTTAAGTGTGCTCTGCCCAATCCATAAGAAGGGTGATCCTGCAGTCTGTGCCAATTATCGGGGGATTAGTCTTCTAAATATCGCCTATAAGGTTCTAGCGAGTGTATTGTGTGAAAGGCTGAAGCCCACCGTTAAAAAACGGATTGGACCTTATCAGTGTGGCTTTAGACCTGGAAAGTCTACCATCGACCAAATATTCACAATACGCCAAGTTTTGGAAAATACCCATGAAGGAGAATCGACACACACCATCTTTTCGTTGATTTCCAAGCTGTATTCGACAGTACGAAAAGAAGTTACCTGTATGCCGCTATGTCTGAATTTGGTATCCTCGTAAAACTAATACAGCTATGCGAGATGACGTTGCTCAATATGACCAAACGAGGTTTCAAACAGAGTGAATCGCTGTCGTGGGGCTTCTTTAACCTGATGTTCAAGAGTATTGTGTGCTAATAGTTCTGCCCTTTCCAAACTAGATAAAGAAGCAAACAAAATGGGTCTGGTGGTGAACGAGGATAAAACGAAGTACCTGCTGTCATCAAACAAACAGTCGGCGCACTCGCGTATCGGCACCCACGTCAGTGTTGACTGTTATGATTTCCAGATTGTAAAAGTCTTCGTTTATTTAGGAACCCACACTAACACCGATAACAATGTCAGCCTAGAAATCCAACGAAGAATCTCTCTTGCCAACAAGTGCTACTTTGGACTAAGTAGGCAAATGGGTAGTAAGGTCCTCTCTCGACGAACAAAACCAACACTTCACAAGACTCTCATCATGCCCGTCCTAACGTATGGCGCGGAAGCGTGGACGATGACAACATCTGATGAAGCGACACTTGGAGTGTTCGAGAGAAAGATTCTGTGGAAGATCTTTGGACCTTTGCACGCCAGCGATGGCGAGTATCGTAGGCGATGGAACAATGGGCTGTACGAGCTTTACGACGACATAGACATAGCCCAGCGAATAAAAATCCAGTGGCTTCGTTGACCAGGTCACATCATCTGAATGAATACAAACACTATGGCTCTGAAAGTATTCGATGCGGTACGAGCTGGTGGTAGCAGAGGGAGAGGAAGGCCTTCTCTGCTTTGGAAAGATCAGGCGGAGAAGGACTTGGCTTCACTTAGTGTGTCCAACTGGCACCGGTTAGAACGCGAAAGGTACGACTGGCGCGCTTTGTTAACCTCGGCCAAAATCGCGTAAGCGGTTATCGCGCCAATTAAGAAGAAGTATTTATTCATATTATTTTTTAAATTTAAATTGAGAACAAGAAATCCATGTGCACACCTCAAAACGGAGGATCAGGTCAGGCTTAATATCTTCAGGTAATATAATATAAAATGCGTTTCATAACTATAGCATAGGGACTTGCCAACAAGTTTTAGCAGTTTATTTAGTTAGTTTTGGTTAATTCTACTATAAAAATCATAAAAGTCCATTTTAATTTAAATAAAAAAAAGTTTATCAAATTTTTATCAAAATTGTCCACGTTTTAAACAGAATTTTTAGAAAAATTTCCAGTGCGGTTTGTGCACATCCCAGTGCATTTTGGTAGAACAAAGTGCAATTTTTAAGTGACACAAAAATTTAGTTGGTTTAAACATTTTTTTTTCATATATTTAATCTATAGCAAATCCTCGAGACTTTTTTGTATAAAAGAAAACACCAAACACAGTCAGGAAAACAAACAAAAAAAGTTCATGCGATTTAAAAGCCACCTCAAATTTGCATTTCATTAATTCTCGAAATTTTTCAAAAGGTTGAAGTTTTGATGAAAATTTGTAGAATTTTAATTTTTAAATTTTAAATAAATGTTAGAATAAACTATCATTGCATAAAAAAATTATTAAAATTAAATAAAGTATATGAATTTGCTCAAAGTTTGAAAATTGGATTTATATGTGTTTTGTTCGTTTTTTTTTTGGGAGTAGAATGGATGTTTGGTTATAGTTTTATTTTAGACAGCCAAAGGCTTAATAGCAACTCATCAGACTTTACTACCGCTGCCCTAGACCTTAGATTAAAGTTTAAGGTAAAGTTCCACATGCGAAAGAATGGGATTGGCATTCAGTAGTCAAAGAGAATACAACTGCACTGTACACTGACGGATCCAAGATGAACTGTGGCATTGGCGCCAGTGTTCGTTCGAAAGACCTCGAAACATCCAAGTTTTTCGCCTGGGGAATTGGAAATTTTCGGGATAAGGGAAGGTTGCAGGATAGTTAGAAACCATCCACAACAACTATCGGTAAATATGTATTTTTTCAGATAGTCAAGCAGCCATCATAGCTTTAAAGTCCACTATAAACAATTCAAAAATCGTCAGACAAGATTGATTGCGCGAGCAATGGAGCAACATTTCTCGTTCCCTACGTGCCGCCGCCGAAGAAGAAATCGGATTCCGGCGAGCCCGAAAAAACAATTGGTACGACGAGGAATGTCATGCTGCCGCAGAAAGAAAAGATGCCGCCTATAGAGCCACGCTGCGATCGGGCGCAACGCGAGCCATGTGGGATCGCTACAGAGAGCTGAAAAAGGAAGAGAGACGTATTATCCGACAGAAGAAAGGAGAGGCCGAAATACGTGAGTGCGAGGAGCTTGAGATGCTGGCCAATAGGAACAACGCCCGAAAAATTTACCAGAAAGTTCGCCGGCTTACAGAAGGTTTTAAGACCGGGGCGTTGTCCTGTAAGAACAAAGACGGCGATCTGGTGACTGACGTACAGAGCAATCTTAAATTATGGAGGGAACACTTCTCGAACCTGTTAAACAGTGACAGCTGCGCATGTCATAGAGAATGTGAAGATCCCGATACCCCAATCGAAGACGACGGAATTGTCGTTCCGTTACCCGACCATGACGAGGTGAGAATAGCAATATCACGGCTAAAGAACAACAAAGCCGCGGGCGCCGACGGACTGCCGGCTGAGCTATTCAAACATGGCGAGGAGCTGGTAAGGTGCACGCATCAGCTCCTATGCAGAATATGGTCGGATGAAAGCATGCCTGCCGATTGGAATTTAATTGTGCTCTGCCCAATCCATAAGAAGGGTGATCCTGCAATTTGTGCCAATTACCGCGGGATTAGTCTTCTAAATATCGCCTATAAGGTTCTAGCGAGCGTATTGTGTGAAAGGCTGAAGCCCACCGTCAACCAACTGATTGGACCTTATCAGTGTGGCTTCAGACCTGGAAAGTCTACCATCGACCAAATATTCACAATACGCCAAATCTTGGAAAAGACCCATGAAAGGAGAATCGACACACACCATCTTTTCGTCGATTTCCAAGCTGTATTCGACAGTACGAAAAGAAGTTGCCTGTATGCCGCTATGTCTGAATTTGGTATCCCCGCAAAACTAATACGGCTATGCAAGATGACGTTGCTCAACACCAGCAGCGCCGTCAGAATTGGGAAGGACCTCTACGAGCCGTTTGATACCAAACGAGGTTTCAGACAGGGTGACTCGCTGTCGTGTGACTTCTTTAACCTGATGTTGGAGAGCATCGTACGAGTCGCAGAACTTAATCGCTCAGGCACAATTTTTTATAAGAGCGTACAATTGTTGGCGTATGCCGATGATATTGACATCATCGGCCTTAACAACCGCGCTGTTAGTTCTGCCTTCTCCAAACTGGATAAAGAGGCAAAGCGAATGGGTTTGGTGGTGAACGAGGACAAAACGAAGTACCTCCTTTCTTCAAACAAACAGTCGGCGCACTCGCGTATCGGCACCCACGTCACTGTTGACAGTTATAATTTTGAGGTTGTAAAAGACTTCGTGTATTTAGGAACCAGCATTAACACCGATAACAATGTCAGCCTTGAAATCCAACGTAGAATCTCTCTTGCCAACAAGTGCTACTTTGGACTAAGTAGGCAATTGAGCAGTAAAGTCCTCTCTCGACGTACAAAACTAACACTCTACAAGACTCTCATCATGCCCGTCCTAACGTATGGCGCAGAAGCTTGGACGATGACAACATCCGATGAAGCGACGCTTGGAGTGTTCGAGAGAAAGATTCTGAGTAAGATTTTTGGACCTTTGCACGTTGGCAACGGCGAATATCGTAGACGATGGAACGATGAGCTGTATGAGCTTTACGACGACATAGACATAGCGCAGCGAATAAAGATCCAGCGGCTTCGTTGGCTGGGTCATGTCGTCCGAATGGATACAAACGCTCCGGCTTTGAAAGTATTCGATGCGGTACCAGCTGGTGGTAGCAGAGGAAGAGGGCGGCCTCCACTGCGTTGGAAAGATCAGGTGGAGAAGGACTTGGCTTCACTTAGTGTGTCCAATTGGCGCCGGTTAGCACGAGAAAGAAACGACTGGCGCGCTTTGTTAATCTCGGCCAAAATCGCGTAAGCAGTTATCGCGCCAATTAAGAAGAAGAACCTAAAAGTAATTGCAGAAAAGAAAGTAGATGGCATAGGCCGATTCATAGTCAAATCAAGATGGTTCGACTAATAAAATGCAGTGGTTCTACCTGTGGGGTATCAAAATAGATTGTATGTGCTAATTGGATCTGGGCTGTGTTAATCAGGCAACACCTCCCTCACCCCATAATGAACAACACTTTCATAAAGAAATGATTCAAATTGTTTTGATTAACTTTTTTACTAAATACAAAAGAAAACAATGATTTTGAGTGATGAGTAGCTTTTTTGTTCACAAGTGCAAAATATGATTACCGTGCAAAACCATTTACACGAATTATAAATATTCCGATAGGGTGATTAATTTTGCGTCCCTTTGTACATTACACTATCGCTAATACTTATTACCTATGGTTTGATTTGGACCTCTATTGATATTATTAAATATTATACAATATACTACAAATTCTATACAAACATTTCAGCCCTTAGAATATAGCTCACGCCGCACTTCACTGCTGCTGTTTGAACTGCATGGGCATTGGCATCCAGTGTGAAACTGCATAAAAAAAATTAAAGCAAAATGGCATTGAAAATATTTTAAGTTAATATTTAATTATTCGAAATATACATTCTGTCAAAAAAGTACAAGGAATTGTTTAATATAATACAATTTACTATACACCTACAAATTTGTTGTAGCGCTTTAAAAATAGGCGCCAAAGGATATTCTTACAATGAAAAGATTTTCCAAACGCATTTGCTTGAATCGACTTCAATTCTGGCAGCAAATTCACTTTAATGCTTCTGCTCTTGATGACGTAACCTGGATTCTACTGTTTTTGTTTCAGTTTTTGAATAATTTTTTAGAAATAATGCATACACTTTTAAGACGACGCATGTTCGTGATGCGTAAACAAAGATTTATTTTTTAAATATATATGATATGACTTTTTTTAATAAATACATTTTTCAGCGAAAATGCCGCATTAAGGCCAGATAAAATTCTTTATTTGTTGTTTGCTTCTTATGCTATTTTTTTTGAAATTTAATAATCATATTAAACCGTATTTTTAACTGATCAATTCCCTGTTACTTTTTTGACAGTAAATGGAAACTTCATCTATCGCTCTGCTTAAGTAAAAAAATCATTCTCTCAATTCTACGATCTCAAATTAAAAACATTTAATTAATTAGTGAAATGTATTTATACATTTTCAATTAAGGTGTGCAGCGAAAATCGCACATGTATTACGGTTATTTTTATAAAAACAGTTCACTGACATCACTTTTCGTCATGCCCACCCACACAATGACATTGACCCAGAACAACTTAAGCCAGCGCAGATAAGTGTAGCCGTTGAATTGTAGAATTGCTTTAAAGAAATATGTAGCACATATCGGAAACTGGTTCTCAGCTGAAAAATTTATATTTAAAGTAAAAACTAGTTTGCATTTATTATAAGTATATTTATAATTTATGTTGGTTACTTAGTTATCTTGTCTTTTTTTTCAATAATTTCATTATCAATATTTTCGCATTAAAGTATTTCAAACTATATTAGATTAGCGTGAATTGTGATACTGGTTATTATTATTGAATTTATTGAGGGATTATGCTAAAATTAAAACTAGTAGAATGTAATTATATTAGTATATGGCCATGCGTACACACAAAGCATTATAAAAAGTGATGTGCGGGGCGTATGAGTGACTAATAACGAATGCTGTGCATAACAATATTTTCATAATCAATTAAAGAATCTCTCTTGAAGTAAAATTTTCGAGCGGCGAAAGATGAAGTAGAAACCCTGAATATATGATATCAGTTATGTATAATGAATGTAATTTTGCTGCAAACTTTTTATTCATTCGTTGCAATTGTGGCAGCAATTTCAAACTTTTTTCCATACCTTTTCAAACCAGGTAGAATTTGTACGAAAATATTCACAGGAAAATCTATATGAGTAATTTTTCTCTAGGTTATACGGCCATATGGGACCATAATAATTCACTTTATTAATAGTTCACAGTTATTAACATACTTGGGTAGAAACCGGAGCCCAGCTGGAACGTCAACTGAAGTTTAGAGGTGGCGCAGATATTGTATGGAATTGTCTGACCATCAAAGGTGTTAAAAGTAAAAAAAAAATGGAAGAGTAAATAAAAGCAGTGTCTTAGATATAGACTCTATACAGAAAGTAAAAAAAAAATTCAATATATATATCATAGTTGCCGCTCTTTGTTTTTTATTTATAGCTTAAAACTTAGCGAAAAAATCATCATCATCAGGCAGCCTTACAGCTCGGTGTGGGCTTAAGCTTCATTAACTAGCCGTCACCAAGTTACACGATTCAAGCACCAGTTATGTGTTTACAGTTTCTTGAAATGAATCCGATGACGTAGTCGAACCAGCGTTTCCTAGGCCTTCCTTTACATCTGGTGGCCAGTGCGTTTTATTTTTAAAGCGAACAAAAAAAATTTTTTAACTCTATAAATAGAATTTACAAAATGTTACGAAAGAATACTTTAAATTTTTGATATAGTGCGTAGTTATTACTTGATGATGTTTTCTTCACTTTGTTGTGAAAATTTTGCTAAATGGAGTTTTACGTTTTGATTTATTTCTGCCGTTTAATCAGTCCCGGTGGTCTAGAGATCGAAAATTTAGGGCATTTTCAGGAATTTTTTTTACAATAAAAAAAATTAAAAACGATAGTTACATTTTTTGGGCTTTTTAAGTCACTTTTACATACAAAAACGAAAATTTTTTTTTTAATTTTAATAATTTTAAAAATGACTCTGAAGTTGACCCTCTCGAAAAATTGGACCTGCACGCTGTTGTACATTTTGGCGCTTCTATTTATCTGCAACACAAAAACTAAAAATCTTATTAATCAGTATGACTGTAGCTATGTCCCTTACTAGAATAAAAAAAAGCTTTGACAAAATGGCGCGGTTTTGAATTTGACACTCTAAAACCGTTTTCTTTTTCAGTTTTTTAATCAAAAAAAAAAAAAAAAAACAACAACATATTAAAACTTCAGGCGGTTCAGTTGAATAAATTTCTTTTTTTTGACAACACCAGGCCGAAAAAAGTAGTTTTGAGATAATTGAGTTTAAAGTTTTGAGAGTGGATAATGCGACCATTGATGCCACCGTAAGACGAATCTGACTCTACCTGATAAAACAGCTGTAGAATCGAAAGTACTGAGAATATCCCTCGAAAAATTTGACGGTATATTCTTAAAAGTCTATACTTTCGAAATATCCAAAAAAAAAATCGATTTTTTGAAAATTCTAGACCTGAATTTTGAGCTTTGGTGCATTAAGAGGCTTATAGTGGAACTTTATGGCAAATACTTTTGTAGTACATTTTAACTCGTTTCGTCCTTTTTTAAGAGTAGTTTCTACACCCTCCCACAAAAGATACCAAAATACCCATGTATTGAGGAGTTAGAGGACTAAAATATTTTACAGAAAGATGTCACAATAATTTTTACATAGAACTGTTGAAAATATAATAAACGGCGATGCAGTTAATCCATTGCTTCATGAACTGTATGACAAGTAGCGTCGTCTTGTTGAAAATAAATATTATGAGTATCACGGGCTTCCATTTCCGACATGAAGAAGTCCTTACCATGGCGTTATAGTGTTTGCCATTCACTGGTACATTGGTGCTAGCCTCGTCTTTGAAGAAATATGTGCCGATGATTCCTCCAGCCCATAGACCGAACCAAACGGCTGTTTTCAATGGATATAATGGCTGTTCTTGAATGCTTTCGGGTTACTCTTCAGCCCGAATTCGAGTTCGTATTGATGTATCCAATGAGCCAAAAATAGGCCTCATCGCTGAACGGTTATGTGCAACATAAGTTGGTCTGAGCGCATGATAAACACTTTTCATAGATCATCGATTATCGTAATAGAATGGAATGATTTGTAAACGTTGTTGAGGCGTAAGCCTTTTCATGGTGAAATGCCAATGAATACTGAAAAAATTATGTGTTAAGTTTGATAGCAGTCACTTGTGATATATCAAAATACCCCTATTGGACAGGTACTCCAATCTGATAGCCCTTTACTATATGTACATCAACTTGGCAAGTTTCAATACATATATATGCATATAGGAAATTGGCACTTACACACTTTTGGGTGTTTGACCCAACTTCCCCTCCTATTTGTGGTGTGCGTCTTTATGTTGTTCCACGAATAGGGGTATCTACAATACAATTTTAAGTCGATTCTGAACGGAAAATAGTTTTTTATGAGGAGTTTTTTCATGGCAGAAATACACTCAAAGGTTGGCCATTGCATGCTGAGGGGCGACCGCTCATGGAAATAACTTTTCTATCATTTGGTAGTTCATGCACGGAGATTCGAACTTATGCACTTTCGAAAGGTAGTCACGCACCATCCATTCGGTTACTACGGCCGCGACTTCAGCTTTAATATACAATTTCAAACTTCAATACACTATTAGCAAAAATTTTACGTTTAGTGACAAAACGGCCGGTGATCCAATATTCTACAGTTATTTCGCTTTCATAATTATTAAATTGCATTTTTGTCCTTTTTTTGGCTCCTACCCAGTGCTATCCGTTGAAATAAAATATATCCAAATTTGCAGTATACCTTCGAAGCAGATTAAATATTTGCCAATGCAAATTTTATTTCTTATTTTCCTTGACATTGAATATTTAATAAGTCTACAATATGGCAACTGATTTCAATAACCTTTAAAACGAATTGTTTTTGCTTGCTTCTTCATCACTTTTGCCAATTCGTAGTTCATTGAAACCTGCTAACAAGCATTGTCACTTAGTTAATCGAAACAAATATTTTCTTAAATAATTATGCCGTTTTTAAAATGGCAACTTTCATTGCAAACTGGTTTCATTGATAACAAGTTCCATGAAGAGAATAAAATTAAAAATACTATAAATAGTTTTGCCTGCATTAATTGGATATGCATAATTTACGTGTATATGAGCCAATTATACGATGAAAAACATATATATTAACATTAAGAAAAAACAATAATGTTTTAACTAAAGGGCTTAAAAATATATTATTAATTTTTGCACTTTTATCTGCACACAAATAAAAATTGGAAAAATTTATAAAAATAAACTTAGCATTACACATAAACAAATACGAGTAAATAACTACTATATTAAATCACACCATAAAAAATTTTAATAATTCGGATTGATTGGTTCATTTTCTGAGCATAAACCAGGGTAATATGGATTTTTGCCATACAAGCAACGGGACCCCGGTTGACCCACTGTGTACACTGGCGTGTCCAGAGCGTAAATCGATGCATAGTTGCAAACCATATTATAGATATAGACGAAGGGTACATCGGGGCGGGTGAAACGTATAATACCACAACCCACATGAGTATTACGATCGACAGCGATTTCGGCAAAATGGCCATAGTCCTCGCTGAGGGTGAAAAAGAGATTATATGGATTTTATAAATATTGGCCAAAAAGTAAGGACTATTTTAAAATTTACAGAAAAAACAAATGAAACAAAAATTAAAGACTATAAAACACAAACAGCTTAGAAAAAATGTAAACTTAAACTCAAATACTTACAAGTACTTTGTGACTCTGAATTTCCTTATGTAGCTGCTATCGATCAGCGGATATTCATTGAACCACAGCCCCATCACTTCCTCGATTATTCCACTCACATTCACATTCGGATTGCGATCGCGCACAACACCACAAAGATTTTGGCCGGAATACTGAAAACGGTAGGTTGTATGGCAAGGATCATGGTCCAGTATGCAGGTGCGTAGATTGAGTGATGCCAAATATTGTAGCTCATCGTCCCAAACCTAAAATATTTTAAATATTATTATTATAACCAACGACACTGAACTGATAAATGAATATGAAAAATAATGTAAAAAAAAATAAAAAAATAAAATATTGCTCAAATATTTTTTTAGATCTTTCGCATAAAAATTGAGGCAAAATTTTCGGGGTAGGCATTTTAATATTACTTCTTAGTCCTCAAGTTTTTTCTCCATTTCCTCAGTTATTAGGACTTGAAACCCGTCCGTTAAGGCTGGTAACTCTAATTGGACGAAGGGAGATAAGCCCGTTCGTTTTGTGAGATGGACTAATGATATGCAAAATTTCATAAAATGAATGGGTAAGTCATCCTCACTAACTTCTGAATATATTTAACCGGAGTCCCTAAGTTCCATTAGGGAGAAAAGGAATTGATGATGATGATTTAGCCATTATTTTAGCCAGGTGTATCCAAATATGTAAAAGGAGTATCGAGTGTTTTTTCAGAGCTTGAGAACTTAAAATGATAATACAAAATAGAAATAATGTTTTGTTGATTTTTTTATTCTAATCTGATCATTTCACGGCATTTATTTTTCAAATATGATATCTAGACTATTTCCGCCGCGGCTACGAGTTGTATGGTCCGCTCGATCAGTTAAATTTTTGACTGCTTCTCTCAATACATTTGGCTAAATCGCGTCATGGATGGCTTGAATATTTCAAATAAATCGATTGTTAAGCGCGCTGCATGGCAGATAGGTAGATAGATAGAAGTGACGGTTTCGAAACCAACTCGTTTAGACCGTTGCCTATCCATTGAGATACCACAGCAGCAATTTATCTGTTACTCCCCAATAAACCATTTGGTTTTAAGTGCAAACCCATTGATCTGGCTGACACTTACTTATATATCCCTAGACTCATAAGTATTATTCAAGAACGATGTGCCAAAGTGTCTAGACCTAGAGGCATGCCCCGCAGGACAATGATAGAGAATATGCCTGATAGACTCAGTTTTGAAGCTTCTGCAATAGTCGAAATGAAGTACGTTCAGTTTTTGATTACGTCGAACTAACAGACAGTGGTCTGTGATCAACGCAACTAACATGGAGATGGTTTTTCTTGACTGAGTAGCTAGCGCCATTTATGGATTTAGTGACAACCCCACCAAGGAATTTAATCACCGCTTGGCTATCAGAATAAATATTGACTTATTTAAAGGTACTTAAATGTTTACCCAACCAGGGAGTTTCCTCATTAAACGCCTTCTTACATTAGACGCTTAAGCAAACCTTATCGTCAAGCTGTAAGCCATCAGTAAGGAACCGTAAGCAGTTTTTCGGACTAGGTATATTGTCAACCCACTCATGTCTAACTAGAATTTCAGTACTAAATAACCTATTAAAATATGGTTCATTCGAACAATTCTTAGCAGGATTAGTTGAATTCAGACCGAGTGCTATAGCCAAAAAGTTCAACACCTAAATCACGCCATTTATTAGTCAGGGCAGGCCGAGCAGTAGTGTTACCTGCATTCTGTTTACCAAGTCTAGGGAGGTAAGAAGAAAAGAGTATTCAAAGCATCAAAGGGTAGTGTTTCTAAGAGCGCCGCTGATGCATATAAGCGCCACCTCAACCCAGTATTATAAAATTAATCATTTTTTTATTGAAAGGAGTCAATATAAAGATAAACTGACATTTACGAACACATTCTTTGATTGCTTGTAGTAAAGATTTATTTCTGATCGAATGGTACTTTTATAGCTTGCATATGGATGAGTAGCGCGTCAAACGTTCTGCAGCAGATATACACAATGCGCACAGTGCGCAAAGTAGCTAAACAGGTGTGGCCAATTCTGGATTTTATAGTTTTCCCATTTTTCATAGTTACCTCTTCTAAATTAGCGAACCAAATGCTGGACGCGCACACGTTTCAAATGCAAATGAAAGTGAAACGGGTTTGCTGCTTGAGTCTTTTGTTTTAAAACACTGTTATGTTTAATTTGAAACCATTTAACCATTAAATTCTTGAATTTTTGCACTTTTTTCTCATTATAATCACACGATATTCTTTGACTATTTAATTCTTGATATACTGCTGATGACTTTATGCAAAGTAAATGTGAAAATACGTACCATAGTGGCCATACGAGCCGCCGGATAGTAGCCAGGCAACAGACCAAGCGCTAAGAAATTTCGTCGTTTATTGTGTTCATGCACAAATTGATCCTTATAATCGGAAATGTCCAGCTCTGTGGCATCGGCGGCGCAGCGGCTGGCGAAGTTCTGAAGAGTGAGAAAAAATTTGTATTTTTTTTGTTGTTTTTATAAAATAGCAAATTAAATTTATAGCAAATTTTTAATTGTGGCACTTACGCCGTTATTGCGGCAGGCCAGATGCCGCACGCCCTTCTCGCACAAGGTCGGATCACACCAGGAGTACTGTGCGCCGCCATGTCCTACTAGCAGTAGCAGCAATAACAGTGACAGAGTTGCTGTGATCGTCGAATGCTGCTGCCACTGCCATTTGGGCATTTGCTGACGCTTGTGTATACAAACTCGTAAATTATGTTTTGTTGACATTTCGCTAATTGCCAGTGTCAGCCGTGAAATAAGCGTGAAATGGTTTGGTTTACAATTTTTTTATTTTTTTATTTTTTTATATTTTTTAATTTTTTTATATTTTTTTCTTCAATATAAGTGCTGCAATTTCACAGTAGGTACAAGTAGCTAACGACTTTCAAACGATCATAAAAAAGCCAGTAAAAAATTTTAAAGTCACTCCATGAAATTTTAGATAAAGCCCATTTTATTGAAAAAATAAATGTCACTTAATTCACAACTCAAATCAAAAATTGAATTTGCTAATCACTTGCATTATATATTTGCCGATATTCATTTAGATCTGGGCGCTTTTTTCAGCTATTAAAAATCTATTTATTCTGTTCATTTATATGTGAAATGCTTTCTCTACAATCATGAGCTTTGAAAAATTTGTTATGTCTGTATTTTTGTGTGCACGCGCCGCCAAGCGAAATGTGAAATGCGAAATGCGTCTTTATCGAGCGGCTAAATCAAAATGAATCTGAAAATGAAGACACTTTGTCTAAAGAGGAATCAAAAACTCAAGCCGCGCAGCTTTGCGTCACATAACAAAGCGTTTAGAATTAGCTGAAGAGATTTCATTTAATCAGTCGTTAAGAACACGTTTAAGTTTATAATAAATACATACAATTGTATGTATGTATGTGTATACGCTTGCATGTTTTGCATAAATATGGGGGGGAGCGCGCTCAAGCAGGTGACCAACCCATCAGCCAACTTTTTTCCATAAAACCTATCCATTTGGCCATTTTGCCAGCTAACTTGCTTAGCACACCCATCGATCTTTTTATTGTCTTTCTATTTTTTTATTTTTATTTTTAATTTATTAAATGGTATTGTAAATAAAAAATGACAATCGTCGGATATGTAATAGGTAAGACGAGTTCTATTGAGGAAAATATTGAGGAGTTGCATTGTTAGTAAAGAGATGATAGATTACAAAACGAACTGCTAACTAACTAAAAATATTATATATAAGTTTGGGTAAACTCAAATTTGATAAACATTGTAAATATTGACTGGTTATCAGATGTCGTCAAATAAATTTGAAAAAGTAAAATTGAAAATATTAGCACAGCAATCTAAAAATAGACTTTGATTTATTTTATTCAAAACAGAATTAAAAATTTGGATAACATAAAAATTGTGTCACTATTACTTCGCATACCAACTTTGCAAACCTCGTTGACTGGAACTACAAGTAAGAACTGCCAACAGATGCACGAGCAAAGAACACAAGAAAATCTCAACCAATTTAGAAAACCGCTACATTTCACTGCACAACAGCATGTCTGCTGATTGGGTTATGACACCTGATCTTAGTCCAATTTTTTATGAGTACTTCAAATCTGTAACTGAAATTTCAAATCAGCTCTTGTTAAAAAATATGACACATAAGTGTTTTTATAAAAAAAAAAACACTAATATTTATTTAGTTTTTAAATTGAAGCTAAAGGCAGATAGCTGTTCTGAATGCCAGAACAATAGTCTGCCTTCATGCGTCTAGGAGCATGGATAACGTTTCTCCATCGTACGAAGGTCCTGGTGAAACCGCTCTCCATATTCTTCACTAAGCTCCAAAAGATTGGCAGGGAAATAGTCGAGGTGGTTAGGAAGAAAGTGTTATTTGATGGTCATGTTACATCCCATTGTGACACAGAACGCATTTTAGACTCCGTTTTGATGAGTCTATGAATAAACGCCACTAATTGGTAATGAAATTTTGTAATCTCATTGTACACATTACACAAGGTATACTTCACAAAATACAAAGTCATCTTCTTCAGCAAAATATTTCAGAAGATTCTGTTCTCTTGTGCGGTGATGAACAATTTTAGTTTAAGTTTAATTCCTTTAGCCTAAAAGCAAAAATTGAGAAACAGACTTTGATTGACCCAGATCTCTGATAAGCTCGTTTAAATCATCTTGCTTGAATAGTCTTGGCATTTCCAGGTCACAATGAAAGCTTTTACCTCTACAGTCAGAATTCGCTTTCAAATGTATAGTATAAGCTCCTCCTGTGATGGATCAGCTTGAGGTAAGTCTATGTGCCGACCGTATGCAAGGATATTCCCATTTGGCTCCATTTTTCCGGTTAATGCCAGTTATGTTAACCAAACAAAAATACAAATCGTCATCGTGGCTGATGGGCTCCTTCCAGACCATGTTTGGTTGATTGGTTAGAGTGGTGATTCATCCAGAATCCAACTAGCGCTTCCGCACGATTTTGTTGCCACATCCTCGTTACCAACTTGTTTAACAGTTATTTACAGCAAGACTATATCCAGTCTGTGCGGTTTAGGAACCTTATTAGGTTGTTGACGTCTAAGCCAGACAATTGCTCGAGACTCTGGAACAGCGGTTGGCCCAGGTTTAACATTCTGTCCTTCCATAGGGAAGGGCATTCAGAGAAGAAATGGAAGATTGTTTCTTTTTTCTCCGGTTGTTTACAACTATGACAGTATGTGTGTGAGGGATGCCCATTTTGGCGGCTTGTTTTCGGATAGACCAAAAGCCAGTTATGACTGCCGTTAGTCTACAGGAGCCCCGTCGTTTCATGTTTATCAATGTCGACGATTGCTTGAGGTTGAAGGTGGGTCATAACGTCCTGCTGATTTTGCATTTCGTCTGGTCTCTCCATCTACAATCTGCAATTCGAAGGTATTTTAGGGAAATTGCATTCTTGACCGCACCTAATGGAGTGAGTACTGGTACTGCAAGAACGCTATTCATGGTAGATTCCGCTCTTATCAGTTCATCGGCTTTTTCGTTACCTTCTATGTGTCGGTGTCCCGGGACCCAAATTAAGGTTACTTTATGATTTTCTCTCAACGTAGTGAGGCTATTCCTACTTTGCTCCATCACTTTAGAGGTTGTTATAGCCGCGTCCAGTGCCTGGATTGCAGCTCGGCTATCCGAAAGAATAGCGATAGGAATCCGTGATTAGTAACCTGCAAGCTTCCCCAATTGCCAGTACTTCCGCCTGGAAGACACTGCTGGTATTAGGGAGACGCACAGATTTTTCAATTCCAAGTCTATGAGAATATATACCAGCTCCAACACCACAATCCATTTTTCCAGACCTTAGCAGTACCTCAATCTGTTCCTTTTCTTATTTGTCCACAAACGAAGAAACTCAACGCATATTTTGCATGCCGGTATTCTTTAAACATGTACTCTCCGCAAATAAAAAAAAAATTTGGAAGATGCACCGGTCTGGTCGCCCATCAACGCCTTCAACGGATGAAAACGTCGACAAAATGAAGGAAATGCTGCTGAAAAACCATTATTTAAGAACGAGCTACATGCCTCAAACTTAAATGATGGTTTTCCAGCATCATTTCCTTCATTTTGTCGACGTTTTCATCCGTTGAAGACGTTGATGGGCGAGCAGACCGGCGCAAATCTTCCACGACTTCTCCGCCCTCTGCAAAACCGTATACCACTCGTAGATCCGCTTTTTTGATAAATCACACTCGCCATAGGCTTTCCTGCAACATTTTCACTGATTCGGCACACGAAATTCCGTTCAAAACGCAAAATTTAAGATAAATAATACTTTGTTCGATATTTTTATCCATAGTGAAAATCGCAGAGCACACCTGCGGTTGACTGATACAATTAAATGCTAAAAACAAGCTAATTGACAGATCACGCTCAGAGGACAGTTGTACCAATATTCCAGCAAAGAAAATTTTTACATATGTGTAACGTGCGCTTTTTAAATGCATAGTTCCCGATATGTTTTTTTGACAGAATGTATATATATAATTGATGCTCACACACTTTTTGGGTGTTTGGCCAAGCTCCTCCTCCTATTTGTGGCATGCATCTTGATGTGGTTCCACAAATGGAGGGCTCGCAGTTTTCAGTCGACTCCGAACGACAGATATTTTTTATGAGAAGCTTTTTCATTTCAGAAATACACTTGGAGGTTGCTATTGTCTTGCCGCTATTAGAAGAAAATTTTTCTATTATTTTTATTTTGGTGTCTTACGGAGATTTCTGTCGCTCCTGCCACATCGAACGTTTTTGGATCGCCTTCACAAAGTTCATCCTGATAGAACGGCGGTCGCGTTGGAACTCTTTGTACCACTGTTTCACAGTGGCTAAGTATGGTGCTTCAGTGCCAAAAGTCGAAGTACTGGTAAGTTGATCAATGCACTTCAAAATCAAATAAATCAACGAAAATTTTCATGAGTTAACTCCACCTTTTGGGCGAGGTGAATTTTTCAACTCAATGAAATAAAGAGCAAATAAAGCTCGTAAGTGAAAACTCGTATAGCTCATCACAAGTAGTGTAGCAAAGGCGCAAAATATTGAAGGCACCCTGCGTACTATTCCAAACATGAATTTATATTTGTATGTATTCATGTGTGAATGTATGTGCATATGCCACTCAACAGTCATGCAATCAAGTGATTATACCAAAATAGCTATATATTATTCATACTTGTATATATATATGTACATTTGTACGTCCGCTTTGTAATTAATAGCTCAATAATATTGATGGCATTTTCAACACCAAACTACATAAATATGCACACAAGTGGCTATGATGTGACGGAACTATGATTTGTGCTTAATAAATGTAATCCAGTACATTAAAATGAACAAACATCATTTGCATAGTTGCTTGTGAGCCTTTAGCTGAGCACTTACCTGTTCAATGAATGAATGAAAAATAAAAATAATCTTTATGTGTAGACAATAAATGAATTAATATGCAAATTTATGTACACAAACGCATAAATACTCGCAGCTATGTAAACATTGAATGGTGGGCATGAGTCCGATTAGTAAATGATGATGACTTTTGCGGTAGTGGCGCATCAATGAATTTACAGCTTTTAAACATTTCATAATGTTGCACTGAGTATGTTGAGGAAAATGAAAGCAATTAAATCGAGAAGATGTTTGTTGGTGGAATAATTAGTGTTACAATGGAGTAATAACAATTTTTTATAATTGCTGATATGATTACTCAATTATGCAAATGCATGAATGTTAGTGTGTTATTAATTATTTACAAATGCTAGATTAAACTCAGACGTATTGATGGTATTTAAATAAATGTCTGCATCTTTTGTTGGTACAATGAATTCAATGCCGAGAAATCCCTTCACTATGCATCGAGAGAGTGGATGAATTCAAATACATAGGCATAATCATCAACAGCAATGCTGATACATCTGTGGTCCTAAGTGATCGAATATACTATGCGAACAAAGCATTCTACCTACATATGAAACTCTTTAAATCGCGACTGTTAACAAGAGTGCAGAAACTTTGTATATAAATATAACTTGCTAATTAGACCAAGCCTCGCCTACGGTTGCGAGGTATGGACCCTTAAGACGTAACACAAATATTAAATTTGGAAAGCAGTACTCAGATGGGCCACGACGGGCATGGCAGATGGCGTGTATCGAATAAGTTATAACGAAAAGCTGGATATACTTATAGAAAGAGAAAATGCAGTCAGATATATAAAAAGTCAACGAATAAGATGCAGGGTCATATTGGCATAATGCCAAAAAAGGAGCTTTAGGCAAAGCGTATACAGAACACCGGTGGGAAAAAGAAGCAGAGGAAGACCGCCGAAAAGGTGGCTGGATTCTGTCGTAAATTATCTAAGGGCAATGAGCGTTGCTAATTGGAAGGAGCTGACTAATGATAAAGTTTAATGAAGGAATGGAGCTGCGGAAGCTATGGTCTGTCAAAGACTGTGAGTCTAATAATTATGATGAT
Organism: Anastrepha obliqua; assembly: GCF_027943255.1. Taxonomy (NCBI): domain Eukaryota; kingdom Metazoa; phylum Arthropoda; class Insecta; order Diptera; family Tephritidae; genus Anastrepha; species Anastrepha obliqua. The sequence goes on from NC_072895.1 coordinate 40,150,815, forward strand.
GATGTCTTTTTGGTTCTCATTTTGCTAGTATGAATTAAAACATAAAAATGTTTTTTATTGAGGGTGGTGGGGTGGACATTTAAGTATATTATAACATAATGTGGATGAAATTGCGCCAAAATATAAACGAAAATTAATACCTTTTTTTGCTCCAAATGTATCTGCCTTTCATAGAAATCTATGTGCGACGATAGTGAGATTACAGGGACAGAGTCGAAAATGACTGGGCGAGAAAAAGACAAGAGTTCGGTATAGCAATTATGAAAAAGAAGAGCTGTGGATTATTAGACCACCTGTCCCCAGTGCCCACAGTGAGCCAGCCATTGACAATATGCTTATTTGACAATTTGTATCAGTTAGTGGTTTGCTTCCATTAACCTATAGGAAACAACTGGGGTAAAAGTACCTAAGAATAACATAGGATATTTCAATTAAAATTTTGCAAAATAATATAAAAAATACGTTTGTAATAAAACTCACTAGCTTACGAGGACAAAACGAAGTACCTCCTGACAAACAAACAGTCGACGCACTCGCATATCGGCACCCACGCCACTGTTGGCAGTTATGATTCCGAGGCTGTAAGAGACTTCGTTTATTTAGCAACCAGCACTAACACCGATAACAATGTCAACCCTGAAACCCAACAAAGAATCTATCCTGCCAACAAGTGCTTCTTTGGACTAAGTAGGCAATTGAGTAGTAAAGTCCTCTCTCGACGAACAAAACTAACACTTCACAAGGCCCTCATCATGCCCGTCCTAATGTATGCCGCAGAAGCTTGAACAATGACAATATCCGATGAGGCGTAATTTGAAGTGTTCGAGAGAAAGAATCTGTGGAAGATTTTTGGACCTTTGCAAGCTAGCGATGGCGAGTATCGTAGGCGATGTAACAATGGGCTGTATGAGCTTTACGACGGCACATACATAGTGTAGCGAATAAAGATCCAGTAGCTTCGTTGACCTGGTCATGTCATGCGAATGAATACAAACGCACTGGCTCTGGAAGTATTCGATGCGGTATCAGCTGGTGGTGGTAGAGGAAAAGGAAGGTATCCTCTGCGTTGGGAAAATCGGTTTTTTTTATTTACAGTAATCTTTTTTTCATCTTCAATCGTTTGTTTTTTGCTATTGCTTCAAAAAACTTTGTTCAAATAAAATACTTGATTCGAAAAAGAATCCTGCTTCTAAAAAATAACCTTTCTACATCTATGTTTATGTTAATTGTGACATTGCTGCTTTTTTCCTATAGTACAATACATCACTAATTTTTCACATGTTTCCGTTAATTTCTAAAAATACATGTTCCATGTTTATTTCATTTTAAAATTTGGCTTTTGGTTTGATAAAATGTCCTCCCTTTTCCTGCGTTCCATCCATAACTATCCAATCTCGTCTGAAATTTGGGTTAATCAATTAAATTCATCGGCTTCCAAACGGTCTTTAATGTTTTTATTGGTCATATGAGTGACTATTTCATATAACTCCTTGAGTTATTGTCAAACTCAATGTCAAGTCAGTTTGTCTTATTGACTTCAACATTACGCGTTGTACTCAGTATTCCGATATTTTTTGCTAAAAGAAAAAATTAATCATAATGTACATGATAAGTGTGTTTTTGTATTAAATTGTTTACCAAACAGATATTTCCGCAAACGTATTTCAATTGAAGTGGCTGAGGACCTTCTGCATACCTCATGACGCCCAAGAAGTGTTTCAAGCCATCTTAGTTCAAATTATGCGTTAAAATTCTGTGAACTCAGAATTTTTGCTGAACGTAGTAGTATAAACCTATAAGTGACGTATTCGTGACAAATATTCCTCTTTGAAACGGTGCTGAACTGGTTTTCATTGAAATATTGGAGTCATTTCGTAAATTTATCGACTTGACTTGACTCGTCGAATTCAAAACATATGTATATAACATTTTCTCTTGGGAGGCAGTGCAGTGAAAAGCCTTTGTTTAAGAGGTGCCTATATGCCCTAGAATCAGCCGCATTTAGGGTGATAGCAGAGCTTATGTTTTCATTTTCCCAGTGAATATTCTTTGAGCTCTTAATTTCCATATTTGATATCGAGTAAAGATCAACCTTAATTTGTTTTCTACAATAGTTTTCTTAAATCATGGATCTCTTTAGAATTTCATTGTTGTCTTGACGTCTATAAAAAAAAGAAAGTGTGTGGTAGTTCACGGAACCCGCACGATTGAAGTGAAACTTCTTTTATCAACAAATCAATAATTTAACTATTATTTCAATATAATGCATGCAGAAGTCATGGAAAGCATGGAATGGAATTTTATTAAACAGAATTATTTATTTATTTTAATATAAAAAGAAATTAATTTATTGTACTCAATTACATTTGGTTCTCGGCATTGTCATTATCATTATTGGATTCGTTTTCCAAAAATGAAACAAGGGCTTTATGGTAACTGAAATACGTAAAAAATGATCTACATTCTAATCTATCAAGGTATCGATGAAATACTGCATCAATGGTAGTTCCGCATCTTGTTGTTGGTACTACAAATTATCACTTATCGTACAACCGGAGGATTCACTGTCACGGTGTTCAACAGTAGCTCTTAATTTTTTACGCTCCAAATACTCACGTTGCCGTTCAGCACCTGTTTTCGGTTTCCGTTTTTGTTGATTTGATGCCATATTTAACAGAAATCAATCAACAAAACAAAATATGTTTGTAAGATTTGCTCAAAACTACACACACACTCTATGACGCGTCTCGCGTTACTAATATAATATTGTGTTTGGGATAACTGTCAACTGTTTCCACCGAAATGCGTTCGCAAAGTGTATGGTCTTTGGTATGGTAAACAGATTTATGATACATTATTTTGCGGCGACAGCACAGCGCGATAGCCCAGAGGCTAGCAATGTGGGCTTCCGATCCGAAATCCTTGGTTCGAATCACAAGAAAATTTTTTTTTTTTTTTTTTATACTTTTATTTCATTTTGTTTTATGATATGTTTATGAGCAGATTTTTTTCATGGCAGAAATACACTCGGAGGTTTGCCATTGCCTGCCGAGGGGCGACCGCTATTAGAAAAATGTTTTCATTAATTTTGTTTTCACCGAGATTCGAACCAACGACCTCTCTGTGAATTCCGAATGGCGATCACGCACCAACCCACTCGGCTACGGCGGCCGTCAATCAAATGTCATATTTACAAATTACATTCGATAAGAATGCAATAATAAACGACCGCATTACATTCACGACGACACGCCACGCCAGTCTTTTAACAGATGGCGCTGGCATAGCGTGAGTTTTACGTAGTTTAGCGTAGTTTTACTCCTCACAGCGTTTCATCCACGCCACGCTTTTAACAGATGGCGCTGGCGTAGCGTCACATGTAGATGAAACGCTATGGTTTTACTCCTCACAGCGTTTCATCCTTCGAGACAAAAGAAGTTTCACTTCAAAAAAAATAATTGGCATGCACACTCATTTAGGTGTATGATAGAGCTCCTCCTCCTGTTTGTGGTGTGCGTCTTGATGTGATTAATACAATGGAAGGACCTATAGTTTTAAGCTGGCTCCGAATGGTAAATGGTTTTTTATGAGGGGCTTTTTCATGGCAGAAATATACACGGAGGTTTGCCATTGACTGTCGATGAGCGATCACCATTAGAAAACACTTTTTATATTATTTGGCTGTTTCATGCACGGAGATTTGAACCTACACACTCCCGGGAGCGCCGTTTATAATACTTAATGTTATTTACGAAACAAGTTTATTGAAATGAACCTTCCTTATGCGGGAAATGAATTGTGTTCTTGATCAGAGAAAAAGTGTTTCACCATTAAACCCACATCGCAAGGAAAATATTTGTTTATCGTCGTCAGAAACCTGAACAAAGTCGCAACTTGGATCTTGAGTCCTAAAGAGGAGGTGGTTTAGCATAAATCTTCTCTTACAAATATTTAAAAACTCTAAATATTTTAATGCACCATGCTGGGATCGGCCAATACTAAGTTTTCAACACTATAAATATGTGGCAATATAAAGCTTTATCCAACTCTGCTTAATTTTGTATTACAGATACTTCTTACATATTTTCAGCTTTTGAGTTCGCTTGCGGGAGAAATGGCGTTGGTGCTCCGTCTGGACTCAAACGTATTCGTTTCATGCCTGAAGCAGAAAAGTCATTTAGACTGAGGTGATTCCCACAAATGTGAGCTGTGGACGGCAATGCAGACACGACACACAATATCCGACTGTTTTTTTTTTTTTTTTGCAAATTCGTCGCGTGACACACAAAGCATCACATCAGCACACTTAGTGCTTCTGCACAAAGAATACGAATTTCGCGGAACTTCTTTTTTAAGATTATTTTTTATGTTGCTTAAAATAATTATTTTCAAAACTTCCACAATTGAAAAGTAATTTTGTTCGGGTTAAAACTAATAACACTTAATGCAAAATTTCAACCAATACATTCAAACGAATTGTCAAATAAGCGAGTTTACATATTTTTTCGGCTTTTTGTCTCACTGTATACACTGTGCACCTGCCGTTTTGTCACTAAACGTAAACGTAAACGTAAATTTTCTTTATAGTGTATTGAAGTTTGCCTAATTTGGCCCCAAATTGATCTAAAGTATTTGAAAAAATTCGTATAAAACCACAATTATCACTAATATTGTCTTTAAGGGTCTATAATAAAATTGCATAGCGCTTATGCCTGCGGATCATCTTAAACCAATATTTCATTTTGAACTTTATTTTAAAAAATCTGAAAAATATTAAACTTGTTGGGTCGATGGAGGGCTAAAATGCTCCATAAAGATTTTCCTCGCAAAATTTTAGTAGTCTTTCACTTCTTTGATGAAAACAGTGGACAATAAGAGATAAAAACGACTCACGAGTTGATGAAATTGTTTTGAAATGCAGATGGTTACTTATTTACCTATTTTAACCATAGACCACTGTTTTACTCTGTCATGATCGGGATTTGGTTTACGGACTCTTGCGCGGAGAAGGTTGAGACATCTTGCCAATTGGAGCGAGAAGAAATGTACATGCACTCAATCCAACCCAACTCTATCCTAAGCTTAATAAGAGAGGGCACAAAGACCATGAGGACGAGCGCAAACCTCATTAATACACCTAATCTAATCTACTCTGTCACGTATCATTCGCCTCACAGACTATAGGTAGTTCAATAAGTTTTGCGGTTCGATAAGAAAAACACAATTTTATGGTTTTAAATACACTTAAATACACTCAATAATTCCGTCCCTGAAGAGAGAATGTGGAAAGGCTGCAAAATGGGCTTCCACCGCTGTTATTACCTGATCATTTGATGAAAGTGCTTTCCACGAATTCATTTGTTTAGATCTGGAAACAGATGCAGTCCGCTAGGGACTGCTCCAACAATTCGAACTTTAAGGGTAGAAGCCTCAAAATCGCTCATTTTTTAAACATATTTTTAAAGGTGATGAAATAATTATATTATTTTGAAGCTTAAACACAACTTTATTTAACCTTTCAAAAGTACCAAAAAAATTTTTTTTTCATATTTTTTCTTCCAAAACGGCAGCTCAGGATCATTTCTTGTCGGCAGCCTACGGCGCGAGGTCCCAAACTGCTCTATTTATTATTCTTAATCTATCGATCTGAAACAAAAAAATGAAATTGGTTGTTTTATTTATAGCATATTGAAGGATGAACCTATAAAATAAAAAAACAAGTATAAAATTAAATAAAATAAAATAGTAAAAAAAAAAAACAAATAAAATCTTAAAACTCACACAACTCTTTTAATTTTAATTCAATCAACAGTCAAATATAGTTCATTCGACACAAAATTAAATTTACTATAACAGTGGTGTACTAAAAAATCCGTAATATCGGATAATATCGTAAAAATTATGTCAAAGTTGAAAAAATAGAGAAAAAATAAAAAAATTCCAAATACTTCCGTCTACAGTCTCGTCAGTTGTCATTTCAGAAAAATTGTCAACACACTGTCAAAAAGGCTTGTTTTTGTTCTTTTGAACTAAAAAAACAAATTCGAAATCGGATGGTAATTGGCGAAGTTAGGAGTGATTCTTCACATCAACCTACTGAAAATCGGTTTTATGGCCATAAAACGAGATTTTGGAGGTGTATTGGAAATTTCTCCTATACCATTTTGTTTAGTTTTACTATACCTACAAGTTGTACTAGGTCTCCATAAAAGTATAAAATCACTGTCGCACAGTGTAAGCTTTTGAAAAAAATCAGAATTTAGGGCTATTTTATTGAAATTTTTAACCCCCAAAAAGTAATTTATCAACGCGAAATATCTGAAATTTTAGATTTATCCTTCCGATAATAATGTACAGAAAGCCCTCGCCCTCACCAAACTTCAAACAAATGGGTCGATAACTTTTTGGGTTACAACACGAGCAGTTTTTAAAAAAGTCGTTTCGAGATAATTGAGTTTCAAGTTTGAGGTACAGGAGAGCGCGGACCGCTCTCTACCTAGTTAGTGGGCTGTAGAAGCTATAATATTGAGAATTTCGACATGAAAATTTCACAGTATATTCTTAAGATGATCGAAAAAATCAATTTTTTTAGGCTTCTACATGCCAAAATACTCTTGTGTATATTGTCCTGATGAAAAATAATTTTTTTCTTTTGCAAACTGGGTATTTTTCACGAATTTTTTTCTTCAGCTGGTCTAAAAGGTTATAATAATATTCAGAATTTATTGTTTCACCAGTTTGCTAGTAATCGACAAAGAAAATTCCTTTCGTATCCCGAAAAACTAATGCTAACCCCTTCTTTGCTGATTTTTGGACACGAACTCGTTTCGGGCTCAGACCACTCTTTAGCCTCTTGTTTTGATTTACGATCATGGTGATAGACCCAAGTGTCATCCATAATGATTAATCGATGCACGAAATTTACTTTATCCTTTCAAAAACTGGAAAACGATCTAACTGTTCCTGAAAAAGTTGCATTCGATTGTGGGTTTGTTCCATTGTAAGCGAATGCGGCACTCATTGTGCACACAACTTTCTGAAACCCAATATTTCAGTCAAAATATTGCTTACACTGCCCAATGAGATGCCAAGGGCTTCTACTCAATCACTTTCAGTCACTCGACGATTTTCCAATACGATATCCTGTATTTTTTCTACGCATCCTGGTGTTGCCGCTGTTTTTGGATCGTCTTCAAGGCTTGTACGACCACGTTTAAATTCAGCCATCTTTCTACTGTACTAATTGATAGCGACTTTCAACATTCGTTCATAAATTTCCTTTGCTTTTAAACCTTCCAAAAATAAAAATTTAATCAATATACGAACCTTGAAATTTTCTATGGTAATTAGAAAATACTGTGACACGTCGATACTAAATGGCTTGTAAACAAAGAATGAATTCACAGATTCACTTCATATTCGTTCACGTTAAAATGAAAAGTGTACCAACATAATAAAAAAAACTTAGGCTATTAGCAATGCAATCTCTTATCGAACCGCAAAACTTATTGAGCAATCTAGTATTTATATATTTCCTTTTTTTATTTCAAACAATGAATGTAAATTAAGCGACATTACATTATTTCTAATTAACTATTTATGAAAGTTCTGTTAGTGGAGTGGTGGGACGGGAATATATCGAATTGGCAAACCTTTAGGCGTGCGTAGCCTATTAGACGAATGTTTAGTGACCCAAGGTTAAAGAAAAGTTTGACAATATCCAGAATGGGAAAACTAATTTCATATTTAATTGTCACCTCCTACTTTCTCTTCATTCCACGAACTTTTTTAACCACCCTCATATCGGTCTTATGAATATCAAAAGTGCATAAATTTGGGTCAGAATAGAGAGATATATAAGACATAAGCTTACACAAGCAAATGATTAATTAGTTCTTTCTACGCACATGGACGCCTATTTAAGCACTTTTGAACTAATCCGTTTGCTATTTACATATGAAACTCTCTGGTTCGTGTACTAATGCAGATACGGCGATTTACACGGTTATTGGCCTAGCCATAAGTCAACCAACATATAAACCTTTGATTTTTATATTATAAGTATAAATGTCTAAAATTTGGTCAAATCCCGCTAACAGAGCTGATAGTTATAATTTTTTATGATTTTTGTTTTTATTTCAACTTTTATACAATAATTACTACTTTTTTGTGATGTGACAATTTGCGTGGATTTGCATATCAACAATCAGATTAACGTTATTCACCGGCTGACGCATGCACAAACATACATACATACATATATACAAATGTACACAATGCAACTGGAACCATTCGCTTGTAGCCAAGCCGTCTTCAACGATCATTTCTCCAAATGTCCATAATATACTCACTTATGTACACACATACACACACGGACAAGTATCAAATTTATACAATGGGTGTATGTTAAATTTATAGCGAAAATTAAAAATGCACAACCTGATAGATTCGATAATTGCCAGCGATGAATCAATTTGTTTCGGGCCCCTTTGTATCCAATACTGGACTCATTCTGAGTTGAATAGAACAGCGGAGAGGGTGAGGTGCGTAGAATCAGCTCTGCTTCTTTCATAATATTTTTTTCACAATATAATATTATATTTCTTCAATATTTACTTTACTTTTTTCCATTTCTTGCTGCTTTCTTTCCTTTTGTATTTATTTAATTTTCTTCTTTTTAGTTAGTTTTTTTCTTTTTTTCTTGTTGCCTCACTGCGAATATGCAAATTTACTTGTTGAATTGCTAATTGCGAGTCGATAGACAATTCGGGCTGCTTCTTTTTTCCATATCCGAAAGCCCCAGTACTTGTCTGGAATCAGCGTCAGAGCGTTTACGCTGCTGCTGTTGTTAAATATCTGCCAGTTGTGTGAAGGCGACATCGTCAAGTTGACACTAGACATTGGCCACTCCGCAGAATGGTTGGGATGTAGAAGAGAAATGCTCGAGGGAAGGCATCGCAAAAATAAAAGAAAGCTACCACGCGTTTCCTAGTCCTAGTATTGTGGCTCGTGTGAAAGATGACCAGTAATGTGGAAAAAAACGACGTCGCGTGTGCTTGCTAAATGACTGATAAATAATGAAATTCTGGAAAAAAGTTAAAAAAGATAACGAAAAAAGTACTAACAAAAGTTCAAAAAAACCTCTTAGAAGCGGTTATAAAAAATTGAACTAATTAACATAATGATTACAAGTTTAGCAAGTTGCCGCCTGGACAGCTATACGTGCATACACAGCTGCGGGCATTAAAATCTGTACACTTAAAAAATGTTGGTTTTTATTATTTTTCAACAGATTGTTTGAATATTAATGCAATATGCACTGGTGTTGTGGTATTCTGAGGATTTGAAAAAGCGTAAAAATCTCAAGAAGTTGAAATCTACTAAAAATCAGTTGTATTTTGTTAAATGTATACGAACATTAAAGAATTCGAACTATTTAAATAAACTCACTATGATACCTATATTAAGAACATTGCGTTGAACATTAAAACAAATCCCAAAATCTTTCGGAAATACATAAAATTTAGAAGGAGTAGTGCCAGTGTTCCCACCGGCATATTTTTCGATAATAGTCAAGCATGAAGCTCAAGTGAAGTAGCAAATTTATTTGCAGAGTATTTTAAATCTAATTTTGTTGATGAAAAACTTGTTCTTCCGTGCGACTTTTCTTCTGACATAGATTGTGTCTCGAACCTTGGAGCGCTTTGTCTGCCTCCCGAGGATATTGGTAATGCTTTACTTAAACTGAAATCTTCCTCTCAAACTGATGCTGATGGACTTTCAGCAGTTTTGATTAAAAAATTGTCCGTCCTTGTTCTATCTCCTGAAAGTCATATTGAACAAATCTTTATCGTCGGGAGTTTCATTGACTCATGGAAGCTCTCGCCATTCTTTAAGAGGGGCAATTAAATATACATTAGAAATTATAAGCCTATTTCAAAGTTACCTCTCAAAAATTTTGGAAGGCCTATTTTAAAACTATCGACTATTTCCACAATTTTTGAGCACTCGGTCAATGCAAAAGTTTATTTTGCGTTTAAATCTTTAATTTGCCCGAGCCAGCATGGGGTTTGTTGCCAGCAAATTTACAGTATCTAATCTGGCTGTTTTTTGTGAATACTGCATTGACTCTTTCTCGGCTGGTTTCCAGGTCGACTTTTCGACCAAGTTTCTCATAGAATCTTAATTAAATAGTTAGCTTGTTTTGGCTTTCCTTCAGCTTCTTCGAAACCATCTTACATTGTGTTTACTAAGTACAGTATCTGGACTTGTGTCATTCACGTGTGTTGGTGAGCTTAATGACCTTAGCGTTGTCTTTGATAACAAATTTTCTTTTAATAACCATATATACTTTACTTCAAAATCTTTTTCTTTGTTGGGCTTCATGAGGCGGGATACCATTAAGTTCTCTTGTCTCTATACCCTTTAGTCACTCTATACGTCATTTGTTAGGTCTAATTTAGAATATGCGGTTTTTATTTGGAGGCAATGTGGTCAGCAAGCTATCAATAGAATCGAACTGTTTACGTACGTCGGTCTCTGAATTTTGTGGATATACATACATAAATTTTTTCAGTATTCATTGACATTTCATCATGGAAAGACTTACCTCTGAACAACGTTTGCAAATCGAACAATTGTATTACGAAAATCGACGCTCTGTGAAAAGTGTTCATCGCGTGCTTAGGCCAACTTATTGTGCTCAGCGACGAGGCCCATTTTTGGCTTAGTAGCTACGTCAATAGGCAAAATGGTCGTATTTGGGCTGAAGAGCAACCCGAAGGCATTCAAGAACAATCATTCCATACATTAAGAAAAAAACCGTTTGATGCGGCCTATGAAATCATCGGCCTATATTTCCTTAAATACGAGGCGGGCGTAAAAGTAACAGTGAATGGCAAACCTTATTGTGCCATAATAAACTACTTTTTGATGCTGGAAAATGAAGCCCGTGATCTCCACAACATTTGGTTCAAACAGGACGGCGGACGACGTTACTTACCATACAGTCCGTGAAACAATGCATTTATTTATACTGTGTCGTCGTTTCGGTGAGTAATTTATCTCTCGTCCCAGTGGACTGGGCACCAAGATCGGAGCCACTAATGATAATATTACATTTCTGAGTTTTATTGTATTGTTCAGAAAATATAATCATATAACGAATTATATTTTTTCGATCAAAAATAAAACTTATTTTGCGAGTGTTATTTTCCCGGTCTGAAATATTAATTATTTTGTGAGTTGTTATTTGCTTGATCAGAAATACTATTTTTTTTTATTATTTTTGAATATTTCATTAAAATGGTGATTATTTTTTGAGTTAAATTTTTGTGTTCAAAAGATTTTAAATCGTAAAATATTCATAGGGTAGGTTAGGTACATATATCTGGCTGAACTAAATAGATCGCACATAGACCACGAGGGCCCGTGGTGTTACCAGTGTTATTGGAGTCGTGTTAAACATAGTTCGTGATACATGTCTTGGCGAATTTTATTAAACCGTTTAAACTTTTGTCAGCAATATGCTTCAGAGATGAAAACTATACCGATTCCAGACAGTGGCAACGAGTTTTGCTTAGAGCAGGGCAGTGGAAAAGGAGGTATTCTAACGTACCGCTCTTCTTCGCATAAGTTACACGCGTCGTTCTGGACCAATCCCATTGTAACTGCGTGTTATGGACTGAGACAATGTCCCGTGTTTGTTTTCGTGTTGCAAGTTCGTAGTATTATTTTGACAATCCTGTGGGAGGTCGAGGCTTCCCATATAGACTGTGCCTCCAGAGTTAGTTCATCGTCTAGTTTCACCTTTAAAACTGAAAGGGAGCGATATAGGTATGTGCGAGGTACTCATTCTAGGCAAGCGAATGTCTGCCTTAGCAAGCTTGTCAACTCTCTCATTTCCCTCTATTCCCTTGTGCCCTGGTATCCAGTAAATTGTAACATGCCTATTATCGCAGACCTCATCCATTTTAGATCTACAGTGTTACACGAATACCGGGCTAGTCATTACAGCCATTATTGCTCTAATAGCAGCTTGTCTTTCGATCGATGATGTTTGTGCGAGTGTCGAGTGGAGAAAAGTTCGTCAAAGCTGATGCAGCTGCTTTGGTTACAGCATAGATCTCAGCTTGAAATATGCTACAGTGATTAGGAAGCCTGAAAGACTTTTGGAGATCAAACTGCGATTAAAAGACAACCGCTCTTACTCCTTCTGTCATTTGGGATCCATCTGTAAGGAAATTCTATGCGTGGTAATCGGATCCTAAAACCTTCTGTCAGCCATTCTGTTCTACTAGAAAACAAGGCCTCTTGCAAAAAGTTTACTTGTGGAATAACGTAGTCTGACCTTCTATTTATGTCCTGTATGTTACTGTGACCAAAAAGCCTTTATGAGAATTATCCAGTCATCCCCAGTCTAAATGCAGATTTTTTGGCAGTCGAGAAATCTTTCTATTGCAGGTGTTAGAGTTGTGCTCATACATACACATATTCCTACAATCCTTTGAACAATATTCGTAAAGAACATAAAAAATACGCATATAAATATATTTGAAACTGTCATACGATATTTGGAAGCTTCTGATTTACTTTATTGAAAATTTTAAAATAATGATTATTTTTAGTCCCTGAATCCTTTTAAAGTAGTCTTAGCTTACACTGCACTATTTTGCCCTAATCTTCTTAGACTCATCAGCTGTTCATTGCGGATGTTCTAAACGCGCATTTATGAGACTGCTTTGTACCGTTTTCAAAGGTGTATCTTCCAGAAGAAGTTTTTCGATTTTTCCAACAATGGCTGAGGAAGTCGCCTCAGATCGGCGGCTTGAATGGTGGGCATTGATTAACTATCTTGCTTGGCTAATGCCCACATAAACAGATTGTCACAGAAAATGTTGAATTTTGACTTTTTCAAGAAAATTCCTTTTTGTCCATTCAAGTTAGTTAAAATTTTGGTGTACTTTTGTTCATCGCATGCAATTTTTACCCATTTTTGTTGTCTGTTTCCAAGCATTCAAACCCGCATTCTGAAGAAGAAAAGTATTTTATAAACTCTCTACGATCAGCCATTTTGAAACGCTCATGTAATGTCTGATGTGTTTTATTAATAGCATTTTTAAAAGAAATATTCCAACCAGAGGATTGTAGAGTCCAATTTACTTACTAATCTGCCAAACGCCCGGTTTTCTTTTCGGAAGTACAGAGCCTAGTTCTTTTTCATTTAAGTTATTCCCCCTAAACTTAATGTGCCTTAGCTTTCATTACTATATGTGTCTGCAGCGACAGCCAAGCTGCGCTTATGGCCTTAGAAAGCCCCCCAACCACATCAGGGGTAGTCGAGTCCTGTAAATCCAGGCTGACCTATGTCGGGCCACTTTCTGTGGGCGAATCACATGGAAAGGTTGGGCATCTCAGACAGTGTACTCTGCCCAGCTTGTGAAGAGGAGGATGAGACGGCGGACCACTTCCTGTACGTCGAATCAGGTTTGAGGTCTTTGGCACGACCTTCTTGGCTCCTTGGCACCACAAGATCTACTCAGATTTCTTCGGAGGTCGGGTAGATTTAAAGAAAATTAAAAGGGAATCCAAGTGCAGTACAATGGACTTAATTTATGTCTGAGTGCTGCACTTGCAAGTTGTCCCGACAAAAAAAAGCTTCATTACACTTTTACACTACTTTTTACGAAAAATAAAACATTGATGAAAAAATAATCTGCTTTATAAACATTTTTTCTGCTTCATCTTATAACTGGCGGACACAATTAAGTTTTAAGTGTATGTCACCTTCCCGCGCGGATTTCAATGACCGAAACTGTATCCACTGGCGCTGCAGCGAAAGAAGAAAAGGAAGGAAAGAAAGGAAGTGTTCAATCAAGCGCACAAAAAGATGAATAGAAGAAGAAATTAGTGCGAACTGTCTTGTTGCTGCCCAGCAGCGTTCACAACTTGGGTGCCTGCTTTGCTAGAGTTAGTCGTTCGAAAAGTTTGTTCTTCCCTCTCGGCGGGTTGATGCCATTCTGTTAATAATTTTATTCGCCTTTCTCAAGACGATATAGAAGATGCATAATTTAAAACAAAGGTATATTTATGCAATTCTTTTCACTTGGGTTTTAAACTCATGAAACAAGAATCGATTTACTATTCTATAGTACGGCGCGTTTGTACTAGTACCGCCGGTATCTACTCGTAAAAAATAACTTTGGATTCATAAACAGCAACATCTTCCTTCTTTGAGAGCATAGAAAAATACCCCGCAATTGTCAGCACGCATTAAATCTCTCATATTCTAAAGAGGAATCGACGCAAGACCCGTGGCTCTTTGCTATATTCAGGTTAAAGCGATCTCTCTTCTATCGGCCACGTTTGATGGCTCAATTCTTGCAATACTCAGTGCCGTTATATTCTCCGGTAGTGTTGAGGCATTTCTTGTTATACTCATTGATAATTTTCTGTCGAATACTCTAAAGCCCAATTACTTCCTCAACAATGGTGTGGTGGCAAGAGCGGGGTTTGATAATTTTGATCACTTATTTCGGAGCGAGGGCTGTCACAGAGCTAGAGTAAAAATTGAATTAAGGATTATTGGTTTTTTGCCGCCCATACAGTCCAGATCCATTAATGAATTAGCAGAAATTTTATATTGAAGGGTATTATTCTCATTCCCCGCAGTTTATCTACTTTGGTTATATCAGACTTTGTTTTGTTTTTATATTTACTTAGTCAATCGACCAGGCGGCCGCCGTAGCCGAATGGGTCGGTGCGTGACTACCATTCGCAATTCACAGAGAGAACGTCGGTTCGAATCTCGGAAAAACACCAAAATTAAGAAAAACATTTTTCTTATAGCGGTCGCCCCTCGGCAGGCAATGGCAAACTTCCGAGTGTATTTCTGCCATGAAAAAGCTCCTCATAAAAATATCTGCCGTTCGGAGTGGGCTTAAAACTGTAGGTCCCTCCATTTGTGGAACATAGGAGGAGGAGCTCGGCCAAACACCCAAAAAGGGTGTAAGCGCTGGTTCCATGTGTATAAGGCAATCTGACGACATACTCGTAGATGTGTTCGATGCTGGAATTGATGGAACATGTGCCCAATGAGCCTACTTTCACATGGGTGGATGAAATGCCCTGACGAGGCTTGGCGAAGCGCAGTATCAGCTTACTGAGTATTACTAAAAAATTGGAGCTAGTATTCAAAAGTTTTAATGGTACAACAATCGGTATGCGGGAGCTACTGGGAAAAACTTATTCACTGATTATTTTTCTAAAAACAGTAGAATATGAAAAAAGATTTATGTGAACCATAGAATAATTTTATATTATTTTATGAATTGTACTTATTATAATTTTGTTTCACTACAGCTTCGATGATCTATGTATGTCTTGAAAGCTATAAGTCTCATCCAAAAAAGAGGTATTTCTTATTCTCTGAGGACCTATGTCAACCCATGTACGAATTTTGGTTATTGAATTTGTAATATAGTCCCAAGCCCAATGAGGTTTTTTGGTTGGGTCTTTCAATTTTTTCATCTTTCAATCAGAAAATATTTGACTGAAATTGGATTTAAATTTATTCAGTTTCACAAGTCGTTCTTTAAGATGGGCGAGCTATTTTTCCAGGTGAAGCATACGACAATTAGTATATGATTTAAATCAAAACTCGTTTACATATAATTACACTTTTTAAATAAGAAAAGAATACCAAATTTCAATAGCTATCGGAGGAGCATCATTACACAACTTCGTCGTTTTGCGATCTGGTCTGATCTCGAAATCCGTTGCCTAAAAGTGATGCACGCAAACTTTTCTACCTGGTTGGTTGCAATTAAGTGCCGCAAGTTTTTTTTTACCTTTTGGGACTTGAATAAACTTAACGCCTTCTTTTGCCCACGTTTTGTAGCACAACGAAAACACTATTACCTGCTAATCTTTTTAGCAAAAGTTTTTATATCTATGCTTTGGAGTACTTTTTCTTTAGAATTTGCCTTGAAATAAAAGAATAGTTTTTCCATGAAGGCATCACGGATTTATTAAGGAGGGCAACTCATCCAACACTTTCAAATTTTCCATTGTTTATTTTTTTTGCATTAAAAATTCACTTACAATTTAAATAATACCTTTTGAATGTTTTAGGCTTAAGGGGTTATATACAGTTAGAATTTTCAAAAAATCGATTTTGTTTTTATTTTATTTTCTTAATGTATATATATTTAAGAATGCACAGAGAAAATTTAATATCGTTCCGGTGAATATTTTCGAAGTTACACGCAAATTTAAAAAGCCGTTTCAAAGAATTTTTACCCTATGTAAAGTGCTTTTCAAACTTTAAACGCGTTTTTCTCATCAAGTCGGTGGACACGATTTCTCAAAAACGGCTAAACCGATCATCTTGAAATTTTAACAAATCTTTCTCAGATATATTCTTCAGGTATTAATCGAAGGAATAAGAATTCTGATGATTTTTTCTATTTTTTTAGGCAATTTTTCGCGAAAATTTTTGTAGAAAATTCGATTTTTTTTCCTATAGCCGCCATTTTATCAAAAATTAAAATTTTGACTATTCCTTCGATTAATACCCAGCTTTATTTGCCCACAAAAAGAATCTAATTGGTTTTTCGATTTCAGATAATCCAAACTGGAGATATTTTGTCAACCGCCGAACGCTTTTTTTTGGAGGGCACTTGGGGGAACATCTGCAGGAGCCGTGCACTTCAATATTTTCACTAACTTTACGTGCTATAATTAACTTTAAAGTAGACATTATTTGAATAATTAAAAATTATATTTGTTTAATAAAATCGCTCTTTGTAAAAACTTCTAAACAAAACGTGATTTTTCAGCCTTACAAGTTTCTATAACCCCTTAATAGAAAGTCTAAAAAGTCCCTATAAAGTCAGTGAAGTGAGGAGCGTCGAACGAAAGATGAGTAAGAACGAAAACTTTAATCGCGTTTTTCTCCAAATACGTTTTTTGCGCGCCGTCGAATATAACTCAAAAAGTAATGAAGATATTAACTTAAAATTTTAGAGGGATATTCTTTAACATATTGGCCTTTGCATGTACCTCAAATTTTATATTAATTATCAACAAAAATATTGTTTTGATCCATTTGTTTAAAAAAAGTGTAATTTTTTTCTTTTTCACTTTAAATTTTAATTTTTTTCTTTAAAAATGGTTAAGTGCAAAGCGAAATAACTTTTTTAATGAAAAATTTTTGTCTGATTGATTTCAGTTGATTACAACAGGCTGCTCATTCCACGCCGCATATTAAAGGAGCCCCGTTTGAGTAGCTGTAGCGCCACCATATTGTTTTTATTTATTTCACAAATTTTTTTGTATACTCATTTAAGCTTGAATATTAATATGCCATTTATTTTAAGTTAATAAATAATTTCAGTTTTTCGCAAAATATGATTTGGAAGAGCTGCCCTCCTTAAATAGCTCAAAATAGCTAGCACAGGGTGAAAATTAGGCATTTTACATGACTTTAAAAACTGAAAATGACTGCAATTTTTTTCAGTAATAAGTAAAAGTTTACTGGTAATGCAAATTAAATTTCAGTATCACTAAATTTTACTGAACTATTTGCAATGCAGTAAGTATATAATGCAGTGTGCCCATCTATGATTCCATTCAGCTGTGAGTTACAGGGTGTTAACAATGGAAGCCAACAAAGAGAAAATTCGGTACATTTTAAAGTTTTTCTTTAATCAAGCCGAAAATGCAAGCCAGGCCCCAGAAATTGTGAATGGGATTTATGGTGCCGATACTGTAACAGCTATGATAATTACGTGCAATTTTGGTTTAGTCGATTCCGTTCAGGCATTTTTGGTGTTCGACAAGGTTGCATATTCTCTCCACTGCTCTTTAATATTTACTCCGAAAGAATATTTCAGGAAGTATTAGAAAACATTGAGGTTGGTATCAAAGTAAATGGCGTCCTTATAAATAACATCAGGTACGCCAACGATACAACTCTACTATGTGACAGCTTGGCTGGCCTTCAAAAACTGGTCGACAAAGTTGCAATGCACAGTCAACTATACGGCCTCAAAATTAACATCAGCAAAACTAAATACATGGTTGTTAGCAGAAGAAATATATACAACAACACTTAGAAATAGTAAATAAATTTAGATAGGTACCTTGGTTGCCTTCTCAACGAAAACTGGGATGCCTCAACAGAAATAAAGTAAAGTCCTAAAATGTCGCAAATTCAAAATGCGCTTTATAAAATGCTATGTGTGGTCAGTTTTGCTATATGGCATGGAAATATGGACCATAAAACTCTCCGACATGAATAGGCTGGAATCATTTGAAATGTGGCTTCTCCGGAGATTACTCAAGATACCATGGACCCACCACGTTTCTAATGAAGAAGTGCTGTGAAGAGTTCACGGCGACAAACAACTAATCAAATGCATCAAGGGTAAGATTGAAGGAAGAAGATGTATCGGGGGGAAGCAGTTTCCTTGGTTGAGGAATATAAGGCAGTGGACCGGTATACAACGTGTGGGTCCCCTCTTAGAAGCAGCTGGAGACCGCGAATTATTTTAAAATATATTTCAAAATTTAAATTAAAAAAAAAATTGCAAAAAAAAAAAAATTTAAAATTGTGTAATCGCTTACATACATTCGATTACGAATAGCAAATAAAGAAGAAGAAGAACGGTATTTTAATAGTCACAGGTTATTTCTTTTTTCTCAAACTAATATATAGTAAATTTGTTTAATACCTTTATCCCTGTTTAGGTGTTTGGGCCTCTTATTCTCCAGTTTGAGGCGTGCGTCTTGATGTTGGCCCCAACACATCTACCAATCAAATGATTGAGCACACTTCTCCAACGCAGTGAATTACGAATACTACAGAGTTGCAAGCTCTATGTGCTATTTTATGTATCTACGTACATATGTACATATGTATATCAAAGTACACCAGACTTGATCACAAGCGAAACGAGAAGATAGGTGCTCGTGCGAAATTTAAGATGTAGCCAAGTGGAGCCGACAACGCCAAAAAGAGTGGAACTGATATGTCAAAGGAGTGACTGACTTGCGAAAGCAACAACGCTAGTGAGACCGAATACGCCGATATCGCCAAGTAGACCTCCAAGAAGATGGCATGAGCGCTGGACTTCCGGCTCACGAATAAACAACGTATCATTTTTATTGTTAAGAAGAAGAGAATAAGCCACAGACGTGTCCCATGGGTAAAATAACAGAAAAAGTGTACTACAATTTATTAATTTTTTTTCTTTCAATTTACATTTTCAGATTTGGCGGAACGCTTTGAGTAAAGAGAAAAGAAGCTGAACAATATCCCGTCGTTATATGTTTGAGGAATCATTAGACAAGGTGGCATTCGAACAGTCGTGCTTTTCCCGGCACCAACAGGTAGATTAAGAAATGTCATGATGTAGCGACGACACCATGAGGAAAGATTGAACCTATAACTTTAAAAGCGCAATTCACAGAAATTGCGCCCGTCCATCGTGCAAAACTTATCGGTACAATAAAATCAGGATTGCCATATTAAATGGAGTATATTTTAGAAATTTACATAATTCTTCCGGCAAAAACTAGTTGCCAAAAATAGGGATTTGGATTATGTCCCAGATTATGACTATTACGTCTAACCTTAAAATCATAGTAAACTTTGCCACATTTTCAAGGCACAGGAAGCAAAGAAAATACTCAATACCTTAACGGAGTTGGATCGTACATGGAACGGAATCTGATTAATTCAGCATCAGAGAGAAAAAGTGATTATTAAAGTTTTAAAGTTCGCTTAAAACAATTTTTGTAATCACCTACAGTAACAGCAACAGCAATTTGAAGATATTAAAAGTGCACGACTATCAAAATTTCGAAATAAAATTTAGAAATGTCGCAGTAACTGTACGGACGAATTTTTATGTCCGCCACTGTAGTTTAAGTCAAGTTTGCAACCATTTGATTTCATTTGAGCCTGCAAATATGCTATGCTGATAAAACTTGTTAGCATAAATCTAAATTTTAAAAATAAAAGTTGTATTAGTTTCAATTTTTAAGGCGATGTGATGCACCCTGTAGTTTGTATAGCGTTTTAAAATTTAAATTTCACTTTGAAATAACAAATAAACTTAAATCGGTTTGATGAGCCGAGAACTTTTAAATAATGAGAAGGCGCAACTGGTACAGTTAATTTTTTTTAATAGAATTGAATACTTAAAAGTTCGATGCTATACCATACTGAGTAACGAGAAGGCAGAGAGATGAGTTTGCATGAAAGGCTACCTTGGTGCCACTTTAAAGCCCATGAAAGAGGTTAGGATTCCATTCGTCTTTTATAGAAATAGCTATGATGAAGAAGAGACAGAAACAGCCGGCCATCTATTGTGTGACTTTATGAAGGAGAAGATACACATTTTTGGCGATTGAGTGAAGTAAGCGCAGTGGAAGATTTGCAGATGGATCCATGTGGTCTCACAAAGGAGCCGATTGCAGGCAAATGTCTCAGCAGCCTGTTTTAAAACCATTTACAGAATTCTGCAGAACATTCAGGTAATCAGAAAAAAATGTATTAAATTTTTATCATTACTTCTTGCTGTAGTCAGAATTGTCAGAGGTATTTGGCTAGGCGGAAATGCAGCTCCCACAAAAAGTAAAAAAAAATATACATATATATTTTAAGTCACAAAAATATTTTAAAATATATTAAATGAAATAGTAAAAACCGAATTTTTCTTTATAATTTTACAAGTAAATAAGAACATCGAAATCAACTGTGGATGATTAAAAACCACATGTGAAATCAGGACTTCCAATTCTCGCAAGAATTCGCACTTGATAGGTATTGCTAAGAATTATTCCTGAGCTTACTTAGATGTGCCTATGTTAAATTCATCTGTGCATTTAAGGGCTGATTGCCCAAAAGGACGGGAAACGGACGAAAATTGAAGGAATCAGAAATCGCTTACAAAAAATAAAAAAAAAAAATTTTGGTATTATTGGAAAAAATATATATTTTTTATCATCATGTTGGGTGGGCAACCCTAGTTGCGTCTTCGCCTGCTGCAGCATATGCCTGCAATTGTCTCGGTTTCGTACCTGCGTCTTCCATGCCGAAATCCCGAAGAACCTGCGTCTTCATCTACACCGTCAATCCAATTGATTGGCAGGCGAAACCTTCTTCTATGTCTGCGGCGCTGTCTAAAGAGTATTTGTTGCGGTGGGTAATCGGTATTAGCCCGTAATATGTGATCTGCCCATCTCAGCAAATTGATCATTATTCGCTATTCGCCTTTATCACAGATGGCGTCAAAGATTTTTCGCAGAACTCTCCTTTCAAAGATCAGCCTCTTCTGTTTATCAGCATCTCTGAGTGACCACCACTTCACTACCGTATAAGTATAGCAAGGTTGGAATAATAATTGAGCACTGCAGAGAATTCTTCGTTCTTCTCTCTAGAAGGTGGCCCTTTAGACGATTGCGCAAAGAGAAATATTAACGGATCGCCATAAGGATTCTGTGGTCAATATCTTCAGAAATAGTATTGTCATGGTAAATGGATAATCCTACGAATTAAGATCTCCACTACTTCAAAATTATTTTCACCGATTTTGGATATTTGACCCACATGGTGTCTGGCATAGTCCGAAAAAATTGAACAAACCACTTGAGCTTTGGCTTAATTTATTTCGAAACCCAAATGTTTTGCTGCTCTTTTCACACTTTCGAACGCTTCTTTCAAATTAGGCAGCAATGATGCAATAATGTCTAGCCGTTCGCGTAAGCCAGCATCTGAACCGATTTAAATAAAATAGTTCCCTTTGTGTTTACGCCTGAGTCCCTAATAACCTTTTTTTATAGTGTGGGTAAAAACTATACCGACGGCTATAAATTAAATGACGTTCCTCGGCAGGCAGTGGCAAATCGCCGAGTATATTTCTGTTATGAAAAAGCTCCTCATAAAAGCTCATTTGCCGTTCGGAGTCGGCTTAAAATAGTAAGTCCCTCCCTTGTGGAACAACATCAAGACGCACAGCACAAATAGGAGGAGGAGTTCCGTCAAACACCTGACGCGTCGATTATTTAATATACAGGGTGAACGATATGAAGTGTTACCAACTTCACACTGCTTGTGTCTGTAAAACAGCTCATGACATCAACGTCAAAATTGTTCTAATGACAGTTCAATATATTGTTTATAAGCCATCAAAAGCATTTGCGTCTCAGTTTTGTTGAATTTTTTTTTCTGTGATGGAACTCAAACGTAATAGTGTGATTGCGTTATATTTGGCTAGAAAATCACTACCAACTCTTGTTCGTGAGCTCAGTCACCTCAAAGTGAATAAAATGTTTGTGTATCGCACTATAAAACGTTACAATGACACTGGTAGCATCGCAAAACGCTATAGAGGTGGACCAAAAAAACCGCAACAACGCCAGAAATGGTTTGGAAAGTGAAGGCTTGACTTGTACGAAATCCACGTCGAAGTGGACGAAAAATGGCCAAAAAACTGAAAATATCGCAAGACAGCATTCGAGGCATATTGAAAAATGAGCTCAAGGTCAAGGCTTACAAGTTCTAAAAAGCACACGATCTTTCACCCCAGCAAAAAAAAGTTCGGTGCGAAAGAGCAAAGGAGTTGTTGCGCTTACACGAACGTGGCGAATTTCCTAACATTGTGTTTTTTTGATGAAAAAAAAATTCCCAATTGAGCAGCTCATAAACACTCAAACGATCGTGTTTACTTGACCGAACGCTCATATGAGAATTTGAGCCTACGTATGGCCGAAGCAATTTCCCATCGCAAGTAATGGTTTGGGCCGCAGTGACCGCTGATGGACGCTCTCCAATCATTTTTATCGAGCCTGGTGTCAAAGTGAATGCGACTTATTATCGAGAATATGTTTTAGAAGCTGATTTAGAGCCGTGGACACGCAAACATTTCTGTCGTAGACCACGGACGTTCCAACAGGACTCGGCACCGCCTCATAAAGCTCGTGTGAACCAAGAATGGTTAAAAAATCATGTTCCACTCTTCATATCGTCCACACAATGGTTTTCGAAATCGCCAGACGCAAATGCGATGGACTATTCCATCTGGTCCATTTTGGAGAGCAAGGTGAGGACTAAAAAATATGCCAGTATGGTTGCGCTGAAAAAAGCGATTATACAAGACTGGGCCAAAATACCTCAAGATCACATTCGTGCACCATGCAACTTATTTGAAGGCTATAGTCAAGGCAAAAGGTGGTCATATCGAGCTAAAGTGAATATATCGCACTTGTTACGTTAAACCGTAACAACTCAAAAAGAAAAGGAAAAGAGTAACCACTCAAAAATTGGTTACTTTAGCGCAACTACTAAACAAATAAGAATGAAACAACCGTTATATTGTTTTTAATGATATTTTCGTGCAATTACATATTTTTTCCCTTGTAATACCTATATTATTAATATTTACGGAAACAGTTTTCGTCTCTACTGAAAATGTTCAGATTTTGAGTTGTTACGCTTTAACGTAACAAGTGCGATATGTTAAAATCGTAATCATTTTTGAACAATTTTGCCTTTGAAATCAATAAAAACTAATTTCACACGAAAAAGTTATGGTGTTTTGAATAGGAAACACTTCATATCGTTCCCCCTGTATATGTATATATATTATATAAGTTAGTGGCACTGTAGACGAAATTTGATCTATCTGTCAATCAGTTTGCTGACATGTGTGTACTTCGATTGGGTTGGCAACTTAGTAATGGCTTCAGTTGAATTTTTGGGTTTGCAGACGTAGTACAAATGTAAAACACATTTTTTTATTTGATAGTTGGCAATTCAGGTGTCAATCAATAAAAAAAGTTTTGATGATCGGTTGTGTAGTTTTCGTTTGGCGTTCGTTGAAAAAATGGAAAATCAAAAGGAACATTTTCGTCATATTTTGCTTTTTTATTTCCGCAAAGGGAAAACTGCATCACAAGCTCATAAAAAGTTATGTGCTATTTATGGTGACGAAGCCTTAAAAGAACGGCAGTGTCAAAATTGGTTTGCCAAATTTCGTTCTGGCGATTTTTCACTCAAAGATGAAAAACGCTCTGGTCGTCCAGTTGAAGTTGATGACGCCCTAATCAAAGCAATAAGCGCTTCGGATCGTCACAGTCACTCTAAACAATCACTTTAAACAACTTGGCTATGTTCAAAAACTCGATATATGGGTTCCTCACGAACTAAAAGAAACGCATTTAACGCAACGCATTAACAGCTGCGATTTGCTAAAGAAACGTAAGGAAAATGATCCATTTTTAAAACGACTGATAACTGGCGATGATGGGTTGTTTACAACAATATCAAGCGGAAAAGTTCATGGAGCAGGCCAGGTGAACCAACTCAAACAACATCAAAAGCTGATATTCATCAAAAGAAGGTTTTGTCATCAGTTTGGTGGGATTACAAAGGAATTGTCTACTTTGAACTCTTACCACCAAACCGAACGATCAATTCTGATGGCTATATTGAACAACTAACGAAATTAAACCATACAGTTGAAGAAAAGCGGCCCAAATTGACAAATCGAAAAATTATTGTATTCCATCATGACAATGCAAGGCCACGCACATATTTGGCCAGTCAGCAAAAATTATTGGAGCTTGGCTGGGATGTTTTGCCACATCCACCATATAGTCCTGACCTTGCCCCATCTGATTACTTTTTATTTCGATCTTTACAAAACTCCTTGAATGTTAAAACTTTCAATAATGATGATGATGTCAAATCGTACCTGATTCAGTTTTTTTCTAATAAGAACCAGAAGTTTTATGAACGTGGGATTATGATGCAGCCTGAAAGATGGCAAAAGATCATTGATCGAAATGGGCAATACTTTACAGAATAAAGTTATTTAGTTCTATGAAAAAATTGTCTTTGATTTTCTAAAAAAAATCCGCAATTAAAGCGTTTTTCAGTAAGAGCGTTTCAACTTTTTTTTTTAATAAACGGTTTGACTTTTTTAACTAATTTTTTTTTTATTATCGAGTTTGAACATATACATTTAAGTATAAAATTCGATTTCTTTTGCATGACCACCGCGTGCACGTTTTACGAAGTCCAATCGTTGAACCCAATTTTCGACCACTCTTTTGCATAAATCGGCCGAAATTCCAGCAATTTCGCGTTCAATATTGGCTCTGAGCTCACAAATCGCCGCCGGCTTGTTACTGTAGACCAATGACTTCACATAACCCCAAAGAAAATAGTCTAGAGGCGTCAAATCACACGAGCGCGGCGGCCATTCGACCGGTCCATTTCTGGAGATAATGCGCTCATCGAACTTACTCTTCAACAAATCAATTGTAGCGTGTGCTGTGTGGCTTGTGGCCCCGTCCTGTTGAGACCACATGTCGTTTAAGTCCATACCATTCAATTGCGGCCAAAAATAATCGTTTATCATGTCGCGGTATCGATTTCCATTCACAGTAACGTGGCGATCGTTCTCGTCAACGAAAAAATATGGGCCAATTACGCCGCCGGCATGTAAACCGCACCAAACAGTCCCTCTTTGTGGGTACATTGGTTTTTCGGCAATCTTTCTTGGATTATCTTTCGCCCAAATGCGGAGATTCTGCTTATTGACGAATCCACTGAGGTGAAAATGTGCGTCCTCACTGAAGATGAAGTGCGCGATATGCATTTTGATTTGAACGCCCGTTTTCATAATAAGCCTGAATAACTTTAACGCGTTGCTCAAGTGTGTAGCATTCTATGATGAAATGTATACTAATGAAGTTTACAAATGACAAGCGAAAAATAAAAAATAATGCGTCGTTCGCCCTTCCTATCGGAAAAAAGTTGAAGCGCACCTATTGAAAAACGCTTTACTTAGTTGCCAACCCAATAAATGCTATGCAGTTTTTGCTGTTTACAAGGCCATGAACAACTATCGTCTTTTGCCAACTTTTGTAATTTTGTTGAAGAAGTGAAGTAACACTAGATTTTTAATTACTTTAATTTATGCTTTTGAAGCCATTTGCTCACTTCTTTCATTACAGAAAGCCTGGTTGGATACTATAGTCTATTTGAACCATTCCGCCTTCACCTTTTCATGATGTGCGTGCGATGCTTTGAGGAGCCAAAGATAATTCCATTAACCCTTTATTGTATGAATTAATAAAGCGTTGAAAAAAAAAATGTGTTTCACGGTGGAAATAACTTTATTTAATTATCAATAAGACATATTAAAAGAAAAAGTCTTATATTTTTTTACGGAACTAAAGGTCTAAGTGTGTCTTTATGACAACCACCCTACCCTATGTATAAAAAGTAATTGTAAAGCAGAGAAAACAATTGAAAAGCGGAAAAATTAGTATCGGTCAAAAAAGGTGAGTATATCGACTCCATGAAAATATATTGTTTTTGTCAAAAAGTACTTGCGTTTTACACTGTTATCGTTTTTTGAAAATGAGGCACTCGCACGGCAATGCTACTTTTTCACCCACTTGCCCAAAAGTGAGGTTATTTCGAGATGTCACATAATCATAAGAAATGTTTTTGGGTGTTATTACTGCTAAATATGTATTTGATGGATTAAAATAGTTTGAATTATTTTATAATACTGGGTTGCCCATATTCGACGGACCCATGTGTTTTTTTTTAAATCAAAGAAAACACAATTTTTTTGATGTTGACGATAATATTATCATTATTTAATATTATTTAATCATTTTATTTGGTTCAAGATTTGGTTCAATTTCAAGATTTGTTGATATCACTTTTTGAATATGATATCTCTCAAATGGTTGCCTTGAGCCTGTACCGCGTATTGTGTCCGTTTTGCAACATTTTCCATAGTTTTAGCTAACATTTCGGCTGGAATAGCGGCTATTTCCTCACGGATGTTATTCTTGAGCTCTTCTATGGTCTTTGGCTAATCAATATAAACCTTTGATTTTAAATATTCCCACAAGAAGAAGTCAGGTGGCTTTAAATCGGGCGCACGCGGTGGCCAGTCAAAATCGCTATTTTTCGACATCAAACGACGAGGAAACAATTTCTTCAAAAAGCGCCGTCTTGTTGAAACCAGAACTGCCTCATACGTCTTCGACGAATAATTGGCATCACAAAAGTGATTATTATATCGCGATAACGCTAATGATTGACGGTAACAGCTTGACCATCTTCATTTTCGAAGAAAAACGGCTCAATAATCGTTTTCGCACTAACGCCGCACCAAGCAGTGACTTTTTCGTCGTAAAGAGGTACTTCTTGAATTCCGTGAGGATTTTCAGTGGCGTAAATACGGCAATTTTGCTTGTTTACCGTCCCATTCAATAAGAAATGAGCCCCATCGGACATGATGATTTTGTTCTTCTTTTGACTTCTTTTGTTGAATGTAAATTTCAACAATTTGGGAGCGCTCGCGCGGCGTGTACTGTTCCATGGTAAAAATCTGCTTGGACTGACGCTTCCAACGCGGTATGTCATTAAGCGATCTGACGTCTCTGTCAAAAGATACAGGGTTGCCAGATGGGTTCGTCGAATATGGGCAACCCTGTACTTAATTTGGAAATAAAATTGAATCAAATCTGCAAGGATATACATATGCGCTCATACGCCGTGAGTGGTTAATCTCAAAATCTCTAAATTATACAGTGACTTAGTTATTTTCGCTTACGATTTAAGGTTCTCTTAAAAATAGTATTTTTTTCATTATATTGATAAAAATAGCGCAATCAATCTGGCGAGCAAAAAAAAAGAAAAGAAAAGAATCTATGAGCAACATTTTTTACTTTGCGTACTTAGTCATAGACGTCTTAATATACATTTGCTCTTTAAGTATCTATAAGGATGTATGTATATATGTACATATGTGTTTGTATGCATGGCATATGCATCACGTGGTTAATTTTCCTTTCCAGATACACGGTCTGTTACATACAGAAAATTCGTAAAAATATAATAAATAGAAATATATTCAACTATCATAAAAACGCCGGCACTATTATCCTCGTCTGATTAATACCACTAAATATTGTGCGTGAATTCAAATTATACATAGTTTCTTTGCTCAACAACAATTCTCTCTCTTGAACATTTCCATAATAAGCATAATCATAAATTGTAGCAAAATCTGGTGATTCAGAAAAAAATGAATAGCTTTGTTTAGTTCATAGCGCAGACGAAGAATCATTAACGAATATGCTCATATGTGAACATACACATGCATACACATTTTTGTACATGCAATATCCTAGAGAGCATCCTAATAGCTCTGAACTGGTGCCCTTCTTGTGTAAACGGAACCTTGACTAGGTCGCGATCTCCTTCTCTTCTTTATCAAAAGAAATGGTAAAATTTATAGGGTCGACGTTGCCTCGCTGAATTCACTTTGCGAGAGTTTGTTACTAGTATTCAAACCATGCTTAGATGAGACCAAATCAAATTCAGTTGCTTTTAGTTGATGTATATTAGTATTTATTTTTGTTTGGTTTTTGAAATACTTCTTAATCTTCTTAAGTGCCACTTTAACTGGCTATAAGCTTTCAAGCTACTTCAAATATGCGCCCAATAATCCTTCTGGTAACCTAATGGTAAAGAAATATGTATGCAGGGTGTGACAAAAGTAATTTCATGATGTGAATGTGAGCACAAGCAGATAATTAGTTTAAATTAATCTGACCGATTTCCGTACCGTTGTTGTAAACTATAGTAAACTTTGTCACTTTTCATGAGCACGAATGTTAGCTTTTTTTCTGGTTAGCGTATCTGGTAAATTGCAGAGATGTCGTCAGACAAGGCCAGCCCTGTACTGCTCGTATGGCCGAGAATATTGCATCCGTGGCTGGGGATATCTGTGAGAGCCCACAAATATTAACCAGGCAACGGCCCACACAATTTGAAAAAGCTGAAGAGTTTACCTTATTGTTGTTCATCATCAACTGCTGGCCATCAAGTGAGGCTAACTTAATCGCAGGCTTTATTATTTAAACCTGGTACCATACATTGCTTGTGCCTCACAATGTACATTTGTATGTATGTATCAAATCTAAGGAACTTGCACTACATTTGGTATCGCGTTGAAAACTTAGAGGATTGAGCGATAATGCATTTAGCAACTAACCATTGGAGCTACTGCGTCGTTATATTCATTCTCCATGATTGTGCAGGGAATCTTGTTGAAGTGACCATCCTGGGTCGAATATATTAGGTGCGCAACTAAGTTCTCGCTGTTTGTCAATAGATGCCGCCAGCAGTGTGTGCTAGTCGATTCTAACATAACCTAAGCATCATAAACCAAGCTTAGACATTTGGTAAACAAACTGCTTCGACACATTAGTGATTTTGTTTTGGTATCATATACTTTTGGTTTTGTAAAAATGTCTGATTTTGTGCCGAATAATCGTCATTTGCGGGAGGTGTTAATTTTGCTCTTTCATTCGAAAAAAACGGAGGCTGAAGCGCATCGAGATCTACAAAAAGTTTATGGGGATGCTGCTTTAAGTGAAACAACGTGCGGAGATTGGTTCCGCCGCTTTAAAGACGGTGACTTGAATGTTGACGACCGTCCGCGTGAAGGAAGGCAAAAGCCTTCGAAGACGCTGAATTGGCGGCATTGCTCAATGAGGATCCGTGTCAAACGCAAGAAGAGCTTGCGTCAGTATTAGGAGTTACCCGTCAATCCATTTCCACGCGATTACATGCTTTAGGAATGATTCAGAAACAGGGGACTTGGGTTCCTTATGAGTTAAAACCAAGGGATGTTGAATGTCGGTTTTTCGCCTGTGAACAACTGCTCCACCGGCAAAAAAGGAAGGTTTATCTTCAAGTCGATGCTCATTTGTTTTTAGGGTTCCAAGGAAATTGTCCACAAGGAGCTCGTGCGAACGGGCCAAACCGTCAATGCTATTTTCTATCTTGGCACATTTGTCTTATTCGCCCTGAATACCGTGAAGGAGGAAGCTGCACCTTCTCATCGATCCACTCTTGTGACAGATTTTTTGACTAGAAATCGCATTTTAACCATCAATCACTCACCGTATTCGCCTAATATAGCTCCCTGTGACTTCTACCTATTCGGAAAATTGCATTTGGCCACGAAAGAAAAACGTTGAAGGACATTTCGGTCAACGATCTGAAACACTACTTCGAAAAGCGAAACAATTATCGGGGTCAGACTATTTTGAATAAATAAACCGGAAATTATCAGAACAAAGCTCCTGTCGTTTCTATTTTAGCTCAGTCTCGTTTATTTTGGACTTCATCAATACCAATTGATATTATTTATTAATTATTAGAAAAGTTTTATAAAGTTTTTATTTTTGATTTTATTAGAGAGAGAATATTATGTCGATTTTTACGTAGGTATGGTTTTATGTGGCTTTTTATTAGATGAGCAACACGCAGGCATACTTCTTGTGGCTATGAATAGAGGGTAAGGTATTAAATTTTTATTTTACTTTATTATTCACTATTTTCTCAAGAATATTGTTTTAAATTTTCAAGTTGATTGTAGCAAAATTTACGAAGTTATGAGTATCTCAGCTGCAGTTGCCCCAAGCCGGCTTTCTATATCTGCTCGACTTTAAAGCGTTTTTCTCGAACTTGTTATATCTGAAGCTCGTGTATACCATAAAATCAATATATTATATCTATCAATCTCAGATCTAATATGTATAAATCTATCTTTCAAAGTATACAGTATTTCTTCAAATAGGCTATGTAAGTTCAAAATTGGGGAACAGGTTTTGACAGGTGATATTACTAAATTGGGGCCCTATAAATTCAATGATATGTCGGTTTTGTCAGATTTACTCTGGTATTACAAAAAATTTATTTAAGCCGCTGGGAGCACATTTGGAAACAAAAACAACGATACAAAAAACAAATTTCAATACCTTTTCAATTAAATTTGTTAAAATTGTTAAATTCTAGCTTTTTTGTGAATAACTTTCTCAATTCTAAAGCTATTCCGCCAAAAATTTGCCCAGGACCCACTCCTTGTAAATATTTCGAACTCCGAATTCCGATGCCATTTCCCTAACTCCGCATACCGATTATTTCTTCAGAATCTGTAATGAAGGTTAAGGGGCCCTTGATAGCCGCATTGCTAAGAGTCATAGCATCAGCAAAATTTTTCTTAAAAAAATATTAATCCATACTTATTACTTATGTTTGCCTAAGGGCCTTCAATGCAGGCTGGTGACTTTTAGACTGGTTCAACTAAGCAGTCGTGCCCTAAAAGCCAACATTTATTTTTCACTTGTGTCAGCTTTCCCTACAGGATAAATACTAAGTACATATATGTAGCATGTTTCGGAATATATACCTACACATATACACACATAAATATGTATATATGCGTGTACATAATTGGCAGCATGCTTATGTCGTGCCACAACAATTTGCTGTTTCCGCTGAAATGACAAAGGGTGTAAAGCAAATAAAATTCAACCCCTCACTGTACTTCAGTCTGTGCTTTATTTCGCTTGTAAATATTCTTAGTGCTTCTAAACGCTTAAAAGTTATGGCGTTTGTCCATTTTGTGCTTTGATTCATGCACTCAAGTCGGCCAAGTGATGTCATCAACTGTAGCATTGTGAAGAAATATTCACACATACATACATACATTCAAACAGCAAAGATGTATAAATATTACAAAACTCTCAAGAGTTAAATTTATTTACTTGTCTATGTCTGTAAGCGAAGATACTATCAAGCTTTCAATGTAGCCACAAATAATTTTCTGCGATGATAAATTAGAAGCATTTGGCTGGCTTGTAGTAATTTTATTATGAATGGCCGACCGTTGGCCAGCGGAGAAAAATGCAATTTGAGGAGATGTACAAAAAAGTAATGTATGAATTTGTATTATATTTCATATGAGCTTAGGTTTTTATATGTGTTATTGTATGCCGTTGAATATTTTCCAACCGCATAGGCGCGAAGAAAGTTTTTTTTACTTAGTGAGATTTAAATTTTTCTGGCGCAATTTTTAAAGAATTGTACGCCTTTTAAGCCTAAACTCTGCTGCTAATTTTATTTATACATAAAAAGCTCGATTTTCGGAGGTATTTACAAATCGGTCCGGCTCACATAAGTCTTTATTGCTTTTTTTAACTTAATTTATTACATGCAATCTGTCATAAAAAATAACATTTAATATTATTTATAGCTACAATTATTTACAAGTCTTAATAGCTTTCCGAAATATAATATTTTAGCAGAAGTCGTAGAATATTATAAAGTCTATAACTTCCATAGAAAACCGGTACTCACTTTTTTTGCGCGGAAAGTGATGCACCCTAATGCATAGTTAGTTTTGCACACATACATATATACATAGAATATGTATGAGTAAACATGCGCGGAACCCTTTGATATAGAAAAAAATTGAAACATGCATGCAAAAAAAAAAATCAACGCGGGTTTTGAGCGACTTCAAACGTACACTTTATTAAACTCAAATTAAAGATTCGAATAAAATACGTACAAATTCATATTCTTTCAAGATTCACTATTTTTTGTTTTTTCAAATGGCTATCGCGGCTATCACTGGATGCATAGTGCTAAGGCTAACAATCTATTATACAGATTGTGAAAACTGGCCTCATTTAAATGTCTACCGTGGGCCCATCTACACGTTGCCATACGAGAATTAAAATGTTCACGGACCCGCTCACACGAATGCTGTGTTTCCGCTCTGAAATCGTTATTGGACTTTACTTCGGCACGTAGACTTTACTTTTCAAAAAACCCTGCAAAAAGTAGTCTCGTGGAGTTAGATCGCTTGATCTAGGTCACTAGTTTATGTCACCATTTGGCAACAATAATTAGATGATGAAGATTAGGTCACAATAATGCAATGTTTTCTCGTGTTGTGTGATTTGTGACTCCGTTCTGCTAAAAATAAAGATCGTCAAGCTCAGACCACAAAAAATCTTCAATCAGTTGTCTATAGCGATGTCCATAGACTGTAGTAGATCTTACATTTTCATCTTCAAAGAAAAGCAGGGCACTTCCCAAGAACCTACCCAAAAAGTACATTTTAGTAGATGAAATGATTTTTTGAGGATGTAAGAGGGTTTTAAAAATGCTGAGCTAGCTGCTATCAGTAATCTAATTCCTCAATTCCTCCCCTCACTGCCCAAAATAGAACTTTTTGGATTTTGTTGAATTCTCACATTTGCATATTTTTTCAGTACTATTTAATGCTACGGCTGGTCGTTCTTCTTGATTTTGTTCACATCATCATATTAACATGTGTGTCCTTGCCTTGTCTTATTAAGGGAACACAACACCTTTTCTGATGGCCAATTCTGGCCGTTTCTGGTCAATCAGTATCTGCAAACGGTTCAGTTGTTGACAGTTGAGATTTGAATTTAGTGTTTGGCCATACGGAAGCAACCCATAATAAATTATTGCATACAAGTCCCACAGTTTAAGCTGCTTCATCACGCTTTGACCACTATCGTTTGCGCATAATATTGTATTTGATCCATTTGTCATCCCTATCCAAAGTCCGTTTAAGAAATAGGTAGGTTGATTTCATTCCGTTTGGCCAAGGCTTCGCAGATGGAAGCTCGATCCTTCATGTTTTTTAGTGTTAATTGGTGTGGCACTCAGACATGGGCTGTTACAGTATCGGCACCACAAACAACAATCAGAATTTCAGCTGCATGGATTGCATTTTAGCCTTTATTAAAGAAAAACTATAAAATCTATCGAATTATCTATTTTTTGACTTCCAGTGTTAACACTCTGTGACCCACAACTGAATGAAATAAACAAAAAAACAGCAAACGATTTCTTTTCGTGTGAAATGTCACCTTGACATCAAACATAAACTTGAAATTGTTTGATTGACACTTTACGAGATATCGATAAAAAAACAGCAATTGAAAAAAAGTTAGTTTTGTTAATTTATTTTATTTTAGAAAATTATTATAAAGAATATTTTTTTTTACGAAGAATTGGTGGATAATCTTCTATAAGCTTTGTCTTCAAAATACTTTCGTACACATAAAGATACTCTTTATCCCCATTACTCCATCCCGAGTATTATTTAAAATCGATAACTGTCTCCCCATTTACGGCTGGCGTGTCAAACGGCATTTAAACTTTCTCAATGGCCTTTATTATTCAGCGGCCAGGCGAAGCCTCAACGCCTTTCCAACTTCTCCTATCAAGTGTGTTTTAGCTGAAGCTGGTCGTCCATCCATCACTGAAAGATGTTAAATAACCACTCTTAAACTCATAGCCAAACTTTCAAGCACCACAAATAAACTTCTCTTCAACACCTTTAAACCGCATCGCAGCATAATCGGTATTTAAAAATCTGGTCGGTCATTTGTCGGATCATCTACAACTACAGCAATCTCGGTATTTCTTTGCCGGCAACTTGCTCTAAAGTTAGTAGTACGAGTAAATGCCCTTGGGAACCTTTTCTTGCATCAATAAATGTCGATGTTCATGTCCTTCGTAAACTTAAAACAAATGCGGTAGTTTTTACACAACGTTTTGTGAAAAGAATTCATTCGCAGTCCTGCAAGGGGTGGGCATCGATTTTTTCCGGTGGTTCAAGACCTCACCCTAGCACAACTTTTGCTGTTGTAGAGAATGACGGAAATATCCAATAGTTGGCTGACTCCGAATAGCTCAATTTTTCCTGCCGAGCAATTGGCTATCCGCCAAGCGTCAGAGTATGCAACAAATAATAAGGGCTAATTCTTAATATAATATATACAGAGGGCCTGCCAGTCTGTATAGCGCTAGAAAATATCTTTAGTGGTAATCAGATCGTTTGTCGAATCAGAGATAGATTAATAAAATATCCTAACGAAATAAAGCTTCTATGGATGCCTCGCCACATAGGCATCCCTTGTAATGTAAAAGTCGATTCAGCAGCCAAAAATGCTTATTACTACCCCTCCATCGCTTTCGGCGCATTCTCTTCGAATGACATTCTTAAAATTATTAACCTCCATTCGTTCCACTTGAAAAAAGTTCATTGAAAGTTGATGAAAATTTTTTCCGACTTGTTTGATCAACTTTCTCTAGCTTAATTTGGTCATTGCACTTTTCTCAGTTTTTGTGCCTCTTTCACGCGTGGCATCTTTGGTGGTATTTCTGATACTTGTCACTAAAGATGCTTTGTATTGTGATTTCGTTAATACTTGTGCTTCTGATTGCTTACGTCTGGTGCTGGTAGTCTCTTTCAGCTGAGCCGGTGGAGAGACCTCCCATGGCATAATGAAATTTACCGGGGCTGCGCTACTTGTGCTCGCAAACGGTTTTTCTGCATTTTTTTCTTCTCTGCATTGCTATCTTCTTGCTGACTGTCGTGGTTTTGGGATACAAAATCACTTTCGTGGAAAACGTTTTCATCAAATGGATAAATACCAGTGCATTTGAACTCATTTAGTGTTATCTGAGCCGTTTGAAATTTTAGGTAAGCTTTAGCAAAAAGTTCTATGACATCGAATTGTGCCACTTTTCAGCTTTGTTCTCGCTTAAACCGCTTTATATCTTCATTATAGTAGTAGGTCTTAAGAGGACCCATAAAGACTATAGCTAATGGTGCATTTTGTGCGTACAATGCGGAGGCGGCGATAAAATAATTACGTAATTTTCGCGAGCCTCATTCAGAACTTCCAATATTTCTCATATGACTGTAGTGCATCTAAAATTAGTCGAGTTGTCGTTTGACGAATTTGTGCACCGCAAAAAATTATAAAACCACATGGAAAATATTGGAATTTGTATCTATCCAGATATGTGACAAGCAGCCAGTCTCATCTATCCCATTATTTTAATACAGAAAATGAGTTTTCTATTTAAAAGGCAAGCGAACGAATATCACTACGAGTGATTCTACATCTCAGATTAATACCGATCTTCGTCCCAATGGCGTAACTACAGGGTCAGGCACTCGAAGCGTAATCAATTAAAAATGCCATAAATTTAGTTTGGAAAACTACTTTTATTCAATTCAAAGTAAAAAATGTGTGAAAATAGTACAAAATTAAGAATCTATTTACTTTTGCTCGATATGACCACCTTTTGCTTTGACTATGGCCTTGAGATGGTCCAGAAACGAATCACAAGCTGCCCGAATGTGACTTGCAGGTATTTTGGCCCACTCGCGGACAATGGCTTTTTTTAGCGCCTCGAGACTGGTGAATCTCTTAGTTCGGACCTTGCTCTCCGAAATGGCCAAAAGAGAATAGTCCATCGTATTCGCGTCTAGTGAATTTGAGAGCCATTGTGTGGACGTTATGAAGTTCGTCCATTCTTGGTTCACTCGAGCTTTGTGAGACGGTGCACAGTCCTGTTGAAACATCCATGGTCTGCCACCGAAATGTTTGTAGAAAATATGCTAGTATTTCGCTTTAGTCACCCTTATCACAATACCCTAACTTACTCTAAGTCATTTTGTAATCAATTCATTAAGCATCGAAGGCCCTAGCAGCCAGTGTGCTAAATAAGTTAAGGCTTTATT
This sequence comes from Anastrepha obliqua, assembly GCF_027943255.1. Classification (NCBI taxonomy): domain Eukaryota; kingdom Metazoa; phylum Arthropoda; class Insecta; order Diptera; family Tephritidae; genus Anastrepha; species Anastrepha obliqua. Next base: position 40,187,288 of record NC_072895.1, read on the forward strand.
GTATATATCCCCTACAAATAATAATGATAATAAAGTGAATTAAAGTAAAGTAAACCCTACAGTGGCATTTTTGGGGCTTGACTTTAGTTGCATGGGGTTATCCAAAGTTAAGCGAAATTAGCTGCATCTAATTTTTTGCTAAGTCTTTGCTAGTTCTTGTCAGGCTTTTGCAATTTGTTAACTTACGAACTTCATTCTGACCTCAACATATACATACACATGTACGCACATACTCCCATATGTATACACTTATATATGTATGCGTATTTGCGGATCTATTCAATCAAGCCACTTTTTTTACTTCCTTGTTATAGTTGCTATTGTCCACCCTAAATATACATACGCATGTAAATAAAAAAATTCTTATTTTGCTGACTTTCAGGGTAACTTCTGTCATGCAACTGCAATTTGTGCTTTATTGTTTTGACTGCCACAAAGTCCGTAAGTGTTGAGGAGGCATCGATTACGGTGGCACGAATAACTAAACAACTAAATAAATATACAAACCTAGCACAACAGAGAGAACTGACACGTTCCAACCATCCATTGTCCACTAAGTACTAAATAAGCACACACACACACATAAGTAATGTAAGCAAAAAGTCTGCCAGTCTGGTCGCCGCTGTCAGAATATGGTACCCCGGGCAACGGCTGTCAAAACAATCGAACCCACACTTTTTATTTAGTTATACTATAAGCTGGTGGTGCTTACTTGCTGTATTGTTTTTGTTTTTGTTTATGTTTAATATGTATGCTGACTTGGGACTGCCACAAAGTGCAAACAAACAAGTTCAAGACTAATTTAATGCATGCAAATGCGGCATATGCCAGACCATGAAGTGCATTTGCGGAACGTCAGAATGTATGGCTAAGAAGAAGTGCAGCAGACGGTTTCCAGACTCAGTTGGAGCAAGAGTGCTACTAGCGGTGGTGGTATTGGTATTGGATTACCAGTGCAAGTTACTTCTTGGAGTAGACATTTTGCTTACGCCTTTTGACAGTTTCAGTTTCACTTTCTGCTGATGCAGTGACAAATATACTTGCATATTGCACATACGTTTTTATTTTCATACATACATACATACATATCTACATACTCGTATAATCCATATAGATTTGTATGCTTTTTTGCTTATGAAGTCCGCCTATATCTTGATCAGGCCGTTAATAACCGAGTTAGCAGCAACCAACAACGCGTGCGATTTTTATGACCGCCCAGACTCGGTCACACCCAGTAGAGAAGAATTGTGTCTATTGAAGTGCAGTACTAGTTTCAAACTGAGTAGATGCCATTCAACAATCTTCACTATCGATGAGAGAATTCATGCAGCTAACAGATGGTATGCGTCACCAACGAAACTCTTGAAATCGAAACTATACTAAACAGACAATGCAAATTGATTCTGTACAAAATCACCATTAAACCAGTCTTCCGCTATGGAGCTGAGTCGTGGACGCTAATTGAAGTAGGTAAAGCAAAACTGCAACCTTTCGAACGAAAAATACTGAGAAAAATTTTGGAGCAATCAAAAATCACGTCGGGTGGCGTATAAAGTGGAACGACGTGCAGAAGAAAATTGTAGAAGCCAGAGCGTTCAGCACTAGAGCAAGAAGAACATCGAGAACAAGAGGAGGACATAAATAAACTGGGATAAGCAATAGGAGGAAAGTCGCAAGCTACATTTCCACCCATAACAAAATTGCAGTTAACTGGGCTCTGTTATGTTACAGAAATGTCTATAATTTCCAACACAATAGAATTGATAGCATAACCTAAAAAGCTTTGAGGTTTGCAGATCATAAATATCAACAGAGAATGTTAATAAAATTTTTAATTTTTTTTTAATTTAATTCTGGTTAAAAAGTGCAGGGTTTTGATGAAATTTTGAAAAGTTTGAAGCTTTGCGTTATATGGTTCTTGTTGTAGAATGACCTATATTTTTTTACAAAAAGTAATAGTGTGTTAATAATTTTGCAATGGTTGCTTATGAGAAGAAATGGTCGGGGTTTGAATTAATAGTGGTTAGGGCAAGTACATTTTATAGATTTAGTAGATCAGTGATCAATCTTAAGATCTGTTGCTCGGGCAGCGACTCTACCCCATAAGACATAAAAAATGTTGAGAAAGAACTGAATTGCTTAAACTTTACATTAAATTCCAATAACTTAGTTCTAAGCCTAGAACGTTTTGCCACGTTGAAGATTTGAAGGCGTTGTAAAGGCTAGAGTTTTTTAACATATTATATATTGGAAATAATTAAAGCAATAATTCAATGAATATACTTGCTCCGCATAATAAGAATACCCAACAAAAAGGTTTGATATACCAGGATCACGATAGATAGTGGTCACCATAACTGCGGGCTCAAATATGGGCAATGACACTGGATCGTGAGTGTACTCGGAACAATTATCCCTAAATTGCTCCTTTACACTCCCTGACCGTGTAGCTGAGATCTGCGCTACAGACAAAATAGCAAAAACGATAAGACTAATGGACTTAACTCCGCTAAACCTGGCAGGAGGTCGCTCTCGCTTAGCCAACAACACAACTCCACACTTTGTTGGATGCCCGGCCACTCTGAAATGGAGGGAAATGAAAGCGCAAATGAGTGCGAAAGGAAAGGCGCTGAGTTTCCCCTTCAACGAGTGGTAAAGGACAAAAGCATTCCTCTGAACGAGTGACTTGAGTGTGATCACGGGAACAAATAGAAGGTGGTCTCTGGCTACTAAGTGCAGGCTCTGCAAAGCCTGGGAAATTTGCAAATGTCTCACTAAAGGGACCAGTTACCTAACAGATGTGAAGGATTTAAGCAACTTAGTTAGGAGATGGAAATCAAATGCAGGTATTAAAATGTGTCTTAGCACCATCGAGTGTTTTGTCTTAAACAAGCAACTTGGCTAACCTAACCTAACCTACCTGCTCCCCAAAGACATTCAGTTAACAATTGAAAATTCATAAAATGCAGAAATGAAATGAGAAGAAAGTGGACTAGTCAAGGTTCGGAATTTGTTTACCAAAAGATCTGCAGTTTGAAAGTAATGGATTTCCCTGTAGGTACGATCTCTTCTTTACATGTTTTTGCCAATGTGTCTATGCAATAACAGCACCCGACTGTGCTTACTAGTCGCGAGTTGGAATTTGGTTGGCCTACCAGCGCGAGCACACCAACCACACACACACACATATATAGGCCACTCACTACTCACTACTCACTGTCATTTATTTATTTGATTTTTTGTACTCATGGAATTAACGCAAATTCTGGCTTTCAGACAGTTCTAGTGCGGATTGCTTTAATTCACGCGCACTGCATTATCATAAACACCACCCACATAAACCGTACGTGCACACATATTCACATACAGATGTACATACGAGTATATCTACTCCTAACATTTGCATTTGAATTTACGTTTTTTTGTTTTTGGGCTTTGTTTTTTAGCTGCGTGTTAGTCATGTGTGCAGTTGGTTCTTTTTTCTGACTGGCTGCCATCCACCCACAACGAAGCTCGTAAAAATGATTTTTGCAACGACCACCAGAAATGCAAAGTAGCTGATCATAAAGTGAATTAATGAAATTATTAATCACTTGAAGTCGTAAAAAATGTGTATGAGTATAACTTGAATCTGTGACAATGACTTGATTTGTAAGTGAACTCGTTTACAGATTTGCAAAAATGGCCGATTGTAAGTTGCAAATTTGAAAATTAAGGCATTCGATGGAAACGAGCCAGACTTTTGTACACTTGAAATCAGGCAGAAAAGCTAAATTAATTTTTCTAACGAAACGTTGAAATCTGGATGTTGCAAGAAAATATATAAATGCAGAAATAACATATTAACAAGTTGGAGCCTTGAACTCCACTTGAATTTAATTAGTAATATAATATTTTTGAAAAACCAAAAAAGTGACTTTGAAATTTCGTCGAAAATACTACATTTTTAGCTGTAGGAACAAGTGGATGGGAAAGAAAACGTAACATAAGAAATAGAGTGGCTCGATGTTATATTAAGTGATGCAAGTATCTTGGGTATTGTTGTAATTTATTGTAGAAATTGTTTTATTTGTAAGTTTAAGTATTTATAATAAGACGTAAACTGAAAAAATGTAGTAGTTTTGATATGTTGAAAAATTTCGGTATAAGGTCTCTTTAAAGTGGAATATCTGTGGTTCTTTTTGACTTTCTGACACTTTTTTAAATTTATTAGGATAAAATAAGTTTCATTTTTTTTGTGAAATTTTAGTTTTTGCTCTAGTCACACACCTCTTTATATTTAAAATTTTTTTTAATAACACCCGAGAATATGCTCAGTAATATCTGGAGTTTTTGGAACGGGATTCCCATAAGTTTTGAAGTTATATTGTTTGGGGAAAAAGAAATCCATTATTTTCTCGTTAGATGGCTATAGTGATCGATATCACGTAAAGTATCGATCAAACAGTTCAAAGTTTATGGTCGTTGTCAAGGTCACATTTTCCAATAAAAAAAATCTTGTGCTGTTTTTTGCTTGTTCCATTCAGCGTCTTAACAATGAAAGTCAACAAAGAAAAATTCGGAAAGTTTTACAGTTTTTCTTTGAAAAAGGCGAAAATGGCAAGCCAGGTCGCTGAAATTGTGCATGGCGTCTACGGTGTCGATACTGTAACAGTAACGTGCAATTTTGGTTTCGTCGATTCCGTTCAAGCTTTTTTGATGCTAAAGAAAATGTCGATAATGTCGATAAAATTACGGAAAAAATCGAGGTTGACCGGCATGCTAGTAGTCATAGCAACGCTTTGGAGCTAAAAAGTGACCAAAATTGAATGCAAAAATAATTTATTTTTCCCCAATCTAATATTTATAATCCTATTTCTTTTATATTGATTTCTTTGCAATTCCCGTACTGCTTTATTGTTAAGTTTGAATTTTGTAGCTGGTTTTATATGCACGTCGCAAGTTTTTGTTATGGCCCTATCTAATGAAACTGAAATAGTAAAAAGCGTCTATCCTATAGCAATTGGGCTAACATTTTTTTCTTCCAAATATCAGATTACTTCAAAAACATAAAAAATGCATATACTCTCGACCAAAGTGGCACCCCAGGTGGTGGCGGGCACTCACCGTCAGTCAGCTTCTATCCGCCCAAGAGAGGTGGCCACTTAAGGGGAGGGTAGCCTATTTTTAGAACTTTTTTAGTTTTTTAATGAATTTAATACTATTTCTTTCTTGATTGATTGTATACTATCATTCAGATTGATATATGACACTATCATTCAAACAAAACCGTGCATGCATTTTTTCAAAAGTGCACATTTCCTTTATGTGACGTGAGTTTTTTGTTTTTTAACTATTTAGCAGATGGTTTTCCAATTTTTTTTACCACTTCGAAAGCACTAAAGTCTTTGTTCCCACACATCCATTTTGATGGAATAATCTCTTTATTTTTGTCGATGAATGCAGCCTGTGTTTTTTTTTTGTTCAATTTTGAACCTAATAAGGAGGGTCGGACTCATTTATTTTCAAATTTCATACAGCGACTCGGTGATGACATCATAAAAAATGTACTGAATTAAGTATTTTTTATTTGGAATAATTATGTTGCCAAGATTTGATTAGTAAAACTTACCCACTGGCTAATGCCCGAACAGACTTCGCAAGCGTTAATAAAGTCACTGCGCAAACCAAACTAGCTCAAAGCTGCACTTGAATTTGGTATCTCCGCAAAAGTAGTCCGGCTACGCAAAATGACATTGCTCAACACCAGCAGCGCCGTCAGAATTGGGAAGGGCCTCTCCGAGCCGTTTGATACCAAACGAGATTTCAGACAGGGTGACTCGCTGTCGTGTGACTTCTTTAACCTGATGAACCTGGAAAGGATCGTTCGAGAACTTAATCGCTCAGGCACAATTTTTTTTAAGAGCGTACAATTGTTGGCGTATGCCCATGATATTAACATCATCGACCTTAAATAGAGGTATTTGTGTAAATTTTATGAAAAATAATTGTTCGCGTCCGGTGAAGAGAGTGTCGTCTTAAGAGAGAGTAATTTGTTCCGTTTGTTTGTTTATATTTAAAACTTGGTATAGGAAAAAATGCTCCCTTGCCCGTCTAATAAAGGAGTCCGTTAGGGGAGGTTTCACTGTATATATAATTGGCGCTTGCACCCTCGTTGGGTGTTTGGGTGAGCTCCTACTCCTATTTGTGGTGTGCGTCTTGATTTTGTTCAACATATGGCTGGACCTACAGTTTTAAGTCGACCACGAACGGCAAATGTTTTTTGTGAGGAGCTTTGTTGTTTTTGTTTTTGGGGTATTAGGTGTCGCATATGAACGTGCGACATGGCACTCAATGCGTTAAAGAATACCCTTTAAGCTTAAAAAAACTGTTCGGAAAAAATGGGAATACATTTATTTCCATTTTATATACAATAATTTATAGTAACATATTTTACCAAACGTTTCATAACATCCAGCGTGAGCACAACTGCCTCTAAGCAACAACTTATTGCGCTTACAAGAATTACTTTGCCACGAAGTCCCCGTTCTAATTAATTCTACGCTTAAGTACTCGTTTGTACAAACCAAAGCTATGTAAGCATTGCGAGCTACGCATACCAAGTACATACTCGCATAAAAGTATTCGTACAAATATGAGTATTTGACATGTAGGCATCTCAATTCCCCCAGCACACCACACGTTCTCCGAAAATGGCAATGGCGCTTCAAACTGTCCAAAGCAACGATGCGCTGATGTGTTTCAGCCACTTCCGTGAATTGGATACCGCTGGCATGACAATAAACTGACACTCAACTATCGCTCACAACAAAAGAAAAAAAACCACACAAAGTAAACAATTACAGATAGCGCACCGACAGCCGCCGATGCATCCAAAAAGAATCTGGGTGGAAAGAAAGACAAACAAAACACGAAATCAAAAGCTTGAGCAGCACTTTGGTCGCGTGCGCGCATGCGTATTGGCGCTCACTATACCTCGTACATACCTACTAGTTTTACAATGCTTAACACACAAAGCGTGGCGCAGCCGACATGTGGCGCGCGAATTGTCGATTGCCGCACAATGTGAACACAATCGATCAAACAGACTTCCCTGTATGTCAATTGCCAAGAGCGGCATGCGTGGGGCACCACAAACGCCACAGGTATGAAATTTTCTACAACGCTATTGCTGCGTCGCGTATTCGCTCAATGGGCTTTGCAGCTGGCCGTATATGAGTATCTACATATGTGCATATGTAGGCTCTGGCCACACGCATACATACATACATATTTATCGCCCGTTGGCGCAGCGATCACTAAATATGGTCCGATTAATTGGTGCTATCATTGGAATGTCATAATAATCATGCACGCATGCACATACGTATGCACAAAGGAGCTTCGTTGCACCACGGCGTACATCGCCTTGCGTACACAGGGGAACGCACAAGCGCATTTGAGACCGAGCCAGTGGCGCCAGTCAAAGCCAAATTGGGCAAAAGACATGCGCTAAAAATTCAATGCCACAATAGCTGTAATCTTTGTTATGTAGCGTACTCGTTTATCAGTATATGCACACATAAATATGTACATATGTATATCAAAGATTGTACGAATACACACATATGAATACACACAGGCACTTGCTATGTAGCACGCGGAATGATAGTTATTGGGATTGAAAGCTGATAGGTAAGCATCTATGCGACTGGCAATTGCAGTTGTTAATGAATTTCAGAAGAAATTGAATTATAAGTGAGATCCATATTGGTGCAATGCAGTCTTATGATATGATATGATTTCTGCTTTGTTCGTGAAGGACAAATACATACAGCTATTTTCAAAATAATAGAAATGCCCATGCCAACTACATTCAATCACAATTTTTCAGCTTGTAAGAACATGTACGCAAAGCATTTTTCTAGCGGTACTTCTAACGGGGCTCACCAAGTAATATATGAAGCATTATCTTCAGGTAGTTAAATAAAAAATGAATAAATAAGTGGCGCGTACACTTCTGTTAGGTGTGTGCGCCTTGATGTTGGAGGGACCTACAGTTATTTTTAAGCCGTCTCCGAACGGAAAATGTTTTTTTATGAGGAGCATTTTTCATGACAGAAAGACACTCGGGGTCTTACCATTGCCTGCCGAGGAGCGCCCGCTATTAGAAAAACATTTTTTCTATTTTTTGGTTTTTCATTCACGGAAATTCGTGCTTCCTACCTACTTCCAAATGCTACTCACACACCAATCCATTTGGCTAAGGCGATCGCTTGAGGTTGCTTTGAAAGTAGTTTCACAAATTCATTTCTGTGTGAGACTTGCTTCTGTGCTATTCAAAAAAATAGGTGTGCCAGTTAAATTCTATTTAAAAAAATGATTATTTAACATTTTGTTTAGAAAACTGGAAAGCAAATATGAACAACTAAATTAGATAGGAATGAGCAAAATTTAAATATTTCGCTTTGCCTTTACTTTCGAAGAAAACACTGCAGCGATGAAGAGCTTCAAATCATTGTAAAGAAAAAAACATAAAGAAAAAAATTTAAAAAATAAACTAAATACTCTTTTGCTCTGATCAAATTTTAAGCGAATGCCTTGTCGTTTAAAGATACACCCGAAAAAAGTGGTCGCAAATGCAAAACAACCAAAAAATGGACACGAAAAATATTGGGCGTGCTAAAAACATTGTAACATAAAATTTGTATAAGCTATAGAAAAAACTTTTATTATATTTTATTTTATTTTATTTTATTTTCTCATATCAATTCTCTTTGCTATATGTAATATGGCGAAATTTAGATTTGACTTATTAAGCGATGGTTATTAGTTTTTATTACGGTATATGCGGCTCTCTGCCAATTATTGCCTAATATTTTTGAATAGGTCGCAAATGTGTATAGTTCCGCGAGTTGTGGACCTTTTGAACAATATTTACTCCATGGTTTTGATACCATTCCACGGCAAAACATCTTTAATGGCACGATGCTAAATCGGGCACCGAACGTTTTTGCAAACCCTCCGTATAAATTTCTGGATTTATAGTGCCAGTAGTTATGAAAGTTTTGCTTTTCATAACACATTGACAGTTGGCTTGCCAAGCCGAATATTTTTTTGGGAACTTGCCAAACATTTTTTGCTTAAAGGCCGTATAAAACTCAGGTATAAAACTCAGCGCCCAGAATCTGCTTAAAGTCTGGTTTGACGTATGTTTCATCGTCCATAACCACACTGCCATATTTATGGATTTCTTGACTTTATTACTTTCACGCACGTGCTTTGGTACTCTTATTTGGTTTATCATTTCGATTGGGTTTTACAATCTATTTACATATATAATCGTAAACCTTCACTTTTGCGCATTTTTTGGACCCAACCTTTCGACGTATTGGCGTGTTTCAAAGCATCTCGAAGTAAACGGCATGTTGTTTTTGCAATAATCACACCACTCCTTTGGGTTGTGACTGCAATACAAATCCCACTTTCAGACCTTCGTTTACCCGACAAGGTTTCAATCAACTTTTTTAACACATAATTTACCATACTTTTCCGACTATTTAAAGTTTTTGCTATGGCATTGTGCGACCATTTTCTGCTTTTTGCGTACAATTTTCTCCGCAAGCTCACACTAAACGAAACATATTTTGAATACGTAGAATACGTAAAAGTTATGAAAAGTGAATACGTCAATTAAGGAGTCCTGGTGGTCTAGAATTTTCAAAAACTCGATTTTTTTCTTTGATATTTCGAAAGTATAGGCCTTTAAGAATATACTGTTAAATTTTGAAAGGATATTCCCAGTATTATCGATTCAACAGCCGTTTTAGCAGGTAGAGTCAGATTCGTCACGTGGCGGCATCAATAGTCGTATTTAAATGGTCAAAACTTTAAACTCAGTTATTTCAAAACTACTTTTTTTGGTCTAGTGTTGTCAAAAAAAAAATATTCAACCGAATCGTCTGAAATTTTAATTCAATTCGCAATTTTTTAACTTATTAATATTACAAAAATTTAATTTCTTTTTTCAATTTTGTATGTAAAAGAAATGAAATAAAAATCCTAAAAACAATTAAATATCGTTCTTAATTTTTTTAATTGTAAAAAAAATTCCTGAAAATACCTAAATTTTTTAGCTCTAGACCACCGTGACCCCTTAATAATAACAACAAGCACAAAGTGTACTAAATACAATCGACTAGTTTTTTTCGTGCACACTCTTTATAAATACTTCAAGTCTCTACAAAGTAATCTACAGCGTCATATGTAGAAATAGAAAAACGTTTCGATCTTCATGTAAGTGACGTAACAGTTCGTAGACGCGTGTTGGAGCACAAATTATATGCATTAATACAGGGTGATCAGACTGGAGGCACTTTTCCAATTCGGTGTGTTTTTGTATATCGAGGAAGTAAGTCTGGGCAGTAGCTCCGTAGTCCGTAGTTCGTCGTCCGCGAAATGCTGAATATAATCCCCAATACAAGGCCAAGACCGTCAATAATGACGGTGTGAAAGTAAGGATATGGAGAAGTTTTACTTACAGTGGCGTTGATAAAAAAATAATGGATCAGCAGGTGTATGTGAGAATTTTAGAAAATGCAATGTTGCCATACGCTGAATCGAATATGCCATTGAATTGGTTGTTACAGCAAGATAACAACTCAAAACACACAAGTAAATAAAGTTTCGGGTCAAGGGACTTGAGGTCATCTGACTTCAACCCTATAGAAAATCTATAGGCGGGCGTAAAAAGTTGCCGATTGTAAGTCATCAAACTCCATAGATCTATGGAACATAGTGCAGCATGAAAGCAAATCTCACTGAAAAGGTGTCGTGATCATCAATTCCATGCGACGCAGATGTGCAGAAGTAATAAGAAATCGTAATTATTCAACTAAATATTAGGAAAACTAACGTAAATAGCTAAATAAAATACTTAGTTAAATTTTGTTTTATTATTTGATTTATTGAGTCTTGTGTTACAGTCCTATTCTTTTGAACTGTGGATTATTGAGTTTTTATATTAAAATATTTATTTTTCTTAATATTAATAAAAAAGTTTAAATGTGTGGAGAGGCTGTATGAAATTAACAGTTTGTTACTGAATAAAATTGTATTCTATTTTTCAATAAATACAACTTTTTGTTTTTCATATTATTTTGAACACAACTGTACATATGCAAAAGGGTCGATCAGTAAGTGCTTCTGTTAGCACCGCTGATGAAGTTTACAACTTTCATTTTTTCATCTAATATCCACATAAGTCCTCACGCCACTTCCGTTCACTTTTACAAAAACAAATTGTTAAACTTTTCAAAGTATAGTCAACAACGTTTTGAAATTAATAAATGTTCCTTTGAAAATGGATCTTCAAATCATAGAACGCATAAAAAATTACGTGTAACAGTCCGCACAACCAAGTGGGGCTTTTAGGGTTTAAACAAATTTAAGAAAATATCATAAATTTTGTTTGTAATAACTTAGAAAAATTTGAGGAAGTTCAGATGGAATTTGGAATCTTTGGAAAAAGGGTCTTTCAAAAGGGATGCATAAATGCCTGTGGTGAATAATTCCTAGACGGTACATTTTTATGTCATCTTTGACATTTGTCAAGTAGACAGTATTAGAATTTTACACGACAGATGAAATAAGCTACTAAGGCAGCAAGGTGCCCACATGTGAAAACGGGACAAAGTCAAAACAGAAATTTGACAGATGTTAACACACTTTTTGTAGGAGTTGTAGATGTGGAGTTAGTGCCAACTGAAGTTTGAAGTTGTGCTATGGACTGTTGCTTTCTGTTGCATATGTGAAAGTAACATTTTAGCGGCGTCCTCAATGTGGGGATGAAAGATTTGCGAGAATTTGTTGTCGCGCATTCAGAGCAGCGGCTGCGTGAGTCGAGTAGTCAATGATTTGGAAGTTTGCGTATGACTCAGTTAGGTAGTAACCCATTCGCAACAATTTAATGTATTTTCTACTAAACGGCTACATCTTAGCCTTTTGGGGTGAGGTAGGGCTCAAAACGCCTTCGCACTTACAGCGACAGTCGTCTACTGCATTGACTGGTGTGGCCACTAAAACAATCTCTCCCCCTCCTCCTCTTCTGGGGAGACCCCCTCCCTGGAACTACTTTCTGCATTACTTCGGAAGGCCTCAGAAAGGCGTCCATGGAATGGACCTGGGTCCACCATATTTGTAGCCAGCTTCATGCTAGTCTTCATGTCTCTGTCTGTGAGGCTTCGCTTTGTTGTACTGAGTTGAGACCCATCTTTTTCAATGTATCTTTTCATCGCATTCCAGCTGTTCTCGCGTTCTAGCATTTTGCTGTTTACAGGGTCATAAATTTAGTTTGGAAAATTAATTTTATTCAATTCAAAGTAAAAATATGAAAATAACATTAAATTAAGAATTAATTTACTTTTGCTCGATATGACCACCTTTTGCCTTGACTATGGCCTTGAGACGGTCCAGAAACGAATCACAAGCTGCCCGAATGTGACTTGTAGGTAGTTTGGCCCACTCGCGGACAACGGCTTTTTTCAGCTCCTCGAGACTGGTGAATCTTTTAGTTCAGGCTTAGCTCTCCAAAATGGCCCAAAGAGGATAATCCATCGCATTCGCGTCTGGTGAACTTGAGAGCCATTGTGTGGACGTTATGACGTTTGGGACGTTGTTTTTTTTACCCATTTTCGGTTCACACGAGCTTTGTGAGACGGTGCCAAGACCTGTTGAAACATCCATGGTTTGGGACTGAAATGTTTGTCTGCCCACGGCTTCAAAGTAACCTCCAGAATACTTTCCCGATAATATTTCGCATTTACCTTGACGCCAGGCTCGATGAAAACGATGGGAGAGCGCCCAACTGCGGTTACAGCGGCTCAAACCATTACCTGTGGCGGGTGATGCCTCCTGGTAGTCAATCGCTGACTCAAATTCTCGTATGAACGGCTGGTCAAATAAACCTAATCGTTTTGAGCGTTTACGAATTGTTCAATTTAAAAAAATTTCCCGTCAAAAAACACAATGTTTGGAAATTGACCGCTTACAGCCAAGCGAAGCAACTCCTTCACTCTCTCAAATCTGACTTGTTGCAGCTTTGGTGTGAGATCATGCGCCTTTTGGATCTTGTAAGGCTTGTCTTTGAGATCGTTTTTCAGTATGCGGCATATGATACGGTCACATATTTTCAGTCTTTTCGTCATTTGATTGACACTTCGTCGGGGATTTCGCTCAAGTCGCTTCTTCACTTTTTGAACCATTTCACGGGACTTTGCAGTCTTTTGATGACCACCCAGGGCCATCATCGCTCGACCCCGTCATCGCTCGGGGCATCGAAATATATGCACCTGGGATTGCTTACCTTACACATGCAGTACAGGTATTTCCATTTGTGTAAATTGAGATTGGCAGAAACTCAACCCTCAGGCCGCAAAGACGTCAGACGCGTTCAGATAACGATAAGTCGAAAATCATGCACATCGTTGCACTTAATACATCTCATCATCATACAGAAGGCAGTATACTTACGATGATTTTCCTAAGTGTATCCAATCGTATTTTTCTTTTACTGAAGACAACAATACTTAGTACTAATACTTTTAGCAGGATTGGCGGATAATCCATTCTAACTCCATCCATTGCGGTTTAGAAATAAATACTTTGTAACAAGGCCTCAACGAACTCAACTAACTACTTATTAAAATTAGCATTAAAGCAAAACACTTTTATTATCAAATAAAAATCACACAAAAAATTATTTTTATAACTCAAATATTCTATTAGCCAATACCGATTCGCATAAATTTAACACCATAAAGTGTTTATTCAACTAACTTTATTTTGTATTGCATGCGTTGAAATTACAATGTATGAGTGTGTATGTATGTCTATACGTATGCATACTTGATATGAGTATAATTGGCGTAGACATCCTTTGCTCGATATATGGCCCTGGTTCGCCTACAATTTGTGGTGACGTTTGGCCGTGGAGAGCCTGACAGCTTCATGCAGGCGGTGTTGACAATTTATATAAGAAACTCTAGACAGCTACGAGGAAGAATTGTTTTTCTATGATTTGATGTTTCATGTAAACAGCGGGGCTCGAACGCCGGACTAACCGTTTGGTGGTGGCATATAAATATAAAGAAACAAATAAAAATATTCGAAAACCAGTCAAATCCCAAACGTGAGAAGTGCAAGTCGAGGTAGTAGGTAACAATGCCACACATTTTCTCTACAAATGTCATCGCAACAAATGAAATGGGTAGGAAAATAATAATAAAAGTGGAATAAAAATAATTTGTTAATAAGTAATGACAAAAACAAAAAAAAAACAAAAACAATAAAAAATATTAAGTTTTCGCTTCATAAAAATCTGTAATATACTGTCGCAAATTTATGGCTTTTCGCCTAGCACACAAATGTGACGCTGACTATGGTTGCTGTTGTACTTTGTTGCTATAATATGTTTTTGTTTCTTTTTGTATTTTTTTTTTTTTTGTGCTGTAGTACTACTTCGCTATTCTTGGCTTACAGCGTTTTTACAAAAAGCCAGGAAAATATAAAAATAAAATCACAAATTCACAGTCGTATTATATGGATACTTTGGAGTTTACAACTCGCAAAAATACGAAAACAGAGAAAAAAAAGAAACAGTAAATATTGAGATTTATGAGCAGCATAAATTACAGACATACGTATTACTTTAAATGTAACTGCAAATATTTATATGTTTGTATGTTAGGTTTAGACCAGGCGTATGCAAGGTGGCGCAAATTTCTTTTTCCTTGTCCACCCCGCTTGGGAGCATAGGGCCTCGACAAGACTCTTCCATCGTAAACAATTCTGGGCTGTTGTTTTTGCGTGGTCCCATGTAATGTCGGCATCTTTTTGTGATGCTATCTGGTGGTTTTCTAGGGGTGTAACCTATCCATTCTCTGTGTTTGATTTGCCACAGGATGGGCTCCTCCGCGTCGTTGTTGACGGTGTTCGACTTTGAATATTCTACAGATGAGGCGGTTTGTTGACGCAAGGTTGTAGCCTCTATGTGGAAGTCTTAAGGACCAGCCATCTTTAATCTCCGCATAACAATACTGACTTCACACAAGAGCTGAATATTCGCAGTTCGGGACGCCTAGAGATTTACGAACTCGCCCACATTGTACGCATTTGCCCTACATCGCCCTTGCTTTGTTTAACCTGTAGTTTACATCTTCATCTGCTCCGCCGACTTCTGTGAGAGTGCAGCCGAGGTAGCAGAAACTTTCGACAAATTCCACCGGTATATGTCTTATTTTATTGTGGTTGAATTTCATAGCCTGGCTATGCTGGCCTCCAGTCCGACAGTACGTACCAGAGTGACTAGTTTATCCGCCTTCGCTTGGATGTGAGAGATCTGTTGAAACTCCATTTAATGACTCTTTCGTGCAGAGTCAATTGGTCATGACGTTGTCTAGGGCGATTGCGAAGAGAAGGGGCGACAGGGGATAACCCTGCCTTACGCCTGCGTTGGTGGTGAATGGGTCGCTGATGTTGCCGTTGTGATGCACAGTCAAATCAGAGTTCTCGATAGGGATCTGATGAGGCGAACTACCTTTCTACACAACGTCAGCCATGTTGAGTCTCGTTTGATTGTGCCGAATGCCTTCTTAAAGTTAACGATGCTGTAAAGCGGAGAGCGCCACTCAACTGATTGTTCTAATATGATGCGAAGAGTGTTTGATTGGTCAACACAGCTTGCACGCCCCTTAAGGAGCGATCGATGCATCGGGGGGGTGTGTATGATCGTGGCTACAATTTTGTAGATAGTGTTGAGCAGGGTTATTCCTCGCCAGTTGCCGCAGTCACGCAAATCGGCTTCCTTGGGCAACTTCACGATAATGCGACTTGTCCAGGACGGAGGCAGCTTTTTATTGTCCCATACGGATGTGCTGTGGCGATGAAGAATTTCCGGTGAAACTTGCGAGTGGGCGATCAGTAGTTCTGGCTGTATGCCATCTTCGCTCGCGGTTTTGTTGAGCTACACGATTATTATTATTATTGATTATTAATTAATCATCCAATTTTTTGTGAATAAGTTTTTTACTAATGAAAAAAAAACATAATTTTGAATGATGGGAATTTTTATTTTGTCTTTTACGCAAACCATAGCATGTCTGTATGCATACTGCAGCTGTCTAATTCACCTTTCGATAGGTTCATTAATTTTGCGCCACCTTGTGCAAGTACATTTGTATGTAGTTAAGTTGGTATTTTTGTGCCTTAATGGCCATAAAATCATAATGCACTTAGGTATTATATTTGACGTTGGAAGTAACTAAGTATGTATGTATATGTGTGTGTACGAGTATGTTAGCCGTTCAATTGTGCTTTATTTATTTCTTTGTTTGTGCAACACTTGAGCTTCAAATGAAAATGAGTTAAAGTGCAATTACAACGCGCATATATTTTAGCACAAATACTTAAGGGTTCATTTTTATTTAAATTTTTTTAGTAGAAATTTAAAATTAAATAAAATGCATAAATAGTAAACTAACAAGCTGAGTATTCACTTTATTGAATAATGCTTTTTTTTGCTTTAGTGCCTGGTTCTAAAGTTGTGTCACTCGTTGAAACTCTTTGGTTCAGATAAACGATTTATTCAAAGATCACCCCTCGGCAGACGCATACCTCCGAGTATATTCCTGCCACGAAAGGCTGTTAAATTTCCCAAATTTACTTCAATATTTTATGTAGGAGGACGAGGAGCACGGCCAAACACTCAAAAATATATATAAACAAGGGGATGCCCTTTCAACAACCATCTTCAATCTAGTTTTGCAGTATGCTATTAAAGGCTTCATGAGATCGGGGTATATATTTCCCAGATCCACTCTGACTATATGATACGCGGCCGATATAGCATTTGTCGTCCGTAGAAGACTTCTTTCTGGCGATAGAAAAAAATACTAGATTGGTATAACTGGCAATAAACATAAGCAAAACCAAACATATGAGGACCTCAAAATTGAAAACGAAAGCGTCTGGCGTTATTGACATCAAAGACTTCAGTTTTCAAAGCGTGTCCAAGTTTACATATTTCGGCGCACTAATAAGTAACAGGATTTATAAATCGTTCATTCGACCCGTGTTGACCTACGGCGCAGAACCTTGGAGCATTAATGTTGCAGTTGAGGGGCGCCAAAAAATATTTGAGCGCAAAATATTGCGTAAAGTATTTGGCCCAATACGTGAGGGAGACAGTAAGTACAGAATCAGGACCAATAAGTAGCTGTTACGCCTCTGCGATGGCGAAGATATTATAAGATTTATCAAGTCGCAATGCATCAGACGGGCAGGTCACATCATCAGCTTGGATGACGGTAGGCTACAAAACCTTCCGCTGAAATACAATCCTTTATGCTCAAGACCCCGTGGAAGGCCAAAAACAACTTGGCTGCAAAACGTCACCGAGGACCTGGAAAAATTAAGCGTAAAAAACTGCAAGTCTCCAACTCTGGATCGTGTTGAATGGGGGAAGACTGCTAAGGCAGCTAAAGCTCACGGTGGGCTGTAACGCTGATGTAACGAGATGATGATGATATAGAATTTTTTGTTCATATGTTGTTGTGTTATTGCTGTTAAACCTCGAAAGGAGTTTGTTACATCTTATTAGAAATTTTTTTTAAATGGGTTTTTGGTCAAATGCAATTTTGAAAACGTCTACCGCTGAAGTACTTCATTCATTCGCTGTTTTTTATCTCTGATATACACTGCCTTAAATAACTATAACACCAGGATTTACGGACAATTTTTGCCAACTTATTGGGCATGGGAATAAGTTTCCGTCCTTTCTTAGCCAAAGTTACAAATTATTTAATCAATTAAATAATTTATGATATTATTTAAAGTATGTCCCATTAGAAGCAACAACTTTACTCCATCTTTCAGGCAGCATACGGATTTCTCTGACGGAAAATTCGAGTTCTTTTGACTTGATCGATTCATTGAGCCAGTTTGCGATGCTCTCGTAAGAAGTGAACCGCTCTCCAATAAAAGCTGGTAATCCGAAGGTGTAATACCTGGGGAATACGGCGAGTCTAGCAATTCCCCATTCAGTCTCTCTCTAAATATTTTTGGACCGATTTAGCAACGTGTGGCCTGTCGTTGTTATGCAGCAAAATCGGTGTGTCATGCCTACCGTCCCATTCCAGCCACTTTTCTTTGATCGGCAGTGATGGTTTCAGATGGTTTAAGGAGTTTATAATAGATGGCGCCCTTCTGATCCTGATCCCACCAGATGCACAACATAAACTTTGAAGCATGAATACTTTTTTTCGCTGCCGAAGTGAACCCGGTACCTTGCAGACTTCAACATTTTTGACGCTTATCTTAATAGATCAAATTTTTCATAGCCAGTGGATATGCTATGCAGAAAACATTTTTTTTTCTGCCGTCCGAGAAGCATCTCACACGTCACCAAACGTCTGTCGATATCCCTTTCCTTCAATTTATGTGGCACCCCGTTACCTGCTTTCTGGACCATTCCCATCGCGTGCAAACGTTGGCCGACAGTTGATCTGTCAACATTCAACCCTTTAGACATATCAGGAAGGGTTCGACATGCGTCCTTATCCAACAATTGTTGTAGAGTATCTTCGAATTTTTTCGATGCCCCTGTGCCATCTTTATCACTCACGTCGAAATTGCCACTTTGGAAGCGTCGAAACCACTCTTTACAAGTTGTATTTAATGGAGCGTGATTACCGTAAATATTTATCAATATAAAACACGTTTCAGCTGCACTTTTCTTTAAAAGTTAATAATGAAGCATGACTTTCCGCAATTGCTGTTTTTTCGGGACGAACGTAGCCATTTTTGACGTCAGATAAAAACGGATCTTTACGCTTCAAACAAATGTAAACTACTGCGATCGAGACCTCACATACATATACTTTCAAATCACCAGTATATTTTTAAGCGAAACATCCCTTAACTAAAACTTAACTAATAGTTGTTTTTCATTAAGTTCTAATTATTTTTATGTAAATACATATCATTCGACTACACAAACGTTTAAAATTTTGCTCAAATTTAAAAAAAAATTAAGTTTCTATAAAAATTCCATATTTTTTATACGGAATTTTTATATTTAATAAAATGTAAGTCTCAAGTTCCTTAAAACTTGCATTTATTTTTGAGAAGTTTTTTGTTTTGCTGAAGGCGTTGGGAGCTTTCTTCCATATATCGAATGCTAGAAATTTTTCGTATATATTGTAGAGAAAATACAGAAGATCGCCAGTAAAAAGGAAAAAAAATCAAAAATCAACTTTATTTTTTCCATCATTTCAGAATGAATAACACTACACTAATCGAGGTACTGAAAACTAAAACAGATGCCCGGATACACAGGCACCCAGCTTGCCCTTGAGCTTTGAGCAATTGGTGTGTACCCTACAATTTTTATACCACCTCCGAATTTGGTAATGGCAGCAAAATACTTGGAGCTTTGCATTGCGAAGCGACTGGTATTAGATACAATTTTAGATTATCATGTCTACAGTGTAGATATACGAGGTGTCTTCAAAAAGTATCGCGAATTTTGAATTTTGCCAGGTTACGTATATTCGAATTTCGATTTTTTTGTCGCGATATGTTGGTACCCATGTCTCTCACTCATGCGGACGAGTTCGGCCATTTTGAATGTTCAGTTAATTGTTGGCAGCTGCTTTGCTTGCACGTGTTTCGGCTCGTCTTCGATTTTTACCTATTCAAAAATATGGATCAAAGAACCTGTATCAAATTTTGTGTGAAAAACGAAATTAAGTGCGCGGATGCATTCCGAATGTTGATTGTGTCTTTAGACCAAAGCAACGTTTATCGGTAGTACAAAATGTTCTCAGAAGGCCGAGAAGATGTGAACGACGAAAAGCGTGCCGGACGCCCGAGCACTTCAACAACAGACGAAAAAAATTGATGAAGTGAAGAAAATGGTATTGGCCAGTGGTCGAATTACTGTTAGAGAAGTTGCTAAGGACCTAGACATATCGTTTGGCTCGTGCCATTCGATTTTTTTCAATGATTTGCTGTAGTTAATACCATATCCACTTCAGTTACCACGTTGCTTATTCTAAAGCGGTCAAAAACATTTGCGGTCTTGTTAAGGCTGAAGCTCTGAGGTAATAAGCGGCAGCGATTCCAAAAAGGTCATTCCGATGACTTATCATTTTTGAAAGTACCATAAGTACATTGCCCAGCTATACCGCGTGAATGAGGCTATTCGACTGAAAAGACCTAATCGATATGGTCAAATCATACTTCTTCACGACAACGCCAAGCCCCATGTTGCACAAGTTGTCAAAGTCGCACTCCAATAGCTCGAAGTGGAGGATCTTCAGCATTCGCCGTATTCTCTCCCAGTCAAACCGTATGAAGGGCGTTACCTTCTATAACAAAGAGGTTCTTAAAAACTTACTCAACAACTTCTTTGACACGAGATCAGGCGATTTTTGGCGGAACGGCATCAACAAATTGGTCGAGAGGTAGGAAGAGGTTGTAAACAGCAACTACGAATATATAATTGATTAACTTATTGATATAATTATTGTTTTTTTTGTTTAAATAAAAGTGTTCGGTAAAAACGCTACCAACGTATTCCCCAACCTAATCTATAACTGGCGTTTACATTTTTTATAGGGTGTTTGGCCGAGTTCCTCCTTCTCTTTGTGGGGCGCGTCTTGATATTTTCCACAAATAGAGAGTTTTTTTATACCGCCTTCGAACTGCAGATGGTTTTTTATGAGGAGATTTTTCATGGCAGACACCAGTTTGGCCCGTAAAAAGTAAAGATCTTAACATCTTGATAATTTCCTTAAGAAAATAGCAACAAAAAAGAATAGTTGTGTGATTTTCAGAATGAGTCCCTTACGAGCAAGCATCGAGCACATCCCTCCCATACTCTTGTAGCATTGGCACTTTTTTCAATACTTTTAACGAGTGCAGGTATCGAGCACCTGTCGGCACCGGGAAAACACTACATATGTACAAATATGAGCAGCCGATTTCCATAATAATTAAACACCTTTGGTTAAAACTTGTTTTGAATATTTATTATATTTTTAATTTTTTATTTTTATTTATTTAAGCGATCATTTCAACTGCTTTCCATCCCAACTCATTTGCCATACAAACAATTTTAATTTTAACACTCAGTTACGCGATTTCTCTTTTCCAAATGTTTATTCTCTTATCTTATTTTATTTAATGTAAAATTTAACATTTTTAAATTTCAAAACCTAGCTAGGTAAATGTACGATAAATTTTAAGATATTAAAAAATTGAGATTTTTCTATTTAATTTTACGTACATTTGTGTGTATGCGTGTATGTAGAAATTGCATTTATTTTACAAGAAGTGCGCGTAGCTGCCCATGGCGTTTAAGCTAATCGAATTTTATGGCAAATTTTCAAGTATGTATGTGTGTGTATATTCGTATGTTGAGTATGTTTATGTGGATGTTTGTATGCATGTATGTATGTATGTTGCATATTAATTAAGAAGATCCTTCGTTTGAATGCATACACGCTTTTGTTTTTTGTTTTTGATTTATTATTTTTCCAAAAAACTTCATTTTTGATTTATTTATTTTCTTTATTGAAATTCATTAATTTTGTTAGATATTTAACTACATTTGCTAACTTAAGTTAGAATTGGATTGCGTTAAAATTAATTAAGTTTACAACACATTTGATTTACGTAGGTATTGGTATGTATGTATGTATGCATGTGTGTATGTATGTACCTGTTTAAGAGTACAAACATGCTTATGAGTGTGTGTGTATGCTTGTAAATATTCATTTAAGTTTTACGTACATGGAAGTTAATAAGTAAACATTTATGTATGTGTATATGTAAGTATATAAGTAAATAAGTAAATCTTGTTTCTTTAAGCAAAATACTGTTGTTGTGCGAACTGTTTGTTGTCATTATACATAGGCTTTTGTTTTATACGTAGTTATAAGGTAATACAAATTATTTATAGTACATTTGTATGTATATGTATAGGTATGTTTGTATGCGTTTATGCATTGTATATATTTTATTTGGAAAGTACATTTAGTTACTTTGTAATTAAAATTTATTAAATTTATGCATACTTTTGTATTCGTATTAGTAGGGCATTAGTGATTATTTATTTAAAAGGAAAATACAAATTGCTAACAAATAAATTGCGCAGTTTTACAAATTGGCGCAAAATAAATATTACGAAAAAAAAATCAACTATTTGCTGGGCTGCTTAGAATTACTTGCGAATACTTACACATACTCGCACATACGAATGTGTATGCTTGTATGTGTGCATGCGCATGTGATGAAATAGCTAAACTCTAAAACTTATTTTCAAATAAATTATTCTTAAAGCTAAACATCATTAAATTACAAAATTTAAACTCTTTACAGTTCGCAAAAAACATAAAAAACAAAAAATTAAAAAAGCTAAAAGAAATTGTATTTAAAATTAGTGAGACGCTTGCACACTAAAGTTTTTCGAGATTACCTTTTGTTTGTTTGTGAAACCTGTGCGCTGCCAAGTTCCCATTTACATTATCAGTCTTATGAATAACGAACGATGGGAATTTTTTGCATATCATATTTGTACACGTACAGAAAGGAGACTCAAGACATCCCCGCAAAATCGTTGAAATTTGATCCAACACAAAAAAAACAAAAACGCATGCGCCTACAACACAAATGACAGAGAGATCTATTTCAGTTTAGTATCGCTATTTAGTAGCGATCCAACAGTAAAAGAAAACGCTTCATCTTTATTAGGGCTCAATAATGTGAACAAAAAGATAATGGGAAACAATCAGTTTGGAGAAAAATTAAAAAATGTTAAACCTACTTAAATCTGGGCAAGGCTTAACATCTTAGAAAGAATTGCTTAACATAGCAAAAGAATAAGAAATGAATGAGCCGGCTGTTGAGACAATAAAGCGACTGCGAGCTTCTATACGAAAGGATGTAGCTAGGGCAACTAATGTAAGCATAAAATTTTCCACATTAAATCGATATGATTTAATGGAAGCAGTGGAAAAAGCTCTAGTAATTTGGGTACAAAACAATAGTAAAAAAAAAATACCGGTAGCTTCAAGTTCGATAAGATTTTTTTTGTTTCATTGTCGGAACAACTAGCAAGTACAGCACGCAGACACCAATAAGTCCATTGTAATGCACTCGGATTCACTTTTAATTTTCTTTAAATCTACACGACCTCCGAAGAAATCTGAGTAGACCTTATGGTGCCAAGGAGCCAAGGTGGTCGCCTCTTAACACATCAGTGCCAAAGACCTCAAGCCTGATTCGAGCGAAAGCGGGGCAGACGCACAGAAAGTGATCCACCGTCTCATCCTCCTCTTCACAAGATGGGCAGAGTACGATGAGATACAAAGCGCTTAACAATTTAAGCTTTTTAGAAGAAACGCAGCAAATTCCATCTACCACAGCATTTAGCGCAAGCTAGAGATGTTTTGAAAAGTTAAAAAAAAATACACAATCTGCATTCAACTTAAAGGGGACGCTGGTGACGAAAAATCTGTAAAAGAATATTCGGCGAAAGTGGCAAAAAGTATTGAAGAAAACTCTTACGTTCCTAACCAAATATTCAATGCCTATGAGACGGGTTTATTCTGGAAAGAAATGTCCAGAACTTATTTGTTAAAATTTGAATTATTTAAAAATTTTTTTTTTAATAATTATTTTATTTTTTTAATTAATTTTTCATTGTTTTTACTTGAAACGAAAATTAATGAAAAGGAATTAATGTTTACGTTTTAGTTTTTAAAAACAAGTTGAATTGAAAGTGCAACAAACCTTAGCTCATTTTATACGATTTAAAGAGCACATCTTCTACTTGTCTTTGCCTTCGATTTACACGGTTGTCAGGTTTATTGAACATATCCGGGTACTTTGTATGAACTCTGTGTCTCGTTTTACACGGCTTTGTTTAGCACGATTTTTCCAAGAACGTACATAACTACCATGTAAATCGAGGTATAAGTGTTTCTATTAAGAAAAAACCAATGATTAATCTAAGCATTACAGAAACAGACTATGAACAGCAACATTTTAGCTGTTAATTTACAATATGACTAACAGAGGATAAAAATAACAAAATATTGCAGCAGAATATTATTAATTTGTTTTTATTTATCTTCAAAGCACAATTTTTTTATTAATCTCCCACCGCTCGTAATTCACAGGACCGACACTACTTATATATTATATTATTGTATTTGTATAGAAAAATATGCACAGCACCGCTTTGCTTATTTCCTTTTTCGCAATTAAGGTTCATGTCTTTGATAAGTATAGCACATAAATATGTGGTTTGCTGAGAGAGAGAGAGAGCGTTTGTAAGTAAAAGAGCTGGAAGGAGTGATACAGTGATACAGTAATGATGCGGTTAATGAGTGAGAGAATGTTTGCAATATTCATTTATTTATATTTCATATTTTAATCCATAACTGTCTAGTACTTAAAACACTAGACTGCAGATTAATAAAAATAGGTGAAGAATACAATAAAAAAACTCTACATTTAAATTGTTTTTTTTTTTTTTTGCTTTTTCTTCAAAATATAGTAAAATGTGTAAAGTTTTATTTCCATTGTATTAAGAATACGCGTAGATGTATACAACTATGTAAGTAACATAAATAAATATGTATTCATTTTGTGCATAATGAACAGTCTAACATAGACCAATTTAATGAAACGAAATTTACAGCTTTTCTGTATGAAGTGCTCAGCATAAAAAACACACATACACGCCCACACTTTAGCGCATTTAAACTAAGCTTAAATTTAAAATAGTTAAGGTATAGTTTGTTGTTTTTCTTAATTACAAAGAAGATAAAAAAAAAAATTAATTAGCTTTAACAGTGTATGCAGTTTATAGGCAATAAAAATGAGTTCGAATCATATACATATTTAAGTTAAATTGGAAATTTTTGTTAGCTTCTCCTTTTTACCCATTTTGGTAGTAGAAGTGAGTTATGCTTAGTCTCTTTGCTAAAGTGGTTTTAAATTTAACATTAGAATATTGCCCATTACTCTCGCGTGCTTGATGGGGATTTTAGCAGTTAATAGCAGAAATATGTTAAAAATTTAAATGCTACAACTGCTTTAAAATTCACTTAATTAGTTTCTGTGCATAAGCAGAAAATAACAAGTAATTAAAAAAAATTTAAAATGGAAAAAATGTGATGAAGTTTTGTTGTGTGGAAATGATTACGAATATAAGGAGTGACTTAGAAATATTTTTTTTCTTCGAAATTTTTTCTTTGCTATAAAATAATCTCAGCTTATTTTTAATAAATGTGCATATCATTGAGCTCTAAAAGTAGAGATATGGTTTTTAGTGGAACTAAGAATGAGAAAATTACAATAATAAAATAATATTATTGGTTATACTCGTACAATATCATAACATAAAGAGGGATAATAGCAAGCAAAGGAAACGGTTAAGTACCAGGTAAAGGCGCCGCCGCCCTTCACTCGCAATAAATACAAAAACACCGTCTAAAGGCAAAGTACTTGAAGTCGGATATAGTTTTAAATCGGTATAGCTGATGTAAATCTTAATATTTAGCGGATAGAAATAATTTCTTTCTATCGAAATGTTACGAATAAAGGAGTAAAGTTCCAAGTTTTAAGTGAAGAAGGGAAGTCTCAAGTTGAGATTGCCAATTTGGTGGTATGTTCGCGGTCGAATGTGCTATTAAGCGATTTGCGTAGACAAAATCCAATCATAATACATCAAAAAGTGGAAGACGCCGCCTCACTAGTGTTCCGAAACACCGAAAACTAATACCCCAGTCTCTCAAGGATAGTAAAACATCCTCTTCCGCCCTTGCAGGTGCCCTTTCGGAAGAAATTGGAAAATCTGTTCTACTCGAACAGCTATAAGAAAGCTTCTAAAAGGAGGTTTAAAAGGATACAGAGCCCGGAAAAATCGGAAAAAGCGTTTAGAATGGGTCCCCTCTCCGATACCCACATTTTAGAGAGGAAGATTGGTCGAATGTTTTGTGGTCTGATGAATCGAACTTCCAAGAAGGCTTAGTTTACATCATTTTAAAATATCCACAACCATAGTTTCTTAACCTAGTCCAGTTTCGAGGAAATAACACAACTCTCATAAAAAGATTATTTTTCCGTTCCTACAGATATATGGAACACCTGCTGTGACGTTCGTGAGGCGACGGGTTGCCGAGGATTGCGAGGTACACACTGCCAAGCGTGGGGGATGCAACATTATAATCTGGGGTTGTATGGCTACTGATGGTGTCGGTGATATGTTCATATGCGAGGGTCGTATGGAGAGAAACTGTACTTTTGCCTTCGTTAACGCATAACGACACTAATTCAGATAGAGTTGAATTCCAACAAGACAATGTTACTTGTCACAAATCAGCGACTAGAATGCGTTGGTTTAGAGACAATAACATTGTTTTATTAGATTGGCCTCCATTGAGTCTCCAGATCTAAACCTCTTAGAGCACATGTGGGCTATTTTAAAACATAAGGGAAAGGAACACAGCGTAACATCTCAAACAGCCCTGAAGCCGTAAAAAATGTGAAGGTATAAGAATCAGAGTGCGAGAGCAAACTATACTTCTCAATCCGCACTGAAACACCTAGGCGTCATGATCGACTGCAGATTAAATTTTAGGGCTCATATTGACTACGCTATAGAGAAAACGGCGAGCATCTAAGCGGCACTCTCATAGGGGATCCAAAGTCAATCAGGCGAGAATTGCTGGCGAATATAGCTATTTCGGTCCTCCTCGGTCCTCGGTATGCAGCCAAGGACAAATGAGGCGAAACTGAAGGAAAACAAAAAAAGTGGTTGTCTGTATATAGGCTAAGTACCTTAAGGGCATATTGTGGTTACAGAACCATATCGGATGATGCGTCGTTGCGCTGGCATGATACCAGTGAATATACTCGCAAGCGAGATGAAACCAATTTATGGTAGATATGCAGGAGTTATTGAAAAAAAAAAAACGGTTAGAGCAGAGGTAAGGCTAGCTTCATTAAAAATATGTCAAGACTGATGGAACACCTCCAGTAAGGGGCGATATACCTATAAACTGGTTCCTGATTTGCGCCCATGGCTCAACCGTAGTTTTGGTGATGCAACCTATCACGTGACACAGTACCTTTCTGGTCATGGAGGCTTTAGAAAATACCTGTATAGGTTAGGGCTCGACGATAGCCCTACAGTCCTGTGTACACCAATGTTGAAGAAGACGTGGAATAAGTCAGTTTCCACTGTCCATGCTTTAAGGCAGAAAGTAGACTTCCAAATGCAACAGACATAGTTGGCTATGTTATGGAGTCGGAAGAAAAGCGAGAGGAAGTAGCTACATTCGGTACAAGAACTGAAGGAGAGGTAAGATACATTGAGCAGGCGAGAAGCCATAGCGGATATAGATATTAACGAAGCTAACCAGCCCTACGAAGTAATACGTTGAAGCAGTACCGCAGGCAGAGTGGTGCAGGAGACGGATTTCAGAGTTTAGTACGTAGACATACAGATTTGCTAGTCCAGCACAGTAAGATAATTACGGACTGGGCGTGGCCTGGGCGAATGAGATGGACCTTTGCAAGCGGAATGCCGTTTATGTGACGGTATTTATGGAAGATTCCCCTCTCGAAAATAAAATACTTTCTTCCCCCTTATGGCGACTGCAGCGCCATAAGTACAGCCGAATGTGTAAAGTTTGTAATGCCCGAAAGGATTGCTGCTGTTATCAAAGCAAATGGTGGACTTACTAAATATTAATGTTTTTATCATTAATTCATTTTATTTGTACTGATTTATTAATAAAATATTTGTCAAGGTCCAGATTTTAGTGTCCGCTACTGTATATTAGTTTGTAAATATATTTTTTTTCAGATTCAAATTGTGACCAGTTATAGTGAGTGCAGTGTCGCATTTTGTAAAATTTTCAGTCACATTGTTTTTGTAATACATGTAACTGAATACCTATGTTTAATAAATACTCCAAATGCTATGTTTCTATCGCCTTTCCTTCCACAAAACAAAAAAAAATTCAAAGTTTTTTTTTCAGACCGCTACAATTACGGGTCCTTTTAAGGACACTTTAAAGATGTTAATAGTTTAACTGTCCGGTTAATAAAACTTACTTTATCAGTTAGATGAGATCATGCACCATTTCTTTATCCAACCAATGGAGTAAATTTGAATTCAGGAATGCAAAACTGTAGTTTAACTAGGTTTTTCGTAAAAAAAAAACTGAGAATTTCTACATTGATGGATGTGTCCGAAAAATGACAAAATATTATTGACCAAAATCTCAACTTTGTGGGCTAATAAAGTGCATTTTAGAAATAAAACAATGTTTTCAAGTTGCTTCATTTTGTTACTTCTGAGGCTTTTGAGACTACCTCATGCCATCATAAGATGTGTTTAGTGTCAAAGTGAAAAAAATTTTAGGAAATTTTTGAATTGCAGTGTAATAACCTAAACAGACGACGGAGTTAATCGGGATTATCGACGCAGTTAAGCGGGATTTTCGGCGCAGTTAATTCTGATTGTAATTTTTATTGTAATTGTAGTGTGACAGACAGTTGTTACGCGGATTACTGAACAGCTGATTTGCTTATTGGATAAAGTTGTCGGTAAAAGATGGGCCGCAGGCAACAAATACGGGTATTAGCTGCCCTGATATTAAGAAATAATTATTAAAAAAAAACACAATTAATTTAACTTAATTTGCAATTTCTCAAACTGTTGGTACAAACTAGCATTGCATCCAGTCTTTCCTGTTCTTCCTTTTAAAAGTCTGATTATTTTTCATTCACAATTGCTATTAACTGACATTTCCCGGCAATGTTGCCATCGAAAATTTCCGCTTCTCCGCTTAAACTAGGAGAATTAATAATACGTTCACATAGAAGGAGATGATCTACTTTTTCGTGCTTAACTCCCGATCCGTAATTAAAAAGCGAGATTTTCCATACAAAATTTCTCTCCCAAAATCTGAGATTACAAAATAATCCTAGATAATAACCATACTTTTTGACCTACAACCCTGGGTTTTCTGTATAATAGATCATTATTTTTACGAGTGTAAAGAAAAACGTCAAAAAAAAAAAAATAAAAACTAGATAAAATGGATACCGGCAAAGAAAACAAATATATTTTTCATATCGTTAATAGCAATTAAACAAACCAATAACACCAAAATGTTCCACCAAAATAATTTCTACGAAGAAAAACCTTTCACAACAATATTGACAGCTGATTGTCATTTTTGTAGGTAATCTGCCATATGTGAATGTGTAGATTAATTTTGTGGATTTATTAGTAATTAATGTATATGTGAACGTAGTTATTGATTCGCATTCGTTGCACTTAATTCCTGAGATAATTCCGAATTAACGCCACCGTCGGTCTAGGCTATAAGATGTGCTCAGTCTTCAAAATGAAGAAAAAGTTATAAAATTGTTTAACTGTATGTATGTATAAACGCATATTAGCGCATATATTTATTAATCAAATGTGTAAGAATCTGCCTACTGAAATTCGTGGAGTTTCTGCGATGAACGCATTGCGGTGGCAGGTATGAGTCAGACAGCTGACGTCCACACTACCAAAAAAAACTTTGTTTTCAAAGCAATAAACGCATATAACTGTGCATATATTTCTATACAAAAAAAAAAAACAAAAATTAAAAATTAAAATAAATGAAAATATTCAAACCTGCAACATACAGCCACACATTCACGCAAAGGCGCATATACCTAAGTAAAGGCAAAGAGCATTTGCGAGTGTAGCACTTGCGCAAAGCTCTATGGTTACGGTTCAAATGGACGAATATACATAGTGCGCCGATGTGGCAGCGTCCGGAACGCATTACCTTGACTCGCGCATGACATTCACGCTGTTCATACCCAAGTGCGACGTGCATGCGCACTTAAGTGCCTACTTTCGTGCTTATGCCGCAGCATGCACATGCAAATGTATACCATGTAGGGTGTGTGAGTAGGAACCGTTACGGTTGAAATACGTAAATTTCGCTAAAATTCTTATTGTAAAATACAAAAATATGCTACTAACATAGAAAAACCAAGTAAAACTTACAACTACACTTACTTAAATATAAATACAATATAATTTAGTTAAAAAAGAGAAAAAACTCACACTTGCATGCAAAAAAAAAACACAAAAAAACATATTCACGCCTAAACTAGTAACTGAAGCAATATGCTTTCCTTTGTTTTCGCTACAAATTAATTGGAGTTATTTTAAAACTTTAAATATTTCTTTGTAAATGGAAATATTTTTCATAGCCTAGCGTAGCGTTAGTTTTGAATGTTTATATGTATGTGTGTATGTACTTTGTAAGACGTCGCGCACGCCCCTTCAGTGCAGCGGCGGCGGCGTTCGATTCGGTGACTTGTGCACCAGCAGACTCTTCGGCACATGCTTGGACATGAAGTTTTGTTGTTGCTGTTGCAATAGCAATTGATTATTTTCCTTTTGCAATTGCTGTTGTTTGCGCCGACGCGCTTGCCCTACACCACCGCCGCCGCCTCCTCCTCGTTGATGGTGCTGCCAAGGCGGTAGTGCCATTTTGGTGACATTGCGTCGCCAAATGCCCGCCGGGCATTTGGTACGCTTGCGCCATTCATCCGGCACCTGCACGCCCAGCCGCCGGCATTCGTGCGCATAAGCGGCGAAACTGTCGCAGTGACACATGCCGTTCGGGCATTCGCATACGTCCATCTTGCAAGCTTCAAAATAGTTATTGGGATTTAGTCTATTATCACAGTTTCCAAATACTTCAGATTCGCGCAGCCAACGACAGTACGCATTCGCTTGACGTTGCTTGCAATTTGGCCGCGCTGCTAGTTTGTCCACACGCCGTGAACACGCCTTCGATCCGCCCACCTTCCATGAGTTCGCAAAACGCCACACCTCGTCATCCGTGTGATTGTTGCCATCGCGGCTAGTGAGATCGTCACGTCCAATGCCGTTAAAGTTGCCGCACAGACCGCATAGCTTTTGCTTGAATGAGGCAGGTGCAGTCAATTGCAGAAAGTTATTTCCATCCCATTCGAGAATCAACCCCAAATCGGTTTGGAGTAATATGCTGTCACCGTGTCGTTCGATGCTCACAATAGAGCTTTCTGGTGTACCTTTATAGGGTAGCAATACACGACTTCCATTCACTTTTACGCGCAGTTTTTGCCCTAAATTAACTCGCATACCATGCATCTTCAGCGTGACCGTCTTCGCCCACGAGGAACGTTTCGTGCCGCGTCCATCGTTTGTCAGACGTATTGAGAATGTGTGGTCGCGACAATCGGCAGCCAACAGATACTTGCACGAACCTTGGAAGCTGAAGAATTTGCCATCGAAAGTTTTGAAATGTGGATCACCGAAGACAGTGCAAGTACCAGCGGTCTCTATGCAGCGCGGACAACACTCACCCGGCAACGTTTTTTTCTCTTCGTTCGAGCGACATTTCACTGGCGGGCAACGCATCTCGGAGCAACGTATATTCCCAGCAGTACAACGACACGAGCGGCATGGGCCCAAATTCCAGGTTTCGTTGTTCATGTAGGTAATACCGCTGTGTATGCATTCGTTGCGCACTTCGGACGTGATACAGTGTGGACAGCAGCCATCCATTTCCTGATACTCAGGCGAACATTCCAATATAGGACAGGTGTTACGCTGACAGACCGATGTGCCATTGCTGCAGGTGCAGTTAGTGCAACGATCGGGCATAAACTGGGTCTTGTCGTAGTAGACCTTGTTGTTGAAAATGCATTTGCCTGGAGAAGAAAGGGAAAATAAGAAAACATAACTTGAGAATAAAAATCATAAAGATGTCTAAATGGGTTTTGGCAAAAACTTAACGCTTAAGCTAAAGAAAGCTACCAAACTGTCTTTGTTATCTATAATCAGATTAGCATAAAAGCTTGCTAAAGACATACTCGTTGCCTCTTTTAATTATAGTGTACTATAGTAAATGCTCTGTTGAGTTAACATTTCAAACTCACCAATTACAGGCATGAACTCACGGTGTTCGGTGCAACGCGGACAGCATTCGTTGGGATTTTGTGTTTGCTTTGAGATGGGACATTGCAGTATTGGGCACGTTTTCTTGGCACAAGTGAGCTTATTCTTCGAACATTGACACACCATGCAGCGATCATCTATAGAGCCGACTACCTCCTGACCCTCGGCTACAACTTGTCCATTAATCTTACAACCTGAAAGTAGAAATGAAATGATTATGCAAATAACGAGAAACGGTTTTGGGAAGAACTACTTGTAAGTATTATTTAGCACTATTTATATAATTATATTCCATTGGAATTCAGAGATAGGTGTTTTGACCCTGACCGGAAACATGAAAATAGCATCATCGGACTATATTGACCTTCACACTCACCCTGCAAAAGGCGTAATGAAACGGAACTTGACTTATTTGCTGAGAGAGAGAGAGGAGAAATACCAGTCCAGAGCTGATGTTGAGAAATGATCTCATCGAAGCAGTCTTTTGAATATTAACTTAAGAAGCTTAAGTATCGAAGACTCGCGTATAATTTTCAATTCCAGCTACATGGATGAATATATTCCGCTACCTGCTAGGTTGCTTGTTCTCCAAAACAGATGAAAGTTATACTTCACTTGCTGAATGTGGTACCCGTGGACATCTCAGGGAAATCTGCACAGAGCACACAGCATAGAGGGCAACTGCTGGGCTGATGAGTAAGCTAGATAGGGGACCCTGGAAACGGTTTCAACATAAAATGAGAAGATTGGGATTCCCCTACGAACCTGTGGTCTACTCCTGGAAATATGGGTCTCGCATCAACTTAGCGAACCCTGGGTTAGTACGAAAACGTGCAAAGTTGCGAGATCCGCCTGGTCACGAGGAGATCGGAGGCACTCGAGGGTACTTCTAAGGTTCACAAATCCAAATATCTCGAATATTGTGGGTATCCTTACTGGACAATGCCCTTTTGGTGTCCATGCGGTGAGATTTGGGATTGCTTCAAGTCCTTTCTGCAGTAGCTGTCTTGAGGATAAGATGGAACCATCTCAGTACTTTTTTTCAGCTGTCTTACTTTCGTCGGGCAAATATTAAGACATCTGGGCTCTCACTCTTTTGTTACACCTGCGGATATTGTGGGCTTAAATATCACACACCTGGTGATTTTCATCAGTAGCTTGAAGCGGTTAATACAAAGATAATTAGCCACTGTTGGTCGTCAGCCTCTAATCCAAAGCCCCTTCTGCCTTTTTCCACCTGCTTGGTTTTTTTCCTTCTGGTATCATAATGAACGAAGTTTGATTCTTTGTCCAAGTGGCCATCCTCGCGTGGGTAGTAATTTATCCTATCCTAATACGTCGCTTCCCGTTCGCAGTACCTGTAACACTCGGCAGCTGGCACTGTTATGGCAACCACCTCTATCTGAAAAACAGTGGAACTGCCATCCAAGGAAAATGAAATAAAATTCAACCCAGAGACCCAAATGCGTATACAACAATTAGCGTCAGGTGGGAAAATTGCACACAAAGTTTGTTGCACAACTCTTAACGTTGAAAGATGACGCTTCGAAACCGTCTTCCGCACATAAACTAATAAAGTTTGATTGTCGCTGCCTCCTTAGCTTTCCACACAGTATTCAGCGCCCTAACAAATGAAGTTTATTCAAGGAGAACCCATGTACGGTTCTTGTCCTAGAGCAGCTAACTTTAGCTTGGCAAACATTTTTTCAACTGTAGCTGAAAGGTTTGTCATCTCCATCGGCCAGATGTGTTGCTGAAATATCGTAAACAAGTACGAGTATGTGTGTATGTTTACCGCCATAATTTTTTTTAATTACACCTATCTATCTACATATGTATATATCTGTATGTATGTATGTAAGTATGTAGATGCATAGACTTATACTGGCGCACAGCACAGATTCATTCTATTCGATATTCTACACTTCTATCATAAACAATAATTTCGATCAAGTTTTATTGTGGCTTAAATGATTTAATGACATTATTGTGATTGGCAAATCATAAAATAAAAATACGTCAACGACATTCCGCTTTTTATAGAACACGGTCACAACTTTATTGTTTTTGTTAGGACAGGAGATTAGCGAGAAATCAACTTAAGAGACTGCGCTAAATGCGAGTAGTTTGCCATCAGACTGAATGTGGTGCTTATTTTTGGATATTGACCCAATGTTTTGGAATTATATAAGAACTAATAGGAAGGGAACATACACATATATATATATATATATATATGAGCATACATAAACTATTTAGGGTATACTAATACATGCATGCATACATAAACTTTATATATTTATTATAGCCTTTGTTAGTGCGCTGATACTTTAGGTTTTATAAGAATATGGAATGATTATTATTTTAATTTGTTTGCTTTGTTTTTTCATACTATGCTCTTTTGTTTTTATTTCCTCAGTTGTGATTCTGTCATGCTTTTGGGGATTATGCGAATGGTGTTCGATTGTTTTTATTGCTTTGCTTATTACTTTTGACGTATAGTTATTGCCTATTGTTAGTTTTTTGGATTCATAGGCATATGTACATCCCGAATTTAACAGAAAGTCGATTTCTTAAATCGAGATATCCAAGCGAGGTATGTCCCGAGAGTACGGCAACTTTTTATATTTTTAGCAACAAATTTCTTTACTCATAAATACACAGGTCTGCAAAAACATGAGTTCGCAATGTCCTATAAAAGTATAGTGTCATTTCCGAAGTAATTGCGTAGAATCCGAATCCGGGGTTTAAATTGCTCTATCACGTCAGGATTTTGAGATATCCTAACCTAAAAGTGCAAAAAACGCTGTTTTTGCCCATTTTTGAGGTTATGTAGCTACGCAGATTTTGCTCTTCATAAAAAAGTAAACATAGTATTTTAAAGTATAAGTCTTCCTCTTTTAAATGCCGTTGAGTTTATTTCTCACTGAGATATCGCATTTTGAA
Organism: Anastrepha obliqua; assembly: GCF_027943255.1. Taxonomy (NCBI): domain Eukaryota; kingdom Metazoa; phylum Arthropoda; class Insecta; order Diptera; family Tephritidae; genus Anastrepha; species Anastrepha obliqua. The sequence goes on from NC_072895.1 coordinate 40,222,311, forward strand.
GTTTCCATGTTTGTGAATTTTTCGATATTCGAAAATCCATTGAGATAACATGAGACGTGATACGGTCGATTACATAGTCGCACAAAAAAAAATAAAAAAAAACTTCAAAATGCGATATCTCAGTGAAAAATAAAGATATTTGAGCAAACTCAACAGCATTTAAAAGAGGAAGACTTATACTTTAAAATACTATGTTTACTTTTTTATGAAAAGCAAAATCTGCGTAGCTACATAACCTCAAAAATGGGCAAAAACAGCGTTTTTTGCACTTTTAGGTTAGGATATCTCAAAATCCTGACGTGATAGAGCAATTTAAACCCCGGATTCGGATTCGACGCAAAAAATTACTTCGGAAATGACCCTACACTTTTATAGGACAAAACATTGTCGACCTGTGATATTTTTGTGGGCCCACAAAGTAATCCCGTTCAATGCTTTCTCCAATCTCTTCCAACTACGTGGACTGTATATCTACAAGTATGACTAACCTCGGCCTTTTCATAGGTATGGGGAACAAGAACCAATCGTAAGGGGTCACGATGGTTGAGCCAAGATTACGGTGTCATGTTTGACCAACCAATTCAGATTTTTTATTGATTTTTGTTTTGTTAATAGAAAACCGCAAACACGTGTAACCTTTGTATCTGTCAAAAATAAACTAAAATGTCATTTAGTTGAAACTGTAAATACGTGTTCACGACATGAAATTGAAAATCGCATGTAAAGGGTAACAGGTGTTATTTTGAATAGCCCGCTATTTCAGTATATGTCACTTTTGAAGCTGTCATTTTTTGATATTTGACAAGTAGAAACTACGCCATCAATAAAAATGGAACGATACACGCTTGAACAACGCATTAAAATTATTAAAATTTACTACAAAAATGGTGAAAATTTGGCAGAGACGTTTCGTAAGACTCGAACATTTTGGGCACCTTGTCGGACCGCAATACAAAAATTGGTGAAAAAATTCGAGCTGTTGGGACAAGTTAATGATGTGAAGAATAAAACCCGTGCACGTCGCTCAAGAACAGCCGAAAATATTGCTGTTGTAGGCGAAAGTGCTGAATAAAACCCAGGCTTGTCCATTCCTCGTCGTTCTTTGGAATTAGGCATTCCACAAACGTCATTACACCGTACTTTGCATAAAGATTTGTGTCTTAAGGCTTATAAATTCCAGTTAACACAAGAACTCAAGCCAGCCGATCATCAACAACGTCGTGACTTTGCTGATGATCCGGAAATGAATCGAAAAATCATCTTGAGTGATGAGGCCCATTTCCACCTAGGTGACTTCGTCAACAAGTTAAATTATTGTCCGATCTGGGGCTTAGAAAATCCAAGAGTTATTGTTGAAAATCCTCTCTATCCTCAATGTGTGACTGTTTGGTGCGGTTTATGGTCCGGCGGAGTCATTGGACCTTACTTTGGATTGGTGAATGGATTGCGCTATCGAGGGATGATTAATGATTTTTTATGGCCGGAATTGGATGGTATTGATCTGGACAATGTTTATTTTCAAGAAGACGGCGTTACGTGGTACAGAAGCAACGAAACCATTTATCTTTTACGGGAATAACATATCTTATTGGAAAACCCGTTGCATATGTACATTGCACGATGGACAGAATAATGAGGTGGCGCCTATCGTGACTCCGTTATTGTGCTCTAAGCGAATTCAACAATATCAGCTGCTTTTCGTGACGTCACACTAGTCCAATTGGTGACAAGTGTGACCAGATTACCATTTATGTAACATGATTTAGCATTTTTTTAGCATAGCACACACCTCTATGGCTCACATTCGTATTAAGTAAATTCAAAGGCTTTTTCAAATTTATAAAAAGGTTTTAACTGTTCACGAGAAGGGGATCCAATATTCTTACAACAGGAGCAAAAAAATAGATTTGCACTTTAAAAACTTTGAATATTATAAAAATCCAAAAATTTTCAAGAGCACTAAACTCTTCTCAGACTGGCTGTTTTAGCCTTTTGGTTTAATTATAAAGTTTTATGTATAAAGTTTTTTTTAAGTTGGTTGCTGCAAATTAAAAAAAAGAAACAAACACCAAAGTAAAGATTTTTGCATTTTAGGAATGAAGAAGTACTAAAGAAGTATAAGAGTTGGCGGCACTGCACAACTAGACTACTGTGACGCCACGCACTCTGAATCTTGTTTCTATCATTCCTGCATACGTTGCAAAATTCATTCTGCAAAATTTGAAAGGTCAACTTACTTTTCGAACACGTCGTACGTATTACGTACATATATACACTCCCTATTCAAAACAATTCGAACTTTTTACAAATAGAAGCAAGCAGTGTATATTTTGTGACTACTTCGACGCATAGTTTCGCACGATCTTCCAAATTATCAAACGAGCTGTTTGAGCACTTTTTCGGTAGAATGTGTAGGATGTTGGTCTTAAATGACTTCAATCGGCTTATAACGCCTTTCTTTCATCGTCAAATACATTTTCAGGAATATGTAATAGTCACACGGTGGTAAACCAGTTGGATACGGCAAATTGTAGAACGAAATAGTTTGTCTCTTTATCAGAAATTAACTCAAAACTCTTAAGTGATCTATCGGGTTTCTGTCATCTAGCAGCTTCTGTCACCCTAATCTTGAATTAAGTTTACGAGCACCTAAAGTCGATTTATGATTTAATTCAATGAAATCACACACTTTTTCGATGTTTTTTGGGGATAAACCACCTGGCCTCTCAATGTCACTAAGTTTTTTTTGAGTTGTTTGAAATTATTTGTGCCACTCGTAAATTTGTATAAGAGATAGTCAATCATCACGCGTTTCGGTAAATGAATTACGAAGTCAATCGTAACTCTTTGTTTGAAACTCCCAAATTCATTTTTCGACCGCAGTAGTGTATTCAACTATAATTTATAGTATGGCAACACTGGACTTGTATATTTTATTTATTTTTTATTTATATATAATAAAGGGCGTATAACTGGGTGTTGGCCGACATTCTACTCCTGTTTGTGGTGTGCGTCTTGTTATTGTTTCACAAATGGAGGGACCTGCAGTTTTAAGCCGACTTCGAAAGGCAGATGAATTTTGAGGAACTTTTTCATGGCAGAAATATACTCAGAGGTTTGCTATTGCCTGCGTTCCCTTTTAGAAAAAACTTTTTTACTATCATTTGGTATTTCATGTACGGAGATTCGAGCATGTACACTGTCGAATAGTTGTCACGCACCAACCCATTCGGCTAAGGCAGTCGATACATAAATATGTGCAATCACTTCAGGACTTATATTTTACTTACCTTGGCATGTGGGACAGCATTCGCCCTGTTTTGGCGGTATAACGAGTTCGTCATCACATTGATTGAAGCATTTCATTGTGGTTTCGGTGACTACACTGGCAACGCATTTGTATGTTTTACAGGGATCTTCGGGATCGGCCCATTCAGAACCGCTTGGGTACGGTATGCCGCGGAAAATACAACCTAAGGAGGGTAAACAAATTCAATTCAATTCAATTCAAAATTATTCAAAACTAAAAAATATAAAACTTCTAATTTTGAATTTTTTTTATAAAATCTAATATTTTAGTAATCAAAGAAAAATTCTCAAAACTCTTATAAATAATAATCACAAATTAATAAATCCAATCATTTAAAATTTTGAAACGACCGTGGCACAACCTACTTTTAAATAGATATCGCCCGTTTTTCGGTAGTTACACAAAATTTTAAAAATGAGAGGAAAACGGCTTAAGAGTTCTCAATTTACTATGTGTCCCCAAGTAAAAATAGAGACACATTTTCATTTAATAATATTGTGAATGAATAATGAATAATGCATTGAACTTTTTATATATCACAAAAGAAGAATTGGTAATCATTTCTGAATACCTAGAAAAATACTAAGAAAAACATATGTGTGGATTACAACCTTTTGGCAGCTAATGAGGGATACGTGAATATTTCAAAAACTACTTCATCAAATTCTATAAAACGTGGTGCCCACATATACTGTATACCAATTTTCGAAATTTTAAATAATAATTTATGACAAAATTTTGCTCAACATTTATTTAAAGCCGTTCTCTCATCTCACCAAGTACGCTTTGCTTACCGAGATGATACATTTTTCCTCAGTTTAAAGTGCGCTTTCACTCTTTTCTTTTTCTAAGCAGTCCGTCAAACAAAAATTTGTCAATCATGAAACTACAAAAATGCGTGAGTAATTTATTTGAAAATTAAAATTTCAGCTCAAATTGGCAAGAAAAAAACTCTAGCTACAAAATTTTAAAGGAGATATTAACTGGCCGATAATTTAAAAAGCGCTTGAGAGAGCGAAAATTCGTAAAGTTAGAGGTTAGTTGAGTAAACGGTTAGTTGTTGTTCACAGAATCAATAGAATCATATTATTATTTCAATTATTTCGTATTTTTTTATTAAAAAACTGAAAATAAAAAACCCGATTTATCGAGTGTCAAATTCAAAACCACGCCATTTTGTCAAATTTTTTTATTTTTCTTTTATTCTAGTACGGCACATAGCTACAGTCATACTGATTAATAATTTTTTCGGTTTTTGTGTGTCAGATAAATAGAAGAGCCAAAATGGAAAACACCGTCCGGGTCCAATTTTTCGGGAGATTCAACTTCAGCGAAATTTTCAAAATTATTAAAATACATTTTTTTCTTTCTTTTTGTATGTAAAATAAGTGAAATAAAAAGCGTAACAAATTTAAATATCGTTTTTCATATTTTTTATTGTAAAAAAAAATTCCTGAAAATACCCTAAATTTTCGAGCTCTAGTTCCGGTGGTCCCGATTGTATAAAGTCCGCCTTCATCTGAACTTAAACACTTCTTTGCTTATTTTATCTTAAAACTGAAATCTTTAAAATATTTCGTTCACCCCAACTTACCTTTACATTTCGTACAACATGTGTCTGGGGTTTTGGGATCCAACAAATAGCAGTCATCGATGGATGGGCAGCTTTCCTTGTCACAGTTAACAAAACCATTCTATAAATAAAGAAAGACGTAATGTTATAATTTATAATGCATACAAATTAAATTCTAATTTTGAACGTAAATTTTAATATTTAATATTTTCTCTATTCAGTATAGCTTTGTAAATATTTTTAAGCACACACGATCCAGAAAACCTCCGGTGAGCTATGAGTAAAAGTATTGTCATGTTTGTTTTGTACCTAATTACTGAATTTTCTTTATTGAGTCTATTAAAAAGTCTTAAGATTTGCATGCCGACAATTATTCGCTGCTTACTCGAGGCACGGCAACCTGACAAAAATTATGCCTTTGTATAATTGGATTGTGAAAATCTAATTTTAATGCTTCCAAATATCGATAAATTCTCCACACACAGTAAATTCGACAGACAGACGACTTCGCGGAAAAAAACAATCTTTGCTTTTAAACTTAAACCTGGTTTTTCAAGGGAGGTGATAGTACTTTCACATTTAGCGAGCAGCTTGTTGTTGTTAGCCCTTGATTTTACATTACCTCAAATACAGAAAAAACCAGTGGAAAATGCCAAATTAGACAAAGTTTTGCCAAGAAGAATTAAGAACATTTGGAATGCTATCTGCAACCAGTTCTTCGTAGAATTTATTTGGATTTACTGGATAAGAGTTCTCCAGAGCGGGACAAAGAGGGTTCGTTGATTACTAGCAGAGATTGCGTATCAGCCCTAATAGGGTTGACATGAATATAACTTTGAGAGCTTCCAATCTATTAGTGAAGTTCAGAACTGATGTTGGGAGACTTGTCCTCGTTCTTACTACTTATTCGCCTACTGGCACCCACGCCAGAAGCTTGGGCGTAATTTACTCTTACAGTAATTACTACAGAAGCAGCCGGGATGAAAATGATCGGAAAGATCGATTGAGTGGAGTTCGCAGCAGTGTTCATCCAACCACTCAACTGAATACTTGAGATTTGAGTCGCTTCGCCGGGGTTTTTTTACTACTGAAGATTAGTTGAATTCTGTCGTCGCGCCGAATTAATTATTGTTCGAGTTGGGAAAAAAGTGTCGATGCCGATTAAGGACCCCTATTAAAGTATCTATAGAATTTCATAACTTCCACCACAATTTATTTGAAAACATTATTTGCATAATTTTATTCTCCAAGACACCTAATTTGTAGAATAATTTACGCCGCATTCGTATTTGAGTAAATTTACTAAATTATTTGAAGTATCCCTACGCAGGTAAACTAATCTGGTGTTTTTAAGTAGGTTAGACTACAATTATACATACATATATACATATGTATTTCATGATTTCGTACAATTAATTAAAATTGTTGTTAAAATTGGTTTCATCAAGTTAAAATTAAAGGAGGATCTCAAATAACACAGAGTTCAGATTTTCAGAGTGTTTTTGCTTATTGTCAAATATCATATCAACATACAAATGTAATCTTTGAATATGTTTATAAACATATATGTACATATGTATGTATATATGGTAACTAAACTACATACTTGCATATCACACACAACTTGGCGGACGGCCTCCAACGACCTTGCAAAATCTCGGCAAAATACCATTTTAAGCAACTGCATATGTATGTATGTATGTAATGATGTATGTATGTAAGAAATATAGAGCCAACAAATACACAGGCATCAGGTAATTGCTTGGCTGCATAAGTATTTTTAATTTTACATTTGTGTGTTTTCATCTGCAATATCCCAACAGTAAAATGTACTGGCTCGCTATTAGCAGCTTCAAAGCTCGACCAGAAGGTATTAGCAGACGGCATAAAATATTACGGCAAAGAGCAATGATGGGTAGCCCTAACGGCTGTTTTCTTTTTAACTCTAAATATCACTTCTAATTTTTTTAACGCTTAACGATTACAATTTGCGTAAAACTTTCTGCGAGACAATGTTGGAGCGATTTCGTATGGTAAAGGCAATCTTTTGAAGTGTTGAAGCCCATTTGCATTTAAATGAAAGTATAAATAAGTAAAATTGCCGTTATTGGTCACCTAAAGAAGTCAACCCGTTATTAAAATACCAACAGCCCCTTCACAGACCAGGGGAAGGCTTGGTGTGCATTGACAAGCAGTGAACTAATTAGACCGTATTTTTTTGAAAATCGTCGATCCCTCTTATGGGCGTATGCTGAATGATTCTTTTCTGTCAATAATGAAAGAACATCTTTCCACAAATGGTTTCAGATGGCGTCATATCGCACACGTGCAGAGAGTCCATGGCAATGTTGCGTTATTTCTACTCTAACAAACTGATAAGCCCTTTCGGTGACATATCCTGGCCACCTAGGTCGCCTGATCTCTCTCCTATGTACTTTTTTCTGTAACTCAAAAGTAAAGTCCATGGAACACACTCAATAATTATCTCTGCACTAAAAGAAAATATCGTTCAAGAGGTTAGTGGCATCCCGACATCACTTCTCCAGCGATTGGCATGGGGTACGAATGCCAGATTCCTAGAGTGCATTCGATATAAGGGTCAATATTTATTTAAAATAATTAAACAAAAAAAGAAAAGACGGCATATGTTTTCTCTCATTCATTGAGAAATTCTTATCATTAATAATTCATTTTCAATTTAACATTTTATTTCTAATTCTACCGCACCGTGTATTATACTGATCTTGTAACACCTTTTCAAACGCGAAGTAGCCGTCGATACTAAAATAACATGCGATTTTAAAACATCAAAATTTTTTTTTTTCAAATTAGCAGCGAAAACCTTTGTAAATACTATTTTTTAAATCCGTCGGACGGGCACTGCATATAAAAATTACTTAGTTTCGAAAATTGCAAAAATTTTTCACTGGAAGTACGTCACGTTAGGTTTTCCTACTGGGTTAATTTTTGCATGTTTCTTTGTATTTGTGCCACTGTCTCGTTTGCCACAACCACCCATTAAATAAAATATGTAAATTTTACTAAGAGTCTGCGGTATTCATTTAAGCTTATCTTAGAATTTATATGCATGAAACTCTTGTGAGTTTTTAATTAAGAGATTTATCTTTTTAATTAAGAGATTTTTAAAATCTCTTATACTGATATGCGAAATCAAATACGGTTAGCTGGTTGACTACCGAGTTAGCTGCATGTGAGAGCAACAATGAAAATATTACTACATAGTCGGGTGTGTTAGGTTAGGTTGGTGGGTTAAAGGCTTGGTAGTACTCGAAAAACGCTCGAATGAAATGAGTTAAATTTGCATATGGGATTTGTTAAGTATGCGTGTTAAGATCTCTGCATTTTCAAAAGTAAATGTTGTTCACAATTTTGAGCTTACATTCTTAAATTCTAATACTACAGCTTTTATAAATTAAATGAAGAAATTGAATCTACAATAGAATGAACAGAAGTTTACCTAAAATAATTTAAAAGTTGCATTATTTAGTGTGGTAGGCTCTGCAGGACATCATCATACCCGTGCCGTAATAAATAGGGGCAATGGTGAACTGTACGATAAACCATTGTAGCAGAGTTGGCATCCTGCTCAGAATCGAGTGAGATATACGAGTACAAGTAGAAGAGTCAGGCATTGTCATAACGGCGGCCGGCGTAGCCGAATGGGCTGGTGCTTGACTACCATACGTAGGTTCGAATCTCCGTGCATGAAGCAGCAAAATGATAGAAAAATTGTTTCTAATAGCGGTCGGCCCTCGCAAGGCAAAAGTATGGGTGTATGTCTGCCATGAGAGATCTCTTAATAAAAAAACTATTTAAAGCTCGGAGCCAGCTTAAAACATTAGGACCCTCCATTTGTGAAACAAATAGGAGGAAGAGCTCGGCCAAATACTTAACAGAAGTGTACACGCCATTATTTTTTTTATTATTGTCACACAAATGGATATAAATGCACTTGTCTTGAAAGTGATACCTGCTAGTGGTGATAAAGGAAGCCTTCAGGTACCGTTTTGAGTCACTAGTCATCACAAAGGCCTTCTCTCTTCTTTGAGTCACTAGTGATGACAAAGGCCTTCTCAGCGTTTGACAGATTAAGAAGTGTTTCTAATTAGCGAAAAAATCAAGTAGAATGCCACAATGGCGCCATTCACAAGCCGTCGTAAATGTCTGTGCCGCCAGTCTGGCGCCAAGATGCCAGTACAAGAAAAGGAAAGAAAAGATTTCCGGGATCAGTAGAGTTGACGCCAGTAGTTTTATTTTAAAATTAAACACAATATATCAGTTTCAACGAATTGTGTGTTTTCTAATACGTATAGGTTTACTTTTAATCACTAAGGTAGAAATGACCTCTAAAATCTAAACTTGTTCCGACTAGCTGGAACTCTTATCAGAGAAATCTGCCGATCGCAAAGGGTTAATGTTACTGTTCATGCAAAAATGCCCAATTTAATGTTACGCTATTTAACAGAATATTTACTATTGGCTCGAAATGGCATACTAACATGAAAAGTCAGTCAAAACAGTTTTGGCACAGTGATTTTTTTATAATATTGTGAATATTTTTGTGTTTTTTATGTCATATTTTTTAAATTTAATTTTGTATAAAAATATACTTTTCAGTACAATAAAAGTGTTAAAAATTTCAAAAATGTATGCAAATTCCAAAGGAATTTAACATTTTTTTTTTCTTATGTGCTATATTATTGCTCATTTACACCGTGCAAAGATGTGCAAGTTTGAAGTTGCTAAAATTCCCCGTTGATTTTTAGTAATTTTTCTACTGAAAGTCTCTGCATTATTTTTAGTTCAAGTGTTGTATGCAAGAATTTGTATAAGACCGCCAGCAGAGCAAAACATATTAAAAACCAACGGAAATTTTCAGCAAGTTGAAACTTGCACTGCATAACAACAAAATAAAAATTAAGTATTCTGAATAAAAAGTACAAAATTTTGTTAAAAATTTTATTAATTGGTTTTAAGGTTCCATTATGTTTGAAATTTTAAAATATTTGTATTGCTTTCGTGGACTATATTTTTATACGAAACTAACGAAAAAATTTAGCATAAAAAACATTGGGATTTTGAAAAAAAAAACGCACTTTGGCAAAACTTTTTTGACTCTATGTATGTATGAGTTAGGAACTGCTCTTTCAGCTGTGAATAAATGAAATCCACAATCCACAAGGCCACGGCTTGCAGCAGGTAGATTTTTAGAAATGTATGTATGTATATGTATGTACATAAATTAGACCACTTAGAACATTTGCCAGCCCAGCAGAAGATGTGGCTAACATCAGACTGTTAACCTGCTCTAAACGGTTTTAAGGCAATCAGCTGATTTGCTGACGAAATCGAGGTTATGACGGCGGTTGGTTTACGGCATAGATCAGAAAAAGCTGAGATTGTATTGATGACATCAAAGAAAATCAACCCAACCAATGCTCATACTACTTCGTTGCCGTCTGAACAACAACTGCTTGGACAAGTGCAAGAAATCGTGTGAAATGAGCAAGCAGAATTCTGCTGCCGAGTGTCCCGATGACGTGGCAGCCGAAGTTACTCTAACAATTTTTGGTTCGGATGATCCAACCTATAATTTATTGTATCATCATATTATCCACCTGCCACATCATAAATACATTGGTAAGTGTATGCTCAAGGATCAGCGGACCTTAAAAGAATACTGACTAATGAGATAAGTGACGAAAAGGTCAGCGATGATTCGATTAGACATTACACCGTACTGCTTTTAAGATTCCGATTGACAGCAGCTCAGAGTACTCCAATTCTAGGAGTTCTTACTTATTTCTGCCTTTACTGAAAAAAAAAGAAAATTATATCGCAAGTGATCTACGAATTTGTTTTCCGTTGATCTGTTAAATGCCACTGTTGAATATTAAAAATACATTTGTGCTGTTATGCGAGCTTGATGTTGAGCCATACCAGGAGTACATTCATTAACGTGAATTTCAGCAAAAACTGTCGCACTCGTGCCCTGAAGTGTTAAAAATTTGTTCACATGGGGGTTGTTTGTAAAGAAACAAGTTATAAAAAAATTGCAGAATAATAAGAGAGGCGTCGGCCCATACCTCAACAAAACTTGAACACGTGCTGCAAGGTATTGTAAAGTGCATATTTACTTACCAGGTCTATACCTATGAAAGGGGAATTTATATATACATAAATGGCTTATTTGGGAACTCATAACAATCCAACTGAGGATCTTCTTGCCAAAAAAAAATTTTTCCATCCAGAAAAAATTTTCATTCTTTATAAGTCCTGACTACCTGCGGCTTGCTCTAGGAGAGATGGGCCTCCCGTCAACTCAGCGAGTGCTGGGCAAGTACACACGTACAGGTTAATGAAACCTCTGTCCTTACAGGACATTATCGGCATGCTGTGACTTTACTTCGAATCCTTTTTGCGGAAGCTGTTGGGAGAATGAGGTGCAATCATGTCAGCCACTTCTTCTAAGCAGTCCTGCTCTTGCGGAGCACCATGGTGAGGCATCTTGACTATCACTTATTTGCTTATGGATCGGTTCCGAGCATTGTAGTTAATAATTTGGGGTTGCGCCATGTTGCTGCAAAGTCGGTTCCAAAGGACCTGAACTTCATGGAAAAAAGGCACCGCGTTGATATCGCCAAAGACTTGATATCCAAGGTCGTATCCGAACAAATATCAAACGCACCATTACTTTAGACGAGACGTGGGCTTAGGTATGAGTACGACACGCAATTCAGACGAGTGAGTAGAGTGCTCCGAAAAAGCGGTATTCTACACCACGAATACCACAGACGGTTAATAAAGACTGTTATTAGGGCGTTATGAGACGTTTATGTAAAATAATTAGCAGAACGTAAAATAATTAACAGAAAGTATTTTTGGAAACTCAACTCGTGGCTGATATGACCCCTGGCGATTGTTTCCGGGGAACGCGTTGTATCAGCCGAAAGGAAGTAATGAAAAAATCGAAGCCGGCTTTGATGGCAGTAACGAAAATAGAGTTTGAGATTTGTTCGAGAGCTGCGTGGCGGTTGATGGGATGTAATTTAAAGGCGATAATATCACTTTTGAGGAATAAACTTGTATTTCGAATTTTCTGAATACATTTCGGGAAATTTTTGATCAAAGTGGTATGCATGTATACATTTATTTATTTCAAAATAAGCCGAAAGAAAATAAAAAAGTATAAAAATAAAAAAAAGTATTCGATGCGGTGCCTGTTGGAGGTAGCAGAGGAAGAGGAAGGCTTCCATTGCGTGTGAAAGATCAGAAAGAGAAGGAGTTGACCTCACTTAATGCGCCCAACTGGCTCTGGTTAGCAGGTAAGAAGAAAGTGAGCGAGCTTTGTTAACCTCGGTCAAACTCAACTCACTTTTGCGCTCCAAAAAGATGGCCCAAAACCAAAAAATGTAGATAAAAAAAATGTTTTTTCTTCATTAAGAAAATTTGTTCTACGACCAAAAAGAATTAGGCACCGATTTTTTATTTAATATTTACCGTGTCGCCAAGTCTTTGGAAACTGCCACGAGAATTGTACTTTTCCGTAAAATTTCCACAAAATTATAATCTATGTTTTATTAAAACAGAATTATTTAATGGGGACCTATATACAATTTTCCTGCTCTATCCAGAAGTAGACTTGCAATTTTGGGTAGACAATCCTTTAATGAATCGGAAGATATCGACTGTGTCGAAATTAAGCATCTTACCAAATTTGTGAAAAGTACACATTGGTTTTAGGAGGGAAGGACTAGTTCCCCACGCGGCATCACAATGCCTGAGTGTATCCCACAGTGGACAACCTCTTCAACTTTACCTAACCTACATATACAATTTCACAGAGTAAAGCGTGATAAGGTCGTGGTTGGAGAGCGTAGTTGGGTACTCCTTACTCTCTCAAGCGGCTTTTTAAGAGACTTAGTCACAGTTATTTTCATCAATGACAGACGCACATGTAGCAGCCTATGGATTCTTAAGAAAATATGAATAAAATTTATTGGCACATGAATGCATTTTTGTTTTTCTTTTTACAACTACTGCCAGAGAGTTGAGAAAAATATGTATGTATTTATAAAATGGCCAGAACTTGAAAAAAGGGGAAAAAGTTTAAGCTGGGTACATCAATATTATATAAGTATAAGTAAAGCAAATGTGTTCCGCTGAACTTTCCAATTTAAAGAACCTGATGCCCTTCATATTTATAAAGAAAACAAATTGAACAGGTACCGCTTATTTGCTACGCTTGGACGCATGTATTTTTATATGTATATAAATAGGCCTAAAAGAGTCGGTATGTATAATCACACATATTTACATACAAATTAAAGAAAAATTTATTTTAAATTTTTGATTAAAAATTAGATAATTATTTTTTTTAGTTATTCAAGTTATGGTTAGAAGGCTTAAATCGGCGATTAATATTCAATGATTTTCTTTACATACAAACCGACTTTTGCCTTTATGATAAGTTTATGTGGATTTGTTAATATACAGATGTATGTACACACATCCGAGCACATATACGCAAATAGATATTTATATATACGATTATAAGTACTTATACATGGATATTTTATTCATTGACGCCATAGCATTTTGTGTCAATTCGCCGAAATGAAGCCATAATTTTAATTTTATGAAGAATAATAATTTCATAGTCATAAAATAAATTTTATGATCAAAAATATTAACGATCGTATGCGTGTGCGTTTGTGCGCCTGTGTGTGCATATAAGTGAAGCTCCGCGCATGTTTTCGACGAATGAACGACTGGAGCGATAAAATGCGCAACCGTTCCACTGAGCACGCGTACTGAGCTGCAGCTACAAAACAGCCCGTATACAAATTTGATCCGAAATACAGCTCCAGCTCCAGTTTAGGCTGAAATTGAATCTGATTGGAAATCCGATTTAAGCGCCGCCGTAACAAAAGCAAAGCCGATTGTCAGCGTTAAGCCGACGCACTGTGGGCAGGAATAAGCGGCACCAAATCATAATAAGAACAACAACAATAAAGGCAGCAATATGAAAACTAAGCCGAACATATTACAAACAGAAATAAACCATGAACCGAAAGCAATACCTACATACAAATAAATTACAACAAAACAAAGATCAGCAAATCAAGTTGAAATTCAAATTTAAATTCAACAATAACAAGCGATCGACTGCTCTGGTTCATAGTGTTTTTGCTGTTGTTGCACAGACATCGTCAACAACGAAGGTGGCGCCAAAGAGTTTTGGTTACGCCCACTTAAAAAAAATACCGGCGGTGAACGATAATCACTGTCGAAGCAACAACGTCAGCAGCATACAGGGTGACCCACAGCTGCCGTTAACGTCCAAGTGGTGAGTGGCTGAGCGTTAAACGCTAACAGTCAAGCGAAACGCTGCCTTTATTGACTTAGCGTTAGCGCGGAGAAAAAGAAGACAATAATAATAATAAAGGTTAGCGAAACAAAGCATCGGCATAAGGCAAAGAGTTGAGTGGAGCAACAAAAAGCGCTTTCTTAAAAGCAAGACAACACGTAAGTATCGCTTATGCACTGTGTGCACGCGCGCGCTAACCACGCCGCCGCATTCTGTGTAGCTCGAGGAATGCGGAGCGATTAGAAAAGCAAAGCTTTTTAGGGCTAACAGCTATCTGGCGCGCTTTCTGCGCATATGTATATACATACATATATGTATGTATGAATGTATGCATGCCTGCTGTAGTTTGAAGCGGGTTTTCTTTCTACACACACAAGCCGTTTACCTAGGAAAGTAGCTTAGAGCGAATTAGTGCAATCGCCTTATCAACGCGCCATGATTTATTAATAAGCACAGCCGCGGGCCAAGCGCCAACAGAATCGCCGCATACCAAGCTCAGCAATCAGCGGAATTTAGTCGCTAGATATATATGTATGTATGTATGTTAGTCAGTTAGTTTATACATCTCTAACTATGAGCTGCGTAGGCGCCGGCGAAACAGGCGGCGAGCGCGCGGTGTATAACTGAATAAGCTGGTCAACGACGACGACTGCAGGAACCGCAGACATCTGAGTTTTAATTTAGCCATACACTGGCGCTGCTGGCGCACATACACTTGCTGCAGACGGCCACTATGATCGGCAACAACTTCGTTTGCAAACTTTTCGGTATGTTGTTGGTTAACTAATTATTGCCGATCGTTGATCGCTGATCTCTGAGTGCCGACCGCCCGCTGGTAATGAGACGGATGTTTGTCGCGTCCGTAGCCGCGAGGTGTTATTGCTAGGAAATCTCTATTGTTGTTGTTGCTGATGCTGCGGCTGCTGATGCTGTCTTGAGTTTAACTCCCATTTATTGGCAAAAAAAATAGACAAGCACACACACAGGAATATGTACATAGGTATGTATAACTAATAGAAGTAGCAGGAAAAAAACGTATAAGCATATTTGTGTATGTGTGTACATGTACATATGTGCGTGCTCAAGACGGCGCCAAGTGTGCCAAACGATCTCCAACGTCATGGTTTTAATAATGATTGTGACAAAAAACTAGTTTGACGACCTTGACGTCGTAAAAATCGATGTTTTATCTGATTCGACACAGGGGAAGAGCGAGAGAGAGAAACGGAGAGAGATAGAAAGCGGCAGCAGCATAGAGGGAACAAGAGAGAATGAGCAACAACAGCAGCAAATCGCAGTTAGCTTTGAATATAAAATCAGTTGAAAACAAAGGAGGTTTGCGCGCGGTTTTTGCGAATAAATAAAAATTGATAAAGTGATTAAAAAAAGGCAAAAATAATTAATATTAAGAACTAATGAAAATAACATCAATTTGTCGTGGTGTCTGAAATCAGCCTTTCATTATTCACAATTTTTTTATATTTTATTGCTAGGTAGAGCTAGCAAAGTTAGATAAAAGGAAATTTTTTCGGTGCGCGTTTTTAGCTTGCTGCTTTCGAAAATATTTAGTATTTGAGTGGAGTGAGGTATTTGGGCGCTATTTTTTTCCAATTTGACGTTATTGTAATTATTAAAGTGGATGTTTGTCCCATGTTTGCCTAAAAAATGCGTTAGCAAATTTGAGCAAAATTAAAATATTGTATATCTTTTATTTTTTATGAATCTGGAATAAAATAAATAAATAAATAATTGGCGCATACACTTCTGTTATGTGCTTGGCCGAGCTCCGCCTCCCATTTGTGGTGTGCGTCTTGATGTTGCTCCACAAATGGAATTACCTACAGTTTTACGCCGACTCCGAACAGCAAATGGTTTTTTCTGAAGAGCTTTTTCATCGCAGAATACACTCGGATGTTTGCCATTGTTTGCCAAGGGCCGACCGCCATTAGAAAAAACGTTTTCTTTCATTTGGTGTTTGATGCCCGAGGTTTCGAACCGGACACTTCCGAATTATAGTCACGCACCAATCCACTTTTATTTTACTACTTAATTAAGCAGCTGGCATTAGGCGACTTTCAATTCTGCTTTGAAATATGAATGCAAACTACGTAAGGGTTTTAAATTTTCCTGGTTAGTTTGACAGCGAATAGGTGTAGGAAAATCGAAAGGAAAAATTGAATATGTCGCATCAGCGCCGGTCACTTGAAGATAATGAGTCCTGTTTCCATCATTACAAAATATTAAAATTTCCCTCTTCACCTTTATTGTTATAACATTTTTGAATACACAAGTTTTAACTTATTTCAATTCGGTAAGAAATAAAAAATATGCCACATCATACAACGTACAACTCCAATCGCACTCAAAACCTCTTGTCTCAGAAATAATTGCAAATCCCATAATCTTTACTAGACTCGAGAGAAAGTCTACAAAAGGCTTCATATGATAATGAATTAGTTTAAATTATTATTGATCATAAAAATAGTAAATGGTTGCACCACTGGGTGTTGGTTGGTTGGTTAGAGAGGTGATTCATCCACCCACCACTGGGTGTTCTACATAAATGTTTTTTTCTCTTATATGAATTAAATAGATTTGAGTAAAAATATTGCTCAATGCTTAAAAAACAGATCGCAATATAGAAATGGATTTAGAAAAAGTCGATATTGCAATTGGCATTGGTATCCCTATTTTATACCCGCATTGCCTGGTTATTACTCCAACCAATCAACGTAAGGAGATACGACTGATGCAGATTAGAACTTTTTCATCGGCTTTTGGCCAGATTTATGTGGTTGCTTTACAAGTGGGTTCCACGGCGCAACTGGCAATTGATCTTTCAATAAAAGCCAACTTTTCGAACTTTAGATGTGGAAAGAAATTTTGCATCTTTGAAGAAATTCTCGTGCTACCGAATGTGGGTTCAGTCAACGATAGCTTTCTTCTTTAGTTAACAGCGAGCGATTTCATAGAAGATATAAGAATATCTTAAAATAAAATTAAAAAAATAAAAGCAGCTCAAATTGAAAGTAGTTAGTTGGACGCATGGACTTATGCGCATGCATGACTTCATAATTTTTCGACTTGCTTCAATTGCCAAAAATGTACGCGATAGAGAAGAAATGCCAACGACTGTCGTTCTGATAATTTCAAGCTTTGCCATTTATTTCGCAACGCGCTCCGGCTTCAACAAATTCAGTGCGGCGTACGAGTGCTGCATATGTATGTATTAGTACAATCTGACTTTACATTATACATACATAAGTGCATATATTCGAGCTGCATGCACACACAAATTATTTTTGCAGATTTATGTACTTATATACATATGTCCATACGTACACTCTTTGGCTCATATTTCGGTGTATTTACTGTTGCCAAACAGCTGCCTACAAAATATTTCCTTTTGGTTGAACTTACATAAAAAACATTATTTATAGAAATGAAAAAATAAATTAAAAATGAGCAAGGATGTGAATGGCGGAAATAAATACACACATACATATGTATGTCTGTATTTTTTTTTATTGTATATTTGGATAAATCTATATTGCACTTTGTCCCTGGCCTGCGTCAGTCCATTTCCATATAATCACTCACACATACACACACCCAATGCGGTTTTCCGTAAATGAGATGTAGCACTATAGAGTCAGCTGCCACTGGCCAGCTTGGTCAATTGCTTAGTGTCTCATTCATTTTTTCTTCTCTTTTTTTCTCAGCACTGATTCAAGCTTTTGTTGTTGGCCTTTGGGGATAACTGCCACTACCACCAACACACAATTTATTCTTGAGCTTCCAATGTATATTGACTGCAGAACGCAGTCGCCAGCTCACGCATAGCAATTTACGCATCCCCACTTCAGTATTTTGCTTTTTCCCCTTATGGGTGGAGTAGGATTGCATGGCAACATTATTTGTGCGCAGTGTGGGATTCCGTTTCCAAGGCAGCAGAAGTAGGATTGTACTCTCAATGCAGTCCTTGCTTTCAAACGATTTTCGCACATAAATCATTAATTGTTCAAACAGTGTGTTGCCTACAAACAGATCTACTCACTGAGAAACTCTCCACTTCAATTTCCGCCTGGCAGTTTGTAAAAGCTGGAGGGGAGTGCAAATGCATATGGCTGTGAGAGCAGTCACTTGAGATTATGAATTTCAACAATGACAAATATTTGGGTCAATAACTTGGCTGCTTATAGAGGCGTAAAGGCGGCCACAATAAACGGAACAACAACAACAAAATATCAATTGTTGGCAATAAGTTGTGTCGGTTTGCGGGATAAGTTATAATCAACAGAGTTGGATAGGCGATGTTAGTGAATGCTTTGTGACAATACAGTTTTATAAGCATACACACATGCATACATGCACGCATGCATACAAACACAGAAATAAGTACATATATATTTCCGTTTGCAATTTCCTTTTGTCATAGTTGCGTATTTATTTTACGACAATTGTTGTATGTTATGTGTGATTTATTTCCATAAAAGCAAAATAGCAACAAAGGATGTGAGTAAAATTTTGTTAGCATTAATGTATGGCCGCCTCTACACAAAAAAGTTTACCTAAGAAAATGTACTTAAGCATTTAAATTTCCCACAAAACTTTTCGCTTTGTTTTCCTTACAAGTTTTGAACAGTTGCCCCTTCTGAATTCACTGGTTTTATTCTAATAGGCATCCCGGGCTTAATGCCACCATTTAAAATGTTCGTATTAGATCTGAAATATATATAAAACAAGAATGCAGCGAGATATGTGCATAATCAAATTGAGATTTTTCCATTTTTCCTTTCCACGAGCTCTCATATTTAGATAACCAAAGTTTTGAAGTCCGCAGAACTGCTGAAAGAAATTAGAACTGTCCGAAGAGTGCTGAAATTAAATTTACTGACTGATATATGGTACACCTGTGTTCACAACAACAGCAACGTTACATATTGCAATGTTTTGACTATTTTTTTAATTTAATTTTTTCTTTATTTTTTTTTAATATATTTCATACTACAACAAAAACCATTTAACCCATAGTTCCATGCTTTCTTCTAAATTAAAAAAAATTGAACATATTTTCATCAAAATTTCAAATTTTTTAGGGTATGCAGTTTTGTATCACATTAAATTTTTGGTATAATATTGTGCCAGTTTGTCTTGTTTCTAAGTGGCCGATAAGTGTCCAGTTTAAAGTGGTCCGAAATAAACGTTGATTTGTGATTTTTTTTTATGCTCGAAATTTTTTCGTAGCGAGAAAATGCACAAGACCGTCAAATAAAATATGTATATCTTTTGTGCGCTTTTAATTTGTCACTTAATGCACAAAAATCCAATGAGCTATAAAACTGCGTTTGGAAAAGTTTTCTAAAAATTCTCATTCTATTATATGAAATACGTAACATTTTCAGAAGGCCTATGACAAAATTTTCGTAATGTGTACATGAAATGAGGTGACATAACTTTCGATAAAAGAAAGCTTTTTAATCCTTTACCGCATATGGGCCCACATTTGGTACTGCTAAATTTAGTTATTTATTTACATTTAATTATTTCTAAATTAAGTATTACAAAATATTTCAAACTATTTTAAGCCATCAAATATATATTTAGCAATAATTAAACGCCAAAAAATTTACATTTTGTTATAAAGGGTGATTTTTTCAGAGCTACAGGAAAGGTTTTTCAAAAAAACACATATAAAATTCAGAAAAATGTATGAAATTTGTATTTAAATCGATAGTACAGTCCATATAATTTAATGTTTGAAGATTATTTTATGCAAATGTTGACCGCGACTGCGCTTCAAATGGTCCATCCTCTTAATCCAATTTTGGCATACTCTTTCCAATTGTTTCGGCCGGTATCTCACATATAAATGCTTTAATGTTGTCTTCCAATGCGTTAATTGAAGCAGGCTTGTCTGAATAGACATGAGCTTTAACATAGCCCCACAAAAAATAATCTAAAGGCCTTATATCGCACGATCTAGGTGGCCCCGAACGTGAAATAAAATGTATAATAAAATTCAATGATTTGCAAGCGTTGTTCGTTTGTCAGACGATTCATGGTTAAATTATATATCAACTGAAGATGTTTGACAATGAAACAAAACACGAAAGGTGCGTCAGCTGTTTAAGCCAACAGTTTAAAAAGATAATAGCTAAAAAATCACCCGTTATTTCGACTCGAACCTCACTTTTGGGCAAGTGGGTGAAAAAGCAGAATTGAAGTGCGAGTGATTCATTTTCAAAAAACGATAACCGAACAAAACATAAATACTTTTTGACAAAAAAAAAAATATTTGCATAGAGTCGCAATAATCATCTTTCGCGACGGATAATAACTTTTCCATTATTTTTCTTTTAATATGCCTTATTAGAAATTAAATAAGGCTTTTTCCACCGTGTAACAATGTTTTCAACACTTTATTAATTCATACACTAAAGACGTGTTCAAAAGTGAGGACTTTGACAGCAAAAAAAAATTTTTTGTATGGTACATACTACTGGCCCGTATACATTTTCATTTTATTTGAGAGAAATTATTTAATTCACATTGACTACTTATAATTCACTAAACATTTTCATACTTGGCGCGAAATTTCAACTGTTATCCAATGCAGCAAAAATTATGCAACGCGTACAAATATTTAATTAATGAAATGTAAAGTCTCTATCTCGAAAACGTGAATAATGCCTTTAACAACTGTAAAATAATGTTTCAATCTTTAATATCTTATTTAATGTATTTGCTGTAACTTACCTTGCAGACGCATTTAAAGCACTTTGAGCTCCATTTTATTATTTTTTCGATGTGAACTTCTTCACCTTCATTGGAGCATGATTGTAAATTGCCTGGAAAAAGAGAGAATTAAGACGGTTTTAATTTTTAGGAAGACTAGAAAAGTATCGGAACGGTCTGTTAGGTAGTATACCTCTAAAAATCTTTTCACCATGTGTGACTATATGTACTTATGTTTCTATATATTTAAGTTTCACTAGGTGCCCCCTATGGGGCGATGGCTTTAACACCGAAGGAAACCCGAAAATCCTTAGCATTTCACCAAATTCCGCACTTCTTACAGCGAAAATTAAAGAAATGGTAAATATACTCCGTTCGAAGAGCTATTCTAAAAGCGCCACATCTAAAGTATAAAAATTAAAAATAAATACCTTTGAATAAATTTACAAGGGACCACATGCCTTGGAGTTCTATAACAAATAACGATCGCGTTGAGTAGGTAAAAGTAGTATTTAGTGACAAAAATACGTTCAAGCTGGATGGAACGAATGCATACAATTACTACTTCCATAATTTAAGAAAGGTAGGGCGAGCAATATCGTACTATGGCGCGTTCGAATTGAAAATTGCAGACTACAAAATGGCGTGAAAAAAATGTCATCTTTTCTCGAAATTTGTGAAAAATTTGGGTACATTAATTTGTTCAAGTGGTATGTTAAAAGGTCAAAACTTGGATTGCGTCCCAAAACGCTGAAACTTTAACATGCCCACCGTATTCCGCAGATCTGAACACAATTGAAAATCGATGAGGATGACTTTCTCGTACGGTTTATAAGAATGGGCAACAATTCGTATCATTAAACCAGCCAGGTCTAAAAATTCAGGCTAATTTCGGTCGAGGTTTTAGAGCAACAAATAATATCAACCGCTTTATATAGCTCACCCAGGCACCAACTAAAATCTGAAGATTATGTATCTCTCATTGAAAGGCACAAAGGACGATTTATTATACGAGGTGATTTCAACGCTAAGTACATACATTGGGGGTTTAGGCTTACAACGACAAAAGGGCGCAAAATGTTTAAAGCCATAAGACACAAGACACACGAAATAATTTCAACTGGTAAACCAACATATTGGTCTTCAGACACCAACAAAGTACCTGATTTGATTGATTTTTTTTCCTACAAAAATATTTCCGCAAACTATCTTTCTATATACGGAGCCTTCGACCTGAACTCTGACCACTGACTGATTCTTTCAGAAATATCAGAAAATGCGGTGCTAAATAAAACGTCTCCTCGTCTATTTAATAACTTCACCGACTGGCAGTACTTCAAACTGCAATTAGAAGCTATAGGGTCTTGACCATTGATTATCTTGCTGATGCAGTGCTTAAATTCACGCAAATAATTTAAAACGCAGCGTGGAACAGTACGCCCCGGCAAGATTTCCAAAAAAAAAAGAAGAAAAAATACCCACCACATACCAAGATAAATAAAAAACGAAAGCTTAGACGTCGTTGGCAGCGAACCAGATATCCTGAGGACAAATTGAAACTCAACCCAACAACAAAATAACTACATGTTCAAATTCAGGCATTCAAAAATGATAATTTCAATCGATATCTTCATGGCCCCACATCTGATAAATCTACGGACTACTCCTTATGAAAGGCAGCAAACAAATTTTCCTATATTTCTTATTTGGTTAGTGCCTTGGGGTTGAAGTGAATCAACGAATTAAGCACAATATTACAGCTGCTGAAGTTTTGCTGCTACGAAATAACGTTAGTTGGAATAATATTTTGATGCAGTTTTATTTTCGAGCAAAGTAAAGTCATTTTCTATTAAAAATCATTCACGCCATTTAGAACATGAACTATTTCGGTATTACTAAGGTCGGTCTTTCCCAAAAAAATTCAGCGGTATTGTTTTAATATTGGATGTGGTTCAAAAAAATGTTGAATTCATTCCCTTTCATTTAGGCTATATAAAAATCAGTTGATCTTGTAAAGGCTATAAAGCATAATTAAATTATTTCTGGCTTTAAAAATCCATGAAATTTTTAATTTTTCAATGTCATCCTTAAAATAACTGTTGTCCAGTTCTTTATATATTCTGTGCGTACTGTTTAGCCCTCAATTCCCCATTTTTGCCTTTTAGTAGTGTTAATAAAATTTAGAAATATTTCGCTTTTTTCTGCCCACTTGCTTTGCCCTAGCACCGTTTCGTGCCTTTTCGAATTGTAAATCACTGCTATTTAATTTAAGGGCTAACCCTAGGGCATAAGATAATCAGCGGCCCGAAAAAATGATATTTTCAATAATGTTTTTTTGCTATTCAATTGCTTTATTTTACAAAAATAAAAACAGCATTAATACATCATGTTTCGACTTGACTTTAGTAAAAAACTTAAAAATTGTAAAAGTTATCGCTGTTTGTGTGGAGCACGTTTCTCCAGAAGTCCCTTGCAGTGATCATCATAAGTCCTTAATATTCAACTAAAATCATGCGGACAAGAGAAATTAGTTTTATTAATAATAGGACTATGAATAAGTTCGTGCGGTTTTACAACAGATGGCGTAACTTGATTATTATTCCATCGATCCACATTTCCAAACATTCATTGGAGAGCTACTGTCGTAAGGCACAAACGTCAGTATAAGTTTTTTATTTGAAGCGTAAACAACAATATTTTTACCACACTTGAAAATGTCGAATTTCGTGCCAAATAATGTGTTTTTGCGGGGAATTTTTTAATATGATGAAAAAAGCAGCCGAAAGTCATCGTATCTTGGTGGAAGTTTATGGTGAGCATGCTCTAGCTGAGCGAACGTGCCAGAAGTGGTTTGCACGCTTTAAAAGTGGTGATTTTGGCTTGGAAGACGAAGAACGCGAGGGTGCGCCGCCAAAGTTCATGGATACCGAATTGGAGGAATTGCTCGATCAAGATCCGGCTCAAACGCAAGAAGAGGTTGCAAAAACTTTGGGAGTTGATCAATCAACCATTTCCAAACGTTTAAAAGCCATGGGAATGATCCGAAAGGTAGGCCATTGGGTGCCGTATGAATTGAAGCCAAGAGACGTTGAACGCCGTTTTATGGCATGCGAACAACTGCTTCAACGGCACAAAAGAAAGGGTTTTTTGCATCGAATTGTGACTGGCGATGAAAAGTGGGTCCATTACGACAATCCAAAACGTCGGGCAACGTATGGATACCCTGGCCATGCTTCAACATCGACGTCGGCGCAGAATATTCATGGCCTGAAGGTTATGCTGTGTATCTGGTGGGACCAGCTGGGTGTTGTGTATTATGAGCTACTGAAACCGAATGAAACGATTACGGGGAATGTCTACCGACGACAATTGATGCGTTTGAGCCGAGCACTGCGAGAAAAACGGCCGCAATACGCCGATAGACACGACAAAGTTATTTTGCAACATGACAATGCTCGGCCACATGTTGCACAAGTGGTCAAAACATACTTAGAAACGCTCAAATGGGATGTCCTACCCCACCCGCCGTATAGTCCAGACCTTGCGCCATCCGATTACTATCTCTTCCGATCGATGCAACATGGCCTGGCTGACCAGCACTTCCGTAATTACGATGAAGTCAAAAAATGGATCGATTCGTGGATTGCGGCAAAACCGACCGAATTTTTCACAAAGGGAATTCGTGAATTGCCAGAAAGATGGGAAAAAGTAGTAGTAAGCGATGGACAATACTTTGAATATTAAATTTGTAACCATTTTACGTCAATAAAGTTTCAAATTTCGAAAAAAACCGCACGAACTTATTCATAGTCCTATTAGATAGTCTTGAGCCTAATCGAACTAGATTTAGATTTAGATTTTCGAGAAAAAAATCGACAATTAATTGTTAAAAAAAAAATAGAAATTAAAAAAAAAAATCCTTTGGTCAGGCTCGAATTTTTTATGTTTTTCAAATGCAGTATAAATTTTATTGAAATCTACCAAGTGGTTTTTAAATTAAAGTGATCACCAGTTCAAAAAACATAGTTTTGAGAAAAACGCATTTAAAATTTTGCTATGTAACGCCCTTTGAAAATGAAAAAAAAATCAATTTTTTTAAATTCTGATTACCCCTAACCCCAGAAAGCATTTATTTTTAAAACTATTTTTGTCAAGAGGCGTGAGAGCCTAAAGGCTTCATATATGTACAAATATTGTGTTTTAGAAATAGTTTACGTGTAATGCAAGCGAGTAAATGTGACCACACTTGGTAACTCTATACTGGGACATATTAAAATTTTATTGAAATCGGACGAACAGTTTAAAAAATATTGATGTTTAACCAGGCCCGACGAGCGATCGGGGACTTTTTACCCCGGGCCCGGAGTTCTTAGAGGGGCCCGGAGTTCTTAGAGGGGCCCGGACTCGAGAGTAATTCCGAAAAGTTTTATGGAAAGGGCCCACATTTGCAATTTTCCTCCGGGGCCCGGATATGCTCTCTACGGCCCTGTGTTTAACAAATGTTTCGTAATAAGTTTAATGTGGTGTAGCATACGAAATTTTCGAAAATTTTTTAAAACCTTTCGTTTCTAGCCTTTCTTCCAATCCTGTGATTTTACCAAATTAGAGAAAATTCTGCAGGCTCCACTCAAGTCGTGATATTTTCGAGTACTTTTACATTTATGCCCTTATCTTTCATCATTAAAAATTTAACGCAGAGTGAAACCTTGCTTTGAAATTGTAAATCTTAGTAGTCCCCTTAAGACTTACTGGTAGTTCTGTTGAAAGGATCTACAGTGAAAATGGACACACTTAACACTTCTTTTGGTAGATGTTTGGCTAAGCGTATTCGCACCTAATTAGTCTGGCCAAACTAATATTGACATATCTATTATTATTATTATTATTATTATTATTATTATTTCCATAGGTTGCAGGGAGGAACAAAGAGCCACATATACATACAAATTTTGTGAGGAATATAATTCAATATTTCGATTTTTATTTGCTTACAACGGCAAAGCAAATGAAACTCTATGAAGGTGTATGAATATTATTTAGTATACAACTCCATTAGAAAATATATCATATTTTTAAAATTAAATCTAAGCCTTGGCAAGCCACAACCGCCCAAAACGGAAGGTTAAGAGGAAAATTAAAATTCTGAATAATTAAAAAATTCTCCACCATTCCATTTCCATATCAATTTTCACGCCAATGCCACACGAAAAATACATTAATGTAGGAAAATCAACAATTACGTGATTAGTATTTTATTGTTTAATTTTTAAAATTTGTGTATCTCCATATATGTGAATAGGCCCTTAAAATATCCAGCACACACACAACATCATCAGCCACTTTATTTATGAGGTACCAAGAACTCACTTCTATTAGATATTCCAGCCTGTAGCAAATTGATCGGACAAGTCTTTCGACACAACACACGACCGAGCGAAAGGTAAAGGAATGCTGCTTATCAACACACTTAAGGCTAAGTAAAAGCGGAAATGATTCATCATCAAAGAAGACACTATGTATAACAAACAAAATACCAGCGGATCCTGCACAGCAGCAGCCGAAAAAAATGAGCAAACAATAACAACCACCAGTCGGAACAATGTCGAGCAAGTTGTTTTTCATTTCGGTTATTCGAGCTCATTACGATACGATGTGCATTGTTATTTGTATTTATGTTTGTGTATGCACGTGCAGGTGTGCGTGTACGTGTGCAGGTTTTGTTGATTGTTCTTTAAGTGCAGCAAATGCAATACAAGTACTTAATCACATTGTTTTGTTGTAAATGGCGTTAACATATTTAGAGTGGCGCATAGAAGTTGTAGAGAACATACACACGCTAATACATACATATAAAATGCTACATATGCAAGTATTGGGTCCTTCGAAAGTGACGCCGAGATGTTAGTAGTGAATAATTCTTTTACGCGACCTTTTTTGTATGCCATCTTAAAATTGAAAATAAGTTCAGAATTGAGCTGGACGACAAGGTAAACTGGAGTACCCCTGCATTTGAAAGAATCTCCAGCAGTGTACCCTGCACTGGTACACAGATGGTTTAAAGACACCAGAAGGCAAAGGCCCTGGGACGGGCTAGAAGCAATCGTTCTGTGCCGATGGGTAATTTTCCAAGCATCTTCCGAGCGGATGTGTATGCCATCTAACTATACGCAAAAATTCACTTCAACAGGAACTTCCGGAATGAATTAATTGTCATTCTGAACGACAGCCAGGCGTCACTCAAGGCTTTATGGTCTAGTGTGATTAAGTCCTAACGGGTTTTTGAGTGTATCGAGAAACTGAATCTGTTTGGAACGCATAGTCGCATCCCGCTAATTTGGGTCCTAAAATACAGACGCATAACTGGGAACGAAGTAGCGGTCACATCGGCAAAAGAGGCTGCAGCGTCGTTATTAATACGACCCGAGCCCTTCCTTGCTATGAGACAACACACCATCAAGGAGAAGCTTTGAAGTGAGGTTAGCTGGCACCAAACTATGAGGCTACGCCAGGCGAAATCCTTACTGAGGCGGATACAAACAAAAAGAGATTTAAAAAGCTCATAACTTTCTCCCACGATAAACTGCGAATGCTCACGAACATTCTCACCGGCTATTGTAGACTGCGCAGTCCTCTGCACATGATCGGCATATGGCCCACTGATTGTTGTTGTTTCTGCGACTAATCCCAGAAGACTCCATTACACCTTCTCTTTGAATGCAGCGCTATAGCGCGGAGAAGGTTGAGACGTCTCGATCATTTACAGCCAATAGAAGACACACATGCACGGCCCAACACAGCTATATATTATCTTAAGCTTTATAAGGGAACTAGGTCTGGATGAAATACTGTGTTGAGTATAGGGCACAAAAGACCATGACATCGATGCGCAAATCTCCAATAAATCTGAATCTAATATAATTGAATGTCATCTCTGTCAAGTGGGCAGTTATACAGTTTTAAACGATAGGAGAACGCTTTAAAATTATTGAAACTCATTATGAAAATGATTGATCTGGTCGAGAAAAGCTTATCGCAAGATTCGTAATATTTTTGGTGAAAATAATCGTTCGAATGAGTCGACAATTCAAAGTTTAGTGGAAAATTTTCAAAAAACTGGTTCTGTCGAGGGTAGAAAAAGGACTTGAGGTTGCTGAAATCGATATCTCGACTTTCTCAACAATTAAGCTTTCATGAAGCGACGGAAACTGTTTGGCGGATTTTACCTGTGATCTTTGGTTGACATTTAAATGATGCCATTTTTCCACACATAATTGTTGAAAGCCATACTTGGACTTAAAATAGCGAAACCCGAAAGAAACTAAATTTTTACATGTTTTTTTGCTTTTTTATTTTAAAACAGCAACTAGGCGCGTCTTTTGGAAGACCCTTTATAAGCATATATGTATGTATGCATGTACGTATGTGCATGCCTTAACTCAGTAACTACCTCAATGGTGGCTTGGTAGTCAGTCTTTTCGACTGGCCATTCTTAAAATGCACCAACCAAATCGCAGAGAAGAAGAAACAATGCCTTTCAAAAACAAACAAAATTCCGAAGAATAGAAAGGTTTGTACAGAAGTATGTAAGAAGGAGGAGGAGGAGTAGGCGGAATAGGAGGTAATAAAAGATCAGAGGACCGCCTGGTGAGACCACCTGCATGGCAGTGGCGGTGGCGTTACAAACTTGTGTATGCTGTAGCGTACGCCCTCATCCTCCTGCTTCTTTTCCAAGGGTCAGCATGGTCAGTATTCGCATAGCATTGCGTATAAGAATCTTTATTATTATACATATAAGTGCATAAGTACAGTGGCAGATAGGTTGATAGCAACAGGCGAAAAGTGTTCAAGTTGAAGTTTTTTTTTCAATTACAATTACCAAACGATCCCAAGAAGAACTCTCTCTTGTCTACCCAAAATGGTGAATCTACGTCTGAATAGAACAGGACAATGGCATAGGAGGTGCGACATCGTCTCTTTCTCTTCCTCAGCTAGACAGCTTCTACAGAAGTCATGTGCTTGCACACCCATCCTTTGAGCGTGTCCATCTATTAGACAGTGCCGTTTTTTAGCTTATTTGGGCTAAGCAGATATTCTGTGCCGTAATGGGTTGGTGCGTGACTACTATTCGGAATTCAGAGAGAACGTAGGTTCGAATCTCGGTGAAACAATGAAGAAAAACATTTTTCTAATAGCCGTCGCCCCTCAGTAGCCAATGGCAAACCTTCATTTGTGGAAGAAAATCAAGACGCACGCCAGAAATAAGAGGAGGAGCTCTGCCAAACACCCAAAAAGGAATATACATATATTCTCTGTCTCTAGGATTGAAAGTCGGTCACTATTGTCGGACGATTCTACAGGTGGTTTCATTACGCCATCTTTCATTCGTTGCTCAAAGATAAGTAGCTAACATGGCTGTAAGGGCATGCCAATGTCATTGTCTGTGTAGTCAACTTGGTGTCGAGTTTCGCTAGTTCAACGACCCTAAAGTTACCCTCAATGTCACAACGGCCAGGTACGCATTTTACCTTTAGGTGAAATGACTCAGCCATCCATTAAGAGATGTGCGACACTTCATGGCTAGCTTGGAGGTTGCCGACTATTTTGTGAATGAAATGGAAACGAAGAGAAAAAAATCAAGAGAAATAAGCTCGTCTGTTCTGTATAGAGCCACCTTAAGATTTTTTCTCATAAGTTTCTTTTTAAGAAGTTTTATAAAACCAGAAAAATCGTTCTTCAGTGCGACTTGATTAGCCCCGAAATGACATATATTGAGAATATCTACTCGTTTAATTGTGTGGATAGTAGGCAAAGAAAATAAATTCGTATACTAAGTTAAGAATCTAAATTAACATGAACCACTGCTCCAACTGTGAAGAAGGAATGAACCCCATTAATAGACACTTAAAGAAACCTTTAGACAGGAAAGTCGCTCCGCTTAAGTAAGTTTGCTGAAAAAGTCTACCTTTTCTTAACTCGTAGCTAAAGCCAATTGAAATCACTACTATCTTAAATTCAATTTCATATTCATTTAGACTAGTGTCTCAAAGTCGAGCAGATGTCTAACTATTGCACCAAAAGTCGAGAATATTACATTAAGATCCAAACTGGAAAAGGATTTCAAACGGTATTTCACCGAACCCATATATACAGAATTTTATCAAAATCCATTTAAAACTATGATATTGATGATATTGATTTTTTATATTTCAAGATCTATCTCTCACTCTCTCACTCTCTCTCTCTCTCTCTCTATCTTTTCCCTCTTTTTCTACACACCTGTTTATATATTTCTGTTATATTAAATAGCCTTCGCAACTAGTAAGTAAGTAGAGATATCTAACAAATAATAATAATAATTAAATAATATTTAAATGTGCAGAATTTCGCGAAATCGGAATGAAACTGAAAAGGGATCTTTTAAAGCGAAGTCTCCTTTCCCATTCTCGAATGTCACTAACCTCCCGAACGATATTTTCGTTTGGAGCTGAGATGATCGCTGGGTTTGTTTCATAGACTTTATTTTTTAAGAAAAAGTCCATAGTGGTAAGATTGGGCGACCTGGGTGACCAGGATATGTCATCAAAAGAGCTTATCAGTTTGTTATGGCAGAAATCATGCAGTACCACCATGACCTATGTGGCCGCTGATAAGAGACACCGTGGACAATTTTCAAAAAAATATGGTTCAGTTATTTCACTACTTGACAATGTACACCAAACCATCGCTTTTGGACTGTGAAGCGGCTGTTGATGTTTTAATAATCGGTTATGTCCTTCAGGTGACCAATAACGGGAATTTTGCTTATTTATACTTCAACTTCAATGAAAATGAATATATCATATAAAATAATCGCTCCTACATAGTCTTGCAGGCATTTCAGACAGAACACTTAGGGAACGTGGGGTCAAGTGAGATATTAATATTTGCTCCGAAAGTCAAGCCGCGATCAAGGCTCTGACGACGCCGTGGTGCAGATCCAAACTAATCAGCACCGGTAAGGAGGAGGTAAAATCTCTTAGGTGTGCAGGTAATATTTAACTGATCCATGACATAAAAACAAAGAGGGAAATCAAATTGCTGATGACCTTCCTAGGAAGGGGACTGAATTGGTCTCAGAGACCTCCTACACGGTCATCGGCATCCGCCTGATAGCTGTCAACGGGGAATTGCACAACTTATTTCTCAGAAAAGTTCAGATCTCGATCTCGAAAACCCTACAGTAGAAGGAGGGTTCCACGGCATTCAATTTCCAAACTCGTAACTGTGTTTATCGGTCATTAAACGATTGGCACACACGCGGAAAGGCTAGGTTTACCATATAACTCCCATTGTAAAAGCTGTGGGGACTTTTCAGAGAAGGAGACTGTTGTATCTGTAAATGTCGGGGTTTGGCAGCCAGATGATTAAGGTCACTGGGCTGGAGCAGTGCGCTAACCTAAATCCCATCAATCTTCTCCATGACGTCAACACCTCTGGTTGGCTGTAGATATCTGTCTGTTGGAGGTCTTACAATGGCACCAAAACGGCGCTTTAGTGTTACTTGGGAGTGCCAGACCTACCTGCCTAATCCTTAGACTTAAGCGCTCGCATGCTTTGAATTTTGAAGGGGGGCAGTCAAAGATCTTTCCCCAATATCTCCCGCGCACGGACTGACGCGGATTATCGTGCAAATTTATAGTGACGAGTTGAATAGTTTCATTTGTCCATGATGTCCGGCTGAGTCCCGGCCGTAAGCTGTTTGCCACCGAACTTATTGCCCGGAACCTTCGCATCCATAACGAATCAAATCTTTATTTAGGGCATCATCTACGATTGTTGCACACGAATCATTGGCCTGGAAATACGCTTCGATTGCGAACGCACGTTGTTCACCCGTCCACCGTGACATAGTGACAAAATAATTCGTACGAATAAACAAGCTAACGCGGACCCCCGCTCATATGCTCTACGATTAGGAGCAAACTGTAAATTTAAAGCCCAATTATAACACTGGCCGTAAAGTAAACATTTAAAATATGAATCGAATCGGACTATAAACAATTTTTTTTAATATCACGACATCAGCACCACCTGGTGAGAAAAAACGCATGCTGCACTGCTTTCAAACAAAAAATAATGAAGTGATGACATAAATCAATTTATATATAAATATGATCTGCGAAAGGAACCTACTTTATAAAAAACCTTCCAAAACTTATCACAAAAAAACAAAAAAAATAGATCCAAACATACAATGAGGCAAAGCGTTTATAATAATATTAAAGCCACTGCATATTTGTATGTGAAGGAAGGCATGCTATGGCATTCAGTTGGAACGGCAGAGATATCCATCCATCCACGCGGAATGAAAACATCACAAAAAATGCTAGCGCCAGCTAAGAAGCGCCGTAATTACCGAATGATGTTGGCAACAAAAACAAAAACAAGAACAAGAATACTTATAACAGCGGCAGAGGTAAAAGAAAAAGGCGATCTTCGACATGGCAATGCCAATGGCGGAAAGTAAAAACTCGACACGCTACATGACACAAGTAGAAACAACAGCAGAAGAAGTAGGAGGAGAAGAAGAACGCATTGTCCGGTATTTTTGGCTGCATGCTGGCCACAGACCGACTGCACGCCGGAGATGCTTATCGCCCTACCGTCCAGACAGTAGTGCAGCAAAACGTTCAGAAACGCAATCGAACCGCAATCAAAACACTGGAGGTGAAGGAGGAGGTAAGTGAGAGAGTT
Source organism: Anastrepha obliqua (assembly GCF_027943255.1). Classification (NCBI taxonomy): domain Eukaryota; kingdom Metazoa; phylum Arthropoda; class Insecta; order Diptera; family Tephritidae; genus Anastrepha; species Anastrepha obliqua. The sequence goes on from NC_072895.1 coordinate 40,255,056, forward strand.
CTAGCTGTGGTTGTGGCGGCGGATGCAGGCCAGCATAATGAAGCCGTGCAACGGTTCACAATCGGTTCTTTGGTTAGGTGATTCTGAGAAAAGGGCCAAGTGCGTGATTTAGGACTTTACAGAGACGCAGCATAGCGCCGAGCAGTGTGTGGCAGGCAACGATAATAAAACCAAGGAAGAAGCACAAAAATTGCAACGATAACTCAGTAACAGTAACAGCAACAAAAACAGCAAACAATTTTGTCATTCATTTGTTAGCAATGCTTACTTTTTTACGACTTCGTGTTTTTGGACTCTGCCTCTCGCAGGTTCATTTGTGCGGAAATCAATGAAATATAATTCTTCGATACTTTTACATTTTTGATGGTTCGCTTGTAAAGCAATTAAGTCGACATTATGTGGCAATGAAGCTAATGAGGTGCCGATATGAAAACGTGAGCGGCGCGAGCTGTTGAAATTTCATATAAATATCTTTATACTACAATGCCCATATTGCAATAACAGCTGATCAAATCGGATGAGCAAAAAATCGAATAGGGTGTTCAGGAGGTTGGGATAGTGCCGCTCTCAAACATTGAAGGACCTTTTTTAATTTTTGACTCCATGGCCTTGTTAAGCGAAGGAAAGCATGAATTTTGAAGGCAAATACATAGTACTTAAGGAGCATTAGGCCACTGAAATATTCAATGTGCAAGGAATTGCAAGATTTGTGACCTGCCTACATCGCTAAATCTTTTTGTAGGTCTATCATGTAAATGGATAGGAAAGATAATTCCTGAATAATTACAGTTCTTCCAATGCAAAGGGGGGTTACATATATATGTGGCTTAATTAAGATTAGAGATCAATATGTACTTCTAGGTACAATTTTTCACAGGTGAAAGAAAGATGGTGCCGACCATTATTCAGATTGAAGTTCCCACGAAGTGGCTGGATGCAATAGAATAAATTGGAATGAAGCGAGAGAGAGAGGGAAAGGACCTAGGCACCATGCCTATAGTTCTACTCCAAACAGAATTCATAGATGTTCAAAGAGGAACACGATTACTAGATATTCAGTCGAAAGATAAGCTTGCCTTCAGTGGCGGAAGCGGGCTCTTGTGGGCATCGAGCGGGCCTTATAGGTGCGCACGCCCTTCGTGAGGTGGCTGCGTGATTGCGAATTTTTGGCGCGCGTCTAGATGTTTTCCTCCAAATGGAGAAACGTACAGTTTTATACCGCTTCAAAGCGGATTTTCGTATGTAATAACTCTGCATTGCGAGAGAGCGTCGATATGAAACGAGTAATATCTTTTGAATATCAAACACGAAGGCTATTGCTTCGCGTTTTTTGGCGGAAGTTTCAGATAGAAAGCTAGCCCAGCCATCCCACTTTTTAAAGGGCGGTAAGTACCGGCCGCCGTAGCCGAATGTGATTACTATTCGCGAGCACGTTGGTTCGAAGCTCCGTGCATGAAACAGCAAAATGATAGAAAAAGTTTGTCTAATAAGAAAAAGTTTGTCTAATAGCATTTTCCCCTCGACAGGAAATGGTAAGCCCGCCACTATATTTCCGCCACGAAAAAGCTTCTCATAAAAAAAAAATCTGTCGTTCAGAGTCGACTTAAGTCCAAACCCCAAATGGGGGAGGACGAGCTCGGCCAAACACCAGATAAAGGGTGTAGGCGCCAATTATATTTATAACCTCTTATGGGATGGGACGGCCAAATATATACATATATATATGGGATGGGGGAATAAGTTCATAGCGTTTTCATATTTTCTTTTATTTTATTGTACAACGATTTGTTTGCTGTTCGGCGAAGGGTAAGCATTTATTCGATAAAACTCTTTCTGCTCTACAAAATTATGTTAATTGTATTTGTGAGTTATTTGATTTTTTATTAGTTTTGAGGCTTAGAAATGGAATATCCAGGAGGCAAAAATCAACATTTTCGATAACTACTCTTCTTTGCTTTTCATTGAGGTCAAAAAGCTGCCAGAGCAACCGGGGACTTATGCGACGTGTATGGAGAAGGTGACATAGGTGAGCATCGAAACCATTTGCCAATGGTTCGACTTTGACGGCGACTTTGAATTGGCAGAAAAAATGTACTGCGATCATAAAACCGTCTTCAATCACCTTCCTTCAATGGGATTTACTGAAAAATTGGGAGCCTGGGTGCCTTACGAGCTCAACAAAAAAAAACAAAGAATGTCGCCTTCAAATTTCTGCTCAGCATCTTGCCCACCATCGAGCAACACGTGGTCATCATAAACAGCGCTTTTTGTACCGAATCGTCACGGGAGATGAGAAATGCCACGAAGCAAAGAAAAGAGTGGGCCAAGTCAGAGAGTCAAGTCCAATCTTCGTCCAAAGAAGGTCATGCTATGTGTTTGGTGGGACTGGGAGAGCATGGTGGTACTGGGATATGCTCGAAAATAATGCCACGGTTAACAATGAGCTCTACATTTCCCAGCTAAACCGCGTGAATGAGGCTATTCAACTGAAAAGTGCTGATTACCATGGTCAAACCATAGTCCTTTACGACAACGGCAGGCCACATGTTGCACAAGTCGTTAAAGCCGCACTCCCAGAGTTCGAATGGAGGTTCTTCAGCATCCGTCGTGTTCTCCAACTGATTACCATCTATTCCGCTCCCTGTCAAACCATATGTAGGGCGTTACCTTCGATAACAAAGAGGTCCTTAAAAACTTACTCAACAACTTCTTTGACACGAGACCAGGCGATTTTTGGCGGAAGTGCTACGAAATTATTCCCAAAATTAATATTTGACATTTATTTGCGGAAAATTTGACTGTATTCCTAAGTATTCCAACACTTCCATTGCTTTCTAAATAATCAAAATTTTCTAGTTTAAACCAATAGCAAACTTTTTAAAGCAATGACTATAACATTTAATTAACAATATGAAATATGTAAGTATGTATGCATGTATACGAGCATTCACATATTTATCTTTAACTCAAAGAGCTCCAACGACCTTATCATATTTGTTGCGCGGCCACTAAGGCTTCAACAAACACATCTTTATGAACTTTTTATGAAAATATGTGCATACCATCCATATGCAATTAAGTAGACAGTTGACTTCATAAAAAGTGACGTTGTTTATCTTTTTGTTTAGAGATCTGGTAGGCGTGACATTTAGTTCCGCGAAACTGTTAATACTAGATTAGCACTCTAATCTACGAAGTGAAGAAGAGCCGGGCATTGTTTGTTGATAAAAAGTATAATAACTAAATAAATATGTAAATATATGTAAGTGATTTACAAAGTAACGCAAATACAACAATGAAAAAATAAGCATAAGAATTTAAAGTATTTCATTTTGTAATCATATGCATATACAAACATATGTGTGTTTGCATGGAGGAATATATTCACTTTTCAATATTTGGTTAGCAAATAAAAAATGTTCATGACATACATACATACATACATATGTAGGCACGAGGCGCCCCAAATACAAGTTTCTTTCTGAATCATTTCGACGCTAGCAACACTTTCCCGCTCCCGAACTAATAAAAGCTGGAAGGTGCGATCCCGGCTAATCCAACTGATATGATTTCTGACAGCAAAAAGCGAATATAGGCAAGAAACACCAAAAAATTATTCGTTTTTAATTTATTCGAATTGATTCTAATTATTGAAGTATATGGCGCTTATATGAGAGATTAAAAACCCCTCATAACACTCATACTTACACAAGAATTGTGCAGGAATGAAAGTTGAAGCTGAATATAGCCGCGAAGCGAGTTAAGTTTGACTTATAAAGTAATCAAGGGGCAGTGGTGACGCTCATGGAAACGAGCTGGTTGATGTGTTTGCTAACTTTGGAGTATCACATACATAGGACCAACGTTAATTGTATATTCAATAAGAAGACAGTTGACTTGAGGTCAGCGAAGGCTATTAAATGGATAGATGCAACTGCAGAATATCTAAGTGAAATTTCTTATCCTTCATAAGTGAAATTCATAAGAAATTCTTCATCAAATAAGACAGGTGGGATCTACAGCTCCTAATAAGACAGCATCTAAACACGAGACGCGTTGCATAGCACAAGCACATGACCACCATAGGTATCAATAACAGCCCAATATGTATACTTTCGCATGGAAGAAAAATATCATACCGAGAATTTTATATTAACTGAATGTGTTGATCGGCGTTTGCATATGTATATTGAGTTGGGAGGAAACTGGAAACTAGGTCTCTCATAAATCTCGGCCTAATCTAAACTTCCATTAGTACATTAGTTGGCAGTATCAAGCACTGCCTATGTGCTTTCCCTCTAATGAGACCTGTCGCAGCTTCAGCCGCTCTTGCGGGAGCGTGACATCGCTCTTTGAAATCTTCCTTCTTTAGATATTTAGCAGACTCAAAATCCGCAGCCAGCCATAATATTTCAGCGTTTGTTAGAAAGGCGAAATAATTTCATTACATTACGAATTAGAGAAGAACTTGAGACCAAAACTAGTGGTATTACAATGAGCCTTGAGACTTAAGTGAGTCCCTCTACACTATCATGGAGAGAGCAACCACTTTAACCTAACCACATCTTAGGTAGAGCTGGACTAAAGGCGGTCGGATATGTCAAAAATAGGCAAGTTATAAATATTATCTAATCCAAAACAGATTTTTCCCCAATTTTATTAGTGAATCAAGTGAGTTTAAAGAGAATCTTCCCCATTTTTTCCATCCTTTTATCCCCTCTTCAAATGCAATTTATTTTTTTTATTTTTTTATAACTCAAGAAAGAAATCTATAACTTCAACTCAGATTTAAAATGTGTGTGGTAAATCAGTGAGTACTCGTATACAGTTTCTTAGCCTACGTGGTAAGTTGGTGTTACTTATTAAATTAGAGGCTCGAGGATTCAGATGAAAAGCAAGCCGGTTATTATATTTATGATTATCTAATTTTGCTAATTTCATCGAATACAGTTAGTACTTTTAAATCTTGGTATATTGTTTCGTTACAGACATACCATGGTGCTTTTGTACATATGCGTAGTACTTTGAGTTGAAACCTTTGAATTATTTCCATGTTTGCTTTATGAGCTCCGTACTGGCTTAAGTACAGATTTGTAAATAGATCAACATTTTGTTTTCCATTGATAATAGAAATGTTCGTTTAAGTAGCCAGTAAACTGAGGGAAGTTTTAAACACAGTTGCTTACTCTTTATGTTGAAGCCATTTTAGCCTTCCATCGAGCTGAGTACCCAGGCATTTTTTCTGATCAGCTTCAGGTATTTGGCAGTGATTTAAAGTGACTGGAGCACACGAGTACTTGCGAAGTGGGAAAGTTATCTGTACTGATTTGGTTTGGTTGGGTTTTATACGCCTCTTCTTCAACCAGGTACTGGCTTGGTCGAGGTTGTGCTGTAGTCGAAATGAAGCAGTGGAGACACGATCATTTTTGGCCATTACAACGTATCATCCGCATATGTAGTGTGTCCTTTTGGTCAAGGGTAAATCCGCAGTAAATCAAGTGTATAGGGCCGCCCCAGAACACTACTTTGAGGCACGCCTACTTCAATTTCGTGAAGACTAGTAACTTCATTGTTAATTTTCACAAGAAAGTGTCTAATCTCTGGGTATGATTTAAGCACCTTGTAGTAGAAGCGAGGCAGTATTCTCTTTTTTCTAGCGCTACTCTAGGGAAGTTATAGAGAGAATTGACCTGTGGACGTTGTCCATTAAATCCAAACTGGTGTGTGAGGATTAGTTTCTCAGGTTTAAACCTTTTTAAGTACGGAATGAGCTACAATGGCGAGCTTTTTTCGGGCTAGGCCATTCCTGCATTCATTCATCAATCAGACATCCATTGAACGCAGGCTTGTATAAAAATATATTAAATCTATGTGATGTTGATGGGCTGTTACTGTCTGTAACCGAGAGTGAGCAACACAATCCCGAGCAATATCAACTCTCTAACGATCTCAACAGCTTACGATTTCACGCCCTTACCTAATGAGAGCTTTGCATAAAGAATTCGCCTATAAGATTCACTTCGTACAGCGATCAACTACTTTGTCATCGCTGCATAGCTTGGGCAGTAAACAAGCTCAAAAAATATAGCCACATCTGGGAATCGGAAAACAAATAGAGTTTAAGGAGAAGTCAATACATCCGCCAAGAGTGATAGATTGGGGTGGACTTTGCAGTGGTGTCTTCCCATATTTGCCCTTTCTAACTAAAACGATACTGGAAACACCATTTTTGTTAAGCTTTTTTGGTGAAGAATTGGTGTCATGCAAGCAACGTTTAACCATTCAGGCCCCAAGATGATTGCACTCCTCTCTGTTCGTGAGATAAAGCTAAAAACAATCGACTCTTTTTTGGATTGTCAGATTAGGACATAGGGAAGCGAGCAGATGCAGCCAGTTGAGACGATACAGTCCTCACAGTCGGTTCTAAATACGTTACCGGAGCGACCCGGATTTATATTCCTCAAGCATGTATGGGGAATATTTATGCTGTTACAACAACAACTCGTCGATAAAATCATAAGGTACTACAAAAAATATGAGTTTCGTTCAAATTCGTTTAGCCACTAAATGCATATGTATGTATGTATTCGTATGTAGATCGGTTCAATTATAGGCCAGTATTTGAATTTGTGTCAGCAGCAATACCTTGAAATGCCTATGTAACTCGATATATTTTGACTAATCCACAAAAATCTCCCATTTGTCATCTACTGTTTATTTTTGGATTTTTCTTTTTTTAGCGTCACGTCCACGATGCCGTAGTGCCACGGCTTTTGGTTACACGTGCCATTGATTGATCGATTATGGTACTCATCGCCACTTAAAACCCGCTCAAAATCGATAATAGTTGGCGGTGCATTGGGAAAAATACCTTTAGCTGTCATGCAAGGCACGCGCACAAAAACACTTACATACATACATACACTGGCATACGGTTTTTACCACATTCCATTAAATTAATTGTTTGTTTTTGAAAATGTGATTGTAAAATATTTTACGGCAGCTAATCTGAATTTGTTTGAATTTATTCGAGCGTTTCATAAATTTTGAAGCCAACTGGCGCGCTTATTTGTCTGTCGGTGGCTTCTCGCTTGACTTCGAGTTGTGGAAAAACATTTTTTTTAACTTGGACATAAATTTTACTTTTTGTGATTGAAAACTGCATAATTAAATGAGCAACTTTACTACAAAACTTTGAATATAAAAGTAGTAGTTTTGTATAAATGCAAATATGTACTTTATGGTTTTGTAATGCACCAGCCACACTTTGTCTTTAGTGTATGGCTTTTTACGAGGGGTTTGAGTTGTTGCTTTTTCATCTCTTTTCTGAGTTAGATAAATAATCGAGCACTTAAATGCTAATTATATACATATAGCGAAATAATTACGAGGTTGTTCAATAAGTATTGCGGTTCGATAAGAATAACACAATTTTATGGTTTTAAACACTGTTTAATATTCAGTGTAGTTTCCCTGAACACTTATTCCAAAAAGATTCCAATCTATGAATTCCATTCCTGAAGTGAGAATCCGGAAGGGCTGCAAAATACGAAATCAATACCACCCGAAGTACCACCAAAATGTTAGGCGTAAATCACCAGAAGTCAGCAATCAGCATTCACTCAACTCTTTAACCAGTTAATAAACCCCAAAGCGTTAGATGACTGCTACTCAGTTTTTACTGACGGTGTCAATCAGCATTCGCTGTTGGAAAAAACATCGGATAATATTACAATCGGGGGACATGAAATCGTCTCAAAAGCCACATATTGAGTATGCAGTAGAGGAAACTGAAAAAGTAGCCATGGCGCTATCTCAGCTCAAGGTGAACTTGGGAGGATCCAGACAACAACGTAGGCTGCTGCACGCAAGCGCCTCTTTCTTCTGTACTGTGCATCTGTGTGGTCTGATGCGCTGGATAAAACCTCATAACTACGCGAAATGAGCTCCTTGCACCGGCTTTGTGGTATAAGAATAAGTACCTTGTTCCGCACAACATCAGAAGAAACAGCGTTTGTAATATTTGGGCTTTGTCTAATTGATATTTTGACGAGAGTGATGACTGAATGCTCAAAAAGTAAGGTGAGTCCTTAAGCATTGAAGGAGAGTTCTTGTCGGAAATGGCAGAGTCTGTGGAGCAATTCACCAAACGGACGTTGGACCTATCCTTTGAGTATTTCTTTACGAAATTGACAGAAGACATGGGAATGTGGATTTCCAACTTTGCCAAATATTGACAGAACATGGTTGATTCAAATTTTAACTTAAAATTTTTTAACCAGAGTAGTAAGAAAACGTCTAGGTATTCAGTTTTATAGCCCATTCAATTTTAGTATAATAAAGTGTAAGTTTGAGGTCGATCGAAAATCGCGTTGATTTTCGAAAATTTTTCTATTCCTTTCCTTTATATGAAAGAAAATTCTTAACATCCTATACAAAAACAAATTTAATTTTCATATCTATTTTTTTCGAGCAATCGCAAAAAATTAAATTATATAAATTTTTTTAATATCGTAGTGTGAAAAGTGGCTGCATATAGTTTTATTTTTATGTCTAAGTCAAACTAAAACTTTGATAAAATTAAAAAAAGGCATTTTCAGCATTTAGCGCCATCTTGCAATAATTTGGTTAGGTTAGGGTTACGTAATAATTTGGTTCTTTAAATACAACATTTCTTTACAAAGTAAATTTTGCGTTTCAAAAAAAGTCACAATTAAAAAAATATAGCATTCGTGGTACTTAAGGAAGTCTTAAAATCCATGTGAACTTAGTATTATTTAAAGAAAGTTTGTTTTTCAATTTGAGTGGCTCGAAATGGGCTGTAGAGTTGGCTAATGGCCAACAATTCGATCTAGAGGAATTACTTTCATATAATTATATGCAGAATCCGAATCTACTATGAACGATGTCGAAAAAAATAGTTCTATACAAATTAACCCACCCTAATGTAAATATATTTAGTTGCCATACACATCTTTTTTTTTTTTGGCTTTGGCCGAACTTCTCCTCTAATTTGTGATGTGCGTCTCGCTGTTATTCCACAATACAAATGGAAGAGTCTACATCTATCGAATAGACGCTTTTTCAAGGCAAAGGTGCGCATGGAGCTCTACTCTAAGCTGTCGAGGAGCGATCGTAGTTACAAAAACTTTTTCCATTCCTTGTTGTACCCTGCACACAGTGAGCACCGATCAGGGAACCAACCCAACCATAGTCACGCACAAGCCCACTCCGCAGTGGTGGCCACATAAAAATTCATTTTCTGTGAGAAAAACTTACTACGTGCGCCTATCTGCGATTTAATCAACATGTTTTCGCGTTTGTTTGTCAACAACAACACCGCGCGACAAGCGGATTGCAGCTATGCAAGAGCAGACAGCCAACAGCCAATAGCCAGCGGTGCACTTATCGCTTGAGCCACTCGTAAATCAATGCGCAGCGCATGTCGGTGTTTTGATTTTACGAGTACCAGTTTATTTTCCATTTATTTATTTATTTTTAAATTTATTTTCATTTCCATGTATTTGCAATTTTTAGCGCAAAAAGAGATGTGAAATGGGAAAAGAGAGACTTGAGAAATCAAAACCAAACGGAATTTTGTACCCATTAAGAACAATAACAACAACAACAAGCGGAACTCACCAGACAAATTGTCCGCCACTGCCCCCTGCACCAGGCAAATGGCAACGATGAGCACTGTTGTCAGTAGCCATGAGCTGAACTTTGGCCGTTGTCCTGGCCATGGTCGCAGATGTCGTTTACCACGTTGCTCACATAGTTGTTGTTTCTCTAGTTGGTTTTGCTTTTGCTGTTGCAGTTGCAGTTGCGAGGGACATAGTCGCTGCCGTTGATGTTGTCGTTGCCAGTGTCTGGAGCAGAGCTCCTCACTTGCGCAACAACAGTCAAACTTCTTGCCATCATCTGCAACAACTGAAGCAGCAGCAGCACCAACAGCATCATTGTATGCAACAACTGTCATTGCGCGCACGAATTCGTTGTCCATTGTCAACAGTGTTGGTGTTGTTGTTGCTGTTGTGGTTTGTGCTGCTGTTGTTGTTTTATTTACATGCTGTCGTTGGTTTGGTTGCCGTCGTTGCGGCTTTTGCCAGCTTCGCCCTTTCGTGTTCATTGCAAGGGTTTTTCTCATCGGATGGCTTTGCACTGTTTTCTATTCCTTTTTGTATTTTACCAGAATTATACGATTTATAGCGAAACTTTGGAGCGTCTTTTCATTTCAGTGGGTTGAATTTTGGTTGTTGCTGTTTTATAACCTCATTACGGCCTGAAATAAAGAAAAAATGTTATATATTACCTAAGCTTATAAAGTTTGTAGAAAAAATGGTTTGTGTTAAATGATTCACATTTTTTATATTGAAATATTTTTTTACAGTATTCCAAAGTTTTAGTAGGAAAAAATATTATAATTTTTAAAATTTAAATTTTATGCAAATATTTAAATAGATCTGTGATTAAGAGCAATGAAATCAAGGAAAACAAAACTTGTTTTCTTCTCATTTTTCGTAGCAGAAGGTTAGAATGTGTCGCTATTCAAAACATCTTGAAGTGATTAATTTTTCTTTCACAGTACAGAATTGCAGATTTTGGTAATTGCAATCAATTCAAGATAAAAATTTGCCAAGTTTTAGCCTTAAGAAATGTATCCCTGTAGTGTGAGAATTAATTTTTGATAAATCGAAAACAATTTATATTTTTATTTTTATTTCTAAAACATAATCGAAAAAACGAACAAATATTATTAAAAGTCCAAAAAATGCTGTTTACTATTCTATAGCTTTTTTTACAATTAGCAATTTTTGTAAAATCAATGCAAATTTTGTAAAAAAAAATGTTGGACATACATACAAAATTGCCACTCTATTTTACATAACACAAACTATTAAAAAAAAGTTTTTTTTTTTAAATAAGTTATTTCTAAATCAGAAAATTATTTTAAAAAATTTGTTCTCACGCCCCCTCTAGATCCTAATGAGCCTTACAGCCCTGCCATTAGAGGTTCTCGGCATATAAGAGACTTTTTAAGCCTCTTCTTCTCCTGCCGGATTATAGTTGTCTTTTACGATAGGCATGCCTTACCCCGGGCGTATTCTTTTCCCCTACCCGCTGGGGCAAGAACAATGCAGGTACCATGCCATGCGCTGCTCAACTCCAGATTGCAGTTCCGCATCATCACATCGCTTCTTTCTCACCAGCTATAGCTACGTAGAGCTAAGTCTTCTCAAGGTTACAGTCTTATAACTTCACTGTTGACATCAAACTACACCCTCAAGCTTCCGTGTACTCAACATGTCTACATCACTGTTTTGGTAGCACTAGCATAATGAATAATCAAACAATTTTACTCTTAGCATCGCATCGTGAAATATTCCATTCAAAATTCGCTGGCCGACGCGGACTTGTACAAATCGCAGCAGATCGATATGCTTTTCGGTGCAAATTTTTTCTATGAGCTTTTGTGTGTTGGGTAAATCAAACTCACGCCTGGTCCGCCGTTATTTCAGAAGACCATATTAGAGTGATTGGCCGTAGGTGGCGACTCTTACCCGCGTCGGCGGTAGCAACGAACCAATGAAAGTGTTGTTTGGTATTATATTTGGCAATTACCAAAAAACAAAACCATCTTAATTTGTGTGAGCAAATAGTTCCCATATCCTTTTTAAGGAATTCATATGCAGTATCTCTAAGACCCTAACCACGTGCTTGGGTACGAGGTGTGACTACTAATAACTTTTCTAATGCTGTAAAATATTTTATTTTAATTTCAAACATATTCACTTAGTACAACATCTGCTGGAAGTTCTCTTCTATTAGCTTCATCAGCGTTCCATTTTCTCTTTCATAGCTTCAACGTACTCGCGCAAAGATCGTGAATAAGGTAAATATTGTAACAGTGGGAGAATGTACTTTGGTAAAAGCTTGATTGATTTGCTCTATTGTTTCACTTAACCTTAATAAACAGCTCTTATGCGAGCGAAGGCTTTAACTGTACTGGTATGATACACAAATAGAAGCAAGAGATTATGCAGTCCAAGGAGAAGTTTGGCGCATGATAACTACTTCTATGGAAGCGTCAGTCTCCTTACTTAATAGATAAATCTCATAGAAAAATTTTGGTTTCAGAATAATAATTTCTGATAATTTATGCGACTCTAACTACGACATTTTACTAAAAATATGAGAGGCGTATAAGCACAAAAAATAGTTCGTTTTGCTTCTTGCTCTACGCAGTTCCTTTCAGATGAAATACGTTTTAAACATACATATATCTTTATATACATATCTTTAAAAAAATTTATTTATTTTCCTCTTCAAAAAAAAAAAAACAACAAAACAAAACTACTCATTGTGTGCCAAGTATGAGCAATTTTGTGTGTGATTAATTACACAAAATCTCTTGTTTCTAAGACCCTTCTGCACAATTGCTCCACGTTTCTGAACATGTAAATTGGCACTGTATCGAACTTTCACCGCAGTACTCTTAGGCAGATAATAGGGTAATAAATGAATTGATATTTCCTCACTATGAACTTGGATGCCGACTTATTGATTATTCACTTGATTCTAATCATTGCTGTAACTCTGACTTGGATTCTGGTGCAAAATAACGTAACCCTATTTTATCTATTCACAGCGTGTGTCTGGCCAGATCGATGGTGGGATGTATATTTTTCTAGGAAACTGAGAAGATTCTACATTTTTCAAGATAAAGTGAGTAATCACCTTTCGATGAATCTGTGGCTAACTCAGTGAGTTGCTCTTTAACCAAATCTCAACAGCTTTGCCTCGTTAGAATGAGTGAGGGAATTATAATTTGCTTCAAAAGAATTGCGAAGGGCAACTTAAGTACCTGCGTAGTGTTTAGCAATTATTTGTCAGGCAAGGAGAGCCACTTAAAAGGCTGATGATTCTCAAGTAAATAAATATTTACCATCCACATTGACTGAACAACAAATTTAGCCAAGATCGCACATCCAACTTAACACTCAAGTGAGCAATTGAGAGGACAGATAAGTCAAGCATCCCCTGCGGTCAAGAAAATAGAATTTCAAATGGAGGGAATGGGATGATTTGCCGCAGGAAATACAAATTTTTCTTTAAGTGAATGCGTGCAGAATCAAATTTTCTCATAATATTTCAAATTTTTTCTCCGTAAAAACTTAAGATTGATCAGTGGAATTTCGTGCGTCGCGTGCGTTCAAGTGCGTGTGCGGCAATGACTGGGATTTGTGATGATGATCACATTGATTGACGTATATTGACCAAGAGGCTAATTGACTTTCAATGGTTCAATTCAAAAATGACAGAAGATTTGACAACGTGCAAATGAGGGTTAGTAAAATTGTTGCTTATTTCGCCTATTTGTAGACACTTTTTATTCACACGAACACTCTAATTTTATCGTACACAACCACTCGACATATTTTTAGAATGCGAAGGTTAAATGTTAAAAATAGACAAATATGTAGGGAATTAAGTGTGTGTAAACGCAATAATTGAAAAAACTATTAACTGGCAGTGAGTTTGGCATTATTGAATACATTAATTGAATTATATTAAAAAAAATACTATACATTACTATACTATTTTTTACTATTACTATACAAGAAAAATAAAATAAAATTATAAAACTATATGAAATAAAATAAAATGAAAAAAATAACATTAAATAATATTAAAAAAATAATTATTTCATTTAAAATTCGTCTAAAAATTAAAAAAAATATAATAAATAAAAAAAGAGGTTGTCTGTAAAGTCGGTTTACTGTCGATAGTTTAACGTGACAACGTCATAAGAAAATACTGATGGAATGGTTGCATTTTTCAAAAGAAAAATTTTAATTTTATTTGTTTGATAGATACTTTGTATGGATATAGAGAAGGAGGTAAATGGAATCGCAATGGAATTGAACAAGTTACATTTACACAAACGTGAAAAATTACGAAACATTTATCAAATTCATGAAAGATATGTTCATCGATTGGCCTTTTTCAAGACACATTACATTTCATTTCCTAATATACTTTTCCTATCATCGTCCTTTGGTTTTATGTTAAATTCTTCAAGTAAATCAAATTAATAATCCTCATAGAGAAATGGTTCATTACCATGCACACAGGAAGAAGGCATATGCAAATACAAATATGGGAATTTATAAACATATGCGCATATACACACATATATATGCTCATTCAAGTAGGAGAGAGCCAGATGTCGACCGTTGCCGAACGCGGGGGCCGATTGTGCCCCTTTTTCGTTCGTTCCGCACTCTCGCTTGCAGTTCAAGCAAGGTAACGCCGAATTTTTTGGTGCGTGCAACCGGCTACATCGCATTATAAGACGTTATCACGTCAATAAAACATTAACTAACTATATGAAATAAAATAAAATTATATGATGTAAAATTTCAAAAATAAGTTTAAATAAAAAACCAATAAAAAAATTTAAATATATGAAAATTAAATTCAATTAAATGAAATAAATAATTACCTATCACAACAAAATAAAATAAAGTAACACAAAATTCATCAAAGCAATAAAAAATTTAAACATAATTAAACAAAATACAATTTAAAAAATAAACTTAAATGAAATAAAGTCTAAAAAATAAAAATATTTAATATAATAAAATTATATTCAATAAAATAATAAAAAACTTAAATTTTAAAATAAAATAAAACAAAATTCTCTGAAATGATATAAAATTTAGTTAAATAAAGAAAACAAAAATTAAATATAAAAATGAATTTATACGAAATAAAGTCTAAAAAATATATAAATAAAATAAAATAAAATAGAACAAAATACAATAAAATTAAATTAAATAAAGTAAAATAAAATAAACTGAAAAAATTAAATTAAAAAAGCAAAATTAAACTAAAAAAACTACTTTATATGAAATATTGTCTAAAAATAAGCAATAAAAAATTGTGTTAAATTAAATATAAAAAACTTAATTACACATTAAAATAAAAAAACAGCTAAAAAGAGGGTAATAATACTAAAATAATATATATATATTAACACCCTTTCGGGTGTTTAGCCGAGCTCCTCCTCGTATTTGTGGTGTGCGCCTTGATGTTGTTCCACAAATGGAGGGACCTACAGTTTTAAGCCGACTCCGAACGGCAGATATTTTTTATGAGGAGCTTTTTCATGGCAGAAATACACTCAGAGGTTTGCCATTGCCTGCCGATTGGCGACCGCTATTAGAAACAAACTTACTCTTCATTTTGTTTTTTTTTCACTTAAATAGAAGTTATTAACCCTACAAGAAAACTTAAATAAAATAGTATTAAATAAAAACTGAAAAATTCAGAAACATATATAATAAAATTAAAATAATAATAAAATAAAACACGATAAATCAAAATTAAATGAAATGATTTGAAATAAAAAAAAAATTTAAAATAAAATTTAAATTACATTAAATTAAATAAAGAAATACTATAGTTAAATCAAATAAAGTAATATAAAATAAAACGAAATGAATGAAATTAAAAATAATATATAAATAATAAATTTAAATGAAAAAACATTTAAGATCTAAAATTAAAAAATTAATTTAAATAAAAAACATTTTAGATCTAAAAGAAGACAATTTAATAATATAAAATTAGAATTTAAACAAATTGAACGTAAAAAAACTTTTTATTGCATGATAATATACAATTTTATTCAAATGAGATAAAACCATAGAGCAGAAGATAATATAAATTACATAAACTAAAAACTAAAATATTAAAGGTTAAATATAAATAAATAAAACAAAGTAAAATTAAATGGAGGAAAATAAGAAAACAAAAACGATGAAAAACAAAAATAAAATAAAGTTTATTTAAATTAATTAAATTGAGAAATAATATAGTATACTCCAGTTAAATAAAATAAAATAATATAAAATGAAATATTAATTTAGTTACTTGGGAATCATCAGCCTTTTAAGTGGCTCTCCTTGCCTGACAAATAATTGCTAAACACTACGCAGGTATATACTTAAGTTGCCCTTCGCAATTCTTTTGAAGCAAATTATAATTCCCTCACTCATTCTAACGAGGCAAGGCTGTTGAGATTTGGTTAAAGAGCAACTCACTGAGTTAGCCACAGATCCATCGAAAGGTGATTACTCACTTTATCTTGTTTTTTGTTAAATGAAAAATTTAGAATCTTCCCAGCTTGCAGGAAAAATTTACATCCCTGTGAATAGATAAAACATGTTTACGTTATTTTGCACCAGAATCCAAGTCAGAGTTAGAGCAATGATTAAAATCAGTGAGGAGATATCAATTCATTTATTACCCTATTATCTGCCTAAGAGTACTGCAGTGAATGATCAATACTGTGCCAATTTACTTGTTCAGAAACGTGGAGCAATTGTGCAGAAGAGACTTGTGAAATAAGTGAGAGTTGTCTAAATTTGATCGAATTGTAAGGCAAGTCCTAGAAACAAGAGATTTTATATAATTAATCACACACAGAATTGCTCATATTTGGCACAAAATGAGTTGAATTTTTACCGAAGATTTTAAAGCGACAATGAAATGAAAACGTTCAGCAGTGTATGAAGAGGAAAATAAATAACATATTTTTTTTTAATATAGTATAGTATACTCCAGTTAAATAAAATAATATAAAATGAAATAAAATAAAAAAAATTAATTCAAATTAAACCAAATAAAAAACAAAATAAATCAATTAAGGTGATTCTGTGAAGTGTAGTTCCTAATCGTCAGGCATACAAAGATGCTGTATAGATATTTTCTTATTTTTATTAATTTGTGAAATAAATTCAATTAGTTTACTAAAGGTTCAAGGGCAATTTTTACGCAATGATAGCAGCAGGCTAGCGTTTTAGTGTTGTACATTACTGAGCTCGTAGAATCGACTTGTCCGGTTACTTTTTTATCTGATGAACACAATGAGAAAAACTTAATCTTCTGTCGGGTTGGAAATTAGTGCAACATTTATTATTTTCTAGTCATCGTGGAACCGTGCGTCAAAATTCATGGCTAAACGAGTTATTGCTTTAGCTTAGCCACTATCCGAAATTATCAAGAATTGCTCGGGAGAGTTTAACTACCATTACCAAATATGTCCAACTTTGGTGTAAGATTTGCACGAACAGAAGCATTTCGTCTGCAAATCCAGGTTTCGACGGAAAATAGTTCAAAGTAAAGAGATATTTTATGCTATTAAAATCTGATATGAAGACACAGTGTCTATCAAAGATTGCCCTTTAATTCTGCAAAATTCAGTATCTTTCACAAACTCCTCCCAATCGTGCCCAGGCCCCACACATTTTAGTGTCTAACGCATCAGATTCGAAGTTTAGCCAATTCATAGAATTTTTTTCTTACTTTTTGGTAAAAATTTATTAATAAAACCGATTGCGTTGTGATAAACGGACGGTATAAATCTACAAAGCAAGTAAATGAAGGAGCCATAACGAATTCACGCCATTCGCCCCTGCGCCGTTAAAGGTTAACTGAATACTCACATTACCCGATTACTTTGCAGCCACAATACAAAAGTACTCATATATATGCATTTGTATATTTGTGCGCTTCTGCGCTTGATTGCAGGGCAATCGAAATAAATTAGTTTTGTTGCCGAGATTTAACACCAATGTTGCTTATCAATTGAATTGCACTTTCCGGGTTAAACTATCAAATCACTTACAGCCATAATTGTTGTGATTAATTTCAATTTTCTCGCAAAGTATTCGCATCAAACCAAAGTGATTAGGCTAGACACGAATACGAAATTTGAATAGAGCAATAGAAAATTGTTGTTACGCATTAGAGCTCTACCCCTTCCCGCTGTTCGAAGCTGCAAATGGGAACGCAGCAAAGATTAGGAGCGAAATTTATGTAATTTATAGTGCAATTGTCTAGGAAGTTTGTCTGGGCGGCTCATTAGCAAACTGCGGCAGTTGAGCTCGATGGCAGCTGAGAAAGTTGATAACTGGCAAGGTATGCAACTAAATGCTACTAGTAGGTACATATTTGGACAGCTGGGTGGGTGTGCACAAGTGGTCGGGGAGTTTAAAAAAAAACAGACGGAAAGGCAGGCAGACATACAGACAGCTAGACAGATGCAGCAGCTACTTTTTATGATTTAATTCAGCAACCAATTTGTGATCGGCTGCGTGTGGGTGAGTAATTTGCATAAAGTCTAACTGTAATTGGATACTCGTCATGAATCTTACCAACGTGCGTTGGATACCTGCTTACCATTAGTAGCAGCCAGCGGTATTTGCATGCACTTTCTGCCGACCAGTTAGTAAACTAAATTGAGATACCTGTGCGCTTGCGTGTGTGTGTGCATATGTGTGTGCCAGTGGCTGTACTCGTAACGAGTATAGATGGCGGCTGCTCCATCCATACGCTTTTTTACCTGTTGGCTGAACTGCTGCCATCAGTTACAGTTCGCACTGAAATGGACATTGACTTTTGCGTTTTAGCTACGCTCTTTGCCTGCGCGCTACTTATTTAGCATAGTGTTTATGCGAAGTATTAAAAAAATAAATAATAATAAAAAACAATAATAATAAAAAATGTACAAGACAAAAACTATTGAGTTATTTGTTCAAAACGCGTTTTTTCGCTTACAACTTTTGAACAGAGTGGAGTAGAAGGACTAGATTTGGTAGAAATGCGAGTGTTTGGTTGGCTGGTATAGAATTACAAAACTGGCGCCAGTCAAAAAACATTAACATTTTATAGTTGAAAAGTGTAAAATGGCTTTTAGAAACAAAAAAACAAAAACGACAAAAATATATAAAACTTAAACAAACACGAAAATATATAAGAGTGGGGGCATAAAAAATAAACTTAACATAAATAATGGACAACAGAAATGACGGAAATCATAAAAACATATAGAATTTATTACTGAACGCCATAAGCACAAAGAAAAACATTAAGATATTAAATACCCTCTCTAGCAGAAAAGTATAGCCGACTTCATAGTGGATGTAGGTAGAGGTTAGGGGGTCACTTGGACAGGTAAAAGGGCATCGTACATTATGGTGTAATTTAAACTCAAGAGGGGAAGGGGAACAGGAAGCAGTAAAGATATTCGAACGATCAGTAATAGGAATTGTGGGTGGAGAAGAAAAAAATCTATGTATACACAAGGTGGCGCAAAATTAATTACTCTACAGGAATATTTCTATGTTTTTACAAATAATTTTTATTTTTTTATCTTTTGCACATAGCGGGTAGCAAACCTTGGCACTACCAAATAGTAATCACGCATTCTACTAAGGCGGACACTAATACGCAAATATGACAGCAACTCGAACGCAGTTAGAAAATTCAAAAATGTTGCTAAAATGTCAGACTCTTAGCCGCGCAAAAGTAGACCGGCTGAATAGTCGAAGCTCAGATGAACGCAGGTCATTATGCTCTAAAAAACTGCTGCAGAAGGAAATCCATCTGTCACATCGCAGTATCCTTGGAAACTTCGTCGATCGCCTCCGATCCGCCCATGGTCAGAAGAACTTTGCAGTCTCACAAGTCAGTAGTCATACCCAGTGTGCGCTGAACTAAGTCGAAGTCCATCTATAGCATTCTAGAGCAGGCCACAGATAGACAAAAGATCCGGCATACTGACGAATAGCACGACCGAACTTCGACTCAACTGCCCCTTCAGTGAAGTGCGCATTCAGTGAAGTAAGCATAATGACGAAACTAACTGTATATATATGAGTCCATGCGATTATTTTGAAATGCAGGTGCATTGGTGTTTGTGCAGCATCTATCAGAGCTATTTGGGGTATTCTACTTTCAAAATATTCAATTTAGGTTGATATTTCCGATATTGCGTTTTACGCATCCCGAACGTTTGCAAGTAATTAAAAAATATTATGATCGATCAAGATAATTTATAAGTTTCATGAAACTATTATAAAACTAATCTCGTTATATGGGGTCCGCGCTGGGTGAAATTATTTGGAGAAGGTTACATTGGCTACGTAGCTGGAGAAAAACTTTCAATAATTTTCTAATGGGACTGTTCGATATAAGCCGAAGTCGGTACCTAGTGAATTCTTTTCCATTCACTTACCCTTAAAAGAGAATCGGGACTCGAATAGTTGGAAGTTTCCCTACTTTTTAAAATTTAGTATAACGATTCTTTAAGTAAAATAATGTATTTTGTAGCAAAATAATGTGGTTGGGGTAGTCGGAGTTCGTCGGATGAGGATTATTAATTTAAAGTGTACCCGCATAATGCGGAGAAAGAAGTTGGACGCAAAAATACTTTGAATGGCGTAATTGGATTAATGAGAGTAATTTGTTTGTTGTTTTTGTCAAACGCGTTTGTGACATTTATTAAATTTCCGGAATTTTTATTTTTTTGATATTTTGATGGTCGGTATGTTTGGTTTCGAGCTTATAATTTTCGGCTTATTGTCCCAGACCCGTTTGTGAAGTATTCTGCTGCAAAGTCTTCATTAACAGCACACTAGTTAAGCCTTTTTCTGAGATAGACGCTACTAGAGAAGTTCAGCTGAAGAAACTGCTAAGAAATGCGATGCAATTTGAAGAGGTCAATCTGTTTGTGGTGGCTACAGATTTATTACAACAGCCAAGTAGTTTGATGAAATTGTATCATCGATATTAGTTGGGAAATACCTTCTGAAATTCATGTCTTCCCTTACCGTTGCATCGGAATACTTTGTTATCAGACGGAAATGGGTTAAAGGCTACAGTGGCTGGCATTACGGAACATATCATTTCTGATGAAATGGTTAGGCATGGTACCCTAGAAAGCGTTTCTTGGAGTAATGCGGATGTACTTTGTGCATTTATTTCGCGATCGAAAAATGTACGGAGGCTGCCGTAGCCGAATGGGTTGATGGGCGAATACCATTCGGAAGTGCGTGGGTTTGAATCTCCGTGCATGAAACATCAGAATGAAGAAAACGTTTTTTCTAATAGCGGTCGCCCTCCTCATAAGAAACCATTTGTCGCATGAAGTCGGCTTAAAAGAGAAAGTTTGTGGAACAACATCAAAAGGCATGTCACAAATAGGAGGAGAAGCTCGGTCAAACATCAAAAAGGGTGTAAGCGCCAAATATATATGTATATATTAAGTGAAAACTAATTTAGAATAATAAATTTTTGAAAAAAATAATAATAAAAATATTTACCACGTGTTCTATATTTTTGTTTAATAATTACACTGGAAAGACTCTCTCAGAAAAATTTGCGCACCACTTTCTTAATGGAAATTCATTCAGTAAGATTAATGGGTATTTTTGGATTAAAAAAATTCGTGTAAGACAAAGGAACACATACACAATCGTTTTACTTTAAAATCACTATACATTAAAAAATTATTTTCTTAAACTCTCGTCACTTGTGGGTGCCACTGGTAACGGGATAGTTAAGGGGACAGATACTTGTAAAATTTCGAAAAAAAAATGTTTTTTCATAAAATGTTAATACAATTTCGAAGCGAAAATAGTAGGAAAATTCGCCTCAAAATTCATTTTTTTAAACACTTTATTACACAATTCTTTTCCATTTTTTTTTAATTCATATAATAGAAATTATGACATTAATAAACAAAAAAATTTTTGGTTTTTTGTATTCAGGTGACTGACGCCGATGCTACAATGCCCGCCGATTGAGAAGCGCCGCTGCGACCTTCCTGGAAGAATTGAGTGTACATGCGCCATTTTATATAATTAAAATATAAAAAATTTTTATATTATTTTAATGATAAATAAAGTGTATGCGAATGTTGAAAAAAATATATTGACTTCTCCATTTTAAATAATTTTAATGAAAATCAGGGGAAGTATGGCCTTTTACAGGTATCTGTCCCCTTAAGATGGATCATATTTGCCACAAAATTCCATGCGAATGGCCAACCTCTTCTCATGAAATGAATTAAAGAAATCCTCGTTTTTTTACCGAAAATTCAGGCAGTTAGTTACACATATTATACATACACACATATACGTAGCTGCGCAGATCAACGTCCAATAAAAGCATTTAGGCCAACTAAATAAGTAGTTAACCAGTCCGTCACTGCCATTCCGCCGCTGCAATGCTCCAACATCAACATCATACCAGTAGCTTGGCAGCGACTATTTCTTGACTATTCATAAAGAATTAAACGGGTATTGCAATTTCCGCGAGGTGTCGCAGTCGTAAAACTCAACAAAAACGCTAATGAACATTAGCACCATTAGATGTGACGAACAACTATAGGTAACTAACTCAGTCAGTCAGGCAGTTGGTCACACTATCGCTCAACTGTCTAAGTGCCTATTTCTGCTTGAAAATCAGGTAAATGTCATTCAGGCTACTCAAGCAAGTCAAACAATTCGTAGTGCATGCGCCGAGCGTGAGATTAAGTGTCCGTCAATTCGAATGGGCGACCGTAGCTGGTTGAGCACTTGAATGCGTCACCTTTATTTACGCTATCCTTAGCCCCTGTCACCTTCATAGTTGTTAATAGTTTCAAGCGCATGCGCATTTTTATGATGATTACTATTTAACCCAAAAACACAAAACAAAAGAAAAAAAAAATGCATAAAAATGCTGATCACAAATCAGCAAATTAGAAATAAGTTTTTGATTTATTTCACTGATTCAGGTTAAGACACAGAACGTTGATGGCTCTTAAGCTGCAAGTACTACGCGAGTACAATACCACTCGTAGCTCCACGCAGTGAATTCGATTATTGACAACATAAATATTGCCTTCATCGCTTTAACGATGACTAATGAGCATTGACGGGTGATGCTTGTGGTGCAATTGTATATGTGTATGTATGTATGCAAGTAGCGCATTTGTGTATTTATGGGACACCGTAAATATGTCTATATATGCTTCTAGATTTATGCCTTTTGTTATGTATTGTTTTTCAATTTTATGCAAAAAATAAATATGGCTTAATTGATCCTCGTTTACTTAGGTAAATTAAGATTTATGGCCATGCAATCTGTTGTCATTTGCGAGCTACGGGTATCATTCACAACTGGGTTAATATGTGAACTGAACTAATCTAATAGACTTTTAAGTATATTTGTATGGGTGCAAACATGCAAATATGTATAGTTATATTTTGAATTATGGGCAATGAAACTGAATTGCCAAGTTATTAATTAGCGTAAATTACTGTACCTGTTAGCAATTGAGATGTCAGGTGACGAATCAAAATGGAGGCAAGCATTTGTAAGTAGAAAATGAATATTCATACATTCATTAGAATTAGAGAAAGAAAACAAATACGAGGGTGTTCCTTAAGTTATGAGCTAGGCAAGCAAAAATAAATATTTATAGTCTAGGAAGTTCAACATATTTTTGGGTTCGTTTGAACCAATTTTTCCCCATTCGAGTGAGGTAATTTCAAAATATATGACTTGAATGCATTATTGCTTCCCCAGGCATAGATGATAAGATGCGAAACTCTTTTTCTTCTCTCTTTTTCTCGTGAAAACGCTGTCAAAATGTGCAGTTTTGTAGCCTTAGCCAGTGATGTCTCACCGGAATGAGTATTTGTGGATTACGAACGCTGACTGATTTGCGGTTGAGTTAACCGTTTTATGCTGCTCACGAAGCTCGTCAGATTTTTAATATCAAGGCCTGCTATATCAGCAGGCGTAGCAAAGAAGTGAGAACCAGCATACCTAATATTGGCCCATGTGAGCCACACCATGCATACCATGCGGATAGGGACCTGTGAAGATACCCACGAAATTCGAGAGTTGTGATTTTATCAACTTCCGAAGATCCTTCGAACGCCTCCGATCCCCACGTGACCAGAAGGATTTTGCGATCTTACAAGTTTGTGTACCTACCCAGCGCTCGCTGAGTTTGCGCGAGCCCCATCTTTTCTGGAGCAGACCACAGATGGTCAAGGGAAGCTAAATATTCTCCTTTCGCGGAGAAATTACCTAACAAGTCCTTTGTCTGTCCAGCTTATCCGCCTCGCAGTTTCCCCCAATGTCGCTTTGACCAGGAAGCCCAATGAGCCTTATGTCGAAGAAGTCGGCTGCAATCGAAAGGAATTCCCTCACCAGTTTCCATTGCACCATTACTGAGCTGAAGGTCTTAATTGCTGCTTGGTTATCGGAATACATATTTACTTTTTTGACAGTTAATACGCAAGTGAATAGCCAATCAGCTGCTTCTTTGATTGCAGGTACCTCTGCTTGGAACACACTGCAGTGGTTCGCTAACCTGAACTCGAGTCTGATGGAAAGCTCCTCGCAGAATACTCCTACGCCAACCTTTCCTTTCAATTTCGAGCCATCCATGAATAGGCTCATCAGGCTCTGTCTCCAAGTGTAGCCTCCCGTCGACTTAGACTAAGCGAGGGTGTACATTAATCCCTCGATAGCGGGATGAACCCAAAGTATCTAAGGATACTTGAGCGTCCATAAGTGAGGTCGAGTCTGCAGCCCGAACCTGTCAGTCTGATTGCGATATGTGCAGCGGCAGTTTTGCCTGCGATATCTAAAAATAAAATAAATAATTGGCGCGTGCACTTCTGTTAGGTGTTTGGCCGAGCTCCTCATCCTATTTGTGGTGTGCGTCTTGATGTTGTTCCACAAATGGAGGGACCTACAGTTTCAAGCCGACTCCGAACGGCAGATATTTTTATGAGGAGCTTTTTCATGACAGAAATTCACTCGGAGGTTTGCCATTGCCTGCCGAGGGGCGACCGCTATTAGAAAAATGTTTTTATTTATTTTGCTTTATCGGAGATTCGAACCAACAATCTTCTTTGAATTCCGAATGGTAATCACGCACCAACTCATTCGGCTACGGCGGCCGATGCGATATCTATAGGCCCCATATTTAACATTGCGTTAAGCGCTAGAGTAGGAGTAGTTCGAAGCGTCCCTCTAATTCCAATGAGTGCAGTCTCTTGAACTATCTCCAGCTTCTTCACCTATTTAGTCGTCTCTAGTGAGTTGGTAGTGTAGAGCCAAATACAACTTTATGCGAGAGGCGCGAAAACAACAACCCAGAGCTGTGTACTATGGGAAAGTCTTGTCGAGTCCCTATGCCCTCGAGCGGAGTGAACAAGGAAACAAAACAAAAAAAATACTTTAGAACCTCACTTTGGACTAAAAGCTAACCAAAAACTATAGCTAACCAACAACAGCGCTTTGAAAGAAAATATTTGCTGTCATCTCGTTACTTGTCTCGCAATAAAATTATGCGCTGCATATTTTAATCACACCTCGCAAATATGTGTGTATGTGTGTCTGTTGCTATGTGTGCATGCGCATACCATGCATGCAGATAGTGTGTTCGTGTATTTGGCCATAGCCTATGCCTGCCCCCATTACATTTTGACAACAAATCATTCAAATAATTTTCTTACATTATTTATTAAGGCGAACCACTTAAAATTCTCTAAGTAGTCAGTCTATCACGCCCAAAGACGCTGAAAAGCGAAAATTACAACAATGATTTATTTAGACTTCTTTTTTTTTTGTTTGTAGTGTTTTTGCATTACATATGCAACTACTCGTGCCGTGCACTCACATCTGTATATATACTATATGTGGATATCTACGTATAAGTATTTGATTTAGTGCGCTGCCGAGCAAAGGTCGGAATTCCCCCCAGCAGACACCACAGACTATTTGACAACACATACATAACTAACTATAAACATACATGCATGCATATGTGTGAACACATCCCGTGGTTTGACCAGCTGATTGACTGGCTGATTGTCTGACTGCCAGCCGGGGGAGGTGCGCTGGTTGGCAAGTTGCGCAGATCATGCTATAGCTCTATAGCTCTATAGCTAAATAATAGTACGAATATCTGCGCGTATGAGTATTTCTGTGTGTACTTGAGTATCTACGTACTTACATAGTTGGCTAGTTGTGAACATTTTTTTTTTTTTATTTTGCCTGCGAGCGCACTAAATAAATATCTGATCTATTGCATACTTGCAACACTAAAATAAATATATGGTAAAATATATTATATATATAATATATGTACGTACAGAGGCGCTCACAATAATAATATTGTAAGCTTTTAAACCATGTAATTATTTTTATTTAATTTTTGTTTAATTTTTGTTTTTTATAAAAATATAGTTCATTTAATTTGCATTGATTTTTGATATTTTTTGTTTTTTGCTGGCGTTCTAGTGCAATTTCTCCATATATAAAAATTTCGAGCATTCGTTTTATGGACGAAAACGCTAACACCATCAACAAAAAAAAAAAAAAAAAAATGCGAATTTTAGGTCACTTTAAACTGGCATAAACCAAAATTGGATGGATTTTAAAACTGTATACCAAGAATTTTTGTAAAAATTTGATTAAAGAATTTCAAATTTTTACGATAATTTATAGAACTTTTTAAACTTATGTACAAACTTTGAAACTTTGAGTTATATAGTATTCGTTGTTTTGATTTTCCTTTTTATAAAAACAGCAGAAAACAAAAAATAAAACTTTTCACAATGTCGCATTCTTGCTGTTGTGAGCTCCTCTGATACACTGGC
The DNA here is from genome assembly GCF_027943255.1 of Anastrepha obliqua. Classification (NCBI taxonomy): domain Eukaryota; kingdom Metazoa; phylum Arthropoda; class Insecta; order Diptera; family Tephritidae; genus Anastrepha; species Anastrepha obliqua. The sequence continues at coordinate 40,281,575 of NC_072895.1, forward strand.
GGATTGCTTTAGGGTGACTGTGAGCGGAATATAGTATTTTTTACAAATTGCTTTTATATAATTCAAAAAAAGTTATTTCTCAAAATCCAGAATATATCTTCTTTTTTTTTGTTTTTTTGAAAAACTACTTTTGAAATTTAAATATTTTTCAGCAAATTTTTATAATAGTTCTATTGCCATCAGCAATTACTATCTAAGTCGAAAATCTTGTTTTCGCGAGGGAGAATCAAATTTATTTCTATGAACTACTTAAACACATTTTAGAGAAGCATGGATCTCACGTAAGTATATAATTTTGTTAGTAGAATACGAACCCTAGCCCCATCAAAAGTAATCACGCACAACCCCATTCGGCTAAAGCGGCCACTGTGGGCATCAACCACCATCTGTGACCATTTGGAGGAGACATAAAACTGTGGACCCCTTCATTTGTGGGTAATCATACAGATACATACCGTAAATTAGAGAAGGAGCTCGTCCAAACACCCAACAAAACATGTACGCGCCAATATAAATAGTAGATTACGATGTGCTTTTTGAAGTAGTCTGCCGCAACCAAGCATAGCTAATGTGCAAATCTCTCTACTTCCTCCTCACCTCGATGACTATAACAAAAGCCGATGGAGAGGAAGTCAATCAAATTTCGATGTATATCCCTCAAGCAGTGCTCTCTTATTACACCGTCAAGATAGATACGCAACATAAGTATTTTGTCATCGTCCTTTAGCTAGATTTCTCTGGTCACTTAACAAGTGAATTTCGGTGTAATTAATTTTTCCTTTCAGTGAAAGACGCTCTTACTTTACACAACTTATAAGAATATAATAGGATGCCAGCAATCTGGGCATAATTTGCCTAAATTTGGCATCCTCCATTGTTAGCTATTCGCAATTCTCTGCAGTGTCGTTGTTCACAGAGATGCACCTGTTTCCAGAAACCCACATGTTTGAATGGAGAGTCTACTTAACCTCGGCATTCGATCTTCGAAAAGGATTGTAAAGATTAAATAGTAGTTTTGCTGTTGGAATAAATTACATTGAATTGCACCGATGAAGGAGATTTTTGAAGCCAAGACGGTCACTATAGCTTCGAAGTCGATGTGGAAGTAACTGCGGTGTGCACGTGGACATGGGGTTAGACTTAGTTCCTTAAAGTAAAAAAAAAACGTAGTTGTATTCTCCAAAGCTGAGTTACATTCAGCCATAGCCAGTCTGAATGTTTTCATAGAAGTTCACTGGAAGAAGTTTTAGAGAAGGTCTTCCAGGGATTAGCGTGGAATCTGCTCTTTTACACTTCAAATAGTTTGCTATTAAGACCACTGGTAATCTTTGAGGCATACAATTGCTCTATCCATCCAGTATACAATGTGTACATAACGTGTGATAGGCGATGATAGCTTTCCTGGATCAATGCTCAATGTTTCGGTTTCTGTTGAACATTGACAATACGACTTAACTTCGGTGAAGAGTATGGGGTTCATCTCGCTTAGCGAGAGAGAATAACCTTCCAGCATCGATCCATGATGTTTTGATTTGGTTCGGTCGTAAATGATCATAAAATACTTGAGCTGATTTGATAATGTTACTCGTTGGAGAAGAACATCATTTTTGATTTTGCGATTTCTGTCTAGAATTACTGCAAGGATACTTGCCTTGCACAGTGCAATTTCCACTCCATTCAAAGAAGTTGGAGAGAAAGTAATTTGTATTTCTTCATTCGGTATAAATAACTTCAATTTAAATTTCTCTACACTTATAAAGTGAAATCCTAAAATATAATGTATGTACGTATATGCTCGCTAATAGGATAAGATGGGATAAATGGCTGCACACGCGAGGGACCTCCACTTGCACAAAGAATCAAAATTCGTCCGTTGTGAAATCATACAGGAGGGTTTTGGGGGAAAACAGAAGGAAAAAAACTAAACAGGTGGAAAAAGAAAGAAGGGGCTTTGGATTAGAGGATGGCGACCAACAGTGGCTAATTACTTTTGTATTAACCATTTCAAGGTACTGATGAAATTCAGCAAATTTCTGATATTTAAATCCGCAATAGCCGCAGGCTTAGAACCCCCATGTCAAAATCGTTGCCAGACGAGAAGAGGTCAGCTGGGAAGAAGGTACTGATATGATTCCACCTCATCCTCCAGACAGCTTTTGCAGAAAGTACTTGAAGCAATCGCATATCTCCCAGCATGGACACCTAACGGACAATCTGCGCTAAGGATACCTACAAAGTTCGAAATCTGCGGCTTTGTTAGCCTTAGATTATGTTCGCTAATAACTTTGCACAGAATGACTCAATTTACACAGGGTTTTTTTTTGTATTTCAAAGCTCATCTCTCCGGAAAGGTTTTAGTTTACATGAATTGCTTAAAACTACAAAAGAGGCGTGTCTATAAACCAAAATGTGTTGGAAAAATCAAAACGAATTTTGAACTTGCAACAAACTAAAAAGGGCTTAACCGAATGTTGTACTGTTTTTTTTTTCTAAAAAATGCTAAAATGTCTACTAAAACACTACATTTATCAAATTTATCAACTATTTGCAGCTTTTTGGAGCTTTTTAATTTCTCAGTACATCTTGCCAGCATGAGCGGGGTAGCTCGAGCCGTCGTATGCCTTGATCCCCTTCATAGATACCGCCCTGCTGTATGTATGCATATATGGATGTACGTTTGTAAATTTTCATTATGTGCAACAATTTGCTATGCAGTGCGAAGATTGATTGAGTGCCGAATGATTTCATTTTCACGTTCACGACTATTTGGGTCAATGTGATTTGGCAGTTGTTTGCTCAGTTATGTGCATACATACATTGGCTAATTTTCTATTTTGTGAATCCTACAAGTACACCTACAACTTAGTACCACTTTGCAAATAAACTTTGCATGCCAGCCCACCTATACCATTCAAAACTAAATAAATACTAAGGTGTCTATCATTTTGTGAACTTTGTTCGAAAACTGGCAGTCGAAAGAATAACAATTTACTCATCATAGCAAAAACGTTCGTTCATCCATCCATCTGTCCACCCATTTAGCCGCCCAACAGCATCTGTGTTGCACTTTGACAACAACAGCAATACGCTTAATTAACAGCTGCCTCACTATTTGTGTTATTGGCACAACTCATTTGCTCATTTGCTCATTTGCTGACTTGCTCATTTGTCGATCTGTCCACCCAAGCAACCAGACACTAGCCAGCAGCCAGCAGCCACCAACCAACCACCCATTCATGCAACCAAGCAACTAATCAAACGTTCATTAAGTTGTTGAGCGCTGCTAAGTGTAAATGAGTATGTCATTTTAAGGAATTTTCCAATGTCTATCTGTATGTGCCTGCATTTGAGTAGTTGAATGAATATTTTCAAATTTGATTAAAGATGCAATTCCGTTACAAAAGAAAAATAATATCCGCAGACGTTTAATCTATGAATCGTCCAGACGGCGTTGTGGAATTCCATGATCAAATCTCGATTTTCTAAAAAATAAAAATTACTTGGGAAATAGTTGTTGCTATAATATAATTTTTAGGCAAATGAAAACGCAATTTTCATGAGTTATGCTGAAACAAGATAGTGCGTGTATGTTGAATCGGTAATGTAGGCGATGAAGGCGGTCTTCCGTGTTATTTGATTTTTTAGGTAAATTTATTAGTAGCTCAAAGGAAAGATATTTATTGCTACTAATCACAATACCTGAACCAAAATCAGTTTCCTCAGAAAGCTTTGGCGATGTAGTCATCTGTCCAAAAGGTTGAGACATCTCGGCCAACTGCAGCTAGAAGAATACGCACATGCGCTCAATCCAATTCAGCTCTATCTTGAGTTTAAAAAGGGAACTGCGTCTAGATGAGGTACTGTGAAGAGTAGAGGGCACCAAAGACCATGAGGTTGTCGAGCAAACCTGTAAGTAATCTAATCTAATCCAAGCATCGATCGGAGCTGGGTTGAGCTGAGCGCATGTGCGCTTCTTTACGACATCAAGATATTCATTCTTCTCTTCCCACTATGGCATGGAAGCAATATGGAGTGGTGAGGGTAAGTTTCAGGGTATGCAAGAGTCGTTGGGACATATCCCGGCCGATAGCTCCTGCAGATAGCTGCGCAGTCTGCAGTGACTGGTGAGAATCCCAGCAATGTATGCCAAGAGTAGAAACTTATCTTAAACTTCTGCTTAAATTTCTTTGATTATACCCTCTTTCCTTTCGTTAGTGTATTTTTGTGATTTACTAAGATTTTGGATAGTTTTACATGCACAATATGAAATGAAAACGAAGCGACTATATTCAACTCTGTTTGACATAATAGCAGTGGCACACAGTCGAAATTTATACCGCAGAAAAAATATGTCAGCATGCGATTTTATCTATGAATTTTATTTTGTTTTATTTGATCATGTTCAAGTTTATAAGAAAATACGGTATTCCATATTTTATCAAAATAAAGATGTGCGAAAAGAAGCATTTTGATTGTGATGAAGGAAGCATTACAGGGTTTGATTGAAAAGTAATGAGCCTTCCCGGGCGGAGCGTCTGCCAAGCGATCAACCGAATCAGCTGGTGGGGAAAATGATCGTTGGACCTTCCCCTTCTACTAGAAACCGGTCCCAGTTCGCTGGCAACAGCGATGCAGTCAACATCGCTCCGCACGTGAAAGTTGTTTTAAAAGTGTGTTAGAATTTTGCAGTGGCGAAAATGCAGCGATCGTTGGAGCAACGTTACTCGATCAAATTTTGCGTAAAGCTAAACAAAACGAGTACCGAAACCATTGGGCTACTCAAGGAGGCTTACGGGGAGCAATCTCTGTCCAGTGCCCAGGTAAAACGGTGGCACAAGTCGTTCAAGGAAGGTCGCCACGACCCAAGAAGGCGTGCATGTCGAAATTCCAGGTCAAAACCATGCTGATCATCTTTTTCGACTCTCGAGGCATCGTCCACAAGGAGTTTGTACTTCCAGGAAGCACTGTAAACGCGGCATTTTACAAAGAAGTGCTCCTTCGGCTGAAAAACGGCGTCGCCCGGGTTCGGCCCGACCTCGTCATTACGACAATGCGCCGGCACACACCGCCTTCCTCTGCACCCACCCTCCCTACAGCCCAGACCTGTCCCCTCCGGACTTCTTCTTGTTCCCGCGCCTGAAAAGAAAGCTGAAGGGGAGGCGATTCGACTCCATCGAGGCGATCCAAAAAACTGTGACAGCCGAATTAAACGCGATTCCGACGGATGAGTTTAAAAAATGTTTCCTGCAGTGGAAGGACCGCTACCAGCGCTGTATTGACGCTCAAACTGCTTAAAAAAATAAGGCTCATTACTTTTCAATCAAACCCTGTAGTCAGCGTTTTAACTCAAAAATAAATCTTAAAAAAAAATACTTCATTATATAACACAAAATAAGGCTCAAATTATTAATATTTCGCCAAATTACTCTTGTTGGCAGATACTGTTTGGCACCTACGGAATGTAGAGCCCTACGCCTCTCGACAGAGAATGACCTTCCTCACTTTTTTCATAGTTTTCTCAGAGCTTTTTGCCTACAGCTTCTTTGACATTTGTCCGAAGTTTGCCAATGGTCTTAAGGTCAGTTGGCTGAGCCAGCCAACTCATGCCAATTTGAAACGAAGCAGTTTCTTGGCTTTTTAACCTTACCTTGAGCTTGAGCGCAGTCTTGTTGAAAAGCTCATGGCTTATTTTCGAATAGCGTTGGGTTGAGACATACATACATCAATTTTTCTAAAACACCCATTTGATATACTGTAAAAATTCCAATTTTACTCTTTTTAAGCTTTACTTAACTGACGCAGGCGCCAGTACGCGAGTGTCTCGACTATTTAAATATTTGATGCCCGGAAAAACTTTGTCTAGAATTTTGTAAGAACTATCCATTTTACTTTAGCCAAAAACCATTATTTGACAATATCACGAAAAAATATGTCAATTTTTGAACGTAGCGAGCGAGTTAACATGGGAATTGAATGATCTGGTTCTTATGTAAAGGAAATCATGAATAACACAGTCGAACAATTTTACACTTTGCCCAAAAGTACGATTAACTTATCAGAAATATGTTATGTAAAACGGCTTCAAATAAAATAACTACAATATTTTCAGATTTCTATAGAAGAATTTAACGGGTAAATTTTCTTTAGTAGATTTTAACTCATAACTTCTACTTAAGAGGGCACTTTCAACCCGTTCTCAAAACAGCTATAATGAAAGGTCGTTAAATTTTTCCACAGCATGTAAGCAGTCCTTTTTACAGAGGGTTGTCTAGGGTGAAAACCTCGTGCGGATTAAGTCAAGTGCATCATAGCCTAGACAGACGACGGTGTTAATCGGGCTTTACGACTTAATTTGGATTTATCTCAGGAATTAAGTGCAATTAATACAGATTAATATTTCTTGTGAATGAAACATAGTTAAACTTTTAAAGAGTAAAACAAGAAATACTGGGTGTAATTTTAGTTTGCACTAATTCGTTCGAAATTACATTAATTGTTTTTAAGTTTCGAAGCAGTTTGAGAAATCGCAATTTAAGATTTCTTTAAATAAATAGTTATTTCTTAGTTTCAGGGCAAAAGCTATCCAATAAACGAATCAGCTGTTCACTAATCCGCATAACAACCGTCTGTCACACTACAATTTTAATCAGAGTTAACTGCGCCGGTAGTCCCGATTAACGCTGCCGTCTGTCTAGGCTTTAAGAAAGCTTAGTTCCGGCTTATGCTAACACATTTGGTATAGATACATTGCGAACACTTACACTTATGAGCATTAGAGCGGATCGCCTTATATGAAATGAAATTTTCCGTCCTTCTGTACTGCGTCAGGGCTGTCGTGTGCTATTCTCAGAATTTTCATAGGATTGCATATCTTTTTCTCAAAATGTTTGACTGCAACTAGTCAACATTTCTTAGTTGAGTGTATTTCAGCCATGAAAAGGCTCCTTTGCCCATCAAAAGCAATATAAAACTGTAGGCCCCTCGAATAGCGGAACTACAGCAAGACGCAGTACACAAATAGGTGAAGGCCACAACACACAAACACGATGTACGCGCCAATTATGTATATATATATGTATATATATACAAGGTAGCGCAAAATTAATCACCCTAGCGAAAGATTTATAAGTTTTTGCAAATGGCGTCGTACGTCAATCATATTTCACACTTGTGAACTAGACAGCTGCAGTATATAAACAGACAAGCCATGGAGTGCGTAAAGGTGCAGATAAAGATTTCCATCACTCAACATTTTATTTTTAGATTATTGTATTTTATTTTTAGATTTTTTTTGGAATATTAAATGAATAAATAAAAAATTCTTTTTCATATGTATAATAAAAAAATCTTTTTTTTTTTATTTAGTAAAAAGTTATTCAAAAACAAAATTTACTTTGTGCCACCTTGTATATGTAATTTATGGCAGAGTTGGATTTTTCAGGTTTTTTCTTTTGTGAAATAGAAAATGAGGCGAAATTTTTTTCGAGAAAAGAAAACACTATAAGACAGACTGGTCAGCAAAAATATTATTCCCTAGCAAATTTGATATTCTCCTCCTTCCTACACTTCCGAAATGGGCATAACAAGAAATCTATCATTTGTATGTAACTACTTACACTCACATACATTTGCATATTATCTTCAACAGAAATCGTGTTCATATGCAATTTTAATCTATCACCCTTTTCGTCTTGCATTTAAATCTTCTAACCCCTGCCCACCTATTTTGAAGCGGCAAATCTGCTGCCTGGCATGTCTCATATTTCATGCGCCAAAAAAAAAACACTCACACACAAAATCACTCTAAACGGCAGCGCATGTCTCGTTTTCTATGTGCATGCATATGTTTCATTGATTTATAAACACCGACTTTTACCCCCTTCCCTGCCAACTTAACGATTAATGTGATCAAAATAAAAATCCATAAAAAATACGATAATCATTAAGAAATCTGAAAAAAGTGTGGCATATGAAAACAAAGTCAACGGACTTGTTCGACAGCAGCAATTGTTCATAAAAATTCATAAAGCGTAAAATTTACTTCTCAACATTTTCTGATTATTTAAATTATAACGCGAACGCCCAGGCACAGACTGATGCACAGCCATAGCCGTAGCCAGTCAGCCAGAAAATAGGCACCGTCATGCGAATGGCCAGTTGGTCGTCCGACTGGTAGCCAAAAAGCTAATCGAGGCAGTTGCGGTGGCAGCAGGCAGTAAGCCTGCCCAATCAGCCCGCCAGGCAGTCAGCATTTCGTTGCGATCGATTGTTTGGTTTTATGCGCGCGCTGGCCAAAAACAAAAAAGGCAGAAATCTCCAAAAAGCGAATATGATTAATGCTCGTCATTTCATCACTTGCCACTTTTGGTTGATTTACGCGCGCGCAGACATACTGGCAATTTGTGCATGCATTTGTATGTTCATATGCTTATATGTGTGTATTCATGTATGTTTGTCACATATGCGCAGCATGCATTGCAAGTGCCCATTAGCCGACGACGACCAATTGACTTGGTATTGTGTTGATCGAACTTGACTACTTGTACGCATCTGTGTAACCCTCTCCGCCGTGGAGTCTTTTTGTATTTTAAATGCATATAACCTGCTGGAAAATTCACGCAACTGGTGTTTTTCTAGTTAATTTGGAACCGTGGCTAGTTTGAGGACCTTCTGCTTCTTTTCGCATAAGCAACTAGTAAAGTTGTAAAGTGTCCCTCATTGCATGCCTTCTTGTATAATTCTAAATTTGTGGGTATTAAATTCGAGGACGAAATTTAGTAAGCTCTGCATTCTTTTTCGATAGCTCCGAGCCAGTGTTGAGCTCAACGAATTACATATCGTTCCCACAACAGTTTTACTTTACCGAAACGGCCCGAATTTATATCCGGAAAAGGACTGTCACTCCAACAGCTTTCTCCGTACATGTTTGCGAGCTATTTATGCTGCTACTACAACAACAAGAACGAGTTACATACAGCCTTGGCCGAAAGTATTGAGCACCCCATTAGTTACTGACTTTTTTTGGTCAATGGTAAGAACATTAATATTTAGTAGGTCTACGCCTTGATATTGATGTATCACACTGCACACAAAAAAAAAAATGGGTATAAGTTTCCACTGGAATTATAAAATTAATACATTTAAGGACTTCGTCCGAAATATTTTGGGAAAATATTAAGATTTACGGGAGTAGGACCGATTTGAAAATAACTTCAAAAATCGAGTTTTTATACATAGATAAAATTAGTTTTAAAAAATATTTTTTCTAAAAAATACCTCAATAATAGAAAAGCTTAATCTAAAAAAGTCTGCACAAAAATCTTTCAGAATATTCCATATCAATAGTTGCCATTAGACTCCGTTGTCCTTTATTGTAGGCTGTCGTTGAAGATCAAATGATATGCGAATAATCCAAAAAACATTCGATCCAGACTCTAAAAACCAATATGGGCTGAGTCATTTATCAAATTAAACCGGAAATATCACTAAGATAAAATAACCTACAGAAGACCCCTTTAAGGCGTCTATTTAAATGAAGTTGCATCTCACGATTGTTCTTTGTGCTTTATAATAAATTAAAAATCATTGTAAAGTATGAAACTGTGCCTTTGTAGCATTTTTTAAAAGAAACCAGCCGATAGTTGATGATAAACCAGGAGCTGACGCCACGCTCGGAATGTACGAGAAGGGATATTATCACAGTCACACTACAGTCAGCCAAATGCGAAGGGCTTCGAAGCAGGAGTGAGAGGGAAATCAAACCGCAACACCCTGAAGGAGCGCTCTGAATATGGAGTGAAAAGGAGGTAATCAAGAGCACTGCATCGGAGCCTTTAAAGCTCACATTGTATCTCTTTGTTACCACGTTGCTGCTTATTCTTTTTTGCAATCGCTGATTAATTATAAATAAATGCAATAATACCAAAATTATCCGTCTATGTTATCTACAGATTATTTATGAAATCCGTTCTAAAAATCTTATGGGAATAGAGGAGTCTTTGCCCGTTATCTGAGTGAGCTTCCTCACTATATAGCTGCCATGAAAAACTCCCAATAAAAAAACGCGACATGAAATTGTAGGTCCTCCATTTGCAGAAAAAATGAAGACGCACTGCATAAATTGGAAGAGGAGCTCAGCCAAACAACCAGCAAAAGATGTAAGCACCCATTATAGGCGTACTTTTTCACATATTTTAAATTAAGGGGGCCCTTTTTTCCGGCGCATATACTCCTTTGAGACCCTTAGGGTATCCTAATCATGTACTTTAGGTAGTCCTAATTGTGCGTTTTGCAGATTCCGCTGGTGGGCTGGGACGTGTTGCAAAGTGGTTCGTAACTAGTAAAAATCGTACTAGTTCTGAACCAGAAATTTTTTTCACTAGTTCAGGGTTTCTTTGCAAGTTTAATTTGCTGTGGGATGTTAACTATTTGTAATTTTATGAATCTCATACAAAACGACGTTTATATATGTACATACATACATATGCATTTGTACAAACAACAAATATGTCGCTGTCCACTGTTCATTTGCTCTTAATGGTTCGCTCCTTGCCAAGTCAATGGCTTTGACTCGGACCCCGCCTCCGACCCCGACTGTGACTCTGACTCTGCTTGTGGTAGCTGAAGTTCGATCTGTTGTGAATCATCGAATTCATCGGTCAATTTATTGTGTAAGAACACACACATCCATACATACACACATGCACATGTATGCTTGCGTGTATGCGCATACGTAAGTAATGCATTAAGTGTTTATGGTGACGAGATATCAAATTACTTACTTACTTATGTACACTCCTTTTTTTGCGCAAAGTGGTGGATGGTGAATGAGTCTCTGATGCACTAAGTGCTTTTTCGTATGAAAAGCGTTTTATCCACTTAATCCCACCGAAGGACAGACAGTTTTTATAGCAGCTGATTCATGACTGAAAATCCAAAAAACGAAATATTATAATTATTAATGTGCTTTAAGATGTTGTGTATTATTTTGTTAAGACTATCGCTTTGTAATAAATAATAAAATTCTTGTCACACAGGTTTTCGTGCAGATGAGGTGTGGCTTGCCAGATGGCAGGACGACACCTCAAAGCCTTTGCTCGGTTGAGTACCAACAACTGTATATGTAGAATTTGATGCGGTTTCACTGTATGCAAGTGCAATCGTCATTTAGACGAGCTTATCCTCCACTTTATGGTTGTCTCTTGATGTTGTCCCCCAATGGAGTGCTCCATAGTTTTATGACTCCACGGAACAGCAAATAGCCTTTTATCATACAGAAATACACTCGCAGGCTGACCAAAAGCTGCCGATGGGCAATCACAGTTACAAAAACCCTATTCAGAATTATTAGGCAGTGTGTCTACTTTAGCAAGGACAGAAATTGCGCCTTACTTGACTTGTGAATACTTAGTTGAGTGAGCATGAAGAACGCAGAATTTGAGTTCTTCGCGCAAAGACCCAACAGCTCGAGGCATTTAAAGCGATTACTCATAGCAAGCTCTGCAGGTCGCCAGTGAGTTTCCAGCCAGAGAATACTGTTGTTATATTGTCCGCCCGTACGCTGCAAGGAATTCACCAGAGATGCTAATGGGCGCACTTTCTCCCGCAATCTTAGTCATGAAATATGATACGGAAGAACGAACATCCCCAGAGCCGTTTTGGACGGGCGGTTATCGAAAAATGATAGGAACTACTTAGAATTGCAGAGGATTTTAATAGTGAAGCTGGAAATGAAATGGCAGATAAATTAGCTAAGAAAGGGGTGGCCTCCGTATTTATAGGCCCAAAGCCATTTTGTGGGTCTGAAAATCATACTGGGACAATCTACCAGGTTTGTCGCTTTGCAAAGCAATTATAAAAATAGTTAATTATATATAAACATTCTAAGGTTTGCTTAGAATGGAAAAATAATAATTTTAGCATCATCACTGGAACTTTAACAAAGCATTGTAGATGGAATTATCATCTTACTAACCTGGGAATATATATACTACATTGGAATTTGCAGGTGGGGAGGAAGATGAAACCGCCAGCATGATACATAAACGGGGTAATATCTGGTTAAACATATTTTACCGAAGGCGGAAATTGAACTCAAACCGTTGAGTTCTTCTCCCTGCCAACGGATCAGCATATCCCCGCTTAGTCCAAGCGGAACATTCTCTACCCACATTCCACCAAGGGAAGAGTGGACTGGGAGCAAAACTTGAATACAGCGCTGAATCTCCTAATAATAATAATAATAATAAGGAAGAAGTCACGTCACGCTCAAAAACTGAAGTTATTATTTCTTTCTTATAGTGTTTAGGCAGCGAAAGAACGCATTTGGTTCAATGGGCCAAGTTAAAAGTGTGTATTGATAGGCGATCGTCAGTCCTCAGCAGTATGAAAGCTCAACTGGTATTAACGTCGGCTGCTGCGATATCTGACCTGAGACATAATTCCGATACCATTTGGAAGATGAGCCATTAAAGCTCGTTTCGATCCATCTTTAGAAGTAGGCCTTTGCAGCGCTTCGTACTGTTGTAGTTTAACACTCAAATGCGCTTAAAGTTTGGCGTTAAGCCAGCTCGATTGAAACGACTGAAACTTTATAAAATAATAATTGGGTCTTGCCTTACTTATGCTTCTGAAACCTAGGCGACGCGTAAGGCGTATGAAGAAAAGCTTAAAATATTCGAGCGAAAAATCCTACGCTACTTCCTTGGTCCAATGCTGATTGATTACGTCAACTATTAGTCCAGGATCCAGGGGTGATTTTGACCTCATCATTTCATGCCGACTGATTTTAATACTGAAGGCAAACGCCATCCAATGGATGACGAAACCAACCGTCAGCTGGTCCAGTAGCGGTGGGTATGTGCGTGGGATGCTGCGAAACGTGTCGAAAAAAAATTTTTAACAACTCATTTAATACCGGCAAGAATATATCATTGCGTCCATACATCTCGGCGGCGCGCGGAATTTGCAACGCTTCGGCTGACGGTCTTTCTACCGTTATAAACGCAGCTGACCATCTTTATTATATTTTCATATATGTTCAAAATTATGTAAACAAATTTCAATCGGTTTTTTACTTTTTAATTCATTTTACAAGTTCGCCTATTCAGCTGACGTATTTTCCCCCCTCTACGGTGCAGCTGACTATTTTTTTTTATTCTACTAAATATCAACAATACATAAAAAAAATTTCAGTTGATATTAAATGAGTTGGTAGAAATTTTTTTTCGACACGTTTCGTACCCTCCCACAATCACTCCCACCGCGGGTGCGTCAGCTGACGTTCACTTTCGTTATTCATGAAAGCTAAATCACAAGTATAGTTAAGAATTTAACGGTGTGAAAACGCAGTCCAAAATCGACCCCTGGCTCCCGGACTATATCGCTTACATTACAAGAATGAATGCCTAGCTGCGCTAAATCGCCGACTACATCACGCTTCAGCATCTTAAGGGGTTAGAGGTAGTCAGAATTTAAAAAAAATTGGATTTTTTTTTGCACTTTCTTAAAGTATAATATCTTAAAAATATTGTGAGAAAATTTGAAGTGAGAAAGACTTTTCCAGTTATTCAACAATTAACAAAGGGAGCTCGGGCGCTCCAGAGTGTTCGAGAGCAAGTAGCTAGCGTTTTTTTTTTTTTAATTTTGTTGAAGTCAAGTCGAAACAATATGTATTAATGCTATGTTTTTACTTTGTAAAATAAAGCAAATGATTAGCAAACAAAATTTATGAAAATCATCATTTTTTCAGGCCTCTAACCCCTTAAGAGAGCTGGACAAGTTTTGAGGATAAATTCAAACGAAATTACAAAAAATATTTACAATTGTAAGCCGTATGTGCCCTATAAAATGATCGTCCAATGAAAACCTGGATTAACACAGTTAATGACGACACCAAAATCTTTGAACCGAAAAACTGCAGAATGCCTGCCAAAAATCGAAATACTTGGTCGAAGTTATTGAGAGAACCAACCTTTAACCCGGACCGTCATTTTATCGTTTTTATAACTTAAAATCATTTGTCAATCAAATCAAAAATGTAAACTCAACCTTTCTGAAGGAACTCTGTTGAGAGTTGATCTATTTTCTATCGTTTTTTTTTCTTCTTATTTTGGCCATGATTGGCGATCCGACCGGCAAAAGGCTTTTGAGTTCCAAGGAAAAATTCATTAAGTAGCAGTTTGCATGTCGTATGCGGCACATAAATCCACTACTTTTTGAAAAGAAACTGCTTGGTCACACAGCGCAATAAATACATAGAAACTTACCAAACAAATAAGTCATTAAAAATCATTTATGAAATGACAAATTAAATAATTCAAAAAACCAATTTCGTGCTTAACAAATAATTATTTTATTACAAAGGCATTTTTTATTTATTATCTATGCATAAAATGAAATCATTAACTCCAAAAAAGTGTTCAAAAACACAAAAAAAGAAAGAAGAAAAAAAGAAAAAAGAAGCCGAGCGGCGCCAACGAAAAATGCCAAGTCACTGTACTCAATTCATTATTATTATTTTTTTTTTTGTTTTGGCTTCGTTTTTTTTTCGTTCATTCAAGTACAGCTGCGTGTAGCTAAATAAGAGATTTAATGTGAAACTATCCATCCATCCACCGCCTCCTTCAGGTGAACATTGATGTGAAACATAAACGTAAGTGCAGGCAACAACAACAACTCATGTAATAACAACAGCTATGGAAATCACAATAATACGAAACGAAAACACAAGCAAACAAAAACATACATTCATCCATACACAGATGCAAGGCAGTAGTTCATACAGATGAAGAAAGACAGAATCGATCGACCTATGTGGTCCACCGGCATGACAACCTGAATGTGCCATGAACAAATCGACAGGCCAGCTACATACAAACATTCACACATATTCACATAAACACACACATGCGTATATAATTGTATGTTTGTACAAATCCAACAAAACGTCGATTACCACAAAAAATTTAACTAGGAGTAGATATAAACGTTTGTATGTATGTATGCTTGTATGTAAATAAGTAAGAAGTATTGAAACACACGGGAATTGACTGACAGTCAGCTGGATTGAGCGCATGAAGAAAAGAACGACGAGTGCACGAATGATTGAACAAATAAACGTTCGAATGCACATTCGACAGATTTTCAAAGACCATAAAGATGGCAAAAGCCGCAAAAAGAGCCAAAGGTAACCACCGACCAACACAACGAAGCCAAAACGAAGCTAAATCGAATAAACGGCAAAGTGATGACAAACGAAACAAATCAATTTTGTTATTGTAAGTTTGTACACTAGCGCACACACACACACACACATACATGTCTACTCACAGTTCATACGGCTCAATTTTATCTGTAACCAACTTTTGTGCCAACAAATGGCAATGGATGCTAGAGATACGCAAAACATCATTGCTACATGGCGAACTCAAACACATTCACACACATACATACATGCATACATATGAATAGCATCAGTGCTCAGTATTGTATTTTATGTATATTCCTGGCGATACACACACACATATGTATGCGTATTGTGTATATGTGCACTTTTATGCTTATAAGTACGCGATATTGCGGTGGGCATTGTTTGTGGCAACGCTGATCTCGTCTCACTGACTTGTGTTTGTCATAATATTTACATACATAGATAAGCGCATTTGCGGCTTAAGTTGACAATCGATGACGTTGTTATTGTTATTTTTACTTGCATTACTTTTATTATTATTGTTGTGGCTGCGGTTGCCGATGTCTATGTTGACCGCGAAGTCGTTATGCTGCACAGTGGGCGATCTTCAAGTAACTTTTGAGTTTAAAAATTGATAGGAGCGCTCTGAATACTGATTTAGGAGAGAAAAGCTGAGCTTATGAATCATAATGAAAATAAATATTTTACGGTATATCAGCAGTATATCCTATTTGTGACGTGTGTCTTGGTGTTGGAGGGACCTATTGTTTCAAGCCGACTCCGAACGGCAGATATTTTTCATGAGGAGCTTTTTCATGGCAGAAATACACTCGGAGGTTTGCCAATACCTGCCGAGGGCAACCCCTTTTAGAGAAAACTTTTTCTTTATTTTGGTCTTTCACCGATATTCGAACCTACGTTCTCTCTCTGAATTCCGAATGGTAGTCACGCACCAACCCATTCGGTTACGGTGGCCGCTAGATGAATAGACGCAAAAATAATCATCCAATTTTGTTTTTGAATAACTTTTAAGTTAATAAAAAATTGATGATTTTGAGTGATGGAAATCTTTCTTTTTGACTTTTACGTACTCCTTTCCTTGCCTGTTTGCTCACTGCAGCTGTTTAGTTCACAAGTGTCAAATATGATTGACATACGACACCATTTGCAAAAATTAAAAATCTTCCGATAGAGCGATTAATTCTGCGCCGCCTTGTATGAGCAGGTATATAAAACGTCTGGTGTTTAGTGTCATGAGGCATAGCTTCACATTCCGAAAATATCATTCCAAACAATTACCAGAAAAGTCAACAAGTTCTTCTTTCCTTCTTCTTCTTATTTGTTTATTTAGGAAAATTCCGGCTTATAACAATATATGGTATTTGGATAACTTTTACTGTAATTCAGTGAATTTGGATGTCCAGCATTCGTGACATATCTTTGTTGGTCGCCCGAATGGTCTAGTGTGGATTATTCTGCCGTTCATCGCCCTATTTGCTTTACGTTCGCTCGGCATTCTGCGAATATGATCTCTCCACCTCCTTTTCTCCTTCCTCTTATCCACCGGCCCACGTCTGTTACATCACAATATTTTCGACAGTGCTAATATACCGCTGAGTTATGGAAGTGTCTGCTCTTGTTTCCGCCGTATGCGTTAGAATCAGTCGAGTGCATGTCTTACATTGTATAACACATGGACTGAAAAGTGGACGTACTATACTTATAGTATATACAAACAAATAATGCACATATATATGAATATTTAAAGTTTTAGTACCTCAAATTAAAATTTTTATTTTAGAACTTATTTCAACGCACATTTCTGTCCCCGACTGACACACTGTGCCATGTGGACATTGCGGTTGTCGATTTGTGAAACGATGACGTAGAAAATATTATTGGTTACAGCACGTTGGCCATGTTTTCAGAAACACGACAGTAAAGCAGAAAAAATTAGGCTTAAACAACGACTTAAGCAGTGATTATGCATGCGCGCGCAACCAACAAATGGATGACAATGTGGTTGAATGGTTGCATGGAGTTATGAAATGACAGAAAAAGGTTTCACGTTAACGCTATTAGCATACAGACATATGTACGAGTATGTATTAGTTTGTGTGCAAGAGCAATTGCGTGTATGACTAACTCTAACTCTAATGAAATTGTCAAAGGTCACTTTTGTTGCTGACGAATATCTATGTATGTATATATGTGTGTGTGTATAAGCAATGTGGGATTGAGGTTAATTATTGTGTAAATAAATAAATATTCATAGGCAGAACAGCAAACTGTCAAAAGGTTAAGGGTTTTCCAATAAGGGCTTGTCGAGGTTGAAATGGAGTAAAAAGTAGAGCTAAAAATTATTTGAATTGGTTGATTGCACATTACGTAGGCCGCCAGCTGGATTTAGATCGAGAAAATCGTGTGTGGATCAAATAGCTAACGTCTGGCTGATTTCAGAGCAAATCGTCGAAATGCAAGAAACGCTGTACCTCGTTCTCGTCGACTTTAAAAGGGCTTTTTATCGATTCCAGCTTCAAAGTATCTGGAGCGCATTCCGGCGTAAGGGAGTCTCAGATGAATTGATAAACATAATACTGTCCCAATATTAAAATTTTCTATTCTGAGTGCTGCACGACTGCACATTATCCAACCCCAATGAACCAATTGCTGAAGTGAAACAAGACTGCATTCTATCGCCGCTTTTGTTTCTGATCGTAATTGATGATGTGCTTGGCAATGCTCAATATGGCAGAGGAATTTAGTGGAACCTAACCAGAATGAATATCTCATCCAAAGAGTATCATGATTTAAGTACCTAGGACGTTGGCTTAGCGAATCATGAACAAATAAGTAACAGAGAAATTTGCTGTTGGATTGAAGCAGCGAGGGAAGCTTTCTTCAATAATTATTTCCAATATATATTATTTCCAATTATAATTATTTCCAATAAAAGCTTGAACATGAAATTACGTCATCGGTACCTTAAATATTACGTTTGGCCTGTGGAGGCATGGATACTAAAGGATACGAGTGTGAACCAATTAGAGGCGTTTGAGATGTGGTGCTATCGGCGGTAGATGAAAATGTCGTAGATAGGCAAAGCTATTAACAAAGAAGTCTTAACAAAACTTAGAAAGAACAGAAAACTTTTACTATCAAAAAACTATATTATCAATAAAGCGCAGCAAAACCGCATATTTTGGTCATATTATGCGTGGTCCTAAATGTGAGTTGTTGCAACTGCTTGCCCAAGGTAAAATGGAAGGCAAACGAGGAATTGGAAGGAAGCAAATGTCTTGGGTACGTAACATAAGAGAGTGGACAGGATTAAGGACTATTAAGCAGTTGATTGCAGCAGCACGAAGCAGGGACAATCACCAATATTATATAATATCTAATATAATATTTTATAGTTACGTTAAATGTAAAAAGGAAGAAATAATTATTTATTATATTTGAATTAAAATGAATGAACAATTTCTTACTGTAATCGCTTGCGTTCTGCATTAAGAATTTGCAAATGAAGGAGAATCAGAATCGAACATCTAGCTGATCTCGATTTATATCGCGAGCGTTTCACAAGTTAAAGAGCCTACAGTTATACGTCGCTCCAAACATCAGATGGTTTTTTATAACTAGATTTTTAATGGCAGAAATATCCCCGAGTGAGGTTTGCCTTAACTACCGAAGGGCGATCGCTATTAGAAAAAGCTTCTTCTATCATTTGCTGTTTCATACCTAAGATTTTGAACCTGGGCACTAACCCATTAACTTTATTATACACCCCTTTCCCTCCCTTATCTCTACTAGACGCATGAGAATCTTTCATTGTTCGAAACTGGTAATCTTTGCTTTTACTGCAGATTTCACCTTAAGGAACAGATAGAGGTCGCACACCACAAGAACTGGCGTATAAAAGGGATCGCTTAACCTTGAGATGCAAGATGCACTTATGGGCTTGCAACCGCGTGAGAGGTAGTAAGGAATGTTTCGGCACGCTTTACTGAGGGAGATCCCATGAATTCTCTTTCAGAAATTAGGTAATTTTTCCTTATTATTTCACGAGATTGAGCAATAGCGTGAAAGTTGTAATTATGGCTAATAGTTTGGTCTTCAGAAACTCAGTAAAGATATGTATCGATGATGAATAGCGATCAAAAAATCAGCATTGCTTTGAATTTCTATTTACTTATTGAAGCTTTTCTGGCTCACTGGTGAGTTGGGTTCTGCCAGTGTATGGATTAAAGCTTCCTTTCGGCATCCTAAATAAGAAACCACGGTTCGTGACATACCTTACTATCCCTTTTAAAAGTTTGGTTCATTTTTAGTGACATTCAATGTATCAGCACAAACATTTGACGTTCTTCGTCCACTTGAAACACGATAATTTTAATCACAATTTTGGCAAACATTGACATTTGCTGCGGTGAAACGAAAACAAAAAGCTGTAATGCGAACGAAGTCTACAGCCACACCAATTTGCCTACAGAAGCGAGAAGTAATGTCTCCGAAAGAGAAGAATATAGAATGAACAGCTGTCGGTTGCAGCCGTTTGCCGTATGTCTAATTCCTTTCTAGCAGCGTCAGTCTGGTTATTAAATAGAACCACGTCCCATATTTTACTTTAGCTGTAGGTTAATAAATCAATTTTAAAATTTTTGGATTTTTAATATCCCTTTGCATTTTTTCCAATTAATCACGTTTATTACCTTGTTTGATTTCCCCAATATTTTCAACCAAATATAAATGTGAAGGGATGCAGCTCAGTGAAAAGGTTATATAAATACTCACATGTATGTATGTATTAGAGATGTCCATTTTGGGATACCGAAATTTTTTAATTTCGAAAATCCTGTGACTAAACAATCCATATCGCAGCATTGTTAAGTAAATTTTTTTTAAATCAGTTGGGATTAGTAAAATTTTCATCACATAAATCAGAAATTGAGAAGCTTGTTTTGCATCATTAGTTGAGCTTCAAGCCTTGCCAACACCTTTTTTAATAAAACCGCTGAGTTTGCATTTGGCGGAGAATTGAATTTTTGAAAATTTAGAACGCGAAAAAATAGCCAAAAATGACAATTGACAATTACTCGATACCTGTACTTGCAATATTTGCTATGATTGATCATAAATTCCTTCCATCTTGGCAAAGTAGGCCACTTAAATGTCGTATTTTTTAACAGTCTCAATGATAAAATTACGATGTAAGTATATTGGCGTTCGGCTCCAAGTATATTGGCGTTCGGCATATACCATGGAGCATTAGCTATTGACCGAAGAAACTCAGGTTAGATTTAGTCACATAACATTTAGCATACAATAAATTTTAACAAAATCAAAAGCCTCTTAATTTTGGGGCAGATCCGGCATCCCAAAATTACAAAATAAAATCCCAACATCAGTAAAGTCCCGAAAATGTATGTATGTATATCCCTAGAAGGCACATTTGCACGTTCTTTCAGTTTGCAACAAATAAAGTATAAAATAATAATCACACTCATGCTTTGCAATACTATATGTGTAAAAATAAATAAATTTTTGCTCACATTTACTTACTATTTATTGCTATTTTTGTCAAGTATGAATAGTGCAGCAGCCAGCGAGTCGTCAATGCCATTATTAATTTTACTTACATTACAATTGTCTAAAAATAGCACAAAATGAAATCGAAACGGCCCAGTTACAATAGCAGCACAATTACAAATTTACGTACATGTATTTAATTATTTATAAGTTCTCGTAATTAGAATTGACACACGCGACTCAGCTATGCATTCGTAATTTATATTCAAAGTAAAAAGTGGCTACACATTTGTAAATCTATTTAAAAACCGACGTATTCACACAACGTTAACCCGAATAGTTCTAAAAATATATGGGGCAGATATAATAAAATTAGTTCCAATTAGAAATATTTTTCGCAAAACAAAAATTAAAAAAGGCTTAGCATGCAGAGCCATAAAAACAACGCAAATCATCTTTGTTTCGAACAGAACAAAAGGGTTTAGTAGGTATGTATTTTTATAGCGAGAAATAATAATATAGAGCGGCGGTGCAATATTCGAGGAGTGATTGGTATGTATAGCGATTGGTATGTCGATTGGTAGTGATTGGAATGTCGAGCCGTACTACCATTAGTATTTCCAATTAAGAATAGCTGTACTCTTTCCGCAGTAACCCAATAATGATTTAGATTCCATATGCATTCAGACTATACGAATCAAAATCTTTTTCAGAAAGTAGCAAAAATTTGGGCATAAAATGAAAACAATTCAATTACTCATTGCTATTTATTGTGCTCCCTTCAATATACATAGTCTTCCCACATATTCAAATATTTCAAGTGCTTTTCATGGGCTCATTTTGAAATCACCTTCAGTTCCTCCTTCTACGAATTCTCGCTTATCGCCCCAATAATTGGGCCGTTGGAGTAATAGAGAAACAAAATTTTTGTGATATGCTTCAGAAATCTTAGATAAATTCGTCACTGAAACAAAAAACATTTTGAAGAAATATGGAAGCAGCAATGACGATCTGTTGCGTGCACTTGTTTTCTATTGAATTAAGTGTTGTCGAATGGACCGAGCACACATCGAAGATGACGCACAACAGGTAACCAACCTTTCCATATCAAAATTAAGGGCAATGGTGATATTTTTTTCGACATTCATAGGGCTGCGCACCTTTACTGCGTTCCTGCTAGTCAAACTGTTGGCCAACTTAAGGTTGTGTTGGATTTAAATGACTTTCATTAAGGCTAACGGCACACTTAGTACTGTGATGCCAAATTTTAATAAACTGCTTTCGTTTAAACCATCCAATTTGCTTGATATGCGATAAGGCTAAATATAATATATATAAGCCCCAAAGCCAGTTTCCGCCTTGTGCAGAGTAGCTACAAAGGAGTAGAGTTGACTGATGAAGAAGTATTTCAAAACAGGACGAGGGAAGATTCGAATGAAAGCGTTATGAGAATAGAGGAAACGTTTATATTGAAGGTATTAATAAGTACATGCTTGCCACTGCCACACTGTTTTACGCGATCTAAAAGGTTTTCAAAGGAGTGTCAGTACACAACTGTTGGATGGCTTCTACGGAAGCAAATTGTTTTCCTTTCATGGCCAAATGCAATTTTCCGAATAGGTGGAAGTCACAGGGAGCCCTATCAGGGCGTTGAGTGATTGATGGTTAAATGCGATTTCTAGTCAAAAAATCAGTCAGAAGAGTGGATCGGTGAGAAGTGCGGTATTGAAGGCGAATTCGATGAATGGGAAGCAACAAACGTTTTCAAACGCCAAGGTAGAAAATTGTATTGACGGTTCGGGCCATTGGCATGAACTCCTTGTGGATAATTGCTTTGGAATTGTAAAAACAAATGAGCATCGACTTGATTTTCGACTTCTCCAAGCGCGATTTTTTGGGTGGTGGCTCATCTGGGACCTTCCATTCGGCCCTTTGACGCTTAGTTTCAGGTTCATATTGAAAACACCACGTTTCATCATCAGTTAAAATGTTGTAAAGGAAGTGCTCGCCCTTTCTCACCTCAAGCATATTTCGGTCTTCAGTTAACTGGTGTGGAATGAAACATGCACAGACCTTTCGTAAGCCCAAATTATTAGTTAAAATGCGATAAATTGATGTTTTTAAGATAGTCAACTCCGATTCTATGAATTTCAACGATGATTTCATTTCATTTTTGATAAATTTACGAACAATTTCGAGGGAGTTTTCGGTGACCCGCGGCGGCCCGTATGTGCATTGTCATTTGTGCCTTCACAACCATCTCTGAAGCGTGTAAACCGCGTTAAAAACATTTTTAGTTTTTTATTTTAAACGTGTGAAAGTAACAAGGCTGACAAGAAATCATAAATAACCACTCCACCCATACATGACAGCAATAGCATAATGTGAAGAGTACAGTCTGAGAGTCTAAAGGCTCTTGTTCGAGTTTCGTTCGCGAGCGTGTGAATTTTTCCCATGAAATATAAAGTTACTTTTAATATTTAAATAAAAAAATTGGATATTAAAATTTTCAAGGCACATAGAAGGAAAAAG
Source organism: Anastrepha obliqua (assembly GCF_027943255.1). Lineage (NCBI taxonomy): Eukaryota > Metazoa > Arthropoda > Insecta > Diptera > Tephritidae > Anastrepha > Anastrepha obliqua. Next base: position 40,304,826 of record NC_072895.1, read on the forward strand.
ATAATAAATACAATACATTTTGTTTTCCTGTGCCAAAATTTGCACTTCGGATTTCAAGTGTGGTACTTCGCCTGTTGCGTTGTATACAGATGAGTGTGGCATAGATACAAATTTCGTATTTCGCATCCGACTAGTGTCACTTCATACCCATTCGGGTACAAAAGGGTGCAATTAGGATACTCATAGGAAATGCCTAAGCAAAAAGGAACGGCAAATTCCATATTAAGAGTTTAAAAGTGACGTTAGTCGCCTGCTCCTTTACGACTAATTCCGGGACGCATCTGGGAGTGGTCGCACTTTTTGCAGTGAGTGGTTAGAGCAAGTATTTGTGAAAAGAAATAAAGCAGTGTGAACAAAAGTATTTGATTTCAAGTAAAAGTATCGAGTATCCATTTCTAAATATCTGTATCGGCGCATCCCTAACCACTGCACACGAACATTAAATCGAAAATATTGTCGCAGGCGAAAAAAGTAGATTGAAATTTAAAAAGTATATTTCACAAACCGGCATCTTAAATTTAACTTTGAAACATTGTTGCGCTTATAATTATTTTACCATTTAAGTGGGAATTCCAAACATCGAACCGCATCGCGTTGCGCAAAACACTTTAAAAACAGTAAAAGAAACCGTTGATTTTTTATTAATAATCATTTGGCACGTTTCTCAAATGACAAAGCAAATATTCTGTAAAAAAAACAATTCCAAAAAAGAGAAAACAATTTTATAATAAAAAAATTATTGGAAAGAATATCGAAATCACAGCAAACGAATGGAAATGTTTCCAAACAAACTTGGACAAACGCCGCAGCGAGCTGTCCGGCAAACAAATACGCTTCAAACCGAGTGAGAATTATTTATGGATACCTCAAAAATTCTGCCGAAAATGTGGGATTTCAAGTGTGAAAGTTGCAAAACATGATTGGATATCAATTTACCCTGTCACACTATCAGCTGAGCACAGCAAGAAATAGTAACTGATAAAAGAAATAAATTAAAAAAAATGTAATTATGGAAGCTAATGCAGTACAAACTTATGCCAAAACCACCAAAGTATTCTACTTAATTGAAGCAAATTGAGAAACAAACACATCAACAGCAACAACACCATATAGGCAGAGCCGCAACATAACATAGCTAAAGTCCAAATTTAAAAATTTTGTTTGTATGTATTTATAAATACATATGTACAAGCTCATAAAAATAAAATATTACCCGGCGGTATTGTCTCGCTCATTACTTGCCGTTGAATTTTTAATCGATTATTTTGCTTCGGTTTTGGGAAACCCGCAAATAAATATTTCGAGCTTGTATGACAGACAATAAATTTGCCAATAGCTATGAGCTTATACATACATACATATATGTATATGTATATGATCACTAAAACAAACTAAAAAAAAATTTTATTCAACATGTACACTTGAAGATGCGGACATCCATCCATCCATCCATTCAACACATACATAAGCACAGTTGCAGGTAAAATAATAGTAGCGTACCTGGCGGCTGCCGTAGCCGAATGCGCTTGTGCGTGACTACCATTCGGAATTCAGAGAGAACGTAGGTTCGAATCTCGGTGAAACACCAAAATGCAAAAAAAAAACATTTTTCTAATTCTCGGTTGGCAATGGCAAACCTCCGAGTGTATTTCTGCCATGAAAGAGCTCCTCATAAAAAATACCTGCCGTTCAGAGTCGGCTTGAAACTATAGGTCCCTCCATTTGTGGAACAACATCAAGACGCACACCACAAATAGGAGGAGGAGCTCAATTATATAGATATATATATATATATATATATATATATATATATATATACCTGGTGAGAAGATGCAAGCTTGAAGGATTTTAATGGATACAGCTATCAGTTGGTTGATTAAAAAACGTCTTAAGATTATAAGAGACCTAACCACTACTAACTCCATCCGATTTCTTTACATATACACCCCGTTCCAAAATTATAAACGCACCACTACTTCTTTATAAAAATATAGTTTATACTAAACATATAGTCTTTTTATTTTATTTTTACAACAAAAATCACGTAACGCACAGTTTCAAGCTTCGTAAAAAATTTTTGCAAAATTACATAAAAACTTTTCAATTTTAAACCTGAATTTTAGGTATGCAATTTTATAGCAAATAGAATTTCAGCAAGTTTTGAGTGAGTACAAAATACCATTGGCTTTTGGCAACTTTTTTTTATTGACATTGCTGGACTATATACATAAAAGTATATAGTAAAAAGGTACGAGTTTCTACTTTGATTATAGTTAACGGTATTATTGGCGAGACCTAGGCTAGGTTAGGTTAGCCACGTTGGTTGTCTAAGACAAGACACTCAGTCGCCCAAAGACCCATTGTGATACCTGCATTTGATTTCACCCCCTCCCTACTCTGATTAAACCTCTTAGATCTTTTTAAGGAGTTAACTAATCCCTCCAGGGAGACATTTTGCAAGTTTCCCAGGTCTTCAAAGAAATGATCGTCAAGATATTTGGCACGGCTTCTTTGAAGTGCAGGCCATTGTATCGACGTTGTATCGACTCAATTTCTTCTTTATCTCCACAGCTCCTACAGGAGTCATTGTGAGGTAAACCCATTCTGCGGGCTAGGCTGCTAATAGCGCAGTGAGGACGCTGGTAATTCATCTGTTGAAGCTATGCTGTTCTTTTAAGTTTCAGTTTTGGCTAGAAACCCTGCAGTTAGTGGTCAGAGACCACCTTCTATTGGTTTCCGCGATTACGCTCAAGTCAATCGTAGTGTATAGTTTGTTTAGAAGAATGCCTATGACCTCTACTACTCGCTGAAGATCAAGCTCAGAGCCTTTCCTTGCACACTCATCTGCGCTTTCATTTCCCTCCATTCCAGAGTGACCGGGCATCAAAAAAAGTGTGGTGTTGTGTTTTTGGATAAGCGAGAGTTACCTCCTGAGTCCAGTGCATTGTTCGCTGCTTGACTATCAACAAAAATGCTAACTTTTACCGGTGGTAAGTCTATTAGTCTTACCGTTTTTTCTGCTTTGTCTATAGCCTAGATCTCAGCTTGGAAGACGGGAGTTCGGCAGACTATTGGCATTTAGGCATGGCGTGGTGATAGTCTTGACACGAAGTTCATTGGAAATATTTAGGAAACACCGCCATTCACAGGTAGTTTAATACCCAAAAATATTGAAATCAAAGAAGAAATTGAAGAGTGAAAGATAATTGACGTGAAGCTTAGTCAGCACGCGAATTGGAAATACAAAATTTTAATGCTACTATAATTATGAAAAACGAAAGCAACCAATATTATTTGATACTCGTAACAAAAAAGCAATTACTTCTTTCTAAAAATATTCCTCCAATACATGGGGATGCTATAATTATGAAAAGAATGTTACTTTTTGGATTAAATTCGGAGTTCAGTGTAAATTTTGTGGATTGGCGCGACCACCTTATAATAAAATTACCGAATGGGTTGGTGAGTGACTACGATTTGGAAGTGCACGAAACACCAATAGATAGAAAAAGTCTTTTCTAATGGCGGCCGCCAGGTGTATTTATGCTATGAAAAGGATCCTCATAAAAATATCTGCCGTTCAGAGTCTACTCAACTAATAAAATACCTCCATTTGTGGAAACATATCAAGAGGCACAACTAAATTGGAGGAGGAGCTCGGCCAACCAGAATAGGGAAGGCGACTCTGACTTATTTGAACACTCCAACTACAATTTTTTTTACCACAACTGTATACGCATTAGAGCGGGTAAAAAAAAATGTGAAAAGCTGAGTCTTTCCTTAATTTATAAGCGCACAATAATATTCAAGCGCACAATTTTTAAAACTAGTCCATCTCAGGCTACTGGCATTTAGTGGTTTGTACTCACACAAGGTTTTTATAAATTATGAAAAAAATTGATTTTGCCGAAATAAAATTTGAGATATCTGCAGCTTTGATGCTTCCTATTTAAGATTAGCCACGTTCTGTCTCCAATTAACGCTCATTTTGAAAATCACCAGATGCCAAGTTTAAAATTAAACACCGATAACACGAGTACATGCGCCAAACGGCAACAACCACCACCAGCGGCCACTATTTAGCGTAAAGCCCACTAGCTCGAATGCAGTACCACCATTTCTATAAGCAAATCAGTATGGGCATAGACTTCGTTCGCATTAGAGATGTTTGAAGCTTGAAACTTGATAAAATCGCACCAACACTACTACTGCCTGTACGTTGATGCTGAAATTCTTGAAATATTTAATAAAATACTAAAATTATGAAGGTATAGGTCATGCTTTCTTCAGCAAGAAAATACACCGCCTCACTCCTCATTGTCTGTCATTAGGTTTCTAGCCAAGCTCAGTGTTAGACTATCGGTCTTAATAAACGGATTTTGCGTTTAGGAGTGAGAAACACACAATGGAGCGCGTAAAGGTCAAAACTAAAGATTTCAATCACTCAATATCTTTTTCTTTTTATTAAGTAACAAAGTTACTCAAAAACACAATTAACTGATTAATTTTACGCCACTTTGAATGTATGAAATACAAATTAAAAGATTTGCAGCAGCAGCCTCATTATCTAAAAGTCACACTTCATACGTACGAGTACTACTCATGTGCACTGCATAAAATGCTCAAACACAAAGGCCCTCAATCAGTGTTCGATTTTATCTCCCTGGCATCTCGACATCGGACATCAAATTTCTTCTCAAACGAAAGTATGGACATAAGATCGTCTTTTGCTGCCAGAAACAGTGAGTACTTCCCAAATAACATCTTAAAGCTTTCTCTGTGTACCGAAGTTCCGTCTTCGTGCCAGAAACCATATTTATGGAGTATACACATTGATTTTATTGCTCATTGCTGTATTTTAAGATCTAAGGGGAGCAAATGAAGCATAACATTTGAGCATAGCCGGAGGTTGTACTCACGGCATCTGTATAAGCGATAATTGGTCTGATAAATGCTGTGTATATCCACAGGAACACAGTTGGTTTCAGATCCCAGGTTCTACCAAAGGCTCTACGACATTAATGAAAAATCTTTAAGTGCCCTCCACCTTCAGCGAAACATGTGTTTTCCAAGTCCGTTTCTTATCCAAGATTTATTCAAAATATTTAACTTCGTCTGCAAAACTGAGTGCTTTTAGTGCTGGAATACTTAGTCCATCCAATCTCCGTTTTCTCGTGAACAATACTAAGGTAGTTTTGTTCGGACTGACGGAAAGGCCTTGTATGACTATTACTTTGCCGTGATGTACATAGGAAATTTCACGCTTATTTCACGGCAGCGCAATTTGTATGGATCTCAATAGACATTTCACGTAAATCGCGAACTTAGTTCTATGCTTAAATAAAAATAAGTACCTATACTTACATTTACAAGTACATAGTTATACACACACTCCAGACTCCAATACGATGAAGGCGAATCTTCAATTTGATTAACAGCAATATATCCAAAATTTGAGAGTTTTAATAATTTCACTGGCGATTGGCAGCCATATTTCATTCATAATTCTGAAATTGAAAAATTTATAAGAATATTTGATTAGAATATTTCATGCCAATGAAACAATGAAAATTTGTATTTTAGGAGAGTGCTGTATTTCCATTAAAATCGCGAGATTATAAGAAGTAAATATCGGTAGTCACCGAAATTTTTATCTTCTTATAAGATTTGTATGGTGAAAGAACAAATAAATTCTTACATACTGACCCGGCCTAACGAACATACAAATAAGTATGTCTATGCTTTGTGTATCCACATACATATGTAAGCATGTGAATTGTGAATTGGCTAACCGAAAATATTTTTTTTGCTTTAGTTGGTAAAGTGAAAATAAACTCAGCAATAAATATGGAATTTGTACCGGTATTTTGACGTAAATGGTCAACAAATAAAAAATATTTCATTTAAGAAAGTGAGGAATGTTGTTGAATAGTCACATTTGAGAATAAAAGAACAATAGGTGCTAGCGCCGTGGCTGGATAATAACTGGAATGATAAAGGAACAAAAATTATGTGGCGATTTAACAAATAAAACAAAAAAATGCTCATTGTTGATCTAGGAAGCTATTTTCCAGTTTAATATGTTAAAAATAGCTGTAATATTTGCGTAATATTTCATTCGCCATTATGCAATTATTTTTTTTAAAGAGCTTGCATCCTATCATCATTCGCCGCGCAGCCAGCGGTAGTACTGAGAGCAAAAATTTTCTAGTTGAGTCCACAATTCTCAAGCGTGACACAACTTTTTATTAAATTGCGACCTTTAAAGATAACGAACGTTGTAGACGGATTTTTGTTGGTTGTAGGATTTAGTTCGAGCATAACTGTGGGCATACGAGTACCAAAGTTACTGACAAGCAACTGCGAACGTTTGTGTGCCTCAACTTTTCAGAGGCAGCATAAAACTCTAGGGCCTGCGGGCAACGTCAACACACGCACTAAAAAGTAGAGGAGAAGTTTGGTCTAAGTATATTTTAGGAATATACCACTGATTTTTTTTTTTTCTTTTTTTTTGTCGGGACAACTAGCAAGTGCAGCACTCAGACATTGTACTACACTTGGATTCCCTTTAAATTTTCTTTAAATCTACCCGATCTCCGAAGAAATCTGAGTAGACCTTGTGGTGCCAAGGAGCCAAGATGGTCGCTTCTTAACACATCAGTGCCAAAGACCTCAAACCTGATTCGAGTGAAGGCGGAGCAGACACACAGGAAGTGGTCCGCCGTCTCATCCTCCTCTTCACAAGCTGGGCAGATTACACTGTCTGAGGTGCCCAACCTTTCCATGTGCTTCGCCCACAGAAAGTGGCCCGTCATCAGTCCAACCAGCCGTCTGCACTCGCTTCTACTTAATGGGAGAAGGGTTTGCGACAGTCGATCGGGCATAACAGGTAACATCAGTTTAGTCCATCTGCAGCCTGTCTCAGCCTGCCAAGCTCGCTTGTGGGTGGTAGTTACCCATTTGCTAACCGTGGCTGTGATGGCCGCAAAAGGGAGTGGCCAACTTCTTTGACCCAGAGCCCATCTTAGCTAAGGAGTCAGAGGTCTCGTTACCCGCGGTACCCACGTGTCCCACTGTATTACTGTGATTGGCTATTTGGGACATCTGAACAAATTGCGGCACAAATGAGAAGTGAGCTGATGGCGACTTTCCAATTTGATATTTTCAATTAAAAGTGATTTTGTTACATTTATTTATCAAGCCGAGCTCTATCAATTTGACATTACAAATCTCTCCTTATAAACTTGTCTTTGCTGTAGGCAATTAGGCTACGACCAAGGCTCATAAGTCGACAACGAAAGCTCAAAGTGCTTTAAGAAGCCGCAGATCCTTTAAGTCTCAATAAAGAATATCAAAAGACGAAATGAGGCAGCAGATGTGTGCTCTAGGAAAAGGCCTAAGAAATAACTTAAAAAATTGTCAGCGATAAACAGCAAAGTGCAGCATCAGACGTTCTCAAATTCATGTGCGACAGTAAGGGGTGGAACAAGATAATATCTAGATTTATTAGAGAAACAGCGATCAAAAAGCCTGCTCTCGGCTCTCACAATGGTAAATTTGTGCAACTCGCGAGCGGGGCAACATCTATTAGAGAAAAAATTCTAGTCATCGTTGAATGCTCTGGGTCGAAGAACCAAAAATATCTCAGCTGTGAAATCCTTGGAGTGTTTGAGAAAAAGATTTTGCGGAACATTTTTGACCTTTGCACGTTTCGCAGGCGATGGAACAATGTATGAGCTTTACGACGGCATAGACATAGTGTAGCGAATAAAGATCCAGTGGCTTCATTGGCTGGGTGATGTCGTCCGAATGGATACAAACACTCGAGCTCGAAAAGTATTCGATGCGGCACAAGCTGGTAAAAACAGGGGAAGAGGAAAGTCTCCTCTACGTTGGAAAGATCAGATGCCGAAGAACGTGGCTTCACTTGGTGTGCCCAAAAGGAGCCGGTTAGCACGAGAAAGAAACAACTGACGCGTTTTGTTAAACTTGACTAAAATCGCGTAAGCTGTTAACGCGTTAATTAAGAAACAGAACAAGTCCAATAGCTCAAAATTAGGTCTATCAGTCAATTCCATGCTACTCACAGGAATTGGGAATAATTCAGTCAAAATTACGGCAATCAAATAAACTCAAGCAGAGAAGCCGCTACAACATTAAAGCGTTAAAATTCGCCTACTTCTCAATACACTTGCTCCATAGTCCCTGTTCGATGCGGACTTCTTCATGCCTTTATCTTCACGTGGGGATCTAAAATGAGCTGCGGAGTCGATGCGGCGCTCTACCCAACGTTTGCGGATGTAACGCTTGTTTTCGGAGGCCTACGACAAAAAACCGTTCATATGCTATTTTTACTACATTTGTCAATAGCATAAGTATACGCACGCATACATACATACATACATGTGAGTATATTCGACGTAGGCATAGATATTTTTACACCTATTTTCATGCATGCATTTGTGTATGTCCGGTTATTTACACCTTACACCTTAAAACCTCACCTAAAAACAAAGTAAGAAAAAATAGAAAAAAATAAAATTAAATTAAAATAAAAACAAACGCAAATAAACAACGACAAAGCAAAAGGTGAAAATATTCAAATTAAGAACAAGCGACAGTCACCTTGCTTGCCGCCAATTGCCATTCGCCACTGCTGCTGGTGCGACTTGCGGCTTGCGTCTGTCCGTCTATCCGTCCGTCCAGCGAATGGTCAAAGATGTTTCTTCACTATCGAACGGCTACCGGTTTACACGGTCGTTACGCTTCATTATGCCATCGATCGTCAGCTAAATGTAATATGCACACACACACACACACCCGTGCATAGAAATGACTAGAAGTAGTTGTACAGATATCGACAGATTATATCAAGGTACCTGCATACATGTCTACATACATACATATGTACGTGTCTTCTTGTCGCATGTGCGTGTTTCTGGCGAATTGGTTGGTGGCTGATGGCCGATGGCCATAATCGCTCTTAACCATCAGCGGATATCGGCCTCGCGACAAATACACCTGTTAGTCTGCATGTAATTTTCATATGTTTACATATGTATGTATGTATGTATATACGTGTGTATGCCTCATGCATTTTAGTAGCATTGCAATGCCATACCACAACATTTAATTGGAGCATTCGAATTGGTTTCGATTTGACTGCATTGAGTTGTCGAATAATCAAAACTGCGCATAATTATCGTAGTTAAATTTGTAGTTGTTGCAATATTCATATGCATGCATGAGTGTAGGTATGTGAACAGCACAATTTACAGGAAATACCATTTTCTAATGAGAGTGTGGCTTGTATGCCTCTAATTAGGAATTGGGGTCGTTGCAATGCTGTGTCCAAAAACCAAAAACACACAAACCAGTGTTGTGAATTTTTCGCACAAAAGTTGCTTTACAGCCGTTATTAGGCAAGAATTTAAGCGTAACTTTTAGGGCTATTCAGAATCCTGTGCAACAAATCTTGCATCATAGCAGTTGCAAAATGGTTTAGCATGTCTTTGCTTCAAGTAACAACCTATGTACAGCTGTGTTCAAAATATTAGGCGTGCGCGTGACATCTACGGTAGGTAGGTGAAATGGTTAAAGTGCCAGACTGGCACTCCTCAAGTGGCACTAAAGCGCCGTTTTAATACCATTTTGATACCTCCAGCAGGCAGATAACTACAACCAGCCAGAGCTGTTGGTTTAATGGAGAAGGTTGATGAGATTTAGGTTGGCGCACTGACCCAGGCTGTCGAAGAGAGAAGCACCCAATGTCAGCTATCAAAACCGGACATTTACAAAGAAAGTCCTTCCCTGAAAGGTCTCCACAGTTTCTGCAATGAGGATTTAACGATAAACCTAGCTTTTCCGCGTGTGTGCCGATCGTGCAATGATCGGTAAACACAACTACGAATTTAGAAATTAAACAACGTGGAGTCCCCAAGATTTTCAGAGCCCTCCGTCTATTGTACTGTGGCCAAAGTGTTTTCGAAATTGCACATGAAGAAATGGAGCTCCATCTTTCTTGAGAAATAAGTTGTGCAATTCTCCTTTACTAACAGTCAGAGGGATGCCGATGACCGGCTAGGAGATTTCTGAGACCAATTCAGTCGACCCCATCCACGCTCATGATCAATTTCTTTTCCCTCTATGTTCCTGTGTTCTGAAATCCAGATCAGAGAAATGTTACCGGCATACTCGAAAAATTTGATCTCATTGTTACAGGAGTTGACCAATTTCGATCTGCACTAAGACGTCGTCAGAGCCCCAGAGAGAGATCGCAGCTTGTCTATAAGAAAAAATGTTGATGTCTCCCTTGCTCCCACGTTCCCTAAGCATTTTGCATGCCTACAGGATTACAAAGTCTTCTGCCTGAAAAACACCAGCAGTATTCGCCAGTTTTAAGAAAATAGATAAATTGGCTGATTTAGAGAAAAATGTTTGCGGAAGATTTTTTGACGTTTGCACGTTAGTAATGGCGAGTATCGTAGGCGATGGAACAATGAGCTGTATGAGCCTTACGACCGCATAGACACAATGCAGCATATAAAGATCCAGCGGCTTCTTTGATGATTCTTCGGTGATGTCATCCGAATGGATACAAAAGTTCCGGCTCTGAGAGTATTCGCTGAGGTATCAGCTGGTGGTAGCAGAGGAAGAGGAAGGCCTCCTCTGCGTTGAAAACGTCAGATGGACGCGGATTTGGCTTCACTTGGTGTGTCCAACTGGCGCCGGTTAGCACGAGAAAGAAACTTTTTTAAACCAAAATCGCGTAAGCGGCTATCGCGCCAATCAAGAAGAAGAAGAAAACTGTTTTAAAATTATTATTATTACTATTCTTCTTTTAATTCAAAATAAGTGGTAATCTTCTACGGATATCAATTATCCAGCTAAAGCTTTTTTTGGCCATTTTTGCTTGTGATATTTTACTAATATAGTTTTTAAGTAATTTAAAAATATGGCAACCTTACTCTCAAATAATCGTTAAAAGTAGTAAGATGTACGTAAAAACCTCATGTGACGGGGACGAATTGAATTTTAACAGCATAATATTGTGAATAGCCCTATTATATTCTTCAATTTTTTTTTGTTTTACATTTTTCTATGGTGCCTCAATATGATATATAGATGCATATTTCGTTGCCTATTCTAATAAAAGTGCATTATTTTGCAACCTATAATTTTACTTTGCTATTTCAAACTTAAGTATGTATGTATGTATGTATGTATGTATGTATATAATTTATGCAAATTATTGCTCATATTATTATTGTAGCGTCTAACAAGTAAAACCAGCGGCTGGCTATCAAGAAAACTGTTGAATATTTACGACCAAGTGTAGAGGTCTGAAGCTATCGATAGCGGCCGATAGTTTTTACTGATGGTGTAAACAAATGTCAATAGAAGAAATAATTGGCGGAGTAATTAAATTTTGCACAAGCAGTTTTTATTTAAATATGTGTGTATGTATGTCAATTTTCATATGTTACGGTCTCGGTCTAAACCTATGATTCGATAGTGTAAAGTGATCCTCACTCAACATCCTTTGCGATACCACTGAAGTTGCTTGCGAGCAAAAATATTTCGCCCCTCATCATAAATGGTTTTAGTGTCTGCCGAAATAATTTTTCTATTTCTAATTTTAACTTATATTTCTAAATGAAATACAAGCATGAATGCAAAAATTTATTAATTTTTTTCTTTCAAAATAGCTCCCTTTCGTAACTAGCCCTCAATTTGTAGCGCTTAAAAATGTGATGAATGAATTTTAGATCATTGGAATGCTGGTATTATCGATAAAATCCTTTTGGCTTTTAGAGTAAACGACAGATTTGTATTATTTTTGATGGTATCACTTGAAGAATATAATTTAAAAAACTTATCGAATATATATATAAAACGAAAACTTATCGCTAGGATAATTTTTAAAACTTTTAAAAGTTTCGCCTTGGCTGAAAGCGGATAGTTTCAGACCTTTAACCAGGTGCGAACATTCTGCAGCATTTTACCTGACCGCCTTCTTTCAGAACTCTGCTGCAGCGAAACTACTAAGAGTTTTTTCCGTTTTGATACTCTTCGCCCGAGCCAACTATTCATTAAAAATGATGTCTTTATGGTTTCGAAACAAGGACGCCATGAGCTTTTGAGCTTCAATTGATTTTTGAATTTTTTGGCGGAGTATACAAAAGTGTGTCGGTACTGTAAAGATTGTATTTGAGTTCCAGTTATGTAATGGACATCCCAAGTTATCGTCACTTTCGAGATTGTAGCGCTCCAAAAACTTGCTGAATATCTGCACTCGATCTAAACTGTTATGTTAGCCATTTTGGAAAACATTTCGCGGACAATTTACATAATGCGAAGGCTTCTGTGATTGTTTCGTGCAACAAAGATCTGAGGATTGCCATGCAACGTCACTCTGTGATTATCACGAACAGTATTCTCGATTCTCTCCAGAAGCTCGTCAGTCACATGTTCACAAGTCTGATCGCTATGCACGGAAGTACGGAGTTTTCAAACTTTGCGATCAAACTTGTACTTATATGTTTTTTATAGCTGACCAAAAACAATAAATAGTTTTAACCTCATTAAAAATTTCAACAACAATTTTTCCGTTGCCAATAAGCAACCGAATGACGCGGCGAACTTCATATTTTGCGGAACATTAGATCCATAGGGTCCGAAGGTTTCAATCACTCTCATGTGTTTGAACCCTAAAAAGTGCACCCACAAGCTACTCAGAGTCTCATTTGCCAAAGAAAACAGATACCTGGCAAGAGCCCCCCACACAATCACTAAGTGAAATCTTAACTTTTTTCTTATGGTGTTTTATAGCTAAGAGGGGAGTGCTACAGCTGGTTGCAGGCCCAACGGTTTGATATCTCATCCTCACATTCTTCCGTCGGATAGAGTAGAACCAACAAGTCCATGTGGTTAACCCGAAGCGCGATAAATTTTTCAACTTGTTAGAGGTCTGGCTGTCACAGCTTGGCTATCACGTAGACACGTATACTTCCACCTCTTCAATTTTTCTCCACAAGATATTCTAGGCTATGAAGGATTACGCACATCTTATTTTCCAATTTCCAAAAAAACAAAAAAAGTGGAAAAATCATAAGAAATTAATTAATAAGTATAAGTACTCAAATCTATTCTGCAAATAAATATAATAATTGAAATCGTGCAAACACTGACTGTCATCGCTGATTAATGCCTTACACCGGCCGTTCGAAAGCTATAAATTCAATTAACGAAACAATTCAATTTACTCGTCGATTCCTTTGTTTTTTAATTTTTTTACTTTTTTTGTAGGTTTTTTTCACTTAAAATTTCCACTCCGTAAAGCAATTACTGTATTCATTCAAGCATGAAATAAAAACAAATTGAATTACATGTTTCCATTTGGCATGTAAATGCTCGTAATTTATGTGAGCAACATTAACAAAGGAGAACTTATCGCTAACGATTGCGGCGGACATGCACACATACACAGCTACGTACGTACGAATGTATGTATGTACACCGACAAAATTCAGGCGTGCAAATTCGCTTACATGCGAGTACTATTTTACGTATTTATGTATGCGTACTTATGCAATGGAAAATGAACGTTTGTAGCTACAAGTGAAAAGTAATGAATAAAATAAAGTGGAAAAGGTAAACTAAAATAAATAAATAAAAATTAAATAAATAAAATAGAAAATTTAATTAATTTTAATTACAAGAAACATTGAAATAAATTACATACAATTTACATTAAATAATAATAGGAGAAAAAGTTATATTACGAAATAATTTTTAAAATTTTAAAATAGTATTTGAAATAAAAAATGTATTTAATTTAAATTCATTCACACAAATAAAAATACTAACAAAAAACATTCAAATAAAAAAGCTAGTTAATGCAAAAGCATAAATAAAAGAATCATACCAATAATAATATACAGGAAAATAAACTAAAATAAAAAATTAGAAAATTAACAAATTTTATTCAATTTACATTAAATTAAAAAATAATATAAGCAATGGAATTAAATTAGATTTAACAAACTAAATTTAATAAATTAAATTCAAAATAAAAACATTAAAAAATTGACTTAATTAAAAATAGTAGAAATTTAATCAAATTAAATTAAATTAAATTAAATAGAATAAAGTAAAATTGTATTTCTTTTTTGCTGTGAAAATTTATTCATAAAATAAAATAATTATGAATTAATTTTCACGGCAAAAAGGAAATACAATTTTACTTTATTTTATTTAATTTAATTTAATTTGATTAAATAAAATAATTATGAATTAATTTTCACGGCAAAAAAGAAATTCAATTTTACTTTATTCTATTTAATTTAATTTGATTAAATTTTATAGTATTTTTAATTAAGTCAATTTTTTTAATGTTTTTATTTTGAATTTAATTAATAAAAGAACAAAACTAAAAATAAGGTAAAATAAAAAACAACAAAAACAAATAAAATAAAATTTAAAAAATTATAAAAAATACTAATGAGAAAAATGTATAAATATAAATTTGAAAATCAAACAATAATAATAAGAAAAAATAAAATAAAATCCAATAGAATAAAACAACAGAAAAAAATAAATTTTAGAACTTTACAACAAAATTTGAAAAAAATGTATATACATACTTAATTTAATTCACTTGAAATAGTTATAAATACCAAAATTCAAATAAAATGAATTAAGTTAAATACAATAAATTAAAATGTTAACTCTTTTGTACGAGAATTATTGAATAAAGTAATCAAAATAATAGTAAAATTAAATAAATAAAAATACAAAATCAAAATAAATCTATTTAATTTAAAACTTAGAAAAACACTACGCGTAATTTACATGAAATTACAAAAAAAATCAAAAGTTGAATTACATTCTATTTAAAAACATGAAACAATTAAATTAAAAATATAAAAAATAAGTTAGGTTATGTTAGGTTGACCTGTCTGCGTCGATATAAACAATAGAATTTGGAAAAAATTAATTTAGTTTATATAAGAAAAAAGTAAATAAAAAAACCAAAATAAATTTTATTTAATTTTTGAATGTTTAAATCTTAGCAAAATATTACTCGTAACTTAATATACATCAAATTAAAATGTTAAATTACAATCTATTTATTTAAAAAAATTAAAAACTTTAAATAATGAAATTAAATAAATAAACTTCAAAAATAAATTTAAAATAATTTGAAAAAAAAAAAATTAATTTAATTTAAAATATAAAAGGTTTACTTCTAAAGGGGTTGCCTATCTAGGGTTAATTCAATTAAAAAACTAGACCAATTTAAATTAACTTAAATTCAACTAAATTAAATAGAATAACACAGCATTATATTTCTTCTGTTCTGAACTCGATGCGCCCACTGCATACATGAAGCATCAATTTATAAAACAAACAAATTTTTAATTATGATTGCTCTTCAGCAGGCAGTGGTAAACTTCCGAGTGCATTGCTCTCTTTAATTATATATTCCTCTTTTTTAGATGCTTGGTATTTGAATATTCGATAAATATCTAAGAAAAATTTGACTTTGTCGTTTGAACGCTTAGCAGCGAGTAAATTTTTAGTCAAAAGTAATATGACATAAGCTTATAGTAATAGCACTACAGTGATGCATTTAAGCGTACTTATGCTTAATGCACTTCCAACACTTCGACGAACTTCTCTTCTAATTAGCGATGTGTATCCCCATGTTGTATTACAAATAGAGGGCCCAAAATTGTATACCAACTTCTTACAGCAGACCGTTTTTTCAGATCAGCTTTTCCTTCACAGCAATATACACGGAGTGTTAGCGCGGTGACGCTCTGAGAAAAAAATTCTTCTATCATTGGATGGGGGTTATGTGCTATTGACTAACCTATTGATAGTCAGGAACAAATTCCTTTGGTTATCTGAAAGTTTTAAAAGTAAACTTTTAAAAAAAAAAGTGTGACATTCACAACCCAGAGTATTTAGTTTTTCCAACATGCAACTGCATTTATTTAATTTTTTTTTGTATAACTTTATTCTTTTTTATTTTAAATAAAAGAAGTAAGAAGATCATCTGCTAATGCAAAGAGTTTTCAAAAATAATTATTTATTGTATGTTATGTAATATACATATGGCACAAATTATATTTTAAAAACAATGAACACAAACTAGCATAAACTCAATTTGCATAAATACATGCATTTTAGCTGTCAACCCGGCAACGACCAGTCGGTTCTACGTTACCGGAATGATCCGGATTTATATCCGGCCAAGACCTGTTACTCCTTTTATGGGGAATTCCTCTTACATGTATGGGGAGTGTTTAAGTTGCTACAACTACAACAACCAAAAGCATATATGTACAGTGAAACCTTCCTTGGACGGGCACTCTCCGTAATGGCGCTCGCGCTCACCAACGTAAACGCGCGCCCGTATTAGCTGACACCATGAAACTAATGGGAGCCCCATGTACATGAATTCTCACCACCGTTCCGTTCCTTGGTATCGTAGACCGTTGTACCATCGTGTCAGCTGATACGGGCGTACGGGCGTACGTTTACGTTGATGAGTGTGAGCACCATAAGGAAGCTTTTGCCCGTCCAAAAGAAGTATCCACTCAAAAGAGAGTAACTTCTTCGGATGCATAAGATTTGCTATAGAAAAAAATGTTAGCCCATACATACATATATTTTTATGTAAAAAAGTGTTCTTTAATGTTTTTAAAATTAACTTAAGGCTTAAATTAACTGATAGCTTAGACTTAAAAAAATATAGGCTTAAGGTTAATTTAAAGTTAAATTGTGTTCGTAAGAAATTAATGCTAATAAGTTTGTAAAGGAACAAATTTTTACATGCACCATTTTATTGTAAACGTAGCTTAAGCTTGTATTCGTAAAAGAACATATTTTACATGCATCATTTTTATTGTGAACGTAGCTTAAGGGGTAACACCACTGTACACGCGTAAAATAAACACGATTTTTAAAGAATTTTTTTGTATAGAAGGAAAGGGGAAACAATCACTCTGATTTGGGAAGTTATTACTTATATACTAAAATACAAAACTACAAAGTTTGATCGAAAAATTTTACAAAATGGCGGCATTGGAGACATTTTTGTAATGTGGTTTCTCTTAAAGGAGCTCCGCGGCACGCAGCACAGAGGGTGCAAATTTTAATCTGGAACAAAGAAACATTTTTTTTCTTAATCTAGATAAGAATAGCTAGAGAAACACGTAGGGGATTTAAAAAATATTAATTTTTGTGGAATTAGCAAGCATTTGAAGGAAAAAACTCTATTTTGGACTAAAAAAACGGCACTTAAATAATTATAACAATCGTTTAAATTAATCTATCGAAAATCCCCTACGCTCTTCTCTTAAGAAGGTTATTATACAGACCTAGTGAAAAACCTGATTAAAAATATTTAAAATTGTTTGAGTTATGCTGCGTGCCAATTTCAGAAAACGTGTTTTGAGAAAAACGCGTTTAAAGTTTGGAAATTTGGAGAAGTCGTTAGGTAGCAGTCACTAACGCTTGGTTAAAAGCTTAAAATATTTATGAAATAGACTTCGGTAACGTATAAAACTTTTTATTCTGTATTTTAAAAGGTTCAAAGAATTTTTTAAGCTTATAAAAAAAAAAATCAATTTTTTGAAATTTCTACAGTGGTGTTACCCCTTAAGCTTGTATTATTAGATTTTTTACATAAAAGAGGACTCTTTGATTTCCGCTTGAATGGCGAACACACGTTTTTTATTTAAAGTAGAAATCTCTATCCTAATCAATCGGCATAAATAAAGGATAAACGGCCGTTTTTATAAGTTCTACATTTTTTTTTGTTGATCCAAGTGAGCCAGTTACCCTTTACCATAAAAAAACCATACTCGAATTGGCAATGTCGTTCACTTACATCGGCGAAAAGCGGAAATTTTGTAATGTGAACTAAAGATAAATTTCTTAGAGAAAAATTTTCCACAATGTAATAAAAAAAAATACAAAATTTTCCATAATCTCTATTAATTTTGAAATTTTCGGAACTTACAACATCGGAACATAGAGATCTCGGGATTTATATCCCTAGCATGTTTTTTGCAAAACGCAAAACGTATAAATGCAGTCAGAAGTCGATAATCGGAACACTTGAATGCATCGGATGCTTCGACTTTTACAACGCTATCAAGCACGTCACACCAGTTATACCCGTAAGTAGAGTTGATAAGAAAGAAGTGTGAAAGAAAGTGGCGCATAATTAGTAATTCAATTTTGTTTTTGAATAACTTGAATAAAAAAATTTGAACATTTAATAAAAAAAAATGATTTTGAGTGCTGAGTTTTTATGTTGTCATTTACGCGCTCCACTCCTTGTCTGTTTGTATACCGCAGCTGTCTCCTTGGCAAGTGCCAAATATGATTGACGTACGACGCCGTTTACAAAAGTTATAATTCTTCCGATAGGGTGATTAATTTTGCGCCACCTTGTTCATACAAAAAAACAAAAGAAATTAAAAGAGACCAAATTTTTGTTTAGTAACATAAATCTAATTTATCTTGGTTTTTCCTACTACCGGGTGGGCCATATAGCGTTTGCTTTTTGAACCACCTATTTTTTTGAGAGCGGTAACACAAATGACATGTCAAATGTGTTCATAATTCACTTAAAGGTTCGACATTTACGAAATGGGACGCTATACGCTTGAACAAAATTGGGAAATATTGAAAACCTATTTCCAAAGTGGTGAGTCTTCTTCTTCTTCCGCGGTTACAGTAAATGGCGAGCGTTACCGTGACATGCTCAACGAGTTTTTGTTTCCAAAAATTGCAGAAGATGACATGGACGACATTTGGTTTCAACAGAACGGTGCAACTTGTCACACTGCCAAAGTTACACTCGAACTTTTTGGCTACCGTTTTTGAACTCCGATATCAATTGGCCGCCTCGGAGCTGTGATTTAAGCCCGTTGAACTATTTTTTGTGGAGAACCGTTAAGCCGATTGATGCTTTAAAACACGAAATCGAAGTTGCCATTCATGAAATTGGAGGTCAAACAATGGAAAATGTGCATACAAATTGGGTTGATCGAATGGCCTACTGTAAAGCCAGTCGTTTCAGTCATTTGAACGATATTATTTTTGATTCATAAATGACAATGTTCAGTCTTCAAAATAAAAAAAAATTTAAAAAAACATTTTTTTTAATAGCCGATTCAAAAAGCAAATTTTACATGGCCCACCCTATATTCTTAGATTTAAGTATATTATAAAATACAATATTTATTTATATTTCTTTTTTATTGTTTTTGCTACTATTTTTCCACATTGAGTACAATAATACTAATTAATCCCGTCACCTCAATTCCTATTAGTTGTCGTTACTTAGTTCGTACTGTACTTGCAAATACAATTTGCCATTTAATATTCAATGCGTCGCTTGAGAATCTATTGTGTTTGAAATAATTATACGCGGCACATGTTTCAACACGTATGCACTCTCATACATATGCATCTAAATTTGTATATGCATACATATGTATGTGCATATGTATGTATAGTGCAACATACGCAAGGCACTGCCGTGTCAACAATATCACGTACAAATAAATATGTATAAATTAGTAAAGCCTTATAAATCGAACAAAAACTCTACATATCTGTAGTAAGTAATAATAAAATGCAAGAAACAGTGGCAGCAATAGCGGAAAATGGTGATAAATCAAAGCTTGAAAAGTTCCGACAACTCGCCGATTTACTGCTGCCAGTTATTCATAGATTTCGTAGAACTATTTTGTAAAAATAAAAGCACATCTACGTAGCGCGTAGTAAATTATATAATACTTAAGTTGTAATGAATGAATGCATACAAATATACATATATATATGTATATATATATGTATATATATACCATATATATTTATATATATAAGTAAGAATAATACATATTTATGTTTCTAAGTATAGGCAGTTGCGATGCTATAGAATTTTATAAACTGTTCAGTTATTTACATTTTTTGCAATTAAAGCTTTTAATCTGTATTTAACTTTTAAATGCCAGAAAAATTATATCAGAAACAAAAATAATTACTATTAAATGACATTTCAGGAATGGCGCCATGCTGAGAATTATATTATTATGCGATTACTTACAGCTAAGTAAATTACATTACATACACCAAATTAATCACCCTATCGGAAGATTTATAATTTTGCAAATGGCGCCGCACGTCAATCATATTTGAACCACAATAAATGGCTGCAGTATTTAAACAGACAAGCAAAAACAAAATTGGGTGATTAATTTTGAGCCGTCTTTTACATATGTATGTATTAGGGCTCCAGATACCTGGCTGCTCGCTCGAAACTTAAATTATCAATGTTATTTATCAGTATTTCTATGGTTTCCCAAAGACGTTAGCTCTTTGTATAAAAAATTTGTAAAACTTAGAATGAAGTGCCCACAAAAAAGTCGAAATAATCAAAAGTATTGCTCGAATTAATCGGAAAAACGCGAACTCGGGCTCGAAAATTTTGGAATAATCAGCAATAATAAGCTCAACGAGCATATAAAGGGTGGTTAAGTTTCAAGGGCCGGTGTTGATTTTGAATAAATACAATTTTTTTAGGAAATTATTGTCATTTCTCTTTATTATGATAATGTTGGTATGGTTTAATTAGGTACAGGACAAAATATTGGCCAAATGGCCGCCGAGGTCTCGGCACACCTCCATCCGATGGTCCAAATTTTCGATGTCGCTGAGGCATAATTGAGGTTCTATGCCGTTAATGTGCCGAATTATCTCATCCTTTAGCTCTTGAATTGTTGTTGGCTTATCGACATACAGCCTTTCTTTCAAATAATCCCAAAGAAAGAAGTCCAACGGTATCGTTGACGTTAAGGTGTGGTTCACATTCAACATTGGCCCTTGAAATTGAACCACCCTTTATGTAAAACTGTAACATTCGACCATATCTTTATCTAGATCTAATTTTGTAAAAATTTTAAATTTAGTTACTCAATATTGAATTTATATTTTATATTATAATATATAATTTGGCTTGTTTTTTCACTACATTTTCTATCTGTAAGGTAATTTCTACTGTAGACTAAAAATAAAATTAAAAATAAAAATTAAAAAAGAAATTTTTTGTGGTATATGGCTTCTAGGCTAACCATGGTGTTTAGGTCTACAACCTGAAAGACCCCTTTCGGTTCAAGTAACTCTGTTGTTCAGGCTTGAGCTTACTTAGCGCTTACACAGAGCAGTTTTGCAAAGACCATAGCGATATATTCACACTATTTTACTAACACATTCACAATCCTCCACTGTCTATGATTTTTCGAAGACATTAAATTTGGCAAATAATGCGACTTAGATGGCCAATTCGGCAATGTTTCGTTGTAAATCGCGAAAAAAGCAAAGCCTAATTGCAGAAGTATAAAGAGATTTTTAGTTAGTAGTTAGTGTTATGAAAATATTATTAAAATTACGTCAGGTGGTGGTAGAGGAGGTGCTGTCTAAGTGACACAGCTCAGACCTAATTAGCGCAAAAGATGCGCTTGTAGAACCACTGCCTTTTATTAGTCGAACCATCTTGACTATGAATCTACCTTTTTCGCTTATTTTCTTTTCTGTAAGTTAGCCATCGAGAATTCCTTCAGCATTTTAAGCCCTAGATCTCCCAGGCTTGCGCACTCACACAGATTGTGAAAGACTGTTTCCTTAGATTCTTCTTGGGTGCAGCTTCTACATCTATCGTTGTACGGCCACCCCCATCTTCCTCGCATGGTTCCAAAGGCCAGTGGCCGGTTATTGATCCCGTAATTCTGAACATGTCCATGATGGCTCTCTTAACGACTCGTAAGCTCTGAATTTGCTGAAATTGGGCCACGTTTGTTGGGTTATTTTGCAGGTATCCGTGTTAGTCCATCTGGAATAGCGAGAAGAGCTTCCTTTTCCGCACGCTTTGGGGATAGCCTATTTCTATCGCTTCGGATTCGATATAGAATGACTGCTGTCTTGCCAGTTCATTAGCTTTCTCATTTCCTTCAATGTTCCTATAGCCAGGTACACAAATGAGAGTAATGTCTATCGTGCGCGCTAAAGCATTAAGGTCTTCTTAGCATTGTCTGACAAAAATATTATTATAATCTACGCTTTACTCAAAAGTAAAGCCAAAACAATCGAAGCCTGTAGCTTAAAAGTGAATTGTCTGTATAGCTGTCTGGACGGCTAGCTACGCAAACAGTTTTTCTCTTTTTTGACAGCTGATACGTATTCTCAAATGTCTTTAGAATAACGCCATTGTATAAGCCCATGAAAAAATGTTATTCGAAATATTGTATATAATCTTACCCTTAGTCTGGGTGCAAAAACAGATCAAATGCTTGGTGATCAAAAAAATATTAAACCGTATATAGCTTCACCTTTGGCTTAGCTTTTTTTCCAAGTTTGGAATAAAATAATTCCAATAATTCTAAGTAACAACAAATGGGAGACCCTACTTGGAGCCGCTATCTTCTAATCCCAAGCCTTTTCTTCTTGTTTGGTAATTTTCTTTCTATTTTTACTCTATATGGCATCACAATGGACGAATTTTGATTCTCTTTCCAAGTGAGCTACTCGCGTGGTCAACTATTTATCCTCAGAGCAAACAGGTAAACTTCTAGATTTCCAAGCTGGGGAAAGGTTAAATAAAAAGAAAAGAAGAAAGAAAGATAAAGAGAAAAAAAGCCAAAAGCAAAAAACTCCTCATAAAAAACTATTTTTTTTCGGAGGCGGCACAAAACTGTAGGTCCCTCCAAGAGGAAATGAATGCATAATATCTGAAGATCATTGTATCAAAATTTCATATTGTCTAAGTTGTCAGTACTTGATAGACCGTTGCTTCAATCTAGATTTCTATACCTGCTCGACTTTAAAGCGTTTATCTAAAATTTGTTATTTTTTAAGTTCGTCTTTGCTATTATCATACTACGTTGTGAACAGTACTTCGCCACATTCTGCAGGTATTCATTGAAGCTGTCTTAATTTTCTTTTTTGTAATAATTATTTATTTTACAATACAAATTTAGACGATTCTTTTAACGAAAATCTGTCTTCTTGGCTTCTGAGTGATAAGAAAAATTTAAAAATCAAAGAAAAGAAGGAGCATAAGAATCATCACAAAAGCAATATTTTTTTTGCCAGAAGTAACAGTAGTATTTCCTTTAAGGACATAAAATTAAGTAAACAGGACTCCTTCACTGGCACTGCTGGGACTTTCAACAATACCAACTACACCTATTGCAAAAAATTGATCATCTTGACAATATCTATAGCGTAAATTTTAGTTTTAGTTTTTTAATCAACAGAAAACTATTTCTATTTCTAAATATTTCAGCACGCGCTTCTTATATATATACATATATATATAATTGGCTTGTACACCCTTTTTGGGTGTTTGGCCGAGCTCCTCCTCCTATTTGTGGTGTGCGTCTTGATGTTGTTCCACAAATGGAGGGACCTACAGTTTCAAGCCGACTCCAAACGGCAGATATTCATTTCATGGCAGAAATACACTCGGAGGTTTGCCATTGCCTGCCGAGGGCGACCGCTATTAGAGAAAACTTTTTCTTAATTTTAGTGTTTCACCGAGATTCGTTCTCTCTGTGAATGGCGAATGGTACTCACGCACCTACCCATTCGGCTACGGGGGCCTTCTTATATATATATACATATTTCACGTGGCTCTTAGGAGAAACAAAGGACCTGAAGAAACAAGTTTACGTTCGGTTTATTTCACTCAAGAAATTTTATTTCTCTCCATGAATGGCCTGCTTGTAGTGCTTCTGCTTCAACTAGGCGCCTTCACGCGTTGGTTGGGCTCCCGTGGGCACCAGTCTAAGACAATATCTCCATGAAGCTTCCGAAGTTTTTGTCCAATCCATGTCCATTTTCGTCACCGAACTTCGAGATAAACTGGTTCGTCATACTCAGAGATCAGTGTTTGAGATGGAGTGTGGCCAGCTTCTTAGTAACTTTATGAAACTAAAAAAATATTGCGAATTGATAACCTCCTTTTTAAAGTCGTAACATTAGATGTAAATTCAAGCAAAGTATCACAAATGTCAAAAATTTCGTAGATGCTCACACATATGTATTTACATAAGTATGTACTTATACATACATACATATATTTTACATGTGACATTACTTATAATCAGCGAGCTTCGTAATACAGACTCGGTAATAAAATATAGCCATTGATGGTGTGTGGGATGTTGATTTGCTGCAGAAACTGAACTCCCAGCAAACATAGTTTCTAGGTTTTTCGAAAATTTGGTTTACCAATTCGATACAAAATGCCTCCTATAAAGGACTCTCAATTATTTATATTTTTTAAATACGCCGCTGCAAAAAAATATTTGCTTTCATTTAGACAGGACAGTTACAGTAAAATTGAAAAATATATCCTCAAATATCCTTGAAAACTTTTAATGAACTATTTTGCAAAAAATAGATATATTATATGTAGAAGGCATATATTTATATATAGCAATGTACATCTTAAAAGCTCTCTTCTTGCGGTTTTATAAACGTACAAAAATTGTTCAACTCTCCTCCTAAGAAATAAAGTATACGCAATGGACACCTCTGTTTCCCCATTGAAAATTTTAAGTTCTTTAAATAATCAAATTGAGGAGCAAATGGAAAACTGAGTATGCAGTATTACTACGTATATAAAGTCTATAGTTTCACGTGCATACACCTTGAATAACAAAAAAAGTTGACTTTTGTAGCACAGTGTAATTAAGAAAAAAATTTACCATACCCTAAGGCATCGATCATTGCTTCCTATTCAATGAAGTGCAAAGATTAAAAATACAAGCCGAGAGTATTGAGTACATCCCATGATATTTTCAAATTTATTACCGGATATTAGTTGTAGTTTTTTAAAAAGCTACATACATGTGTTTTTTATTGAATTTAAAATTGAACTTTCCATAATTAGAAACATAAAAAAATACTCTACTACAGAAAAAACCTTAGCAAATTTAAACCGTCAACCGATTATACCGATTTTCGGCGGGTGTGCGCGCCTGGAAGAGCCAGTTTCTGGGTTGCAGAGTGTAGTCACCGTTCTTACTAGGCACTGACTTACTGGCATCCACTACACAAGGCTGAGTATGTGATGATGTGATACAATGAGTACAGCAGAAGCTAAAGAGATAAAAATTAACAGAAGACAGTTCAGCAATTTTCGTGTAGATGTAAAGTTTTAATGAGGAAATGGCGGACCGACCAGTCTAGGCGCATTTAAGTACAGTTTTCTTTAATACCGTACACTCCGCTCTTTCTTTCCGTATTCTCAATACTAACAACACTAACAAAGTCATGAGAAAAATGTAGCATCAAAACGGCAATTCTTTGTTCTTGCACGTTGAGTCTCTTCGCCATCCTAACTTAACCAAACCTCAACCTCAAACCGAAAGCGTCAAAGATATCAAACCAAATGTTTGCTGGGATATTCAAAGAACACACACCGCTGAGTGCTAGCCTTCGTATATGAGTACTTACGAGTATATGAGCGTATGTATGGATGTGCAAGTGCTGAGCCTAAAAATGTCGCTTCCATTGCCAAAGTGTCGCTGGTACACCATTTGTTTAACGACACACAAACATACACACATATCGTATAAACTATAGAATTTCATTCAACATCTATTTGTATGCCTACAATGAACTACAAATCAACGCAAATTAAAATATAAAAATTCAACAAAAAACACAAAATCTTATCTTAACACTTGTGGGTACGGTCAAACGCTTAGCTTTCGTTTTGTTTATACTCGTAAAATTTCGTAAAGTGAATATGCCTGTACGTATGTGTGTGCGTACATACGCATTTGTTTATAAGTTAATTTAGCCGCTATTTTTGTTTTTAGGTATTTATTACTAGTGTGATAAGTGAGCGTACGACAAAAGAATTGTAGACTTGCCGTCACCGCCTTACTTTCACGTGCGAATGTAAGTGCTCAAGTACGAGTATAAGGAAAACGAGTACTTGGAAAAGTAGACCTCAAAGTCTCAAAGCGCGCAGCTGTTCGTACTTGCATTGTGTTGCTAGGCCTATTTGAAATATGAATATGTACTCGTGGATATGTAAGTATGTTTTTAAGTTGGCGAATGCTACAAGTTAGCATCAAAAGCAGCGGATTTCTGAAGCGGCAACAAATTGCGCCAAACACTTTGACGCATGAGTGCACAAGACGAGGCTCCTTTTTTGTGTGCCCGAGAGATAGTCGCGGGGGTTATTTAATCTTTACCTCGTTCAGCTCAAAGTAAATTTCTTAGCACCGCTCTGAGTAGTTTTATGGGGTAATACAGGTAGGCTCGTCAGTTATCAATTATGTCTAGTGTATCGAGTGTGATCCACGCTAGTGTTCAAACTTCCTACGGCTTTTTTGGAGTCCGCAAGGGTCTTAGAATAAGTAATAAAGTTTTTGCAACCTACTTTACTCAACCGAAGGCTTTGATAATCAGAGTCCGCACCTGCACCCAAAATCCGAGCACACAGGTTTTCGAGATATTCCGGCTTAAAAGTGTAAAATAACGATTTTTGGCTATATTTGAAGTCGTAAAAATATCTCATTTTATAACTCATCTTCTTCTAAGCTATTTTGGTATTTAAAAAATCTTTGTTTTTCTGTGAAGAAGCATATCTTGAAAACGTGGCGTGCTGATGCCTCGGAATTAACACGTCAAAAACCTTCCACTCATTTTAGTCTGGTTGTTGGCCTGATGTTTTTGTCTTTATTGTTGTAACAGCATAAAACAAATCCCATACATTTTTGAAAAGTTCTGAAGCGTTAGTTTTTGGCAGGACATAAACCCTACTCGTTCCGGCCACCTAGAACTGACTGTCGGAGAGAGGTGAAAAAGTTCGCTGAATACAGGGGGAGTGGCGTGAAAATGAATTAATATAATCATAAATTATTTGATTGTAACTTTACGATATATTCAACTTTAGGCTTATTACACTTCTCAAATCTTATCCACTATGATACAGCGCGCGAAAAAAATATTGCCCCTTAACATTATGACCATCACACAGAGGCTACAATCCTTCATCAGCAAATGTCTCCGCATCATCTGCTGAATATTCTGGCCAAACACCTTCAGTAACGAAGCACTGTGGAGATTAACGAACGCGCAACCCATTCTTAGGCAAATCCAACGCAGAAAGTGGCGATAGATAAGTCACACACTGAGAAAACCACCAGATAGCATCACGACGATGTCACTTGACTGGAACCCGCAAGGGAGCAGAGGTCGCGGTCGACCAAAACACACTTGGAGAAGGTCGATGCTGCGCGAACTAGCAGATGCCGACATCTCATAACCATGTAAGATTGAAGAGTCTTATCGAGGCCCTATGCTCCCGAGAGGAATGAACAAGGAAAAAAACAAGAAAAGAAACATTATGACCAGTTTTGAGTATTTTTCTGCTTTTGTTTTAATTTTTGTTTTTTTGTAAAATTCTAGCTAACCAAAAATCCATATGAATACAAATTTCAAATTTTTTTACAAAAATTATAGAAATTAGGAAAATTCACAAAATCCCTCTTTTATAACAAGAAAATGATTTATTGATAAAAAAATAAGAGAAATATCTGGAGAGAGGATATGATAGCGGTTTGTTTGCGACCAAACTGAGATTGTGTTGGTGATATAAGAAAAAATCAAGGCAGCATTGCTCATGTTTTTTGTTGCCGTCTGAACAACGATTGATTGGAAAAGTTTAAAAACGCGTGTGAAATGAGCGGATTCCGCCGCAGAATCTCCTATAACGTGACTGGTGAAGTTACTCTCACAATTTTGCTTCGAATGGCCAAAACATGTAATCTATCATTCTTGCGAATCCTCTATGACGAGACACAACTGAAGTTACTCTATCATTCTTGGCAGAACATACCACTTGTCTAGATCTTAATTCTTGTCTAGCTCGAATTTAGAGGCTTACACAGTATCATAGATATCATATAAGTATGTGTGGATAAATGTTGGTGTATGCCATGGTGAAAAGATGTTTAGAGGTGTACTACCTAGCAAACCATTATTCGGCTCTGAGCGACAGATATGCCGAAAAATGTAGCTTCAGCTTAGTGAAACACAAAACGAATGACGTAGAATCCAAAGTTCTCCTCAATTTTTTTTCATCATACCTAACGATCAAACCTGGTATCTATCACCCTTGGGTGTATGTATAAACACACCATTATTATTTGGAAATATTTATTTTGCTTTTATTCTAATTTTTCCCCTTTCTACACTCAGCATTGAAACCAATCTCATTATTTGTTATTCTCGCTTTAGCGCTGAGCTGCTGATGAAACATCATCTGCTCAATTCTTCTGAAGCAAATGAAGCTTTATACAAAACTTTTGTTTACCTACTTTTAGTTGAACGGTAGTGATAAAAACTACGAAATATTACAGCATAAAGTTGGAAAAATATTACATAGTTGTGACAACAAACAAATATGAAATATAATGCGTGCATGAGCAGTAATGTGAGTAGTTGCCATTAAATTACACTGTGTCGTTTGTGGAATAAATATTTCACCCTTTTCTTTGTCTTTACATATGGCTGCGTTAGCAGTTTTACATAGTATGGAAAGTTGGCGCAATATAAATAGGATATGCTATTAAATCTTAAAAAATGTGAAATTATGTACGTACAAATCTGCTGTTTCTTCCTCTTGCTTCTTACAAAATACGTAGGTACAGCCTGATAGAAATATATGATAACTTTGTTGGCTTAGGAGTTAGTATGGATGACTTAATTTTGTTCTTCAAGTTAACGCCCCTTTTAATAAATTTAGAGCTACTTTTCCATTTCTAAAACGACGATCGAGTGAAGGGTCAGTTAGAATTTCAAACAATCGATTTTTGAAGTGAAAACTTCTTTAGAATCGTTGGGAGTGATTTGAGACTCGATGAAATGAAAAAGCGACACTTTTGGCTACGAAGCGTTATATGTTGATATATGTGTGTGGCTGGGTACTGCTGAGCCACGCTAGTATAGTGAGTATTGTAGTATGTATACTACACTGCCTATTACTTGCTTTGGTGTTTAGTTCAAGCGTCATACGTATGTATGTTTGTATGTATGCTAGTACGTACGTGTGCGCGCCTGCGTATTACGGACCCACGGTGAGCGAGAAGGCATTATGTATACCTATACTACACTACCTAATACTTGCTTAGACCAAGCGTCTTACGAATGTTTGCGTGTATGTTAGTACGTCTGTGTAATATACGCGTTACGACGCTCATAATAGCAACCGCGTGTGCTGTATTGCGTCCGTATTTTTATATTCGTAAATATTTTCATTTTTAAATATTTACCGCAATTATGCCGAAAAATAATGCAGAAAAGTGTCGCGAATATCGACAGAAAAAAAATCAATCAATAGCATTACGGAATTCATTCACGAAAATTTAATAAAGTATACACCAGAAGTATCGCGGATACTTAGAAAAGATTACGATAAAGTTTCAATGATTTTAAGTGGCGATTTTAACGTAAATTTTGAATTGGACACAGCGGTTCCTTTAATTGACTTTCTCAATACAACATTCAATTTAAAAATGTGTAACAATCGCACTGAATCGACAACACGATCAAAAACAACAATTGACGCGGTATTTCAAAGAAATGTTGACAACATCGAAACCAAAGCATTT
Organism: Anastrepha obliqua; assembly: GCF_027943255.1. Taxonomy (NCBI): domain Eukaryota; kingdom Metazoa; phylum Arthropoda; class Insecta; order Diptera; family Tephritidae; genus Anastrepha; species Anastrepha obliqua. The sequence continues at coordinate 40,334,543 of NC_072895.1, forward strand.
GTATCATATTTTAGCTATCATAAGCCACTCGTATCATTTGTTGAAATTGAAAACATTGAGGATGAATAATAATAAAAGGAAGAAAATAAAATATGAACTTTATAGCAATATTATAATGAACCTATAATTCTCCCGCTCCTAATGCTGCTTTCGTCTCATTTTCTCTCAGTTTGTTTTACGGAAGGTTTCACTTCTATCGCGTCTAACCGTTAGACTGGTATTTTTTTTTTTTTTTCTTAATGTATATTACATATATTTTAGAATGCACAGAGAAAGTTTAATATCGTTCCGGTTAATATTTTCGAAGTTACACGCAAATTTGAAAAGGCGTTTCAGAGTGCTGAAAACTTCAAGGCAAGCTTTTAACGCGTTTTTTTCAAAATGGTGTTTTTAAAGTCGATGACCAACATTACACGAAAAGCCGATTAGTCTCAAACTTTAGCAGGAGCTTCTTAAATATATTTTTTAGTAATTAGTCGAACATTTTTTCTTACCGATATATATTTTTTTTTATTATAGAAACAATTAAGGCCGAAATTTTGGTTAAAAATAGTTGTTGTTTTTTTTTTTTTGAGAAACTGACAAAAAAGTTTATTTTGCTTATTCCTTCGATTTATTACTTGATTTAACACTACCTTAACGAAATCTGTTTGGTTTTTTAATTTCAAAGGATTCAGTTCAAAGATATAGTGGTCACCGCAAAACGTCTTTTTTGAGAGGAGCTCCCGGAGATCAGCTGTAGCTCCTTTCCAAATAAATATTTTTACTAATACTAAGTCTTAATATACAGTTAAAAGATATAATAATATGTGCAGAAATTTTTAGATCAATAAATTTAAAATTTTTTGCAAAAAAATTCTGGAAAATTCGCTTTTTTCGGCTTTCTAACTGTATATAACCCCTCAACTCAATGTTATTTATGCGATTTTTACAGCTTCAGTACGAGTAGAAGCTAGAATACAGTGCGGAAAGGTATTAAACTTAAACAAATAGTTTTGCCTTAAAGAGCTCTTCGTTGGGACTTGCTATGAGATCCTCCGTCACACAATAGTCGTCTAAAGTTCATCAATTTTCCCACTCTTGCTAGACATAAAAAAATGCTAATATTTAATAATAATAATAGTTCAACAGCTCTCAAGGTCTTTTTGTAGGCCATTTCTTGTGTCAAAATTTAACATTAATGTTTCCTCTCGAGTAATAAAGCTTGAATGCCATTTTTGTAAACCATGTGAAACCAATTACGAACCCAAAACCCCATTTCGATTCTTATGTCAAGATTTTCACACTCTTTCCCGCACTTTTTATATATCGAAGCGCTATTCACCCTTAAAAAACAAAAAAAAAGCAATTAATTATGAGAGATGCATACCTCTAAACAAAGATGATAGATTTACCAGGTTTGCTCTTTAACTATGGTGAAAAAGAAAATTGTGAGCAGAACCACGTCTCTTGGGAGATTCAGCCGTATTCTGCACAATCCCTCTCTCTCTTAGCTTCACAGTCTGTGGTGGACCATAGCTTCATCAACAATCCTCCTCCAATTCAGTCTCTCGCTTGCCTCATTTCTCCAATTACGAACGTTCATCGCTTTTAAGTCTGCTTCTATATCATCAAGCCATCTCTTTCTTAGACGGCCTCTCTTTCTTCCTCCAATTGGACGCAATGCACAATCATTTTACACATATTCACACACTCGTCCAATCAGTTGTTGTTCAGGCAGAAACGAAGTGACATTGTATTCATTTTTTCATATATCACTAACACATTCTTAATTATTTCGTAAACAAACCGACTCATTACCCCTACTGGCTACGTCAGACCATGAGCTGATTCTGTGATTCTATTGGCCTCACCTTCTGAATTCTTTTCACTATGAGTATTATCTATAAAAGCAAATAGTTGGAGTAAGAAAACTTTCATAACTGACGCTTACACCCTTTTTGGGTGTTTGACCAAGCTCCTCTTCCAATTTATGGTTTCCCGTATATGGAAGGACCTACAGATATTTTTTATGAGAACATTTTTCATGGCAGAAAACACTCGGAGGTTTGCCATTGTCTGCCGAGGAGCAACCGGTATTAGAAAAAACGTTTTCTTTATTTTGGTGTGTGGTGGCATTAAATCTTAAAATGTGTTTAGGTTAAGCTTCCTTATCTGTTCAGTGGTATAAGTCTTCATTTTGCCCTACAAAATAATGTATCAAATTGCACTGCGCAAAGTAAAAAAATATTTAAATATAAATTCTGATAGAGACGGCAAAAAAATATGCGTGTATCGGCGATTTAAAAGTTGTTCAGAATTTTACGAAAGTACGTCAGAAGTTCAGTTTAATGGAGCTCAAGTTTTCCCCCTTTTGTACTTTCTTATAGTAAATCGGCATAAGAAACTATGTGATCGTTCCATTTTAAAGATAACGTGGAATATTTTTGTAGAATATTTTAACCCTCTAACTCCTCATTATGTGAGTATATTTTATAACTTGTGCTCAAATACCCATAACAGAGGAATATAACGGGTTAAAGTGTATTACAAGAGTAGTTGTCTTAAAATTTACTATAAGTCATTTAATGCACCAAAGCTTAAAATTTAACTTAAACGCCAGAAATAAGTCAAAATGGAAAACGAGTACTGTAGCTTGCATATGTACGTATTTGATATACGTATATAGTATATATTTTGAAACATATAAAGGTTTTCTAAAAAGAGGCGTTATTTTGATAAAAGATCAATGGTTTCGTAGCTTCCGTGGCACGTAGCGCCGTCTTGTTGAAAATAAGCGTTGCTCAGATCAATAAAATTCAATTCCGGCTACAAAAAATCGTTAATCATCTCTCGATAGCGCAATCCATTCACCGTAACTGTTGCTCCAGCTTCATTTTCGAAGAAGTAAGGTCCAATGACTCCGCCGGACCATAAACCGCACTAAACAGTCACACGTTGAGGATAGAGAGGCTTTTCAACAATAACTTTTCGTTTTTCTGAGCGCCAGATCCGACAATTTTGCTTGTTGACGAAGCCACCGAGGTGGAAATGGGCCTCATCACTCAAGATGATTTTTTGATGGAATTCCGGATCATTTTCATGCATTTCAACGACCCAATCAGCAAAGACACGAAGTTGTTGATGATCGGCTGGCTTGAGTTCTTGTGTTAACTGGACTTTATAAGCCTTAAGACCCAAATTGCAAATCTTTATGCAAAATACGGTGTAATGACGTTTGTGGAATGACTAATTCCAAAGAACGACGAGGAGTGGACAAACCTGGGTTTTCTTCAACACTTTCGGCTACAACAGCAATATTTTCGGCTTTTCTGCCGTTCTTGAGTGACGTGCACGGGTTTTATTCTTCACATCACTAACTTGTCCCAACAGCTCGAATTTTTTCACCAATTTCTGTATTGCGGTCCGACAAGGTGCTTCACGATGACCCAAAAATGTTCGAGTTTTACGAACCGTCTCTGCGAAATTTTCACCATTTTTATAGTGAATTTTAATAATTTCAATGCGTTGTTTTAGCGTGTGTCGTTCCATTTTTATTAATGGCGTAGCTTCTACTTGTCAAATGTCAAAAAATGACAGCTTCAAAAGTGACATCTACCGAAATAGCGGGCTATTCAAAATAACACCTGTAACACCAAATACATATTTGAAAACCATTTTTGCAATACGCACTGACGAAATTGCCATTGAACGATTTCGGGTTTTTTATTTGAATTTTCAATCCAATCGTATGGCAGTCACGTCAAGCGCATACTAAGCCTCAGGAGCTCTCTATGCTCCAAATTTAAGTACAATTCCTAGTAAGCATTCGACACACCCGTATGTATGTAGTAAAATCAAGTTTTAGTTAAACTACCATTACATCTGTGAGAAAACATCAGTCTCACAGAAGCAGATACACTTATAATCAGCAGCTCTTACTGGAAATTAATGCTGCACTTCTTTCTATACTTTTTAAGAGATTAACTCATTTCTTGTGTTTTTAGTGAACGCCTGGTTTGCTCGCCTGTACTGACATCGTAAAAATCTGGCCGGTTGTATACTTTTTTTTTTACCCACTTTTTTATGTCATTATTTAATTTTTTTTATTATTTTTACTTATTGTTGTTTTTATTCTACCTCCATACATGTGCATTTATACAGTAATAGTATAAGTGGCAAGCTTCATTATATTGCGTTCAAACTGGTTAATTATTGTGTGCGTGTGTGTGTATGCATACATTTGTAGTAGACATTTTATAGGTTTCATAAAAATCATAAACATACAACAACACTTTGTATAGCGGTAACTATACAGAAGCTCCACATTTCTTTCTTGATTACGGTAATACGAAATTTAAAGTGAAGTTTAGTGTTCGTCGTTCGCCACCAGATTCGTGACGATATTTATTACTTGAACACATTTTTTTGGCAGTTTTTTACTAATAAAGCATGTCATTAAATCATTAAATTATTGACCATTTTGCTGCATCTGAGATGAGTTTTCATACACACACATACATTTGAATTTAAGTTGCATTGGACTGAGGAATTCGACTTTTAGACAGTCGATAAAAAGTAATTATGCCGATGCTTGAGCTGGAATTTAAAATTTTTTTAATATTCAAAATTTAATGTGTTTATATGTATGTATGTAATATTTTATTTATCAGAATTTGTGTATTGAATTTAATTGAGTTTAATTTGTAGCGACTAATATGCGACCGCTGTAGGGAGTGCATGGGTTCGAATCTCCGTGCATGAAACAATAAATATTTTCCGTTCGAAATCGGCTTAAAACTGTTGGTCCCTCCATTTGTGTGGAACAACATCAAGGCGCACGCCACAAATAGGAGGAAGTTCTCGTCCAAACACTTAACAGAAGTGCATGAGCCAATTATTTATTTTAATATGCCCATGTACGTGTAAGTTGGCGCAAAATTAATCACTTTATCGGAAGAATTATAATTTTTGCAAATAGCGTCGTACGATGTGTGTTCAAAAATATCGCGAATTTTGTGTTTTTTTTTTTAATATTTATTTATTCATTAACATCTATTTTGTCGCCTTCAAAGTAATCCCCATGAGATATTATGCACTTGTACCAACGTTTTTTCCAATCTTCGAAGCACTTCAAAAAATCGATTTTTTATCTTGTTCAGCTCCTCCTTCGATGCCGTCTTTATCTCGTCAATCGTAGCGTAGCGTCGACCTTTCATGGGCCTCTTCAGTTTCGGTAACACGAAAAGGTCACAGGAGGCCAGATCTAAGGAATACAGTGGCTGTGGCATGATTAGTGTGTTGTTTTTGGCCAAAAAGTCGCTCACAAGCAACGATGTATTGTTCTTCCACAAATCCGGGCGTTTCTGCCTCTGGCGGATTGCTTCGCGTAAATTGCGCATAACTTGCGGTCATTATTGACCGTTTTACCCTGGGGCAAGAACTCATGATGCACAACGCCCCTGCAATCGAAGTAAACGGTAATCAAAACTTTTACATTCGACCGAACTTGGCGCGCTTTTTTCGGTCTTGGTTCGTGCGGCAGCTTCCGCTGAGATGATTGAGCTTTGGTTTCCACGTCATAACCATAAACCCACGATTCGTCACCAGTTATGACCCTCTGGAGCAAATTTGGATCGTCGCGGACAGAGTCCAACATCTCATTAGCAATGTTCATGCGATGCTGCTTTTGGTCGAAATTGAGCATGGCACGAGCCAATTTATTCCTCTGTTGTTGAAGTGCTCGGGCGTCCGGCACGCTTTTCGTCTTACACATCTTCTCGGCCTTCTGAAAACATTTTGTACCACCGATAAACGTTGCTTTGGTCCAAAGTAGCTTCTCCGTATGACACAGTCAACATACGGAATGCATCCGCGTACTTAATTTCGTTTTTCACACAAAATTTGATACAGGTTCTTTGATCCATCTTTTTGAATAGGTAAAAATCGAAGACGAGCCGAAACACGTGCAAGCAAGGGCTGAACATGAGTGAGAAACATGAGTACCAACATATCGCCACAAAAAAATCGGAATTCGAATCTACGTAACCTGCGAAAATTGAAAATTCGCAATACTTTTTGAACACACCTCGTACCTCAATCATATTTGACGCTTGTGAATTAGACAGCTGTAATAGAGAAACAAACAAGCAGTGGAGCCGCGTAAAAGACAAAATAAATATTTCCGTCACTCAGATTTATTTTCTTCATTTAATAAAGAAGTTATTCTAAAACGAAACTGGATGATTAATTTTGCGCCATATTGTAAAGGGTGATCAGATTGGGGTACTTTTTCTAAAATGGTTTTTTTGGCAGATCACACGTGACTACTGTCACACTAAATACATACTTTTTATCAGTATTCATTAACATTTCATCATGGAAAGACGTGCGCCTCAATAACATTTACAAATCGTGCAATGTTATTACGAAAATGGACGCTCTGTAAAAAATGTTCATCGCGCGCTCAGGTCAACTTATGGCGTACATAACCGTCCTACCGAACGCACTATTCGGCAAACCATCGGCAAAATTGAGAATAATTTTACTTTATTGAATGATACACAACCGATTAGACCACGTACAGCTCGAAGTGAAGAAAATATTGCGGCTGTAAATGAGAGTTTTCCCGAATATCCGAAACAATCGATTCCTCGCCGATCTCAACAACTTGGCCTATTTTATGGCACTTACACAAAGATTTTGGTTTGGTAAAATATAGATAGTCAAAAAATTTAAGCCGGCCGATCTTCCAAAACGTCATAATTTCAGCGGTTAGGATCTTGAAAAACTCGCCGAAGATCCGCATTTTGGGGCCCGAATTTTGTTCAGCGATGAGGCCCATTTTTGGCTCATCGGCCCATACTTCTTCAAAGGCGAGGCTGAAGCTTTTTGATGCCGGAAATTGAAGCTCGTAATCTCCAAAATATTTGTTTCTAACAAGACGACGCTATTTTCTAAACAGCTCGTGAAACAATGGATTTACCGCGTCGTCGTTTGGGTGAGAAATTTATATCTCGTCACGGGCCAGTTGATTGTCCATTAAGATCGTGTGATATCATACCTTTGGACTTTTATTTGTGGGGGTATGTAAAGTCTAAATACTTTGTGGATAAATCAGCTTCTATTGATGTATTGGAAACTAACATTACTAAATTTATTCACAGGATGCCAACCGAAGTCCTCCAGCGGGTCATTCAAAATTGGTGTTTACTGACTGAATTGCGGCGCAGTTGCGATCAACATTTGAAAGGAATTATCTTTAAAAAATAAATATCATGAATGGTTCCACACAAAAACAATTAAGTTTCCACAATCAATTTGTATTTTCATTGTTTTGTTGCAATTTAAAATCCGATACCTCTAAGGTGATCACCCTTTATATCAAAGTATAGCTATTTTCCTTCTTTTTTTTTTGGGTATTCATATTCGTATGAGTGGATGGATACCGAGCAACAGCCATTTAGGTGAACAAACGAGATAAGTAAAATTAAGTTAGTTAATATCGATCAGGCTAAGGCTCATGTTCTCAATAAACTTATAAAATATTCTTCGATCCAGAAGCTATCGAAAAAGTAATACAGAGTGTATCTCATCTGTCGAATTTAGTGCTACCGAAAAAATTATGCCATTAAGACTTCTTCAGTCACTTATATGGAAAAGATACTAGTTCCGAATTCACTAGTAGCGCACCAGATCGCCTCTATAGGACTTCCCTACGGAGTTCTCACACAGCTGTTTCGCTGCATTGCAGAACAAAGCATCAAGCATCAGATTGCAAATTTCTTACTAATGAAATGTATGTATGAGTGTACGTATGTGTGCACATTTCACAAAACAATGTCAACGCCTAGCGCTAATATCTGTTAAGTGACTCGTTTGTGCGCGAAATGAGTAAGTAGATCACACTCATAAGTCGCTTATACTCATATGCATGTTTGTATGTGTACATGTACGTGGCTAATATAGGAATACTCACGTATTTATTATCTTTGCTCTTTGTACGAAATAAATGCACAACAACAAACACCAATAAATGTACTCGTACCTGTACGTAAATGACGCATAATTAAGGCATTCACTATGCTTGAACAACAGCTAGCGACAACACCAACAACAACAAGACAAAATCAAAGAACATTTGTTTAATAAATTGACAAGTCACTGGATGACGACGACACATAACATACACTTAGGTGCGCCTATTTAGTGGGATCTTCCTGCATTGCAATGTAGATGTATATGTAGATTATAGTAGACATTTACTAGGGTGGTCACAAGTGGTGTGGAAAAAAACATTTTAATTTTAAATAAAATGTTAATCCGATTAGAGTGTCAAATTTGAAAAATGGCTTTTGGAAAACAACAAAAAATTTATTCATCGTTTTTGAAAAATGCACTTGTCAGACATTTTTTTTTAATATTAGCTTAGAATATGCGAATGAATCGCTGCAAGTTTCATAATGAGATTCCTATAACTTTTAGAATTGTATTCAAATACGTTCTAGCGAAAAATACCGCTCTGTCATACAACTGTATGTAGTATAGTATGTACTTACTCGTTGCGACTCTAGAGTTGTCTATTTCATTAATCAGGGTGATTCGCTTCGACTTTTAAACTGATTCTAATCATCAATAAAGTTTTTCAAAACTTTTTTTTTAAGATCGAATGCATTGACTGCAATATTGATCGGAAAATAAAGAAAATTCGTAACTAACTTTTTGACATTAGTCGTATTTTTTTGTACACGAATTGCGAAGGGGTAGTCAGAATTTTCAAAAAATTGGATTCTTTATTTGCATTTTCTTAAAGTATAATATCTTAAAAATATTTTAAATACTTTTCGAGTTATTTAACAATTAACAAAGGGCGCTTGGGCGCTCCGGAGCCGCTAGCAAATCTTTAAATGCGTTTTTCTCAAAACTATGCTTTTTGAACTGGTGATCAGTGTAACTTAAAAACCGATTGGTAGATTTCAATAAAATTTATACTGCTTTTGAAAAACATAAAAAACTCGTGCCTGATCGAAGGATTCTTTTTTTTCAAAAATTTAAAATTTTTTAAACAATTAATTATCGGTTTTTTTCCTTAAAATCTGAAAAATATTTGCTGAGGTCGCCATATTGTTAATTTTGAAAAAAAAAAAAACCTTCGATAAGGCGATTGATTTCAGATGAATATCCAAGCACTTGTGATGATCACCGCAAGAGACTTCTGAAGAAACGGAATCCACACAAACAACGAAAAATTTTGCAATTACTAATTTTTTTTTTAAATTTTGCTAAAGTCAAGTCGAAACATGATGTATTAATGTTATGTTTTTATTTTTGTAAAATAAAGCAATTGACTAGCAAAAAAAATTATTGAAAATCACACTTTTGTCGGGTCGTCTCTGACTACCCTTAATCCCTTAACTGATTCACCAAATTAAACAAACAGAGAGCAAAACAAAATGACAGAAATTTCCCAAGTTATTTTTTGGTCAATCAGAAAGTGCCATAATTGAACTTGGCAGCACCGCACACCAAGTCGTATAATAGTTAGATTTTACTGGGCCAATAAAAACGAGTTGTGTTTGTAAGTTAACATTTAGACAAGTGCTTTTTCCAATTCGTGTACAAAAGAATACGGTTGTTATACGATCTTACTTATGAGCTATAGTTTTTAAAAAAAATTAAAAACAAAAATTTCCAGGAATGGTATTGCCAATAATGTCAAAAGATGCAGTGACTTAATTGTTTGAGCTTAAGTGTATGTACGTATGTATGTTCGTATGTACGAGCTTGTACATGTATTTGAATGCTAATTTCCTTAAACAATGAATAATACTGTTCTCTGGGTGCTGCATATGTATTCTGACGTATATCTTACAGTTGGCAAATTATTTACGACCTCCTGTGGGAATGACACAATATTTGCGTAAATTTCCAACTTTTTTCGAAAGGCTTAAACAACAAAACCATGGCATCTACGTGAACGTGAAATAACTGAATCTGACAAAGTTTCCGGACCATTTTTGTTATTCGAACAAAGAAAATTAAATCAAGCAATGGGGGGTATAGACTAGGCGTTGCTTTCTTCTCTGTAAATAATTAGACTGTGTGTGTGTGTGTATGAAGGCGCATACAGGCCTTCGAGTATTTTGCGTGCTGATTTAAACTAAAAAGGTTAAAAGCTTTCCTTATAAACAGTTCGATGCTTTGTGCCAACAGTTGCAAATAAAATGAAGATGGTTTAATTATCCATTGATATTTATTTCATTCCATGTAAAATCAACTCCAATCACCTCTTCAATTTTTCAGAGCATTTTTCATTGCTACACGACTGCACTTGTGGCCTCTAAGTTTTTTTGTTGAGGTTTTAGGCGGAAGGTAATTTTCAAAAAGCTTTGAGAAGAAATAATTATATTGCAATGGTTCGTAGGACGGTTGCAAACCTTACTGTATGCACGTTAGTTATTTTAGAAAAATAATTTGCGCCCGTTGGATGAAGCTAAGCATGACGGTATACGGGATAATGAGATCAAAATATCCTTTACTTCAAAACTTCCTAGGTTTTTTCAGCCAGGCACATTTTTCTGAGTAGAGCTATGCTTTTTTAGTTCGACCATGCGCTCCGTACACAAAGCCTTCACATTCGCGTTATCATCCTTTACGAACCCACGAACACAAATCCTTATAGTATTAAATTCAAGTTGGATCGCTTCCTGAGTAGAGTTCTTATGTTTTCCCTTAAAACAATTTAGCACGTGTTAAATATCTTGCTTGTAGTTGTTGTTTTACCAGTTCATCGAGCACTGCCAACACAATCAACAACTCATCCCCAGGTAGGCCCAGGAAACAAGGTGTTTTGACGGGTTGAGTCCAAAGGAAGAGGTATGTTAGATGAGAGGGTTTAAGGGCCATGTGAATAGGTAGTTAGTATTGTGCGGGGTATGTCGGGGTCGTTTCTGGATAGAAAGCAGTTTAACCCAATACAATGTTCTGAACATAGTTGTGCCCAGATAATGCGGATCTCACGAGACAGCTGAAGCTCTTTGTCTACGATGTTTGATGGTTGGACTCCTGTGATGGCATTCGGTGGTCGGGAATGTAGGAAAATAATTCTGTAAGTTTTAGCTTCCTGATGGCTATCTGCAGTTCAACTTTGGAGAAATCAGCTGTAGTTACCAATTATCCTGGTGGAGGCGTCGTCGCCAACTATATTGAATGTCGAATCGTCTCAAGCAGAAGTTGAACATTAGAATGCCAATGATCGTGGTGCACATTGAAGTCGTCAACTACCAAAAAGTTTTCACCTCAGATAAACGCCTCAAATCTCGGGGCGATATCCAACCGAGCAGGTGGTGACAGACAGTATATAAATGTTGAATATTTAGAGCTTGTCATCAGCCGACCTACAGCTATTTTTTGCTATTCTAAGATGTTGTCCCCTCAGTCGATGTCTATATCGATAAGACCATGTTGTACAGTGTGGTGGACTATAAATGCTACCATGCCCATTGTAGCCTTCACTGGTAATCAGCGAAGAACTACCGGGCATTTCTATTTCTCTTTTTTTTTGTTTGGGATGCAGAAAGCAGAAGGGAGTGACGTTGCTCTAGTGAGCTCCGAGAAGCCGTTTATGGTGCCTGTTGGAAGCACCAGCGCATTATGTGAAGTAGAAACTACGTGCAACTGCTGGCAATAGTAATATGTGGCAACAAACTGCGCGGACCACCCCTGTGAGTCTTGAGATCTGAGCAGATTTTAAAATGGCACCACCCGTTGGACTGATTACATCTAACTGAAGTTGAATTCGAGTGGTGCCATCATTGACAAACGCAACAGAAATAGACTTTGAGTCAAAGATTAGGCTCAATGCCAGCCTCAAGAGTATCGGGAGTAACCTTACAGCACAAAGCTGCTCCAATGACGATAGGCGAGCGATGAGGTTCAGCGTACAAGACAGAGATAGTTTACGAGGTCGGCAGCTTTTGGTCGGGAAAAACTTCCAGCAATTCCGATACGTAAAACCGGTTGCCTTGGTAATGTAAATTTCTTACTCTTTTATTGCTATTCACACGGAAGAGAATTAAATCACTCAAACGACCAGGTTCATAAATCCCATATATAGAATATTAAACTTACTCACATCTATACTTCGTTTTCTTAGTTTGTATGCATCTCAAATTTACATTCAAATTCACTGGCAATTCATTTGGAAAAAAAGCAGTGCACGTGAAACGTATAACACCAAATATCGAATTCGCAATGAACTCGATTCGAATTCACGCGGAAGTGAATTAGAGAACTTGCCTGATTAATATTTTCTTGGCACTCAAAAATAGTGGTACCATGCGAATACGTGTGTGTGTATATATGTATATGCGAGTATATATTTACTCGTAAGTCCATACCATAGGTACGTATTCGTGAATGCTCCACATTATCATCAAGCTCGTGGCGAAATTCAAACCACAAATTCTAATAATGACACGTTTGCACTCCCCATATGGCCACGCGCATTTTGAACTTTGTACTACATACACAAACACATACACCTTTCGTAGACTCTTTAAAATTACGATGACTGATGAAATAGGAACTTTGTTTATCAAAGGGTAACGAAACACTTCACACTTTTATGCCATGACGCATGCAAAGCCAAGTGCTATATGTGTCCTATGTACGTATATGTGAATATTCGTACATAGAGGGTTTTTAAGAACTACATATCAATTATTAAATGTAAAAAACGGAAATTGTATGTGAATTATCTATTTACGTTTTTTTACAATATTACCAACAAATAGTTTTAGCGAATATGGTTATCACTTCTTGCAGCCAATGATTTGGCGAATTGGTGGTGTTGCCAACTTTTGTGTTTGAAAAAGTGCCTTGGAATGCACTTAGAAAAAATCGCCTTACCACACTAAGAGAACCACTTTTTTGTTCTTTAAATTAAAGAATTTTTTCTTCATAAGCAGAAGTAAAAAGTATACATATCGTATCGTATTGTTCAATAACACAAAATTTGTTCATTCATATGTAATGATTCTGTAGAAAAAATTTATTCTATACATTTCAAATGTCCAGGTTATATCACAAATTAGTTCCAAAGTCTCATCATTTTCAACTTTTGGCCATAAAATTTACTCTCAAGTCATATTTTGAATTTTGATTGATGTGTTTCCTATCGATGTGACAATTTACATCGTCCAGTATGTTACTCGTATAATTGTTACTACAACGATTTTCTCTCTTTCAGCAATTTTTTATGTGTAGTATTGTAGAAGGAATGATTTTGCTTTTAAAAGTATTCATTGCGCTGAAAACGAGCTCAACTTTTACATTTGAGTTCAGCAAAAAAAAAAATAAAAAATATTTTTCTGGCGTTTTATTTTTCAAAGCGCACTACATCTAGTGACTAAACCACTAACTTGGCAACTATGCGAATTGGTAACGCTGTATATAGTGTGAACACACCACTGATGTTGCATATTTCAAGGGGCACTATTTGGTGGCGTAGCAACTTTTTAAGCTTAATACACGAAACGAGCTGCATAACGATTTCTGCATTAGCCGGGCACGAGGCCCGTTCAGCACTTGTTGTGCGAACTCCACGCTCTTGGAAAAATACAGGTACAGCCGCACTCTAAGCGCTGATTGTTAGAACATTGGCGAACTGAAAAGAAGAGGAGAACTGGGCTCGCCGTGTATCTCTGTGATCACCAAATCAGCTCTATTTAAAAACATCCTTCATAAGACATGCTAAGCTGTATATATTTAAAACTAATATTGAAAATGCTTTGTCGCTGTAACCAAAGTCCACTTGGACTGGTGATGCATAGAATAAAAAAATGCCATAGTTTTGCTAGGTAATTTGTAAACGGAAACTAAAACTTTCCACAACTTTCTCGCATAAATTTTACTAAATTGGTTGGATAATCTTCGATATGTGGATGTTTTCTGTTGTTCGCAAAAATCTGCTATTTAGAATAACTCTAAAGAGATTACACTGCTCTCGCTAAAGCAGAATGCTCATCGTGAAATGCTCTGTCGGTCACTACAGCCATCTACTGAGAAAATAATGGGTTTCTTTTTCCCCAAACTAATACATATATGAGTGCCACTATCATTACTCTTAATCAAACAAAAATAAAAATTATTTCAGGCAACACTTTAACTATTTTGCCTTGGACGACGACTGATTGGCGGAACGTGTGAATATGTGTGAAGTGACTGTGCAGATTTCGACTGGCGATAAAGTTTTGTTAGTGATATACAAAAGAAAAAACCACACAGTTCGCTCAAGTTGCTTCGTTGCTATCTGAACAACGATTGATTGGACGATTGAGAATACATGTAAAATGATTCGGCTTAACTCGGCTGCCGAATCCCGAAGTAACGTGGCAGCCATAGTTCCCTTCAAAATTTTCTTTTTCACCATAGATAAATAGCAAACCTGGTGCTCTATCATCCTTGCTGCGCACCCAATTTTCTTTTTAGTTCCGATTAAAATTTTGAATTTTTGATGAAATTTTGTCGATTTTTTATAAATTGTGTACAAAGTTAGAAATTTGGTATTTATTAAAGAATGAGCTATATTTTTATACACAATTAATTTAAATATAAAAACCAATAAATAGACAAGTAGACAAAACTTGTCAAAATGTTGAGGTGCTATATTTTCTTCGCGGTCTGTACACGCATTATTTAAGGCCCTAGCCTTCCATTGTGATTTTTTATACTACTACCTACAATACCTACTATTCTATCACGGATGACAGATTAACAGAGTTACAGTTTGTTCTTTAACTGCGGTGAAAAAGAACTTTGGCTGTCACGACACTTGGGGATTTGGCAGCCGACTTCTGCACGATCATTTTACATGCATTCACACTCGTCCAATCAGTTGTTGTTCATACGGCAAGGAATTGTTATTGGTTGATTTTTTTCGTATATCACCAACACAATTTCAGTTTTTTGTAAACATATGACGTCAGCTCATCAGCTGATTCTGACAAATTCGCTGAGAGTCTGGTAAAGAAACCGTTGAAATCGTTTTACCATGGGCCAGTGTAGTTTAAGTGAGATGAATTTTTTAAACATACATAGTTTAAGCGTGCGAAATTGATGTTTGAACTTAGTTCAACTGGAATTCATAGCACTGAAAAACTGGCATTCCAAATTTTGCAGATATTCATTAAGCAACATGACTGCGCTAACTTAACAAAACTCGAACGACTCTCTTGAAAACCCCTCTACAATTATAAATATTTACTCATGCCTGTGTAACAGCCCCCTGTGACCACCCTTATTATAACTACTATCGATTCACTTATTTGACGTATTTTATTTGTATGTTTTTGTGCCAATTTATTCTCCCACTCACTCACTTCTGCCCTACATTCATCCCCTTCGTAGGTGTATTGGCACCTGCATACGTCAGAATCGAACTACACACACTTAGATAGCCAGATAAGAAGACAAAGATGTACATATGTATATGACTTTGCATTCTTGTATGTATGTATGTATGTGACTGACCAGCACCAGGCCCGGGCTGGTGGCGCTCGCCATCGATAGATAACAAAATATAGGAAATGTGCTTACGCGACTTTTGTTCACCTTTTCCGTTTTTATTTTGTATAAAATTTATGGCACTAAAAATGCCTGCAAATAGGAACATAAACATTCAAACAAAGGGGCAATCAAACAAATACCTAGTCTGTGACGCAAAGCCAATGATGGAACCAGCTGGTTGGTGGTTGGCGGTAGCAGCCAAACCGGGAACGAAATCAACTTTGCTGCAAAATTTCTACGTCAGAGTCCATAGTTCTGTTGCGCGTTTGGGCTTATCAGTGTTATTTTTTATAAGCATGCGTGCATAGGTATGTGTACTTTCTGCTTAGAATACCGAGAATATGATGACACACAAGGCAAACAAGCAGAATGTGAGAGCCTCGGCAACTGATGTGTACGTCAATGGCAGTCGTGCTTGTGTGTGTGTATGTATATATTTGTTTAGATAACTGCACGAATAAAGGATAAAAACACCTACGCTATTTGACATTGACTCTCGTCACTTGGAAATGAGCTTATCCAAACAAATTTATATTTATAGCCAGTTGTGATTTTAGCTTTGCACAAAGATTGATGGCTTCAATAAACTGCTACTTATGCAAATGCGAGTATACAAATGTATGTAAAATAATAAATTTGTATGCAAAATCATAAAAAAAAAATGTTATACTTTTATGTGTATAGTTTTAGAAGTAAAGAAGGACGGAGCCGAGTTTTACTTCAGCGCATAATTTTTAAGTTGGTTTCCGGATTCAATGTAGGGGGAAAGTGTATGCTTGACATATACCAGAAATTATTCCTGGGCAAAAGAGAATGAGATTTAGATCAGTTATGGACTTATATATGTATGTATTAAAGGTTACTTACACAAGTATTTGTTCCTGATACTTCCTAGCATTATACATCCCACCAGGGAGTAGTTTTGATATTTATAGCGCCCATACGGACAATATTTCATCACTGGTCTATAATCAGTTAGCAAATAATCACTTATGTGTGTTTGATGACTTTAATCTACCAAACATTATCGGGTCTAATATTTTATCTAAACTTGATCTTTTGAAAATGAAAGCTAATTCAAAAATTGTTTCTTATGTCGCTGATAATATTTTAATCCTTAATTTAGTGCAAATTAATTTTTTTCAAAACAAACTCATTAGAATTCTAAATCTCATTTTTGTCAGTGACAACATCGATTTTAATATTTCGGTGTAGCTCAGTCCATTTTCAAATTAATTTTTAAATTTAATTTTTATGAATTTGCTACTAATAACACAGAATCCCTCAGCTAAGTCCAACTATGCTCAAGGGGGAAACTCTTGCGATTTCGGAAGAAACCAAGTACTTGGAACTAAACATAGATAGGAAATTGACTTGGAAGTCAAACATTAGGTAAGCGAACCTAGCTTTTTATGCTTGTAAGCGAGTAGGTAAGACCTGGTGAATTAAATCTAAGGTTGCTCATTGGCTTTATACTGCTGTCAGACCCATTCTTCTATATGGAAACGTTTTCTGGTGATGTGCTAGCCAAAAAAAAAACGTTTCTAATTTATTGAAAAAGGTGCAGCGATCAGCGGAATTAGTAATATATGGCGTCATGCAAACTGGCTGGCATGGCTTTGGATATCATATTACATCTGCCACCCCTAGATCTCTTCTGCAAATATTCAGCGGCCTGTTCCGCTTTAAGGCTTAGAGCGAGCTCACAATGGAAGACTGTCACACATGAACATTCAACCATATTAGACTCCTATACGGATATACCCAGTGATTGTGACGACACCCTCCCATTCTCTGCTTCGAAAGGAATTTCCTAATGAAAATCTCTTCTAGGCTGGAATGGCTTGAAGAAGATCCATCACCCAACACACCCGTTAATATCTACACGGTCGAATCAAAAATGGACACCGGTGTAGGATCAGGGTTATATTGTGAGGAGCTTTCTATCAGTGAATCCTTTTAACTACCGAATCACTGTAGTGTTTTTCAAGCGGAAATAAACGCTATTCATGAAGCCTTAAAGTGGTTAGAGATAAACAGAATATCATCAACAGATATCTGCATTCTATCAGACATCCAAGCTTTTCTAAGGGCCCTGGATGCATTCCAAATAACATCAAGGAGTATCTTACGTTGTCGCCAATCTCTTAATGAGATGGCCAAACAATATCGTATCATCTTATGTTGGGTTCCAGGCCACTGAGATATACCATCGATCAAACAACTTAAAATTTATGCTCGTTGTCAAGACGACATTTCCACTAAAAAAATATTTTGCCGTCTTTGGTTTCTTCCATTCATTTATGAGTTACAGGGTCTTAATAATGGAAGTCAATAAAGAGAAAATTCGGTACACTTTACGGTTTTTCTTCTATCAAGGCAAAAATTCAAGCCAGGCCGCTAAAATTGTGAATGGTGTTTACGGTGCCGTTACTTTAACTGCAATTTCGGCTTCGTCAATTCCGTTCAAGTATTTTTGAGAATAAAGAAAATGTCGGTAAAATCACATCACAAAATAATCGAAGTTGACCGACATCTCGGTATCGCTAGCGGCCAAAAGGTCTATGCGTGGCTTTGGTCCTGGTATCGCTAGGGACCAAAAGGTCTATGCGAGGCTTAATGCCAACCAGGCTAACCTAACCTAACCTGACCAGAATGTTAGTAGTCGTAACATCGCCCAGGAGCTAAAGATCGACCACAAAATAGTTTTAAACCATTTGCGTACAAATTTTACCCAAAAATACGGGATTTTTTCCCTCAAACTAATATTTTTTGATAACACATCCAGCAAATTAAATCTGTAAAATTTATTTGTGAACATAACCTTATTAAGGCATCGTTCCACATTTAAAAGTACACTGCTGTGGATTCATGCTCAAAGTAGGAGTGAACTCACGCCCTCACACGTAAATAAAATCTCTACTTTCCATTTTCACATGTTGGGTGAATAAAGTTTTGGCTCAGCTTCTTCTGCGTGTCCAGCACGCTGTCAAACTTCCAAGAGAAAAGGAAAAACTAAAAGAGATTAGAGTGCAGCTGTCACATTTTCACTTTAGCTAAATTGTTTTGCTTAAACTGAGTTGTGCTCTAAATAACCGCATCCGCACGAAATGTCAAAGTAAAAGGCTAAGTGGTCGAAACACTAATTCCTTTGATAGATGTAAGGTCACTACTTCCTTCTTTTGTATGTATGTGAATGTATGTATGTGTGTGTGTGTGT
Organism: Anastrepha obliqua; assembly: GCF_027943255.1. Lineage (NCBI taxonomy): Eukaryota > Metazoa > Arthropoda > Insecta > Diptera > Tephritidae > Anastrepha > Anastrepha obliqua. The sequence goes on from NC_072895.1 coordinate 40,353,309, forward strand.
TTTATTTATTACGCTGCGCTGCCTGAAGTTTTGCTACATACTCGCCGGGATTCACGCTTGATTTTCGCTTTATTCCATACAAAAGTGCGCGTGTGTGTGCGCACTCTTGTGACAACCACTGAGCAATAAATACTCGCCAGTCAATATGTTGAAAAGTCCATAAATCATTTGTACGCGTACTTTTACGTTTATACGAGCTTTACAATTGCCTGGACATTCAGCGGAGTGCGCGTCCACTTTTCACTTAGCCGTTGCTTATCGAATGCGTAGTGCGAGTAAAGTTTGGCCATTAAGACGATCGCAATTTAATCAATGAATTATTGGCGGTTTCATCGATGCAGTTAAATTGATAATTCCATCGTCATACTGGCCATTGCGTTGTGTTGGATTAACAGTTACGAAATGTTGACAATGTTGTTGGTTGGCAATTTTGCACATTTAAGCGTTCGTTGTTATTCTCTTTAATTTGTTTGTTGTTTATGTTATTTACACAAACATTTTTTTCATTCTCACATTTTTTTCGTATTTATTTATTTTTATCATGTATTTATTATTTTGTTTTTTTACTTACTTATGCTTAGCGCATTTCGTTTCTTGAATTTTTGTGGCACAAGACACACGTGTGCCGATCACAAAAAAAACCAAAGCTTTACACCTGCAATTGCCGGCAGTTGTATCTGGTAAAGCCTATTCCGCATGCGATCGGCCAACATGCTATGCCCCCGCTTACGTCGCCTGCTGCTACTCCAGCTAATACAGCAAGCAATAATTCCAAACTTCCACCGGCTGCTCTATCAGCGCATCAGACAAATGCATGCCATGAATTTAGAAAATCAGCGACAATCACAAGTCGGCAGAATCATTTGCTAGACGGTAGGATCAATTTACATGCTGTTAAATAAGTAACGAGACTTTTGAGGAGAAAGCAGTAAAATATAAAAAATACCACCAGTACGACAAAATGGGACGAAAAAAAGACAAGAATGAGGTATGGTAATTATGAAAGTGGAAGAGCTGTAGAATGTTGAGGCACCTGCCGTTTTGTTGCTAAAGGCAAACAACATATTTATAAATTTTGTTCAACTCCGAAGTTAAAAAATCCAACGTAGAAAAACTCCACAGCTCCACAGACTAAGTCAAAAACGAAGGACAAGGACAAGCTTGTTTTCCTACTTTGCAAGGTTTTTAATTTTGGATTCATAGACGGGTATGAGCTCCGAGAAGCATAAGTTACGGAGTGCATGCCATAAGAATACGTTTTGAAGCCGCTCCATCCTGGCAATATGGCACCCAAGCATGGAACGTATAACCGCTATATATAACTATTTCACTGTATACGGATCCGTATATACCACACTGTGTCGCCTTCCATTCGGAAGTGCGCAAGTTCGAAACCCCGCCCACGACACCCCAATTAATATAAACAGTTTTTTCTAAAGCGGCCGCTCCTCGGCAGATAATGGCACACTTTTGAGTGTATTTACGCCATAAAAAGTTCTTCATGAAAAACCATCTACCATCCGAAGGCGGCGTAGATCCCGCCATTTGTGGAAAACCCACAAGGCGCACACCACAAATAGGAGGAGAAGCTCGACCAAATACCCAAAAAGGGTGTAGTAAAATTAAAATATGAAAATCAAAAATTACTTAGGCGAAGCACTTGCAAAGTCTATTATAAAATTTATTGGCGCATATTTTTAAAAAATCTGAAAGATATGAAGGGTCGATGATGGATTAAAATGTTCCACAAAACTAGCCACGGCAAATTTCTGTAGGCATCTTCTCAGACGAAAACAGTGTGCGGTAACGGACAAAAGTTGAGCGCCAGCCCAAATTACATATGAAGAAATAGATGTTTGTACGAAACTTAATCATAATATACCTATTTTGCGTTTGTTGCTCAAAAAGCCATTTTAAAATATACTAAAAAAATTACAAAAATTGTTAACATATTTTATAGGAAAAAATTTATTTCTTAATTATTTGAAATGCTTCTTTGACACTATTATAGTTTTATAGAAGTAGGAAAAATTTCAATGCCTGGTCCTAACTGCAATTTTGGAGTCCTTTAAAAAAAGTCCAGACATGATGGTGAAAAACGAAAAACACAGATTTACTAAATGGTTATGCAAAGTGGCACAAAATTAATCATCCAATTTTATTTCTGAGTAATTTTTTTACTAAATAAATTAGAAATAAAAGGATTTTGTGCAATGGAAATCTTTATTATGACGTTTACGCACCTCATTGCTTATACCATTGAATTATACAAGGTGGCGCAAAATTAATCATCTATTTTTTTAATAACTTTTTTACTCAATAAATTAGAAACAAAATTATTTTGGGCGATGAAAATCTTTGTTTCGACCTATACGCGCCGCATTTCTAATACTATAGAGTTATACAAGGTGGCGCAAAACTAATCATCCATTTTTTAATAACTTTTTTACTCAATAAATTAGAAACAAAATTACTTTGTGCGATGGAAATCTTCATTTTGACCTTTAAGCGCCGCATTCTTATACCGTTGAGATATACAAGGTGGCGCAAAACTAATCATCCAATTTCATTTCTAAATAACTTTTTTACACACTGTCTTATTTTTGTATTTTTAAATCACAAATGAACGAACTGACACCCACTTTCAGGCTGGGCGTTCAAATAACGTTGAATGCTACCAACTCATAGCATACCTGGTCCGGAAACTTTTTAACAGAACGTACGTGAAATAGTTGGTACGAAGATTATGCAGATACAGTGCAGTGATCCTGGCGGACAGTTGAATAGTTGAGACAGACCAAGCGACTGAACCAGCAGAGTGAATAAAACTCATCGATTTCGATGCGAGTATAAAGACAGCAGTCGGTTGGTCGGTGCGGGGTTTGGGCGGCAGACAACCCCCAAAAACATAACAACAAAAACATATACACATACAAACGTACGCATAATAGCAATAATGGCAAAAGCAAAACCGACTATAACATCAACATTGTAAAATAATAAATAGCAAAACGGCCGAGGCTCGATGCAGCGCAGACCTCGCTTGTACGACAGGTGCGTGCGTGTAAATAAAGTCAAAGCCAACCAGCCATCAATTCCAACGGCCAGCTGCTAGCCAGGTGAGCAGCTAGTCGGCCTCAGCCAACCAGCCAATCAACAACCGACCAGCCGGTCAGCAAGCCAAGCGTACGAACTTAATACGAGCTACTAAAGGTATGCGGCCAGCGATCTGCTGCTGCTATGGCATATAACAAATGATTAAATAACAACAACTATAATAAAATAAAAGAACACAATTAAACTAAACAAAAATGAGCAAGCAAAATAAAAATAGTGAGAGGAAAAAAAATGAATTGTAAAAAATTAATAGTAATCGAAATAAACAGTGCCAACAAATCAGAAGAAATAAGGGAAATCTACGTAGACAGCAATAGTAAATGGATTGGTAAGAGGAAGAAGAAGAAGCCGATGAAAAATGAAACAAGTATCGGTGCTGGCAAATAGGCTGACGGTCGTCTACAAACGATAGTGCTGTTGCTGGCGCTGTTGCTACTGCCTTTGCTGGTGATGCTGGTGATGCTGGCGGATGGCGTAGCGGTGTAGCTGATGCTGCCTGCTGCTAATACGAGCCGTGGAGCTGCTGCTAGTTATGTTGATGGTGACGGTGACGCTGACAGGCGCAAAAAACTGGTATGGTTGCATTTTTGTGTATACACGTTATTATTTACCCACAATCAGTTATTAAATATTTCGAATTGTTCAGTAGTAACAGACGCACAAACCCACAAGCAAACAAAGTCACAGAAAATGTGCAAAAAAATGCTGATGTTTAATTCCGTTTGGCATTTAAGTATTGTGCAAATTGCAAATTAATTTTAATAAAAATTCCGAAATTTCATTTTTAATACTCTTATGACGTAAACGAGTGTTCGTAAAAAATGTTCAGATTTATTGGTAAATAAAGATGCATAAGGTAGGCCATAACAATAACAAACGAGCAAATTTAAGCAACTTACATGTGCAATGCAAATACATACATATGCACATACATACATATCTACTATAAATAATTTAATGCGCAGTCGAAGATATTGTCACAGTGCACGAAAGAAAATTTTTTCTCGACCGCCGAAGCAAAGGCAAAAGAATGCATGAGAGAGATTTCGCTGACAAGTTGGAGAAAAATTCAAAATTTCATGGGCATCATTTAAATGGGAAAAGATCGCTTTAACCTTTAGCTGGTGACGTGCGTTCGCATAGACCGAGGGTCAGCAACTTGCTCTTCTTTGGATGTGTAGCTGCGACCTTAATTTTGCGACCAGAAATGGAAACCATATCCTTGGACGATCTTTGGTTTCAGCCGTATGGTAAGGAATATCACACAGCCCATGCCACAGGCGATTTTTTGCGGCAATCGCGTTCACAGCCTTCTCGTGGGTTGGCAATTGACCATATTGGAGCTGCGATTTGACGTCGTTCGACTTTTATTTTGGGGTGCCGTAAAGGACCGATTATGCGCATAATATCCATTGACAGTTTAGACCCTCAAGGTGAATATCGAACAAGCTGTTCGTGAGATAGAGCCAGGTTATGAAAAACTGGGTTAACAGGATGCACTACTGCGAATGCAGTCGGGACAACCACATCAAATCGAATTTCAAGTCGATGCTCATTTGTTTTTACGATCCCAAGGGAATTGTCCACAAGGAGTTCGTGCCAATGAGCCAAACCGGCAATTCAATTTCCTATCTTGGCGTTTTGAAGGGTTTGTTGCATCGCATTCGTCGAATTCGCCCTGTATACCGCGAAAGCTGAAGCTGGCGCTTATTGCATAATAATGCATCATCTCATCGATCCACTCTTGTGACTAATTTTTTGACTAGAAATCGCATTTTAACCATCCATAAGTCACCGTATTCGGCTTGTATGGCTCCCTGTGACTTCTACCTATTCGGAAAATTGTATTTGGCTATGAAAGGAAAACGTTTTGCGTCCATAGAGGCTATCCAAAAGGCTTGTACCGACATCCTGAAGGACATTCCGGTCAATTATCTGAAAGACTCTTTCGAAAAGCTTTTACATCGCGCAAAACAGTGTATAGCGGCCAGAGGGGACTATTTTGAATAAATAAACTCGAAGTTATCAGAACAAAGCTCCTTTCTTTTCTATTTTAGCTCATTCTTGTTTATTTTGGACTTCACCATGTAGATTTCTTATTTTTTAAGAAAGAATTTTCTGTACTATTGGACACTATATTTTAGTTATTTAGTTAGAGATAAGCGTGCATATTTTAGTTCTGGACCTCTTGAAATAAATAAATGAATGTTAAAATAATCCAAGCTGCGAAGTAGTTAGATTGAAGTGCATTAAAAGTTAGTTGAGTTGCCGGCAGACAGTATACAAAAAAACACAGTAATGTGCATTAAAATTGAGTCGACGGTATTACTTTAAGTGCATTACCTTTAATAGCCCGATTCTCTGTGCCTGTGCGCGGTTGTACAGGTACATTGAGTGTGCGCCTCATGGTTACAGTAAAAAATCAGCAAATAAGTGCATATGGATTTTCTACGTATAACAACTTCTTGTGTAATATTTAAATAAGTCTCAGCCTACTTTAAATTAAAATAAATTTGAAATAAAATTTGAATTTAGCCCATATTTATCTGCAAGTCTATGCGTTATTCAATATTTATGTCTTATCCATTGCAACATTTTTTATTATGCCATATTTTTTTATATAATATTCCCACGCAAATATTGGCCAGCCAATTTTGTTAACTATTCAATTAGACTACATTCATGTACTTATATACAGTCGAGGCCACTGAATTATGAACGCTGGCGGCTTTTAGGTTTTTTTTTTTGTTAATATATTATATTTAACAAAGTGTCAGGATTTTCTTCAAAATTTAAATTGTGTTGCGTATTCGAGTTTTTGTTCGCGAGAATTTTTGCTAAGACGACAAGCACATAAACGCATAGTCATGCCCTAAACCCAGGTTTGGTTAAACTGGGATTTAATGTAACATTAAGAACTAGGTTTATTTTTTTTACAACCATAGTAAATATAGTACTATGTTTTAGTAAGAACCAACTTTGCCACAAATATTATATATAGGTCTAATATCACCTTATAAAAGTATGCTCCTAAATTTACATTCAAATATTTTTTTTTCTCCTGTTAACTTTGAAAATTTAAAACGGATAAAGCGCTAAAAGTAAGTAGGTTTCGAATAAACTCATGTATTTAATAATAGATTTGACATACACCTGCGTGCATAAAAATAGCAGCACAGTTTCGACTTTCTATTTTTTTGCAAAAATATAGTTCATACTGCAACAAAAACTATAAAACACAATGTTTCACAGTGTACATTATAATTTAAGGAATTAAAAAAAAATCAAAAAAAAATCAAATTTTTAAACACAATTTCCGGAAAAATTTCGAGTATGCAGTTTTATAGCCCATTGAGTTTTGGTATAATAAAGTGTCAGTTAAAGGTGACTCAAAATTCGTCTGGATATTTGATAATTTTTTTTTTTTTTTTTTGATAAAAGCAATTTTCATCTTACTCTCAATAATCTTTCCTCGCTTATTATATCAAAATCCCTAACGAAGCTTTATTATTACGTGCACAAACGTACAAAAACTGCATTTGCTTTTAATTTGCTTAAAACCAACTTTAGTACCAGCTTATGGTTGGTTTAAATTTAACCTTTTACTGCTCGAATTAACAAAGTGTTGAAAAAAAACTTTTTCACTGGAGAAATAGAAAAGTAAGTATATCGACTCCGTTTTACCCTGTTATCGTTTTTTTGAAAATGAGTCACTCGCACTGCAATTCTGCTTTTTCAGCCACTTGCCCAGAAGTCAGATTATTTCGAAATGTCATAAAATCATAAACACTTTTTTTTGCGTTCTTTTATTTCTAAATATATATTTGATGGATTAAAATAGTTTGAATAATTGAATTTTATAATACCTACAATTTGGAAATAAAATTGAATCAAAACTGCACTACCACCGCACACGCGATAAAGGGTTAAACCCTGTTGTAAGCTAAAAACCAACTTCTAATTCGACTGTGATCGAAAAAATTTATGGTCTTTCTTAAACCTCTGTTTAAGATATATAGAACTGGCTTATTTTTGACTATGGTTATGCGCCATAGAAAAATTCAGTGTGGTCAAAAGTTGAAAAAAAACGAAAATTTTATTGTCGATGTGGAGGAATATCACTTTAAATCGCAAAACTTGCTAGAAAAAGCGAGGCGCTTTTAGGACTAATGTTATTATTATTACCATGAGGGGAAACATGAAATATCTATTGTGCACCTTCATGGATTCAGAGTATTTGTCTCAGCTTAACTTTCTTCATAAATTGAAGCCCCAATGACGATGGCAGTGATGGAGGTGTTGTCTGAGGAACACAGCATAGACCCAATTAGCACAAACGATGCCATTTTTATACCTTACTTGTGGAACCACTGCTTTTCATGAGTTGAACCATCTTGATTTGACCATGAATCTGCCTATGTCATTTATTTTCTTTTCTGCAAGTTAACCATCAAGAATTCCCCCATCATTATATGTCCTTGGGTTGGGCACTCACACAGATAGTGAAAGACGGTTTCCTTAGATTCTTCTTGGTTGCAGCTTCTACATCTATCGTTACAAGGCCACCCAAAGGCCAGTGGCCGGTTATAGTTGACGTAATTCTAAATATATGTCAGCTTGTGGCTTTCTTAACAACTCGCCAGTTCGAGATTTGTTGAAATTGGACCTGGTTTATTGGGTTATTTGGCAGGCATCCGTGTTAGTCCATCTATCAACGGCCTCCTTTTGGAATAGCGAAATGATCTCCCTTTTGCGCACGCCTTGGAGATAGCCTATTTCTACAGCCCCCTGTATTGCCAGTTCAACAGTTTTCTCATATCCCTCTATGAACCCATGGCTAGGTGCCCAGAGGAGAGTGATGTTTGGCGTGTGCGCTAAAGCCTTAAGTTCTTCTTTGCATTATCTGACTTCAAAGGAGAATGAGGAGAAGGACTTGGCTTCACTTGGTGTATCCAACTGGCGTCAGTTAGCATGAGAAAGCAACAACTGGCGCGCTTTGTTAAACTCAGCCGAAATCGCGGTTATAGCGCCAATTAAGAAGAAGACTTAAGCTTAGGTGACTGGTTTGGAAGTTTCGAGGTCAAATATACGCCGCACTCTATCTTTGATTCGTCAATGTAAAGTGCAGTTGTTTTTTTTTTTTACTACGAAATTCAAATTCCATTCCTTATGCCAATAATTCTTAAATTTTTTTTATAGTAGAAAAGTGCAGAAAATAGATATCAATTTGAAAATCCAATCGGTTCGTTACTGTTACAGTCCATTGAAATAGATTTGACAGCAAAACGATGGCAAAAATTCATCGAAATGGCGAATTATTTTAAAGCGGTAATTTTGCATATTTTAAGCATGTACAAATTGCAAAACTTATCTTTAAAGCAAGGTATACTAAAAATTGTTTATATTTTTACACAATTAATTAATAAAGAAAAAAATAAAATAAATAAAAATATTAAAATTGAAATTTATAAAAAATCTTTCAACACGCACGTTTCCCAGTGTTTAGCCATTCGTTCATAATTCACTGACCAGGAACTGTATCTGAATATGTCTGTTTGCACGCATCCCAGCATGAGTGCATAAGTATTCGCATAAACTTGCCGAAATTACTTTTTTAAGTAAACAGCAGCACAACTAGCAACATTAACTGAGTTTTATGTAGATGATTATTTGCGCGGATGATACACATCTATGGAAAGTTCCTTCAGCTACTAATATACATAGCGCATACTATTTATGTATGGTATATACTACATATATACTTAGAAATAATGAATTTAAGAATCCATTATCTACGTTAAGTAAATATATACACACACACATACACAGAGAATGCTTTCGGGTGTTTTACCAAGGAAAAAATAAATTATATTAGAAATTTGTGGGTGTGCACAAACCAACATACATATGGAGCCACACACGCATATACATATATTTAAATAAAGTAAAAGAATTAAAGTCTTTACTGCGAAATAAATACGAAAATTGCTAGGTCATCTTTTGCAAAGGCAAGATAAAGGGGCATACCGTCTGTGATATCTAAAAAATTCCAAACATGAAAATGTTGCGGGATCATCGAAAAAAAAATCATAATGCAGCATTCAATAGTTGATTTTACAACAAACAAAAAGCAAATTCTGTTTCCAACACTTTTCCCAGCAACATAAATATTTACAATCTATTGCGGTTCATTAAATCCCCAAGCATTTGTGTCCTCATCACATACTCGAATATGTCTTGGACAGTAGCTTTGCTTAAAGTTTTCTATTCTTTTATTATTATTGTTTATTTATTTATATATTTTTCTTGTTTTTTTTTTTGTAGTATGATAAACTTTTTGGGTTTTTGGGCATTACTAGCCTGTCTTCTCGCAATCTTCGGCAACAATAAATTACAGGCTTAAAAGCATATTGTCAACGCTACTTCGCTCAAACGCTTTCATATTTACAAAAAGTTTGTGCTTCGAAAGTGTGGGGAAACCCGCCGAAATATACTCTCGCATACATACATTTTTATACATTTTTTGGTGAATCGTCTTTTACATAAAGACACAATCTTTAGCTTTCAATCTGCACAGCTCGTGGCATAGTTTCAATGTAGAATTTTGCCTTAGGCGCAGTGTAAGTTGGTACTGGAAATGAACAAACTCGAGCACTAATCTCTTCTGGCTTCTGCCATATAAAGATAATTTTCACCAATATTTCAATAATTGGTAAAAACAAATTTGCACAATTTTTTACATGATTACATGCCGGTCAACTTCGATTATTTCTGTGATTTTATCAACATTATCGACATTTTCGTTAACATCAAAAATGGCTAAACGGAATCGACGAAACCAAAATTGAACGTAATTGGCACCATAAACACCATTCACATGTTTAGGACCTGGTGGATTTTCGCCTTTATCAAAGAAAAACTCTAAAACTGTACCGAATTTTCTCTTTGTTGATTTCCATTGTTAACACCCTGTAACTCACAACTTTTTATCCAACTCTACCAAGCTTGGCAACATTTCAACTTCCCAAACCAAGGTCAAATCAATCAAGGTGACATCAGTTGAACAGCTGATTCGATTTTTTTACAGAATGAAAACAAAAAACGCAACAAAATTACCTCAAAAGGGAGTTCATGTAATCAAGTCCTTGCTCTTAATTTTCATAGGTTACCAAATTTATCAGGTATCGTTTTATTATCTATTAAGAAGCTGCTTTAGATCAGCAATTGCATATGTGCAAAGTGCAAATCACCCATCGGAGATTTATTATTTTTGCAACTGTGAAATAGACAAACAGACACGAAAAGGGGGCGTAAAGGTCAGAATAAAGATTTCCATCACTCAAAATTATTATTTTTTTTTTGTTTTAATTAGTAAAAACGTTATTCCAAAGCAGAATTGAAAAAGATGCTTAATTTTGTGCCACCTTATAGAAGAGAAATTTTGAAATTAATTTTGTTTAGCTTAAAAAAAGAGCAAAAAATACTTTATATATGCAAATTTCATACTTTAGGTCTGATTTGATGATGGGAGGTGGTCGGTTTTAATAAAAATATGTTGCAGATTAACTTTTTTCGCACCCCAAGATACGCAGAAAGACCATTTGATGATAAAACTATTTGCTTTTAAGTAATTTTGTTGTTTTTTTTTTAAGATTCCTCCGCGACCAGAAACTTCAAATTGTAAAAAAGCAAGCGTGAGATCGCCAATCTGGGAAAACTAAGAAATAACTTTTCTATATACAACACAGAAAATATAATAATTTAAAGAGTTCCTCAAAAGTGACGCCTCGATGTCAGTAGAGAATAATTCATAGGCGGTTATTTTTTTACTTCATCTTTGTCATTTGTCAAGTAGACTAATGAACAACGCGTTCAAATTATGGAAACTTATTATTATTAAGCTCGACGCTCTATGCTCCGAAGGGATCACATATGTATAAGTATATGTACATAAGTACACATGTATATAAGTATATTATGGAAATGGTCGACCTTTAAAAACAGCGCATCGCAAAATTTAAAAAAACTGGTACTGTTGAAAATAGCAAAACGACTGATAAACCAAAAACTAAACGATTGCGATGCGATTCACTCTTGCTATACTATAGAGCAGTGATGGTAAATGATTTTTTGAAAAATCCCTACACAGCCCAAAAAAATTCCCTACTTTTCCCTACGCTTCAAAAAATGTTCCCTACAAAATTCCCTACATATTTTTCTCCTGTGTTTACACAATAATGAGGCACTTGCAACGTCAAAATTGAATTATTTGTTTAAGTTTTGGGCTTGGTGCTGTTTTGACACTTTAATAAGAAATTTTATTTCAAAAATATATATAAATACACATATTTATTATATTATAAACACATACATATACAAAGAAAAATTCAGCAAAAAAACTAAAAATTAGACTTTTTTATTACAATCAGTTCTGTTTAAAATAAGACAGAGTTTCTATTTTTTCAGAATCCGTCACGATTACTTTTAAGATTGGGATTAAATGGTCCACCACTTGCAGCGCGACATTATGCTCAGCGAAGGACATGCTAAGTTTTATTTCGAAATTTCTGGAACCATTTGGTTTACTCGGCTTTTTCTTAAAAAACTGTTTATTTTAGGTGTCTTCTTTATTGTCTTGATATTTTTTTGGTACAATTTTGCTGCTTCTGCAAATTAAAATTGCCGCAGTTCAAAACTTTGTCGCACTCAGCGCATTTGCATTTAAATGAATCGTTAGCCACAGCTTTCAACCAGCCACTAAAATTGTCGTCTTCAAGCCACTTGTTATTTAACTTTTGTTTCCGATACTTGAATTTTCTCCTGGTGTTCCTCCGAAGAGTCATTTGAAAAGGAGGAGCTCATTTCTGTAAAATATATAAATTTTAAATATAAAAAAAGCTAAAACTAAAATAATTGCAAACTTACTTCACAAGTGAAAAGCACCAGAAAATATGGGACAACAATTTTCGCGCGAAGAAAAAATCGCGTTAGCGTTAACGAAGAAAAAAATGGTAACGTGGCCGTATTAACGCTTTAAAAGTATGCTGCCATAAGGAAAAAACACTGGCATGAAATCTTACTGCGGCTTTTTATTTGAAATGAATTTTTTAATTTTTTTTTTTTAATTGAATTATTGAAAGTATTGCCCATCGCTGGCTACTACTTTTTCCCATCTTTCTGGTAGATCTCGTATACCGTCGCGGTAAAATTGTTTATCTTTTGAGGCTATCCACGGATCAAGCCATTTTTTGATGTCTTCATATGAATGGAACTGCTGGTCAGCTAGACCATGTGTCATCGATCGGAACAGGTGATAATCGGAGGGCGCAATATCTGGAGAATATGGCGGGTGGGGTAGGATTTCCCATTTCAGTGCTTCCAGGTAGGCTTTAACAGGTTTGACAACGTGAAGCCGAGCGTTTTCATGCTGTAGAATTACTTTTTCATATCGCTTGGGTTTACGTTATGTTATAATCGACTTTGCACACGAAATCCTGCAAATTTAGAAAGAAGCTGTTTTTTGTAACAAAGAGCTTCAACGAGTTGTTTCACAAATATAGCAAACGAAAAGATTTCACTATAAAATTAATTTTATTTCAAAATTTCAGCTGAAAACCGGCCCGTCACAATTGTGTTTAACCGACTAAATTTTCCGACGAAAGTGGATCAGCTGATCACCACCCGTCAACCCTTTACTTGCTGTCCCGCTGCAATTCTGTTCCGGGCCTAATACTCATCAAGTGCTTCTGAACGAAAGCCATTTTACGCAGTGCTACCAATGAATGTTTAATTATGTCAATTGCTTCATCTATGCGCCAACGCTAACGTATGGCGTATCGAAGACAGTTAATATATTTGAGCAGATTCGGGAATAGAGTGAATAGAAGGTGCGTTAAGGAAAGACTAAATAAGGAGAGAGTTGGAATAGGGCATATTTAAAAACATATTAGTTTGAGAATCACTGCATGCTGGACCAAACATTTCAAAGGCGGCAAATATCCAAGGCGCAATATAGAAGGTGGTGTGATTAGAGTAGTTGATTTCCTCTTGGTCCATTCGCCTTTAATTTGGAAGTGTCAGTAAAACGGAATGACGGAACTTGTTGATGTGTTGTGAATGTGCGACAAACTAACTTATCTATTTATCATTCATTTTTTTTCTCTTGACAGTTCTGATTTTAAAAACTTTGGTGTTGTTGCTCGAATGCTACTATCTTGAATAGATTCACCTTAGCACATATCCACCTCTGATAAATTCCCGTGAGCATTGATAAAAGGGAATGAATTCAAACAATATATTCTATCCATGTGAAAACAGGGCAGATGGGTAGAAGTCGCAAAGAAGATTCCCTACCTAACGGTGAACGAAAGAGAGAACTCAAGTGCTGTTGAATTCCTATCGCATAGTCGTATAGTCGCAGAGTCGCATTTAGGTAAATCGGGAAAAGCTCGCTCACTTGAGAGCTCTTTAATCATAGAAATGATTCTGTAAACTAGAATTGAAAGTAAGGCTCAGATTTCGGTGGCGTTAAAATTTCGATATTCTTAACATGCTATGGAAAAAGGTATCATATTACACCTACATAGGTACATGCATGTGCATGCATGCATTTACATATATGCGTACATAATTACATATGTATGTATGTATTTATTTAAGTAAATCTTTAAGCCATTTGGTGTGCCATGAATTATATATGTATTTATGTATGTACTTATGTAGGCATTATTGATAGCAATTCATAAAATACTAAACATACATATTTGCTAATATACAATACACAAAAAACAAAAAAAAAGCACTACAACAAAGCTAATAAGTGGCATTGGCAATTTGTAGAGCTGTTAATTCCATTGTGGATTTTGGCGTTATAAAATTCTCACTTCAATTTATCACAAAATAAAACGCAGGCTTCGACGAACACACACACACACACACGCATACACCCAAGCAGGCACTTGTAGACATGCCTTGAAAGGCGAACCAAGCGCGAGACAAAGTGATACTAACAATTGAACACGAACGCCTTTTGTATGGGCATGCAATTTGTGTGCAAATGTGCGTTTGCGTATGGGTTTATACATACAAACATACGTATATTGTACATATGTTTGGATGGATACTAAACATGGAGAGGCAATTAAAATATTTCACTATTTTATGGACTATAAACAACCAACAGAAATACCAATAGACTGAAAGACCAATAGCTAATAGATGAATAGGACAAAAACAAAAACAATGAAATGGAATTGGAATAGGAATAGGAATCGGTATAGCGTCAACAATGCTAACAACAACAAAAATTATGGTAGTGGCTACACCACAAACGATCATAACATATCAACAACAAAATTATAGTGGAACGGTAGCAGCAAAACGACTACTACTACAACAATTGCAATAACAGCAAATCAGCAACATTGTATGGTTACTGAATAAATATTACGTGGAGTATTCCCCATGAGCGCCGTGAGGTGGAATGTAGGAGGTAAGCGCTGCGTACCTGTTTCAAAGTAGAATCGCTTTTCTGAACATATATATGTGTGTATGTATGTGCATACGTGCATTTATACATATGTAGGTAGATATAAATGATTGCAGGAATGTAAATACACAATTACGTCTACTTTGCTAAACAAAATAATAAAAATAAAAAAAAACTCAAAGCAAATATTAAATGATAATTACATAGAAAAGTCACATATCCGTGCATACATAAATACATACCAACATAATCGTATAGTATTTCCCAGTTGTTGCGAATATTCTCGATAGCATTGCGAGGTGGAGCAGCTTACTTTTGGTGCTGATGGTTGTTGTTCTTGTTAATTTTATGCCTTTTGTCGCTTATAATACTTATTTGTAGAATTTTGCTGTACAACATCGATCGCTACGCACGTACATATGTATGTATATGTATTGGCATTATTCAGAGCAAGCGCGTGAGCATATCTACAATCCTATGGAAATCATACACACATACATATGTATGTACGGCTAAATGCATGCATAATAAATATTAAAAGTACTTATATAGCTATGTACATATATCTGTAGCAATACAGTAGCAGACGCTACCAGTAGGAACAGCCACGATCAGCGATCGACTTTCGTATACCCGACTTTCGTATGTATGCTTGCTTGTGCAAGGTATCTGGCGAGGTTCTACGATTATGGCACACTAGTACTCACTGCCCGACACAAATGGCATACGGCAAATTAATTATGCTCAGCATGTGGATTGATATCTGCTCAAATTTGAATCGTTTGTAATCGCCTTCGTCGCACTCGCAGACACGCGGGCAATCCCAAGCTGTATACGCCGCCGTTCGACAGCGCGTTTCGCCTAGCTTGGCTGGATGGTTGGTTGGCTCGTTCTAGGTGATTGAGTGCCTGATTTTGCGATGCGTTGTTGGTCGCTGCTCACTGCTCGCTGGTTTGCAAATCACTATTAAACGCAACTATTTTGCGGGCGCATACGCGTTTGTTTATACGTAATTTCGTGGCGCGAATGTGTAGATGGCTATCGGATGTTCAGACATAGATACGCCTAAGCGCGCGGGCGCACACCGTGTTGACCGACTAAGTACGTACATATCTGGAACGAAATTATTTCGTTTAAATAAATAATTGTTGGGTTTTCTTTTTGTATTTCCTATGCTTCATTTCTTTTGGTTTTATTTTATTGAATTTTATTTTATTTCATTCCCTTTCTTTATATATCTCACATTTAATTTTTTCCGAATTATTAGTAAAGTAATCTACTATCCTAAGCTAAGAAAGATTTAAATCCTAACTTTCGCGTTGAATGGAGATTCCGTCCGTACTGCCACCAAACTTAGTGTGTGCATCATTTCTTCTTGAACGTTTTATCAACAATAAGCATTTTGGTTGGTTTTATACAAAAAGGTGCAATTAATATTATATTTTCCAACAAATGGAGAAACTGGAGGCCGCCGTGGCCGAGTGGTTTGTATGTGTAATTGGTGGATAGAGGTTCGAAGCCCGTTGTGGACATGAAACAGAAAATGTTTCCTAAAAACGACAGTTAAGAGAAACTACAAAGACATATTAGTAATTTTAGTAATAATTTGCAGAATAGTTTCTGTAGAAATTTTGTTTGATAAACCATAAATCCCAAACTTTATCAAGTAGCAGTTTTTAACTGTCAGAGGTTGATTCAAATTGTACTACTGATTTTTTATTAATTACATAACCTTTAACTAAAAACAGAAAAAAAAACTCGGAAATTTTAAATGATCTTTAAGACAGCGGGCGTACAAGGAAAAAATATACTTTTAAATAATCGAAATTTAAATAAAATCAAATATCGGTTAAGTTTCGGACATCATGGCATATAATTCTATTAGTCAGAAATGACCTAATTAATAATGCAGTGTATTTATAGAGAAAACATGGCCTGATTTTGAATCCCATTATGTGCGTAAAGAGTTTTCCCAAGCAGCGGTTACCTACGGCAGGCAGTAGCCTACAATTATATTTTTGCGTTGAAAAAGTTTCTCATAAAACCATCTGACATCCGGAGGCGGTTAAACTCTATATTTATGGAGTAATGTTATTGGAGAAGAATATAGAGTTAAACACTCTGGTTGTACGCTTGAGTTGTGGTATTATGATGTTAATCACAGGCGCTTGCAACCGGCCCTTTTTTTCTTCTTCAACCAATCAACTCTTGGACCTGAGCTCTATATTTTTAATGTATATTTTCCCCTCGATAAATTGAACTACCTGTCGTCGAGAAAATTGCATCCAATAACACTAACTAGGAACTAATTGGCAGCATTTTTTAACTTGTGGTGCACTAAGTCCGAAATCAACCTATCACAAAACGTCCAATCACGTCAAAGTTTCGAAAAAATTTGCTTTTAAGCCGAAATTGAGAGTACCATATATGTACAGGTGAACAAAAAATAATAATTACATACAAATCGTAGCGATTGCCATTTTTTCAGATGAAGAATCTGTATTAGGATTGTGAAGTTTTAGCCGCCATAGCTGGCTCATTGCGCTCGATTGTTAGTTAACAGCTTGATTTTGAAACTTGCGTATGCTACTTTAAAGTAACTTGCCAACAAATTTTAACAAAATGAAAGTGATTGAGTAAAGTAAATTAACTTCAATTTTCAATAATTATCTAATTTCAGCGGCATGTTGTTCTATCAATTGCAAAGAATGGACATTTAATTGCACATTTAGTTTCTTACAAAAGTCTCTAAATATCAGAGATGAGATTCGAATAAGGCATATAAAAATCTATCGTAAACTAATTCTACTTAGGAAAAAGGCAATGCTACATAGTTTATTGAATATTTCAGAGATATATAAATTTTTTAAGTTTTATTTCAATATTAAATTTAGCTAAATTTCATTTTATTGAATTTCTTCTTTTTTAAACATTTATTTTTTATTATTTTACTTTTTTTACTTACTTGGTATTTCAACTATATTATTTATTATTTTAATAATAATGCTATATTTATTTTTTTATTTTTATTTTTAAATGGATTGCATTTTTTATTTTATTTTGTTCTTTGCTTTATATGTTATTTATTTTGATTTCCCGACTTTTACAATTTTTTTAGTTCAACTAATTTTTGTTTTATCTAACTCTTCCCTTAGGTTAAATATTTATTTTTTATTATTTTAACTTTTTATTTGATATTTTTTTATATTTATTTTATTTTTATTTTATATTATATAACCCGTTTTTATTTTATAATATATATTTTTTTAGTTTTTATTTTATATTATATATTTTTCATATTTATTTTGTATTATTTTTATCTATATTTTTTCTTAAATTAATTTAATTTGCTTTATATGTTATTTATTTTGATTTCAGTTTTTTTTTTTTTTTTGAAGTTAAATTCATTTTTTTAATTCAACTAATTTTTGTTTTATCTAACTCTTCCCTTAGGTTAAATATTTATTTTTTATTATTTTAACTTTTTATTTGATATTTTTTTATATTTATTTGATTTTTATTTTATATTATATAATCCGTTTTTATTTTATAATATATATTTTTTTAATTTTTATTTTATATTATATATTTTTCATATTTATTTTGTATTATTTTTATCTATATTTTTTTTTCTTAAATTAATTTAATTTGCTTTATATGTTATTTATTTTGATTTCAGTTTTTTTTTTTTTTGAAGTTAAATTCATTTTTTTAATTCAACTAATTTTTGTTTTATCTAATTATTCCCTTAGGTTAAATATTTAAAATTTATGATATTTGATTTCTTTTATATTTATTTGATTTTTATTTTATATTATATTATTGTCTGTTTTTATTTCCTAATATTATATATATTTTATTTTATATTTATTTTGATATTTTTCTTTAATTAATTCAATTTTATTATTTTTTTTTTTATTTATTCTCTTATTTATTTTGAATTCTCGATTTTTTTGGAGTTACATTAATTTTTTTAATACAACTCGTATTTTTATCGAACTATTTTCTTAAGTTAAATATTATTTTTATTATAGTAAATTTTAATTTGATTTTTTTTAATTTATTTTGTTTTTATTTTATAGTATGTATTTTATTTTGTATTTATTGCTACTTATTTTTTTTAGGTATTTTTTAATTAATCTCTAATTTTATTTATTTTGTGTACACTTTATTTCATTACACTTTGCTTTATTTTTCAAATAAATTTTATTTAATTTTTCTATTTCAATTCATTTTTTTCGTTTCATTTTATTTTATTTCACTTAACAATATTTCTCACCTAATTTTCATATTTTATATTATAAAGTATTTCGGCCGCCGTAGCCGAAAGAGTTGGTGCGTGACTACCACTCGGAATTCAGAGAGAACGTAGCTTCGAGTCTCCGTGAAACTCCAAAATTAAGAAAAAGCTTTTTCTAATAGCGGTCGCCCCTCGGCAGGCAATGGCAAGCCACCGAGTGTATTTCTGCCATGAAAAAGCTCCTCATAAACAATATCTGCCGTTCGGAGTCGGCTTGAAATTGTAGGTCCCTCCATTTTGTGGAACAACATCAAGATGCACGCCACAAATAGGAGGAGAAGCTCGGCCAAACACCCTAAAAAGGGTGTACGCGCCAATTATATACATACATATACACATATATATTATATAAATAATATTGTTTTGTTTAATCTTATCTTCTTCACTTGTTTATCTATTTCACTGAACATTATTTTACCTAATTTATTTTTTTAACTTTTATTTTTTAATTTTTTTCTATTTTATTTAATTTTCTTTTTTGAAATATTTACTTCTTTTACTTTGTTTTATTTTTATTGATTTTATTTAAATTATTGTATTTATGATATCTAATTATAATGTATTTTGCTTAATTTTTTTTTAATTTCACTTAATATAATTTTCATTCACTTTCTAATATAATTTTCATTAATTTTTTCACCTTTTTTACTTGGCATTACTTTTATTTATTTAAGTTAATTTTTTTTTTTAATTTTTATTATCTTGTTTCATTTTTCTCAATTCAATTTTTTTTTTTCGTTATTTCACTTAACATTATTTTTACCTAATTTGTTTTATATTATCTATTGTATTTTATTTAATTTATGTTCATTTTATTTTACGTTATTTTATTTTTATTGATTTTATTAACACTAGATTTGCCAGCTATTTAAATATACCTATTTTTACCAAAACCAGTCAAAATTACTGGTATTAAAGAAAAGTACTTAATGAGGTTTTCAGTCCTTATATAGTTTTAAAAAATAATAAAATAAGTTTAATAATATTCATTATAATACATAAATAGGCTTATAGACATTATAAATTAATCAAATTTTTTGTTATGTGTGGCACATCAGTCACAATTTTTACAAATTTTTCTCTGTGTACACTCTCCGCATACAATTTTCCTTGATATAGTTTCACCCGTCGTGTTTTTATACAATATCCAGGAATTTATGCCAGCTAAGCCAAGATATTAAAAAAAACTTGAAGTGGCCACCTTCTGGACTGACTTGACACTATATGTGCCATTTGATCAGAGATGTCGGCTCCAAATTTAGTTTTGTTATAAAAGGAAACACTTGTGTTTTGTACTTAGTACAAGTACTTTCTTATTTGGTTTACTCTTGTAAACTGTAAGTGTACATCCTTTTGATTCGTACAGCAACGTTGAGAAACGGGCCTATCATCTTTCTTTTGTTTACGATTCTTCGGCAACTCCCTCGTGTTTGCACGTATTGTGCCAACTAAAGAAGTGTTTTTGGACGTTAATTTTAGCGCCAGAGGAACACTAGCAAAGAAGTTATCTGTTGTTATGGTCCTACCTTTCATAGTATACGGTTAAACAAGTTTCATTACAACAAATTCACTTAGCGGGGTTTATGAATCTCGAGCCTCATCTTCCCTAAATAAGGAAAGCCACTTACCACATATTTGGTTTCATCATCAGAGGCCAGCCAAAATTGTATGCCAAATTTCTGAGGTTTGTTTGACATATATTGGCTGAACCTGCATCTGGCCTTTGTTGGAAAGAGCTGCTCATCCACCGTAATATAAGCTCCTGGTTTGAAGCAATTTCAGATATTTTCTATAAATTTATCCCAAACAGTTGAAACAAAAGCGAGTTTGTCCCCTTGCAAACGTTGGCTCCTCTCATTTTTTTGTCGGAGCGAATGAAACGTAGAATTTCGGTGAAATCACGCCTACTCATAGTTGAAGAAAAAAATTTTGGTCCCCACTTGTTATTCCATAAGTATTCAAGTCTCAAAGTTTTTCCTTCGTACGCCCCACGTGCATACAATATGGCAATAAATGCTTTAAATTTTGCTTGCATTAGTATCCATTTTTCCCCCAAAACGCGAGAGGCTTCTAATTCTGTACAAATTCTTATATTTTCTAAGATGTGATGGTCAATTAGTAATAAAAATACGCTACTTAGCTCCCCCTTCATAATATTTCTTTTTGCATATGCTGTAGGCCCGGGTTCATCCTTGAAAATACTCTGAACTGGCAATCTTCCAGCAACACCCCCTTCTCCATTTTTTTCCAAATAGTTCCATCTGAACCAATTTCAGTTTGCTGATCTTGTATTTCATGTTCAGCTTCATCTTCAGAACTGGAAGGCAATTGTATACATCTTTGTCTACGTTTATTTGGAATGTTTTTGTAATCACTGTGGGAATCATATATTTTGTCGCGAAAATAGATTGCAATACTTACCAGTTGCACCCAATATCATTTCATCACATAGAAACTTGCACCAGTCATTTTGACTGGTACTGGTATAAGTGTCAATAACAGAAAATATATTCATTTGTTACGAATATACACTGCTGGTCTTAGGTTAGACGCACGTTTAGTTGCATACAACTTTGCTTCATATTTATTTATTAAAGGGCGGTAGAAAAGAAGTTGAAATGCAAACACATTTCTTATTTAATGATACTTTAAATATAATATTCAAATGATTATACATATGTATTTAACAAAATTGTGTTTTTCAAACATTTTCTTAAAGCTAATCAAAATAAGGCAAGTTTTTCTTGGTCATTAGAATAGACGCACTTTGGCTTTTTAATTTTTATAAGAAAAGTATTTGGATTTTAACTTAAATTAATATTTGATTTATTTGAAATAAAAAAAAAAAATAATTTCAGTAATGAGTACTGCCTCCTTTGTTAGTAATAACTTCATAAATCCGGTCCTTCATAGAATGATACAAGGAATCTATGTAGTTCAAGGAAATCTCGCTCCAAACACGTTTAATATCTGCAGTTAGTGTTTCCTTATCTTCGTATTGCTTTGCTCCTTCCGTGTTAGCCAGCCCCAAACATTTTCAATTACGTTAAGATCTGGAGAATATGGTGGCCAGGTCATGATATTAACGTTTTGACTCGAAATAAAAGATTTTACTACTCGAGAGTTATGAATAGGAGCATTGTCTTGTTGAAAAATCCAAGGAATTGGTCCAAAGAGATCTTTTAATTTTGGAAATACGGACTCCAACAATGTTTTGACGCGAACGCCGTTCATCTTTTGATCGATAAAAATCAAGTCAATTTTTCCATAAAACGTGATAGCATCCCACACCATTATTCCCCCTTCTCGGCTATGGTGGCGACTTAAATATAGCTCATCTTTCCGCAAATCGTGATAATAATATTGAAATCCATCAGGGCCATCTAAATTAAAACGTTTTTCATCAGTAAATACAACTGAACGCCAATCATTTAGTCGAGTGTCAGATTGGACAGTCCACGTCATGTATTCTTTCGCGAATTGAAGCCGGTTTTCTTTGCGTATTGCATTCAAAGGGGTTTTTTTTTTTTTGATTTTTAGACGCTTCAGGTGTTCTGCATTTCTGATCGTACGCTGAACAGTTGATAGGCTTGCTTTTACTCCAGCGAATTCCTTAATTTTAGCAGCAGATTTAGTCGAATTCGAAGCAATTCTAACAATTTGGCGTACTGCTTGTTTTGCTAGTGCCTTTTTCCCCCTTTGAAGTTATTTCCATATGCCTCTGGATCCTTCAAATATCTGTCAACCGTTCTGGAGCTGCGATTTATTTGTTTGGCAATGTTCCGATTGGACAGTCCTTGGGAGTGAAGAAAGTCTGCTTTTTGACGTTCCAATAAGCTCATAACTGCACCTTTTCCTATTTTTTTCTTCAAATGTAGCTCGAAAACACTTTATTTGTTTATTTGTTTTAAGCTGCGTCTAA
This sequence comes from Anastrepha obliqua, assembly GCF_027943255.1. Classification (NCBI taxonomy): domain Eukaryota; kingdom Metazoa; phylum Arthropoda; class Insecta; order Diptera; family Tephritidae; genus Anastrepha; species Anastrepha obliqua. The sequence goes on from NC_072895.1 coordinate 40,376,136, forward strand.
TTCAATGACTAACCGAAAACACGTGTGATTGCCATTGGAATTTCTATAATCTCCGAATGTACAGTTATTTTTTCGCAAATCAACCAGCTGTCAGCATTTTTTCTTTCGAACAAGATTCGCACTTTGATAAGAAAAGCATTCTGGACAATTAGAACAAGCATGATAATAAATAATTGATTTTGTTTAAAAAAAACGATGGTGCGTCTAACCTAAGACCAGTAGTGTATGTATATAAAATAATATAAAGTTCCTAGAAATGATTCTTTAGCTATAGCTGCAAAAGTCATGATATCATTACAGAAAGAAAATATTACATGCAGTAGGGGTTTTAAATTCAAATTGCCAAACCAGTCACAATAACTGGTCTGGTAAATCTAGTGTTAAAATTATATTAATATTTTATATTTTTTTATTTAAATTAATTTATTTTGGTTTATTTCAAATTACCTTTTTTACTTTACATTATTTTTATTTATTTTATTTTATTTTATTTTTTTATTCCAAATTTTTTTATTTCATTTGGTTTCATTTTATTTTACTTTCTATTATTACTTTTATAATATTTTACTTCTTTTATTATTTTTTCTTTTATTCAAATTAATTTTACATTACATCTTACATTACATCTTATATTATTTTATTCCACTTTACGTTATTTTTATTCATTTATTTTATATTATCTTATTTTTATTTTATCCAATTTAATTATAATTTTCATTTCGTTTTATATATTTTAATTTTATTTATTATTTGTTTTGTAATTTTGTTTAATAATTAACATCTTAAAGGGATGTTTTAAGCTTCTACTTATTTTCATTTTGGTTTATGTAATCTTATTTCAATAATCACAATAATCATAAATCGTGTCATTAATTTTCCATTTTTATCACTAATAAATACTGAACTTACATTTCTAAACCTTTTTGTCGCCGTGTATTCGTACATTTGTAACTTTTGAATCCGATTGTAATGCCATTATTATTACTCTCTCATGCACATTTCATCAATTTTACAACCGTTAATTACAGCGCGCGGTGAACATAGACGAGGAAAAATTGCGACTGGCTTTTTTTTATTATTCGTATATTATTAAATTTTTGCGTTTTATTAATCGTCTTTATAATTTCATTTATTATTTTGCAACATGTTGTTTTTGTTTAAGTATTAGTTTTCATATTTCATGTTATTACAATTTTTTCACACAATCACTTGTAGCAATCAGCATTCACTTCGAGTAACGACGGGCTGCGCTGCGCGCTTCATGAATGAGTTGTGACTTTAAAAATTGAATTTCACATGCAAGCGGCAGCCGAGACAACAATAGCACACGACAGTTGATTTGTGAATGAATAGAAAACTCGTGCGGAATCGTCTTAAATGACTGTTGGGCACAGGACTGCTGCACTCGGCAGCAGACAACGATAACAGAAAATATTAGGGAAGCTAAAGCGCATAGAGGTTGCTTGGATGTGATGGACGCAATGAATGATGGAAAGAAAATTTCGCGTATAGTATTTTTGTTATCATTGCATGTATGTATGTATGTAGATTGATTATAATACTAAATTTCCTCTCCAATTATCAACTCCTTTCGCCCCAACTTTTCCGAGCGCCTTATAAGATTTTCACTCTTTTAAATTCACAATTGATGTTACTGCCAAAAATATTTATCGTCTAAACGGCTTGCGTGCTAAATCTATAACCAAAGTGTTAATTACATGCGCGCGCTACTGATGTGTTGTATTAAAGACGCACACGCACTCGCCATAAATTGAACGGAGAACTATGTCCATATGTAAATGCCGTCGTGGTATGGCAATTTATTTGGTAGCGCGGCAAGCTTCAATAGCTTTTGAGCTTAAACGCGTTCGTTTATTTTACAGTTACACAGCTACAGTTCTTGTAATTGTAAATAATTATAATTATTATGGTATGGCGCCACTCAATTCGTGGTCTCTAATAAGCCACCGTCGTGCCGCGCGTCAACTCTCACGTAAAGTTAGTGACCAAAAGCACCGTCGTTGTGGTGCTGCTGAAGCGAAGCGTCGCCGAGTTCACACGAGTTTAATTGCAGTGCTGCTTGTTAAAGGTACTTAATTGCTTCTGTTAGTTTGATATATTATTATTATTTTTCTTTTTTCTCTTGCTTGCGCGCTAATCATTTTAGAAAATTGCCATGTATTATTTAATTTAGTAATCTTTTCTTCGCTGCCAATACAAAGGGGCTTGGAAAATACGTCCAACGTCACAAGAATTTTCCGCTATTAGATTTAACCTTTTTGCCGCGCCACTTAACTTATATTTTTGCTCATATTTTCACACAACAAATTGTAACACAATAACAAATAGGCTTCCATAGGCAAAGGAAATGTTCATAACTCGTTTTTATTAGTCGCCGCGCTCAGAACTCGAATTGTGAAGCAACGCGCATTTGCTTTTTTTGTTGAATTTTGCTATTTTTTTACCGTACGCCGGTCGTATTCGTTGTTGTTAAAACAGTCGCGTTTGAAAGTTGGTTAGCAAGGAAAAATACGAAATGCGCGCACGTATATTTACTGTCCGCCGCCACCAGTAAACTGTTATGTTCTAAATAAGCGACTGTGACCAAACACTTGGTTAGCCAGCTTGTTGACTGTCATTTAGTTCGTTTGCTTGACTGCTGTTGGCCGTTTTACTTGTGCTCCGTTGCTCACTTCTACAACACTAATACGCTAACAACATTGACGATTGGTGGTGCTGCTGCTACAACACTTTACATGTGATAACACACGAAGAGAGTGAGCCAATCGTCGTGTACTCTCCCGTACGTTTACTAATTTTACGCGCTCTCCTCATGTTGCTATTAAATGCTGTTGCTTATTACCACTTAATGTTATAGTTGAAGGTACACTAAATAAAACATCGAGAGTATTAACGAGAGCCAATAGTTTTGACTTTTTTTCGTCGTTTACTACTAGCGGCTGCGAAGCGTTCACACATTGATGCTGCTGCTTCTATCGGTCAGCATCGCTTTGCAAAGAGATGCGTTCATATATTACCAGTATTACCATGAGCCGTGGCTCCTAGTGCAGTTTTTTCAGATTTCGTGTAGTAAAGTAATAGAGCGCGCTAACAGATTGTTACCAAGCAAGAGCGCCCTGCCGGCATTATCAAAACAGAGCGCACAAAATGCCAATTAACAGAGTTTGCTGATGAGAGCATTACATGTGAAGTGTCTTAGGGCAAGAGTGTTGCTGCTTGTGTGAACAATTTTTTGTGCTACAATGTTATGCTATTGCTAATTGCTCTCTGTTAGCAGATCCGGCGGCTGCGCTGATAGTGTTTTTTTCTTTCTTTTTTTTTCAAAAAAAGTGTTAATACAAGAATCCAAGACAATGGCGGTTGTAGGCCAAAATTATTGTCATATGGGAAGTGAGAGTGGTTTGGATAAGAATTTTAATAATCATGCCTACTTATGTGTGTACAAAGTTTGGTCTTACTGAAGAAAGTTGCACATATTTGCTTAAGAGTGGGCGGTGTCATGCCTGTTTTACAATGTTTTTAATCTTACCTAAAATCATCATTCTTTAAAATCATACCTACCAAATTATATACAGTAGCTAGGTGTTACGCGATAACACGCGGGAAATAAAGTGTAACACGTCATTCAGATCAACAAAGCAGTCCAAAGTGCACAACTCCTCTCTCATTAAGCCCGACAGCAATAGCTTCTCGAACGACTGGAGTTCGGTTCTGATGGATTTACGCAAAGTATAAAAGCGAATGTTACAGAATTATTCCGCCGTCCATCAGTGGTTAACGATGGTGACTGCCATCAAAGATGAATAAAGTTGAGATAAACAATCAATCAAGCTCTACAAAGAAGCGGTGGGAAAGCTGCAGCCTAACAACGGCTTAGTACTCGTAGTTGTGTACAGGGTTGACGTACCTATCGGGTAGCGAAATCATCCAAACCAGAAGATATCATAGAGCTCATACAACTTCGAAAGGATGACCTTTCTACGAGTTTTTTGGGCTATACCCCGAGCTAGCGAGAACAAGAAGAAACAATGGCGGACTATAAAGAAACCTAAGCCTAAAAAATTAACTAGGCAATGCCTCGAATGAACTTTGTGATTCGCCAAAAAGTTAGACATCATGCGAGCAAACCTACGTATTCTAACCTATTGGACGAATCCGATTTCTCGGCGACCTCTAAACCGCTCAAGTAGCAGATTAGCTCTAAAAGTATCTGAACCTGAGCAAGCAGATGCAAGCGTGGTCAAGAGTGAGTGACCAGCACCAATCGCACCAAGCATCAATACTTGACTGACTATGAAGATGATACAGATCAGCTAAATTGACTTGTACCATTTCAAAGCAGCAGTGTATGGAGTTACAGCATGACGTGCCCCCCATAATATTATGAAGTGTGTATGTAAATCCTGGTTGTTTCAGCAGAGCAGAACCGATTATCGTGGAGACGTCAAGTGAGAGATTCAATGAGACGCTGATTCTCCTATGATCTCCTATCTGTAATTCAAAGATTTACCTCTAATCTCATAATCCCAAAATGCCGGCTTATTAAGTACTGAAAATGTCAGGATTAGTTGATATGAATTATATAATACATTTTTTTATTTTGTTTTTTTGTCAAAAGTCTTGTTAAGAGAAAGTTCCCATTAATCAAAAAATTCATTTCCTCCAATTCGAAAACATATTCAACATATAAACCAAAATAAAATTGTATAGAGTGAACTAATTACGAGTACAGAGAAATTTAGTTTATTTCAGTATTTGCTGCATAGTGGCCTCTTATTATTAGTTTGGAGAAAAATAAATCCATTATTTTCTCGATAGTTGTAGTGATCGATAGTATCGATCAAACAATTTACAGTCTTTTGATGGAATTGTGATGAGAAGTTTATGGAATTTTTCTAATTTTTACATAAAGTTTCAAACTTGGATGTACATGGTGTTTGTTGGACAATGAGCTACACTTTTATTAAAAATAGTAAACATTCAAAAGAATACAAGGAAAATACGCAAAACTGGTCAAAATATTGCGGCGATGCTTTGTCTAAAGCCAGTCCTTGAATTTTGAAGTAACCGAAGGCCAAGTGATTTGTTTGCAATTTTTATAACAGACAGATTCAGATACTTTATCTGGCGTGCATAGTCTGCTTGCTACTTTTAATATTTTTAATTCCACAACTTTCGTGCATGAAACACCAATATGAAAAAAAGTTGTTTCTAGTGGCGGTCGCCCCTCGACAGGCACTAGCAAACCTCCGAGTGTATTCCTGCATATTTCCATGAAAAATCTCCTCATAAAAAATATCTGCCGTTCATAGTACTTCAAAACGCAGGCCACAAATAAAAGCTCGGCCAAACACCTAACAGAAGTGTACGCGCCAATTATTTATTAATTAATTTTTAATTCCACAACTTTTAATAAGGCCCACTATGCGAACTTGTGGCTGCTAAGCCGGCAGCGTCGCTGGTGCGGGTGTCACCGCACTGCCACTGCAAACATTGACTGGCGGCGTCATTTTATTCCATAGACTCATGAGTAATACTACCGATTCTTTGGAAAAATTTAAATATTTTTAATTTGCATTTTTTATTATTATTTGCAATTACCACACTTCAATTGACTCAAGTCATTCCAAGCCAAATTGCCGGTACCTATCTACATATGTGCACATAAACATATGTATGTATGTATGTATAGCACCAAGCGCGCTTATGCCAGTAGACAGTTGTTTCGGTAATGAAGTTGTACACACAGACACACATACAAAGTTAACGTGAGCATTGATGATGATTCAAATCGCTAATATTTACATTATCAATCACAGTGGGGTTATATAAATATGTATATACATACATACATATGCATACATATACACACTCCGATGGCTATTAGAGAAAAATTTAAGAGGGTAATCAAAGTACTCGTGTTCGATAACAAAATAAGCCGTCACCAGCCATCAATCGGAATCAAGAGCGTAGGCGAAAGTTCCCAGAGCAGAAAGAGCAAAAAAAAAAACAATTAACGAACGCAAAATTTGCCATCACTCAAAAAACTGGTAGAAGAAGAGATATCAGCTGAGTTTGTTTTAAAATGTTTGTGTTGTCCAAAAAAATCCCATAAAAATACTTTTTAAATTCTCATTTTTTGTTGACAAATTTTCCAATTTTCTGGCCATAAGCCGCAAAATTCGAGCCGGCGCAAGAACAGAAGTGCACCAAAGACCAGATTAAACATAAAAAAAAAAATTGTTTAGTTACAAAAAGTTCAGTCATATGCTTTTTTTGCTAGCTAAAATTTCCCCAGCCTGGTTAGGTTAGGTTAGGTTATAATGGCTGCCCAGAAAGTGGGCCCACTTGGGCGAAAAAGTGGGAAAGAAAGAAAGGAAAAGAGATGAAGAATGAAGAAGTGAAGATGAAACTGATAGGATGAAAAGAGTGAGAGGAGAGCGTGGAGGGGAAGGAAAAGAAGGTTGGGATTACGAACGGTGACTAATTTGCGGTTATGTTAGCCGCTTTGTGCTTCTTGTGAATTTCATCAATTTTTGGTATTTCTCCTACCCAAAATGAACGTCGTTCGTACATCAGACTGTCACTTTGCTCTCTCAATTTTATGTGGTGTATAATTGTTTGGCTTTATCGAACTCCTACTTGCAAAAATTCTGAAAAACTTTTACAATTTTTTGAGTTATTGAACGCAACTAATATCTCGGTTTATTAGTCGTCTCAAATTATTTTATAAAAATTGTTTATTTTATAAATTTTTATTCAGACTATTTTATTACTTTAAAATTTTCTTATGTTAGTTTGTAATCAGATTTAAATGACGGCACGGAAGAATTTCAAAACCATCATTACTCATATGCAAACACACACACACACACACACACACATGTTTACCCACGTGCGTGCATATGTATGTATGTATGAATAGTGTACATCTAAAGCGCACCGCGCAATAAATATTCAAATTTCAATTGTCTCGTGTTGTGAAATTTCTAAAACGCCCCAATTTTTGATGTACTGCAAATTAATTACAGCAAAAAAACGCGCAAGTACGAAAATATCTTGCATTTGCATGTAGTTCAGATACATACATTTATATGTATAGGGCTACAGTGACGGCCATAAAAGTTAGACCAGCTAAAAAATTATGATTTCAGAATATATGTTCGTATGTATATACGTTGCGGTTTCAATAGAAAATGTTTGGCATTTACAAAAATTTGTGTCTTTATAATATAAACCTAAAAGTAAATAACATAAAAACTAGATGGAAGTATGTATGTATACTCCTGTGTCCACAGCGCGACATGTTTGAAAGTTTAAATATTTATTATTTAATTTTTTTTTTTTTTGCAGTTTTGCAGCCCATAAAATTTTGGTATAATATAGTGCCAGTTTGAAATAGCTCAAACTCGCGTTGATTTATTCTATTCTATTTTTTTTTATTGTTGACGGTGACAAATACTCGAAAATTTGTTCACCTTGAGAGCTCACGACGGTGGTAATTAATACTCGTTAACTGTAATTGAAAACCTGCCGGTTGATCATCAATGTCCATAGGACTGATCAATACGATCGGCTTGTTCATCTCCGCTGACGGCGTACGCATTTCTGAACTCCCATACCATATCTCCAATAAACTCAAATTGTTGACATCCAACGTGTTTACAACTGCCGGAGAAAATTCTGTAGCAGCATCTAAGCATCTTGTTTTCATACCCAAGGCAGGGAGGAGGGGTCACGACTCGGCCAAGAACTTTAGGCCTATAAGTCTTACCTCATTTATCCTAAAAGTGTTTGAAAGAATGATTGATTATCATATCCGAGAGCACATCGAATCCAAATTATCTCCAGTGCAACACGCTTACCTGAAAGAGAAATCCATGGAATCAGCCTTACATGAGATTGTAGAGACTGTGGAAAAATCTCTGGAAGGCAAAATATTCACTTTGGTGGCCTTTATAGATATAGAAGGTACTTTTAATAACATCAGGGTGGAGTCAATTATCACTGCGTTTGATAGACTAGAAGTGGAAAGACCTATCTGTCTCTGGATCTCGTCCCTGCTTGGCTGCAAGGAAGCTAATGCGGTCGCAAGAAGGGCTAAAGTCACTAGATTCGTTTACAGGGGGACGCCGCAGGGTCTTTTCTTTCGCCCCTACTTTGGCTAGTTGCTATTGACGAAGTTCTGTCAATGCTAAATAAGGGTGGGGTTAAGGTAGTAGCATATGCCAATGACTTGGTCCTGATGGTATCGGGATCATTTCCCTCAGCCATGGCTGAGATTTTGGAAAGGTCGCTGGGCTGCCGCTTGCGGTCTCCGAGTCAACTCTGGCAAAACGGATCTGTTGCTATTTACCAGAAAATATAAACCTCAACCCTTTCGACTTCCTAAATAAAACAACCACGTTCTCCCGCTCTCATCGGAAGTTAGGTATCTTGGAGTGATACTTGACTCCAAACTCCATTGGAAGCTACACGTTGAAAATCGGGTAAAGAAGGCCAGTATAGCTTTCTACTCCTGCAAATCTGTGTTTGATAAAAATGGGGACTCAAGCCACAGGCCGTGCTGTGGATGTACAATGCAGTGGTTTTGCCAATTTTAACGTATGTATGCCTTGTTTGGTGGGAAGCTCTTCGGTAGGACTATAATAACACTAAACTGGGGAGGTTGCAAAGGACTGCATGCATTAGCATCAGCGGAGCATGTCAAACTTGCCCCAGTGCTGCCATGAATGTCCTTTTGCACTTACTTCCCATCGACTTTTCCGTCATTTCCATCGCAGCTCAAAGTGCAATCAAGGAGATTGGCCTCTGGAGGCAGTAGTTTTCTCTAAATCAGCCAATTTATCTATCGCCTTAAAACTTCCTAACACTGCTAGTGTTTTTCAAACAGAAGTCTTTGCGATCCTGCAGGCATGCAAAATGCTTAGGGAACGCAGGAGCAAGGGAGATATTAACATTTTCTCCGATAGTCAAGCCGCGTTTAAGGCTCTGACGACGCCATGGTGCAGAACGAAATTAGTAAAGTCCTGTAAGGAGGAGATCAAATCTCTTGGGTGTGCAGATAACACTTCTCTGATCTGGGTTCCAAGACATATAAAACATAGAGGGAAATGAAAATGCTGATGAGCTTGCCAGGAAGGGGACTGAATTGGCCTCAGAGACCTCCTACCCGGTCATCTGCATCCCCCTGACAGCTGTTAAAGGATAACTGCTCGAATTATTTCTCAGGATAGCGCAGAAAGTATGGACCTCCATTTCTTCATGTGCTGTTTCGAAAACCCTTTGACCCCAATACGATATACGAAGAACTCAGAAAGTCCTTTGAACTCCTCACCATTCAATTTCCAAACTCGTAGCTGTGTTTACCGGTCACTGGACGATCGGCACACTGGCGGAAAAGCTAGGGTTACAATTTAACCTCCATTGCATAAGCTGTGGGAGAGAAAGAGACTGAAGAGCATTTTCTCTGTAAATGTCCTGGCTTAGCAGCTAGACAACTAAGGTCACTGGGCTCTCCTTTCTTCGACAACCTGGGGCAGTGCGCCAACCTAAATCTCATCAATCTCCTTCATTATATCAACAGCTCTGTCTGGTTGTAGAAATCTGCCTGTTGGAGGTCTCATAATAGTATCAAAACGGCGCTTTAATGCCAGACCGGCACTTCAACCATTTCACCTACTTACCTACCTAAGCAGAAACATCTTACAAAGTATTACTTTATAGCCTTGTCTGGGAGCACATGAGTCTCACTGTTTAGGAACGAGTGGCAACAGACATTCAGTAGTTGTTTCCAAAATCGTCCGTATGTTACCAGCAACATTTCTTTAACTTTGTCTTAAACTCTAAAATCTCCATGGCAGCCGATTTTTACGTAATGATATGACTCAGTTTTTGTCGAGCCAAGCGACGTTGGTTCAACGTTTTAACACTTTTTTTAATGGAGGGAAAACAGTGATTCCAAATGGCAAAATAGGCTTGCAAGATTGCCACTGCTAAACATGGAAGGGCAACAGATATTAGAAGAATTTGTGCTGGTTTGCCGAGCACAACAACATTCGGCTAAGCCTTCTTTACAAATGTAAATAGTATTTACATAGATCTTCATAGAAGAGCATCGAGGCAGCCATTTGTGCGCTCATGCGATCTATAAAGCTATGTTTCACAGAGTTATTCCAGTATTTCAAGCACAACTGATTCTCCGGTCCATTTGTAAATTTACTAAATATTTTTCTTTTATAGGCAGAATATCATGGGGCTACATTGAACTGCTTAGATTGCACGGATTAGAGTCACCCCAACTAGGTGTAGAAGTCTTTGAACTTACAAGAGCTGCACATTCGCAGATAATACCTGTATGCTCTGCAATTTCATAATCCGATTCGTAAACATGGCAAACACTTGTTTCTAGCCCATATAGTATTCAGTGAGAGGTCATAAACCTTCTCAGGTTAGGAGCCTATTTGATACTCATCTGGAAGGAGGGATAGAGTGTTTAGCCTATCTCTGTCCTAAACTCTCCATCCAGTGTCGTGTGAGTTCCCTGTCTTTCAGTCTTCGATAACTTCCTTTTTGTGCGCTTTGGTGAGCAGATACTCAACCTTTACCACATCACTATCAATGATATTGATCAGTTTTCAACTACGCTGTAAGATTCCAACTACATATGCCACTTTCACAAAAGATAAGAAATTATATCGAATAAGACACCTACTAAGCGGAATTAATTTTATTTACATAGTTTTGGACACTGCACGGACTATTCTTCCATACGGCAGTGATTGCTGGACAAACACTTCTAAAGATGAATCGTGTCTAAGAATATTCGCGCGAACAGTGCTGCGAAGGGTGCTTGGTGCAATACGACTGCCGAATACGCTACAATAAAGAATTGCTGCAGCTATGCAATGACGAAGGCATTGTAAAATACATACACCAAGTCTCAAAGACTGCGATGTTTGGGTCATATTACGCGCATGAGAGATGACCGCCCCCAAAAATCAATTGTGTCATACTACCCCGTAGCGCCTAAGCCTAAGGTTGCAAACACAGTGCGCGCTGTGACGAAGACGAAGATGAAGACGAAATGCAAGCAATCAGCTTCAAACGCTGCTGTACTGAATTTGAAGGCGAATCGCTTGGTAGTTACCGTGGTTTTTGTTTGTTTGTTCTGTCTATGCTTTGGCACGTTAATTAAGTTAAGACAATTAGCCTTTCAGCACATATAATTGGCGTTTTATTAAAATTAGTCCAATTTTTAATAATAAGTGGCTCAATTTTAATTAGAATATAATCAAATGTGCTAATTGTCATTCTGGTATATTCCACAAATTTCTTTTCATCGTGGCGCAGCTCATCATACAAATGATGAAATTCACCAAATGCTTCTCTTCCCAAATTTATAGGGTATACTTTTTTATTTACTTTTATAGGTTTTAATTTAAAATATAAGCTTTGCTCAATCAATTGGTCATCATCTGATGAGGAATCCATTGCGACTAACATAACAAAAGCGCAACCAATTCGTCTTGCACTGTGCAACCTATTCGCTTACTCGCAACGCAAGCAATTTCTCTTCAGCTTCGTCTTCATCTTCGTCTTCATCTTCGTCTTCGTCTCAGCGTGCACTGTGTTTGCAGCCTAAGCGAAGACGGTCGAGACTAACACGTTTTGAACAAGTTCTAGTGGACCTGAGAACACTGGTGTCAGAAATTGGAGATAAAGTTACCGAGGATAGAGATGCATGTAAACAAATCGTGAACGAAGCTGAAGCTCACGCCGAGCTGTAAAGCTGCCCGTTTATGATGAATTGATGAGTTTTGGACACTGCACTCACTAAATTTAAGCTTATATAGAGCATACACTTTTATGGCCGCCACTGTTCATTCAAAAATACCGGTGAATTTTGGTGAGGAAATCACATTGCAAAGTTTGTGTAGGTGTAGGTAAACATGTTAGAGGCATATCTATTTACATGTCAATATATATGCACGAATATATGCACATACACATGGCAATAAAATACTTTTAGCAATAAAATTTTCGATTAAAAAAAAACTATATCAGCAGGCACGCTGTCAAGTTTCCATAAAATGTGTGAGATTTTTTACCCATAGTACCGTTCTCTGGGAGTTTTTATTGGGAGAAGACGGTAGGAGTATGAAATCACAAGAACAAACTCGATCATCGACCTTTAAAAAATAAAAATAAAATATTTGGCTATCAGCCTATCATATTTCGTGTGAATGCGATTGCGCCAAGGTTAAATGATATTTTGGTAGCAAAAGAATGCCGAGTAAATCATAAATTTACACAATACACACACTCAAACACACTCACACAGGCAAAAGCAGTTGTACAAATGTGATAAATATGTAATTACTTGCGTACCTGAATGGTTCGAATGTAATCAAGTATTCCAGGTTTCTTAATATCCATAAACTGAGAGGATTTCAAAAAAGAAAACAAAAGGGATTCAACGACAAGGCCAAGATAGAGAATTTAAAGGATAGAAAAATTCAGGTGGAATAGGAACTCATTACTTCTCGGCAAACTTCCGTGATTTTTTTAAGAAACTTAACAGTTTATCTACGAAGAAAAACATTCTCAGTACAGCCGACGCAAACATGTGTCATCTAAGACTGGCGAAAGCCGCACAGAGGCAGAGAAAATGCTCCGTGTTATCTTCATCCCTCTAACAAGATATGCACAATAGAACATCGATGATTATCACATATCGTCGCCATGGATTTTGTTGCATACTTTGTTCTACCAAGGCTCGTAGCTCACTTCTCTTTTGTCTGAGAAAGAGCAAAAGCTACCACCAAGTCAGGTTTTTTAGGCAACACTTGCTTGTTTTGCAGGTGTCAGCACTGCACAAACGATTAACACGAGCTTTATGAATAAAAGCCTTGAGGTACCCCACTGTTCGCGCTATGCTTGCTAAGAATCACAGTACGCCAACTCATCAGCCCGTTTGTTGCCTTGAACACTATACTAACCCAGCACCCACATATGTAAGTTCAAGCTCTTTTCTGCTTGCATCAGAGTTTAGCCTCGACTTACATTCCTGGACTATTTCTGACGCGTACGAGCGATTTCTGAAACCTTTAAACCAGCTTGGCTGTCACTGTAGACGTTGATTTCAAGTATTCACCTCCTTTTGTCAATTATCCAGTCTGGTAATTTAAGTATAAAATAACTTCCGATTGAGAGACCGTTGGCATCATATCTAAAGCGGTTAAACATCTGTAATTACGGTACAAATGCCATCACGCTCCAGTACTCATTTACAGTCTTAGAGCGTCGTTGTAGAAAGTTCTTACCGAGCTTCCCAAGAGAGTGTCTTGATCTCTCCAATGCTATCTTGTATATAAGCTCACGAAATACTTTCTTCCAAAAGGTAGGATTCTAGGTATCAGCTTGTGATTCAACGACTCCCAGTGTCCGTAACTCTAATTTGTATACCACAATCCATAAGAATGCAGTCAACATAACGTGTTCATTGCCTCCTCTTGTCATTAAGAGTCTTGTCTTGTAAGCGCCTATACTGTCATTATACTCATAGCGCACATAATGCCTAAGAACATATTTCTTTGAAGCCCATTTAATGGTTTTGACCTGGGTTCAGCACAAACACACTGCAATATAGTACGTGACACAAATTGGTTTGACTAAAGCTATGTGTATCCAGAATAACATAGCCGGACTCAAGCCCTATGTCTTACTAAAGGTTCCCCGACGCTGCCCTTTCAGCGCTCAATCAACCTTCAGCTCAACGTGAGTTTTTCTTATAAGCTTCATATCCTCAATTCCCTGTCAATCATTTTCCAAAACGATCTTTCAATAATTTTAATGAAATCTCGTATTTTTTCGTTGCCCAACTATTCACAAATTTAATCTATCGCAGTCTCTTTGATTCAAGCTACTTTTCTGACCGCACCACAAAACATACCAAGAAAAATTATGCAATAACTGGAGACTATTGAAGAAGAATGGTTGGTGTTTTCTATGAATAGTGAACTTAAAAGTGTGTTTTATGCAAAAGGAGTCCACACATCCAATTAACATATTTTTAATTAGGAGTAGACATGATTTCTTTCCTATTGTATTTATAATTTTTTGATGCAGTGTACACCTAAACGTTATTCTTATGTATTTTACAGTATTTCAATTCTGAACTAAGTATCCAATTTTCGGATATAAGGTTAGTATTGTCACTTGCAAAGCGAATGAAAATATAGACGAATTTAGCAGTCTCGAATTGTGAGATGCGAATCGCCAGCGAATGCGCCACATACTGGCAAAATGAATTTTCTGTATTGCCATTGGCGAAAAAACTACATTCACTTCGCCATTACTGTCAAAATTTAGGTTCTGTTCGCATAAAAAAAATATAAAGGACGTAAGTACACTTTAATCTTATGTATATAATCTATTTAATAATTCCAAAAGGTATAGAAAAAGATAAGAAAATAGCTGTTGCCCTCGGCAGGCAATAGCAAACCTCCGAGTGTATTTCTGCCATGAAAAAGCTCCTCATAAAAAGTGTCTGCCATTCGGAGTCGGCTTCAAACTGTAGATCCCTCCATTTGTGGTAAGATATCAAGACGCACACCACAAATAAGAGTAGGAGCTCGGCCAAACACCCAAAAAGGGTGTATGCGCCAATTATAAATACTATATATATAGAAAAAGAAATTGCAAAAATGGCTAGATATACTAGAAAAATGTACGAGCTAAAAAGCAGGATCTAAACTTATTGGAAATAAAAGAAGCAAGGAAGAAAATTTGGAAAAAAAAAGATGACACAAAGAAAAGATGGAAATGAAACAAAAGAAGCTGCACCTCAAACACAAAACATAGGTTTAGAATTAAGAACCACAGACAATGAAAATGAAATCAAAAGTAGCTGGATGGGTAAAGTAATTTTAAGTTTAATATTTTATGAAGTGAATGAATTTAATTTGTGATTTTTATATATTTTTTATGAGCCTAGAATAATATTTGATTTTACCAGTGTGTAATGTAGAGCTCAAAAGTTTTAAATGAAATAAACAAAAATAATGAAATGAGGTAAATGATTTTAAATTTATTCAAAAATTCATCATACAACAAAGCATAACCTGTTTGTCTTCTAGGGGCAGTAGGAGCTGAATTCGTAATATGCTTTCCATCAACGCAGCCAATCACATTTGGTATTCCTGATCTAGAGAAATATTTGTTCCTTGCTTCTTGCTTTTTTTGTTCCGTCATTTCTTTTTCCTAAATAGGTAGTATCTCCTTTAAAGTAAGTGAAACTGTGAATTGAAATTCATTCCCCACAGTTTGTTGTGGGTTTGTGTTTTGGATGATGACTGGCGGCAATGAAATTTATCCTTAATTTTGTCCAGCACAAATATAAATGCGTCCTTGCTTGGTCGAAAGTTCGCTATGAATCTACAAATGCAAATATGTGCGTACATATGTATGTAAAAACATTATTTGCTTAAAACATTCATTCGATTATCTGCACTAAATATGTACTTACATTGCGGTCGGCAGCTCCATAGGATTGGAACAATTTCTTATGAAACGTCTTTGGCGAAGAAGGTTAAGCCCCGGCTCCACATTGTAACTATCCTCGTGTAAAATCTGCGCTATTAAACACTTATAAGCACTGTTCAAATTTCATCTCGTATAAGTACACAAATTTTTCAGCATAACTGACACAAATGTCAAAAGAGGATGAACTAATTTATTTTTCATAAATGACAACGACACAATCTCGGCGAATAAGTTCATTCGCCACTCGCAATATAAATTTTAGTTGTGTTCGCAAAACCGTTCGTTTCGCTACATTTGTTCGCTTTGCAAGTGACAATACCTGTCTAAATTTCCAAATGAGGGCGTCAAAATTGTTTCGTTTGGTTTCATTTATAATAGAGAGTTCAAATAAGGGCATATTTATGTTTTATATTTGTGTGACTGATAATTCGCATTGTTAGAAAAATCTTTGTAGATAGTAAATTGGCATGCTTTTACTTACATAAATACATTTATGGAAACATACATACATACACACTTTGTATGGATGCACATTAGCACGTATGAAGCCATTATTACCTGCTTGAAAATGTCGCTAAATTTATTAAAATTACCGTGAAAAAAAAAACAATTAATCTGAGCATGTCTTTTCATGCAGTTTTTCCGTGCATGTCATTTCATAGAAGCGCTAAAATATCTTAGTAGTCATCAATTGTTTTCATAATCTTAGTCTTTTGGCAAAAGCCGAAATATCTATGACACGATCACGACATTTTCAGTCACCATAAACCTCTTTCAACTGATATGCTTGTGTGCATATACAAACATATATATGTGTACAAATAGGTGAAGAAAAACATACAAAAATATATCATTATTAGTGTATGCCTTCAAACATACATGCACATTCATGTACACATACAAATAGTCTTTTGGCTTCGAGTAAATTTCTTGCTGTCATTTATTTGAACCCACGAATCTACTGCTTTTTTCACGACTAGTTAATAGAATTAAAAAATATACAAATGGTATGCATGTATTTACACGAAATGGGCACGGAGCCTCACAGTCCTCTTCACTTGAGTTATAAGTTTGAAAAGAGCCGCGAGTGCTTATCATTTACTACTTCTATTCCCGATATTCATATGTATGTGTATGCAAGCATAAATGGATACAAGGCTACAAGGAAGAGCGAAACCGGCGAGCCATTGATGTAGTTTCTCCATTAAAAAAAAAAAAAACAAACAATCGGTGTTCACTTCGCTATCTGCGTTCTGGGTCTGCTCTTGGAAAATTGGGTCTCGAATCAGCTCAATGAATGTTTTGCCAGAATATTGATATATGAGACCTCAAAGTCCTTCTAGGCACTTGTATTCTGTAGGCGCTCGGGTAGGCTTCTAAAGCTAGCAACACCGCACAGTGTAACGTCGCCTTATAAGCTGTGGTCAAATATGAGGCCAAACGTGCTGCGATTTCACTGAAGCTTACTGGATGCTTAATTTCACTTAAGAAAAAAGAAATATGAAATGCGCTAAAAATTGACGTGGTGCCACGCCTACTGCTCTATTGGGCAGTAATATTAAATGTTAACGTTGGTTTTGTCTAGAAAAATAAAAATCATAAAAATGATATATATTGGCCTACTGACACTTTACACCTATTTGTGGAACCGGCTGCACATCACGCTCTGAAAATGAGTCCAGTTCATAAATGAAAGGTGTCACTACCGAAATGATCAAAAAAAGCAAAGAGGCAAATACATTCTGTCCAAAAAGTACCGGGAATTATTCAATACAACGCAAAATAATTATTTAATCATCAAAATGTGTTTTGTCGCATTCAAAATAGATTCCATTCGAAGCAATACGATTAGTCCAGTCTTCAAAGCACCTTTTAAACGCGTTTGAAGAGATCTTCTTCAGCTCCTTCAGCGAATTCTCCTTAATGGCTTCTATCGACTCAAAGCAGCGTCCGCGGAGTGGCAATTTAAGTTTTAGGAAAAGGAAAAATCACCGGGACTAAATCCGGTGAATACGGTGGTTGTTAGATGATATTTGTCGAGTTTTTAGTCAAAAATGTGTTCACAATATGAACCTTGTGAGACGGTGCGTTATCATGGAGCAAGATCCATGAGTTTTCATTCCACAAATTGGGCCATTTCCTACACACATTTTCGCTCAAATGACGCATAACTTCCAAATAATATTCTTTATTTATCATAGAACCATTTGGAATGAATTCCGAGTGCACAACACCATGATAATCAAAGAAAACGAGTAGCATGACTTTCACTTTTGATCGACTTTGAGGTGGGTTTTTGGGTTTCGGCTCATGTGGATAGCGTCATTCAGCCGCCTGTTGACTGGTTTGCATGTCAAACTCATATACACACACCTCATCACCTGTTATGATGCGCTGGATAATCGTTGGGTCCGAATTCACTTGCTTAAGCATGTCTTCAGTCACCTTCTTCCAATGAATTTTTTGAAAGAAATTCAATTCTCTTGGAACGAGTCGAGGAACCACGCGTCTCATGTCCAATTGATGGTGTAAAATGTTGCGAATTGATTTGTGAGACACGCTAAGGTCACAAGCTACCTCCCTCAAACTTAAATGATGGTTTTCCAGCACCATTCCCTTGACTTTGTCGACATTTTCATTCGTTGAAGACGTTGATGGGCGATCAGTTCGGGGCAAATCTGGCACGACTTCTCGGTCCTCTGCAAAAGCCTTATAACACTCGTAGACCCGTTTTTTTCAATAAAGCACACTCGCCATAGGCTTTCTGCAACATTTTTAATGATTCGGCACACGAAATCCCGTTCAAAATACAAACATTTAAGACAAATTCTTAGTTCGATATTTTTATCCATAGTGCAAATCGCAGGGCACACCCGTGGTTGGCCGATACAATTAAATGCTAAAAACATGCTAATTGACAGATCACGCTCAAATTATGCGACTATATAGAGAACAGTTGTACCAACATTCCAGCAAAAAAAAAATTAGACATACATACATACGTATATGTAACGCGCGCTTTTGAAATGAACAATTCCTGATATTTTTTCACAGAATGCAAAACTTTATGCGAATAATTACGGACAATTTTGTACATATTTTTACTTTGTAATTGTGGTTTTTTTGGTAATTTTCTGTTGTGATTTTCTTTTATGGAAAAACTTCAAGCTTTAAGAACATATTGTTCTCTGTTATCCTTCAATTTGAGGACTCTAAAATATAAATATATATTACTTAATTACAAAAATATTTTGGCATTGGAAAAAAGAAAAAAATACACATTGAATATAAAAACTAGGTATCTCGCCAATTTGCTGATTAGTGATAAAGTAAATTTAAATAATTATACATAGCTGAGCGATCCATGTCAAATGATCCAAGTATTTTGGGCATGGTCTTCAATTCTTCAACACTGAAATAATTTCTTAAGTCATTTTATAAATTTTAGCATTATTCGATGTTGAAAATTATTGTATAGAGTTTTTTGAACAAAAATGTATTCGATTCTTTTTAGCTTTTTCCAAATTTATTTTTATTTTTTGTATTAAAAAAAAAAAAAGAATTATTTGAATTCTTTTTGAAACTTAATTTTTTTTTGCTCCAAGTTTTTGGGAAAAAAATTTTCTAAATGTGCGATTACTGAAGGACTAACCTAGTGAAGCAATGACGCATCTTTTACACTAAAATTAAAGTTTTTTTCACTATTAATGATTTAGAGTCGCTATATTCATTCAAGATCTAGATAAATAAATACTGCATTCCTCCTCCGAACCCTAAGGCTGGTGCTTTATGAATTTATAAAGAATCATGAAAGTATGCAGTACACCATTAAAAAAGAAGAGAGTAGTGCCTTTAGAAATACTGCAGAGCGATGAGTGTAACACATACAACGAAGCGCATGCTAGGGGTGCTTAAAGACACCTACTTTGCCACTACCCTGCTCTTCGTAGGACTCAACATATGTTTCATACTTGAAGGATATTGCTGACAAAAGGCTGAACGGTTTGTTAAAACTCGCGAAGACGGACAATAAAAATTGTATAGCAGCGGCAACACAATGGACCCTAGAGGTCTAAGTGAGCTCTTTTTACAGATCAGCTCTTTTTACAGATTACCTAACCTAACCTGTGCCTATAGGTATATAATATATCAGAAAATTGGTGACTCGTTTAGGTGTAGCAACATGCAGCACTTCGCTGAAATGTATTAAAAGTTGGATAAGAGAAATGTCATTTAAGTGCGATGCAAATGCACATCTAAACTTACACATTTATATACAATAAGCGCAATTTATGCCCTTTGATTGCATATCACCTCTATAGGTAAATGCCACCTACCTAAGGCACAACTACAAAAAAAGCTGAAAATATTACTACCATTATTATTATTGACACTATGTTTCCCCAAATATGCGCATGATGATCGCTTTATTGGTTTGGCATATAATTGATTAATTGCTTACAAATATGGCAAACGATTGAATGCCAGTTGGTTATAACGAAACGTGGGAAATTGCAAAAATATTCGCGTGAAAAATCACACACACACACACAGCTAACTCTGCTGAATGGCAGCGCTTTATTGCATGCACGCGCTCAAACTTCCCACACAAATTCATAAAATTATTGTTTAACACACACATGCATATACACATGTATATACATATACATACGTATGTACAGACGTTTGCATACCACAATGAGCGTTAAATAACTTTTTGATTACAATTATTATAGGATTATTATTGTTGCATGGCATGATGTTGCTATTGCTGTTGTTGTTGCTGTTTTTCCTTCAAGTTGCTCTTTGAATTTTATTAAACAGCTTGCTACGCTGGCGCTGTAAAGTTTTGCAGTCGACTTGACATTGGCATAAGTTAGCATTCAAATATCATTTTGACCCACTTTAAAGAGAATTCTTTAAAAAAGAAAAGAAAAAACTGACAGCATGAGTAATAACGAAAAAACCATGCCACGTGAAAACACTCATTCATCCATATTTACATAAATAGTAAGTAAGTAAGCATTAACAAAAGATCTAAGATCAGTATGGATTTCTTTAGATGTTACTGAGGTTACTACTTTTCGCGCTTGCAATTTTATTTTAAAAATTCTTAAGTAAATAGTCTGGCAGCAATCCGTTATTGATTTAGGTGTCTGGCCGTTGGAAATGACGAGCATAGACTAACAAATAATTATCATCATACTGTGATGCGATGGGAGCCGTTTTCCTAACAATTTAATACCAGTTAAGCAAAATTCTCAATTAAATGTCGTCTTTGAAATTCAATTATGTAAATATGTATGACAGATGTTATGAGCTCAGTCTAACGAAATCTGAGCAGGTTAGAAGATAATGTTTCGATTATTTTGCCTCCTTACACTCGAGGAAGCAACCTCTCGAATAGAAGTCAACCACTCGAATAGAACACGAGCCTTTTTTTTCGAATTCATGAAAAAAATAAGAAACCAAACACCGGCATCACACTACGGGACCACATCAGGGTTGTTCCCATACAACTCGGTACCGTACCGGAGCGACCCAGACTTATATGTCACTTCAACTTCTTTGAAAATAATAACTTATTGCGTTGCCAACCCAAAAATCTATTCGGTTGTCAAAAACCATCACCCAACACAGAAATGATCGATGAAATCCCCAATATGATAAATGGACGTACGTCAGGCGAAGCCGCGCTAACTTGACGAGGTTAGTGGCTTAACACATTACAATTTAAGAAGAGATATAGCTTACCATTTAGGAGTGCCGATATCATAGCATACATTTTTTAATCTTGATATAATATTTTTAATAAATTTCTAGTAAATATATATCTTTACATGTGTATGTTTGTATACGAATTGTGCAATATATGAAAAGGTCAATTCTATCCTTGTTTAAAAATATTCACCACTCTGCTGTCGATTTGAGAATAGAATAAGTGTTTAGGTGTGTATGTGTATGTGCGTATGTGTAGTAAGTATTATATACATATATGGGACGTGGGGCTACAAATTGCGAAAATTTTCCACTACATCTCAATCCACAGCGGCACCTGGCACAAGTTTTGCAAAAAAAAAACAATAAATTACGTATTATTTACATACATATACATACGTATATGTATATGTGTATGTGCACATGTAGGCTCTACGTAATTTGCAATGCATACACCGCATATAGATTTGAACGAACTAGTGAATAAATGTTCAAATGAATGCGCGTAGATATTTACGCAGCTACGCGAGTACTCTTATTTACACACACAACAACACCAACAACAAAAAGGGGTGCTTTACAGATAAAAATGGGCAACATACGACTTAAGTGCCAATCCATAGATAGATAAAAATTTTGTCGCACACGAAGATGCTGGTGTAAAAGTTAAAATTTTATTTAGCGCGCAAATAAAATTAAATAAATTAAGAAATAGAAATTAAAAGAATGCAAATTAAAAAATAAAATAATGTAAAATAATGTAAAATAAAACACAATTAAATTAAAAGAAGGAAAATAAAATGACAATAAAATTAAATAAATTAAGAAATAAAAATAAAAAGCTTAAATAAAATAATAAAGTAAAATAAAACCAAATGAAATAAAATTAAAAAATTATATTAAAAAAAGTAAAATAAATTTACCATAAAATAAAAAACTATAAAAAAAATTTATTATATATTAGATAAAACAAAATTAACATTAAACGAATGAAATGAAATAAAATTACGTAAAATGAAAAAAAAACCAAATAAAATAAAGCAAGTAGAATAAAGTAAATCAAAATAAAATAAAAATATCAATATAAAAAAATAATATTTAATAAAAAAATTTAAGGAAAATAAAATAAAGTAAAATAAAACAAAATTGAACAAAATAAACTAAATTTAA
Organism: Anastrepha obliqua; assembly: GCF_027943255.1. NCBI lineage: Eukaryota > Metazoa > Arthropoda > Insecta > Diptera > Tephritidae > Anastrepha > Anastrepha obliqua. The sequence continues at coordinate 40,398,591 of NC_072895.1, forward strand.
TTAAAATAATAAACAAAGAATAAGACAAAACGCACCCAGTCGGTTCTACGTAACCGGAACGTCCCGGATTTATATCCGGCCAAGGACTGTCACTTCAGCAGCATTCCTCGTATATGCACGGAGAATGTTTATGCTGCTACAACAAAAACAGCAAAACGCATAAAGCAAATGGTTCTACGTAACCGGAACGTCCCGGATTTATATCCGGCCAAGGACTGTCACTTCAGCAGCATTCCTCGTATATGCACGGAGAATGTTTATGCTGCTACAACAAAAACAGCAAAACGCATAAAGCAAATGGAAGGACATAAAATTAAGTGAAATAAATGAAAATTAAATAAAATAAAGCAAAGTAAAGTAGAATAAATTTAAATAAAAATATGAATATAAAAATAAGGTAAAATAAAATAAATTAATGAAATTAAAATTAAATTAAATAAAAAATTTAAAAACACTAAAATAAAAAATATCATAAAATTCAATCAAATAAAATTAAACAAACTGAAAAAGTTGAATTAAGGGAAATAAAATAAAGTTTAAAATAAAATAAATAAAACAAAATATAACAAAATAAAAAACAGTTTATTTCAAATATATAAATTTTAATTCGATAAACTGAAATAAAATAATGTGACAAATATGAAATAAAATAAAAATATGGAAAAAAATTTATTAAAAACGAAATGAAGTAAAAACTATATTTTTCCCATATTTTTATTTTATTCCACTTTATTTTGCTTTAATATTGACGCCATTCTTAATGATTTTTTTCAGATTTAGAACGAAACATCATAAGATAGTCGCAAAACGAATGCTATTTTTAGATATTTCAAAAACATATAAAATATCATCTATTTTCTGAACTTTTATTATTCCCTTGTACCCATTTCGTCTCATTTCTTTTATGGTAAAACTAGCATAGGCAAATAACTTGCAAGCATTTTTTTGGACTTTTAGGTTATTGGATTGAATTTAAGAAAATTAAGTCTGAATATTCCATTATTTATAATTTAATTTACTTTAAAGTAAATAATATAAAAAAGATGTCATATTTGCTATCATTTAAATTTTTTAAACATTTATTATCTATTTATTTTTTTAAACATTAAGAATTTTTTTTCTGAGTTAAGCTCAATTCAACCTTCAAACCATAAGGTTTTTCAAGCGGTAGCTTACTTCTGCGACTACTGTGAAGAAAGTAAACATTTACTCCGATAGTCAAGCGGCAATTAGGGTCTGAGGTTCGTTGTTGGTGCGCTCGATAATAGGCAGGGAATGCCTGAGTTTTTTCTCGACCGCACCGGAATACTTCGATATTAGATTCATTTGGATTCCTCGTCATGGTGACATAACGAAAAACTGCTGGACGAATAATCTAGAAGAAGAGAAGAATAGGATCCTCTTGAAAACCTGTGATCTGCTCCTGGAAAAGTGGGTATCAAGTTAATTCAGCGAGCACTGGGTTGATGCGCAAGCACGGAAAGTCGAACGATTGTTCTGGCCACGGGTAAGTCGAAGGCGCACGATGGAACTTCTAAGGCTAACAAAGTCGCAGCTCTCGAATTTTGTGGGTATCCATGCGGTGAGATTTTACATTGCTTTGAGTCCTTCCTGCAGCAGCTTTCTAGAAGATGAGGTAGATACATGTCAACATCTTCTCCTTATTTGTCCTGATCTCGCCGAACTGAGATTCAAAGAAGACTCTCACTAGAAAAGGTTAGATACCGTACACCTGATGAATTTATTCAGCAGCTTGAAGCGGTTAACGCAAATGTAATTAGCCATGGTGCAGTTGTCGTCTCCCTCTCACCCAAAGCGCCCTTCTTTTTCCCCTTCCGTTCTGTACTTTTCCTTCTGTTTTCCTCTGTGTGGTACCACAAAGGAGGAAATTGATTATTCGTCCAAGTAGGCTCTTGCATGGCCAGCCATTTAACGCTACCTAACCTGTTTTGCACTCCTCTAGATGTGCTTCTATTATTTCGATTGCAGCTGTATATGCATGTAGGAATATTTCCACTGATTTCGTATTGCAGTTATTGGTGTACATATATTTACAAATTTTCTACAATATTATCAAAAAAGCAAATATTGATGCTCAAGCGAATTAAGGTTTGTAGCGTCTGCGATAGCACCCAACCGTTACCTGTGGACTTTGGCTTTAATTTGTATTTCATCTGTTATTTGTTAATGGTTGTTATATTTAACTCAATGCTACAGATATTTATTTTTAGATCGTGAATTGCAAATACAAATAGAACGTCACAGCAACAACGTGGTTAACGTTGTACGGAAAAAAGTAAGTGAAGTAAAAATGTAAAAGAGGTGAAAACTTGTCTCTTTGATGGCTGTAAAGCATTCTGAAGCAATGTTTGGCGCAAAGCCAAAACTGAAGTGATATTTAAAAAATATATCCAAGATTATTTATTATGAACTAAATAAATATAGTTTAAATGACGAAAAAAAGACATTCGACAACAATTCCATAGCCCCGGTTCTGATGCGCTTAACGTTATCTGAGGAGGCCTTAGAACATGCGAAGCAGCGTCGGTGAAAAAAATTATCAGAAGCGAACGAAAACCTTGCGGGTTTTAAACTTTATATCATTTTACATTTTTTTATACAAAAATTTAATTGGCTATAAAGTTGAGTACCTAAATTAAAAAAAAACTGATTAAAATTTTTGATCAAAGGCATCTGATAATTCCCCTAAGGAAAACTAAAATGCTTACGGACAATCTCATTGGCCACTGCTGATGGCTACAGAATCCAGATTGGTATATAGTTCACTGATTCCTGCCGTATCTGCGAAACAATGGAAAAAATCAAGGGTCGTGCAAGTTTATGAACGAATGTTGAAAGTGTTAAAGGACTTTTCGCCATCTGAAATCGTAGAAAAAATACCAGACATCGTTATGGAAATTCGTCGAGTGACTGAATGAGGTTTAGTAAAAGCTCTAGGCATCTCATTAGGCAGTGTAAGCAAAATTTTGATTGAAATATTGGATTTCAGAAAGCTGTGTGCACACAGGGTGCCGCATTCGCTAACCATTGGAACAAAGACACATTCGAATGCGACTTTCTCAACAACATTTAGAGCATTTTTGAAAGGATAAAGTGAATTTTGTGCGCCAATTCATCTCCATGGATAAGACCTGGGTCTATAACCATGATCCTAAATCAAAACAAGATGCTAAATAGTGGTGTGTACCTGGTTCTTTGGCTCCGAAATTAATTCGTGTCCAGAAATCGGCTAAGAAGGTGTTAGCGTCAGTTTTTTGGGATATGAAAGGAATTTTGTTCGTCGCTTACTTGCAGACTAATAAAACAATAAATTCTAAATATTATTGAAATATTTTAGACCAGATGAAGCAAAAAATTCGTAAAAAAATACCCAGTTTGCAAAAGAAAAAAAAATATTTTTTAACAGTACAATGCACCGTGTCACAAGAGCATTTTGACAATGGCTAAAATCCCTAAATGAAAGTTGGAATTGTTGGAGCAACCACCGTATTCACCAGATTTAGCCGTTAGCGACTTCCAACCTATTCAATATTCAAAGTATTGGTCTCGAGCTCATTGGTAAGTTGCTTGAAAGTCGACTGCAAGGTTAAAGTTCCTACTGAAATCTCCGTTAACAAAAGAAAGCAAGTTGATATAAAATCTGTTAAAATCGTAGTAAAAACTGAATAAAATTGCCACCAGTCTTTTAGGAATTCACTTCAAATAAAACTCCTTAAATTCGTTCACTTCGTGCGCGTAAATCACATTTTCAAGGCACATATTTTCGTCCATCCCCACAAATTGGTGAATAAGCAATGTGTCGCCACTACACAAAGGATTCGGCCAATCAATTAGTAATTTTCTGTACAGCATTGAAGCATCATTCTAAGAACTGAACAAAATGCATTACCATCATACTGTTTTACACACATACATTCTCATGTGTTTTGCTTTTCATACAAATGTGCGGGATGCATGAAATTATAAGAGTATTCGTAAAATTAATTGTTTTCATATTCCGTCTTTGTCGTGAACTGTCGCCAGACAAGGTGACCATATCGATTTCGCTAATTGCATAAAACAGAAGAGAATAAAGATGGGGCATACGCACACGCGCGAAAAACAAAAATGAAAAGCAATCATACACACATATATAATTAGTTTCACGATGCATACATACCATACATGCACACATATGGAATTGTAAAGGAAGGCAATGAATTGTGTAACGCACATGCACTCATATTTAATGAAGCAGTGTGTACTCAGAAATTATTAATTTTTTCTATTATGACAAGCGCATTATTTTATAAATCACTTATTTGTGCGAGTATTGTGGCATTATTATACAGGGTGTTTGAACAAGAGTTTTCATATAATATTAAGTTATTAGATGGAATAATTTTTTTAGGTAAGATGGTGAAAGTTGGTAAAATCTGCTGCAAGTTAGTGGGAAATGGAGTGAAATGAATACGACCACAGAAGTGTTTTCGAATCCTACATTAACAGTGGCAGTCATTTGATCAATAATATGATGGTCACTGTGGATGGAAATATTCGGCAATTGCAATGCAGGGCAAAGTTTCTATCACATTCTTAAGTTGCACAAAAAGTTATCTATTTTGATGTCTGGCATTATACAGGGCCCGGCACTCGAAGTGTAACCAACTTCAGACCACTAGCGCAGCCGATGCACGGGCATCAGATGTCTAAATAACAGCCCAGAGCATTGTTTACAAACGCGGAAGCATTTTGCCGAGAGTAAACGCGAAAAAAGAAAATCAGTAATGGATTTCAAACGTTATAGTTTGATTGCATTATATTTGGCTGGAAAATCACAACCAGCGGCTATTCGTGAGCTCGAGGTCCTTAAAGTAAATAAAGTTTCTGTTTATCGCACCATTACTCGTTAGAATGATACTGGTAGCATCGCGAAACTTCATCGAAGTGGTCATCAAAAGACTGCAACGTCACGTGAAATGGTGAATGGTTCAAAAAGTGAAGAAGCGACTTGAGCGAAATCCCCGCCGAATTCTGACCGTATCCCCCTCAGCACAAAGAAAAATGATCTCAAAGTCAAGCCTTACAAGATCCAAGAGGCACATGATGTCGCACCAAAACAACAACAAGTCAGACTTGAGAGAGCGAAAGAGTTGCTTCGCTTGGCTGAAAGCGGTCAATTTCCCAACATGGCGTCAAGGTAAATGCGAAATATTATCGGGAAAGTATTCTGGAGGTTGCTTTGAAGCCGTGGACAGACAAACACAACGTTCCGAACTTCAGAACATCCACACAATGGCTCTGAAATTCACTAGACGCGAATCCGATGGATTATTCTCTCTGGACCATTTTGGAGAGCAAAGTCCGAACTAAAAGATTCACCAGTCTTGAGGTGCTGAAAAATTCCGTTGCCTGCGAGTAGGCCAAAATACCTGTAAGTCACATTTGGGCAGCTTGCGATTCGTTTCTGGACCGTCTCAAGGTCAGTTAATTGATTCTTAATTTTGTATTATTGTATTTTCACACATTTTTTACTTTGAATTGAATAAAAGTGATGTTCTAAACTAAATTTATGGCCTTTTTAATTGGTTACACTTCAAGTGCCAGACCCTGTATGTTTCACCTTTGTAATAGAAAAAATTTATACATTTTATGAAAGCACACATCGATTTTTTAAATAGCTTAAATCCATTTGCACCAGACGGTTGAAGAAGACATACTAATGGGTCCATTATAATATTTTTTTTTTTAATTTTGTACTTTTTTTTATTGAAACGTAGATAAAAATAGTTTAATATTTCATAGAAAAGGTTTTTCCAATAATATATCGCTATCGAGAGATGATTAACGATTTTGTATGGCCGGAATTGGATGGTATTGATCTGGACAACGTTTATTTTCAACAAGACGGCGCTACGTGCCACACAAGCAACGAAACCATTGATCTTTTACGGGAAAAGTTTCCGGACCGTGTTACCTCTCGAAGAGATGATCACAATTGGCCATCGAGATCTTGTGATTTAATAACTTGTGACTTTTTTCTTTGGGACCACGTGAAAGAGAAGGGCTACGCAAACAGCCCAGGGTCGGTTCAAGACCTCAAAGATGGAGTTCGTGAGGCTATCGAGAACATAGGGCAGCCACTTTGCAATTCGGTTATGGAAAAGTTCATGAAAAGGATATTGTCCCGCAAGCGTAGTTGCCTCATGCTATTTTCCACTATTATTATAATGAAATAATCATCCGATCATTTATATTAAGAAATAGCCTTTATCTTTGAATATCAAAAGAACACCTCTTATTAGATAACCCATATTACACCGAGCAAAGCTAACAAATAATATTTTTTGGCATTAAATTTTTACCACATAACTGTAATGCGTTGCCCACTAAGCCTCGAGGCTTGGTTCTTTGTAGTATTCTTGTATATATTGCTCCTCTAAGTGTTAAAGCTTTCGGGTTTATGTGCTCTTCCAGCCTTTTTGCATACTGCAATGAAAAATTTTACTATTAGAATTACAAAAAAATCATTCTTTCTATAAAAAGATTAATCGGTTAATCGATTTTTCAGCCTTAATAATAGTAAAAATATTGTACTAATGGAATTCCCATACCTGAAAGTTGTTTGTATATTACAACTACATCAGCATCATTTTTTAAATTGATCTCACCTGGGGGTAAAATTTCGATCTCTGTTCGAAATTTCGATATCTGTTTGAAATTGTTTTATCATTTTCTTGTCCACTGTTTTTTGTGGAAACTTTTCAAATGAAACCTCTTTGTGAAATACCCTGTGGATTTACATACTTTCATCCAATTCCTTAAAATTCCCTCAATAAAAAATGTATGGTCTCGCAGCAACAATTCGGCAACAGAAAACTGTATGTAAATGTAAAAAATCGCCAACAACATATCTTCCACGCTCCCAACAAATCAGAGTTGAATAAGGCAAATTCTCAACTGACGCTGATTAAATTATAGTGGAATGTCAGACAAAGTCAAGCAAAAGAACTAATCTGCAATAGGCAGAGGTAAATGAGTCTGTTACAAATTAACTAAATTATATAATAAAAAATCATTGAAATGATGGAATATATTATATAAATGTTTATCAAATTAAAAACACTTTTTTATTTAAAATATTCATATCAAGGCATTCAGGTAATGAGCCTTCCCGCGCGGAGCGTCTGCCAAGCGATCAACCGAATCGGCTGGTGTGGGAAAATGATCGTTGGACCTTCCCCTTCCACTAGAAACTGGTCCCAGTTTGCTGGCAACACTGGGGCAGTCAACGTCGCTCCGCGCATGAAAGCTGTTTTAAAAGTGTGTTAGGATTTTGCAGTGGCGAAAATGCAGCGATCGTTGGAGTAACGTTACTCGATCAAATTTTGCGTAAAGCTAAACAAAAGGAGTACCGAAACCGTTGGCCTACTCAAAGAGGCTTACGGGGACCAATCTCTGTCCAGTGCCCAGGTAAAACGGTCGTTCAAGGAAGGCCGGGCGGACGTCGAAGACGAACAGCGATCATCTTTTTCGACTCTCGAGGCATCGTCCACAAGGAGTTTGTACCTCCAGTAAGCACTGTAAACGCGACATTTTACAAAGAAGTGCTTCTTCGGCTGAAAAACCGCGTCGCCCGGGTTCGGCCCGACCTCGTCAAGAATTGGACCCTTCATCACGACAATGCGCCGGCGCACACCGCCTTCCTCTGCACCTCTGCATTGGCCAAGAAGGGGGTTCCGGTGCTTCCCCACCCTTCCTACAGCCCAGACCTGTCCCCTCCGGACTTCTTTTTGTTCCCGCGCCCGAAAAGAAAGCTGAAGGGGAGGCGATTCGACTCCATCGAGGCGATCCAAAAAACTGTGACAGCCGAATTGAACGCGATTCCGGCGGATGAGTTTAAAAAATGTTTCCTGCAGTGGAAGGACCGCTACCAGCGGTGTATTGACGCTCAAGGGTCCTATTTTGAAGAATATTAGTTGTATAAGCCAAAAGGTTTAATAAAACTGCTTAAAAAAAATAAGGCTCATTACTTTTCAATCAAACCCTGTATATGCAAAGTTTTTTATAAATAAATTTGAGAGTATTTTGACTGGGCATTGAAGGCCCTAGTAGCCAGTGTTCTAATTAAATTAGGGTTATATTGTATATATCTCCTATAAATAATAATGATAATAATAATAATATTTTACCTGCCACCCGTCTTGATTAAAGGTGGTGGGACTAGATCAACAACAATGTTTTGTGCGTTTGATTGTCACAGCCAAGTATTGGCAAGGTAGAATCCAAAGATTTAGTTCGCCTTGTTTCGTTCTGGGCTGACAGCCACATGGACACGGCGAAAGAAAAAAACTCGCCAAAAATGTGATAAGCCTAAAGAATGCCACCCTGCCAAGATCAAACTGGTTCTGTTCACTAGAAAATATAAGATACCGAGATTTCAGTTACCGTCTATAGATGGAGTAACACTAAGCCTATCGAACGAAGCCAAGTATCTTGGCATAATACTGAACTCAAAGCTTTCTAGGAAAAGGAATACCGAGGAAACGATGAAAAGGGCTTGTAATGCTCTATTTACCTATGAGGACATTTGGCAAAAAATGGGGTCTGAAACCGTATATAAACCACTAGGCGTACTATACGATCATCAGACTTATTTTGGTTTATGGAGCTTTCGTGTGTAGGCATGAGCTTGGGTAGACAATTGCACAGGATCGGGAATGTACTTGGAATAATTATCTTTAAATTTCTACTTTAAACTCCCAGACTGATGTAGCCTCTTCCAAGATAAGATTAACGCTATAGATGAAGCAGCAAAAACGATACGGCCAATGGACTTACCACAAGCAAAGCTTACCATTTTTGTTGATAGTCAAGCAGCGATCCAGGCACTGGTGTTAGTGCGCATCAATTCAAGATATTTTAAAGATCACAGGAGGTCACTTTCGCTTATCCAACAACACTACACCACACTTTGTTGGGTCCCCGGTCCCCGGCCACTCTGGAGTGGAGGGAAATGAAATAACGGACGGGTGTGTAAGAAAAGGTTCTGAGCTTGACCTTCAGCGAGTGGTAGAGGTCATAAGCATTCTTCTAAACAAACTATACACTACGATTGACTTGAGCGTAATCGCGGAAACCAATAGAAGGTGGTCTCTGACTACTAAACTTAATCTTAAAACGACAAAATGCCTACTTAGATTCAACAGGTGAACTACCAGCGTGCTCACTGCGCTATTGGCACCCTATCTAGTATAATGAGTGTACCTCACAACGACTTCTGTAGGAGCTGTGGAGATGAAGAAGAAAATGAGTCAGTACAATTTAGCTCTGATTGGCCTGAAACTTTGACATATTTCCTTCCAGTAAAACTGCTACAACTCGCTTAAATTTGCTCTGATTGGCTTGAAATTTCGACACGGAGGCGTTAACCTTTCTAAATATGCAAGAATCATGAAAATCGGTTGCCAAACACCAAAACTGTCAAATCTCCTCGGAAAAAGTGCTGTAACTCCCTCAATTTTGCTCTGATTGGCCTGAAACTTTGACATTTATCCTTCCAGTAAAAGTGATATAACTCCCCCAGCTTTGCTTCACATTTCGGCACGTAATTCCAGAAGCCTCAGCCTTTCTAAATATGCAAAAATCATCAAAATCGGTTGTGAAATAACAAAACTGTGAAATCTCCGCGGAAAAATTGCTGTAACTCCCTCAATTTTGCTCTGATAGTCCTGAAACTTTGGCATATTACCTTCCAGTAGAAATGCTATAACTCGCTCAACTTTGCTCTGAATAGCTTGAAATTTCGACAGTAATTGCCGTCGGCCTTTCTACAGAATTTGAGTACATTTCAAAATATAAACCGAAATTTATTTTTTTGCAAACCCATTTATAGCCTTGTAATCGGTAGTAAGTGTGGCTGCGTTATTGAGAAAACGTTCCTTATATGCTACGTCACATTTGTATCTTTACCATTTCGTTTTCATTGATAAATGGATGGAGCCACTTCTAAATTATAAAGTGTAAAGTTTTATGAGCTGTAAAAAACGCCCCACCAAAATTGATGGTTTTCAAACATTTTCTACAGGCAAAACGATTTTCGTAAAAGCAAGAGCTTGAAAATTTATTAGATTTCGGTTTTCAACACTACATATCTATATCAGCGGAAATATGCCTATTAAGGTGCCATAATTTATGCCGCAAGAGTATCGCATACACGCGTAAATACATACCTACACACTCGTACATATGCGCCTGCAAGCACTTCAAAGGAAGGCCAACCGTGGCGTCTGCTTGCGGGAGACAGCGGGTCTAGCAGACCGCAAGCAGCAGACTATTTAAATTTCACTTTCATTCATTTTCATTCATTTTCATTTGCTTGCTCTTCGCTCTTCCTTTCGAGACACCTTTTATTGCAGCCAAATGGGAATGGAAAGAGCAAAAAAATGTAATGTAGAAGTCGTATCCGTTGCTGCAGGTCGCGGCACAGCGTGTTGCAAGGAAGCAACTTCCGCCGTTGATGGTAGAACAACAAACAACTCACGACACTCGCGTGAACATCTTAGCGCACACACACACCATCATACATATTTTCATATTTATGATTACGCGATTGAAACTCGTACTGCATACGCATACATATGAACATTTCCAGGCGTGAAGTGCCGAAAAGTGTATTTTATTATTCACAGGATATTTTGTTTGTGGTATTAACAGCATCTCTAGCGCCTAGTACTGAAAATAGCTTTTAAAACACTAATGTTTGTTTTTATTGTTGTTTGTGCATGTAGTAATGACTTATATTTTAATCGATGTAATAAAATTAAATTCTTTATAGGCATAAGTGGCACAAAAATTCAAACAAACGTGCGCACACGTACATATATATGATACATATATGCATATGTACATACACACATATCCACACAGTTCCTGACGGGGCATGGATGCTATAGAGAGTATCTCCAAAGACTCGGCCACGAGGACGCAGCTGACTGCTCGTTCTGCGGCAACAGTAGTGAGAACGTGGAACATGTCTTATTCTCCTGCCCGAGATACCCATCTGAAAGAATGTGCATTGAAGAAATCATAAAAGAAAAAATAACCCCGGGCAACATTGTAGATCACATGCTGCAGTCGAAGTTGGTGTGGCCCAAGATGAGAGAATGGTCCGCAAATGCGCTACAGGAACTGCGGAAAGGTAAAGTAATGAAGGGTAGATGGAGAGAGAAATATAAATAAAAAATAGTTTAAAAAAACTAAAAAACACGCTTTTATTGCTAATCGAACTAAAAAGTAGAAAATAAATTTTAATGACAAAGAGACCTATAATGAAGTAATAGCAAATCGAACGATCAGTCATAGTCAACTACCTCACAACAGAATTATAACAAAAATTAAGATACAAATAGAGTAATTCAAATTAGAGTTAAAAGCGTGGGATGCATTTTGCTTCACTTTCATAACCCTCTGTACATAGGTGCTTGCCAATAGAATGATTGTAATATTTACTATATCAAGCATCCCACGCTTTTAACTCTAATTTGAATTATTCTATAATATTTGTATCTTAATTTTTGTTATAATTCTGTTGTGAGGTAGTTGACTATGACTGATCGTTCAATTTGCTATTACTTCATTATAGGTCTCTTTGTCATTAAAATTTATTTTCTACTTTTTAGTTCGATTAGCAATAAAAGCGTGTTTTTTAGTTTTTTTAAACTATTTTTTATTTTCTACTTTTTAGTTCGATTAGCAAAAAAGCGTGTTTTTTAGTTTCTTTAAACTATTTTTTGTTTATTATGAATGAAAATTATTGTTATCATTGCAGTCAGTGAATAAATGATTCGATATATTCGTGTTATATTTAATTCCTTTCTTATCGACTGTGAGTCTAAAGCTATGCAGTTATCGGCCGTGATAAAGAAGTAATCGGGATGAAGAACTTATTTCGTGGAGGGAGCCTGAGAAACTGATTTACAAGAATAAATAAAGATTTTTCGTTTTACAACCAAATTCACCTTACTTTTTGCCCACAGTAAAAAAAAGAAAATATTAATCCTGGCAATCCTAATAAGGATAATGGAAAACTTTTATCAAATTATTGCATTGTCATCGGTCCTTAATAGGTATGCAAAATTTCAAGTCGATCAGATTTTTAGAAGTCAGTGAAAATTAAGCTCAAAGATTCCGTTACATACATACATACATACATACATACATACATACATACATACAACCCGACCTAATAAAAGTGTGTTAAAAAAAAGATTCAAAGATTCAAATTCACCTTACTTTTTGCCCACATGTAAAAACAGAAAATATTAATCCTGGCAATCACAATAAGGATAATGGAAAACTTTTATCAAATTATTGCATTGTCATCGGTCCTTGATAGGTGTGCAAAATTTCAAGTCGATCAGATGTTTAGAAGCCAGTGAAAATTAAGCTCAAAGATTCCGTTACATACATACATACATACATACATACATACAACCCGACCTAATAAAAGTGTGTTAATGAAGAGCCATAAGGGCTAGCTTGGCCCTGCGATGCAATGCTTAAACGGCGGTACCACAGGGCAAACTAAAGCTACAGAGGTCGGAGTTAGGGTTTAGTACGTATGTAGGTGTACTGTTACGCAAGTCCAGTTTAGTAGTAATACTGACTGTGCGTGGTCCAGAATGAGGTGCACCCTTAGCGATCAGTACGAATTGTGCATGCCGTCTATATTGACGGTATCTATGTAAGATTCCCCCTTCGGATAAAAAAAAACATATCCGTACATATGCATGCCCATGTAAAGTCGTGACAAATGTTACTGGCGTCGACTCGGTCGCAGTTATTATGACCAAAGAAATTGGAGAGCACAGTAAATTTCTTATTCCCGATGCCAACCTAACTTTGTTAGAGAAGCATTTCCCCATGGTAATCACGGAAATGTAACTCCGTTCATGAAACAGCAAAATGGCAGAAAAAGTTTTTTCTAAAAGCGGTCAACCCTCCACAGGCAATGGCAAGCGTCCAAGTGTATTCTGCCATGAAAAAGCTCCACATAAAACGCACTAGGGCCCAACACTATGGAATATAGCGTACGATGGTATACTCCAACTGTAATTGTCGAAGCGAGTGAAGATCTTAGAACTTGCTGACGGCATAGTGCTGGTGGTGGTAGCAAAACACATAGAAGAAATAAATCAGGCAACAAACTGTTCAATCAATCGAATCCAAGCATAGCTGGAGAAAATAGTATTAGAACTAGCGCTTGAAGCGGTCCTAATAAGGAGCAGAAAGGATAAGAAACTGATCAACAGCAAATCACCTCAAAGTCCGTCATAAAATACCTCGACATCAGGTTTAAATTCGAGACACACGCGGTTGCGAAAGCCGAAAAAGTTGCAACGACACTAACAGAGGTTATGTTAATCGTAGGAAGCCCGAAGCAACAACGCAGATAATTATACGTAAGCGTTGTGCGTAGTATTCTGCTCTATCGCACACAAAATCTGGTCTGAAGCATTCAATAAAAGTCATACGCACACGAGGCCGGGAGACCACTATACGAACTTTATGTACTCTCAAAGTATACAGCGAGTTCCAATTTGCATCTGTGCAAGTTCTTGGAGAACATACTTGCAAGAGTGATTCCAAATTCCAGACGTGCAAATCAGACGAAACGCTAGTTTGAGATGCAGAGTTGTTTACAGCAATGACAAATAAGGTGGCATCGCGCAGCCAGCAGTCGTTGGACGCATTGTCTGATAAACTCAAAGTGGATACGTAGATTACAAAGCGTACTCAATTTCGCTTCCCATCTGATCCAAATACTGACAGGGCACGATTGCTTCAAATCATACCTTTATAGATTTAGGCATAAGGAGATCCCTTCTGTATAAAGAAAGTTAGTGTTTTTTCATCTGTCCGCAGTTTGGAAGGGGAATTGATGACCTTGGCATGAAAGTAGGCAGGCCATATTCAGCTGAATACCCAGTGAATACTATGCTTGAGTCAGCAGGAAACCGCTGCGTTGTTGGGTATATGGCAAACATTATTTTAACAAAAATTAGAAAGGTATTAGGCCGCTCCCCCTTCGCGAAATAACATCTAACGGCAGTTCCATGGAACGAGGAAAACAGGCTAGGATGGATTTTTAGTGCGGAGAGCTGAGAAGCAAGCCCCATACTATTCGGTTTTCAAAGCTTAATGACACATTTAAAACAAACAACAAAAACATACATATATATAAGGTTGTCAAAAAAGTCTTGCGGTATTTCCGCAAGCTTGTCTTTGCAAGCGCGTAGTTCTAGTTGTATTCGTCGCATCGGTTCACGCTAGAGCTCTTTTCACGTGCTAACACGTGTTTGATTAATTGTTGTTTGCTTTTAGTCGTTCGTGAGTTATACCGTCGCAAACATGGAGCAAAATAAAGAGAAAATACGGCATATTTTACAGTACTACTACGATAAAGGCAAAAATGCATCTCATGCTGCCAATAAAATTTGTGCAGTTTATGGACCCGATACAGTTTCCATTTCCACCGCACAACGATGGTTTCAACATTTTCGTTCTGGTGCAGAGGTGATCGAAGATGCGCCACGGTCCGGAAGGCCTGTCGTCGAAAATTGCGATAAAATCGCTGAATTGATCGAAAGAGACCGGCATAGTAGCAGCCGTAGCATCGGCCAAGAGCTGGGCATGAGTCATCAAACCGTTATAAACCATTTGAAGAAGCTTGGATTCAAAAAGAAGCTCGATGTATGGGTGCCACACGACTTGACGCAAAAAAACATTTTTGCCCGTATGGATGCATGCGAATCGCTTCTGAATCGCAACAAAATCGACCCGTTTTTGAAGCGGATGGTGACTGGCGATGAAAAGTAGGTCACTTACGACAAAGTGAAGCACAAACGGTCATGGTCGAAAAGCGGTGAAGCTGCCCAGACGGTGGCCAAGCCTGGATTGACGGCCAGGAAGGTTCTTCTGTGTGTTTGGTGGGATTGGCAGGGAATCATCCACTATGAGCTGCTCCCCTATGGCCAAACGCTCAATTCGGTCCTGTACTGCCAACAACTGTACCGCTTGAATGCAGCACTCATGCAGAAGAGGCCATCTTTGATCAACAGAGGCCGAATTGTCTTCCATCAGGACAACGCCAGGCCACACACATCTTTGGTGACGCGCCAGAAGCTCCGGGAGCTCGGATGGGAGGTTCTTTTGCATCCACCGTATAGTCCGGATCTCGCACCAAGTGATTACCACCTATTTCTATCCATGGCGAACGAGCTTGGTAGTCGGAAGTTGTCCACAAGAGAGTCCTGTGAAAATTGGCTCTCCGAGTTTTTTGACAATAGGGAAGCGGGCTTCTACAAGAGGGCCATTATGAAGTTGGCATCTCATTGGGAACTCGTCATCGAACAAAACGGCGCATATTTGACTTAAATCGCATTATTATAACCAATTTTAAGAACAATTGAAAATTCAATAAAAATACCGCAAGACTTTTTTGACAACCTTATATATATGTGCACACTGTTGTGTTCAAAATAATAGGAGTACGACGAATTACCAAACTTTAGCATTTTTATTTTTATTTTTTATTTAAATAATTTAAATAACATAAAATAATTTAATGGTAAAATGTTTGTCCGATATTATTAGAAAAAATGGATTTAGTACTAAATATTAATTTTGTTAATTTTAATCATTTTTGTGGAATTATTTTCTTACCGTAGTAAAAAGCAAATACAGTATAATTCCTCTTAACCGGCTTCGCATTAACCGGCCGACGGATTAACCGGCCTGTTTACAACATCCGAGCGCAATGCAATATTTTCCAAGAAATTCACCGGCGAGGCGATGCGGCTGGGATTCCCCCGATATTACGGGGAGATCCCGGCGAAGTAAACTATAAACGATGTTAGATAGGATTTTGTCGTTTGTCGTTTTGATCAATTTGGTTTGTTTTTGCTGTGCGTACGGACATAACATAGTTCTTTCCTTAACAATGAGTGCAAAGCGCAAACGAATTGTGGTTTCGATGGATACACGTTTAAAAGTGCTAAGGCGGATTGATAATGGTGAATCCGTAGCGAAAATATGTGCTGAATTTAATGTTGAAAAAAGCATTGTAAATGACTGGCGAAGAGATAGGCGTTCCATTGAGGAGTTTTGCTCGAAAATGGAATCTGATAGAAATCTGGGTAGCCGTTGTACGAGAAAAAAACCGATTTGCGAGGTCGTCGATGAAGCTTTGTGGATCTGGTTTCTTCAGGAACGTCGAAGAGGTACACCAATTGGCGGCCCAATTTTGAAAGAAAAAGCTTTGGCTATCCACCAGAAGATTAATATTGGAGGTGATTTTGTGGCAAGTGATGGCTGGCTCAATCGATGGAAGAAGCGACACGGAATTCATTTCGCACATGTAAGTGGAGAAAAAATGTCTGCTGATACTTCTGGTACGACAGAATTCAAGACTAAGTTTTGGTGAAATGGTTAAAACACAGGAATTATCTCCAGAACAAGTCTATAATATGGACGAGACCGGGCTAAACATTAAAATGTTACCAGAAACAACTTTTCTAGGCAGTCATGAACAGTCTGCCTCTGGCTCCAAAAAGAACAAAGAACGTATTACAGTGGCCTTTTGTTCGAATGCAGCAGGGACTCATAAAATTCCTCTTTTCGTTATTGGCAAGTCTGCTAAACCACGGGCATTCAAAAACTTGAATCCATCTTCCCTTCCGGTTTATTATAAGTCACAAAAATCAGCGTGGATGAATTCAGACTTGTTTAAAGACTGGTTTAATTTGGAGTTTGTTCCAAAAGTTAAAAAACATTTAAAAAGTGTAAACTTGCCTATTAAAGCAATTCTTGTGTTAGATAATGCTCCAACCCATCCTCATGACTGCGCTGTAGATGACATAAAATTAGTTTATCTTCCTCCTAATGTGACAAGCTTAGTGCAACCAATGGACCAAAGAGTGATCGAAAGCTTAAAAAGACGATACAGGCGTAAACTTGTTTCTGAAATTCTGCAAAATTCGGAGAGTGAAGACAAAGGTCTTTTATGTAGAAGTCATCAAAAAGATCAATATCAAGGACGTTATCTATATCTTAGCTACAGCATTTCAAGAAATGCCCTCTTCAGCGTTTGTTAAGTCTTGGAGAAAACTTTGGCCAGATGTTGAGAATCTAATTGTGATCTCGAATATTGCAGGGACTGAAGAAGAAGAAAACAAATCTACTTTACAAGACCTTCAAAAGTTATCAGGTAACGAATCATTACAGGCAGTAAATGTGGAAAATTGGATGATAAACTGTGACGAACACCTTGAAAATAAATTTTTGAATGGTGACGAAATCATAGATTTAGCAAACAAAGAACAAGAGGAAGATGATGAGAGTAGTGACGTTGAAGAGGAGAAAACAGTTTCTCATGAAGAAGCCAAAAATGTGATGGAAATTGCATTGAAATACATTGAGCAGCATCATGAGTCAACAGCATTAGACGTTTTGGTGATTAGAAAATGGAGTGATGTCGCATTCAGAAATTCACTGAAGGTTAAAAAACAGAAGAAAATCACAGACTTTTTGAAAAAATAATTATTACACTTATATTTTATTGATGTAACACATTAACATATGTAAATATAAAATACATAAATATGTAAAAAATGCTTCTCCATTTTTTTATATGTGTGTATACAATATATTATACAAGTACACTTCGGATTAACCGGCCAAAACGGCAACCGGCCAGGTATGCAGTCCCGAGGTGACCGGTTAAGAGTAATTGTACTGTACTAATATTGTATGAATTGTTGACTATTTTGTGTTTTCTTGTCCTATTTTGCTTAAGACAATTAAATTAAATCCAATGCCAATATAAATAAATATTTACGTCAAACTCATATCTAATGAAAAAATTATTTCTTTGAAATTTTATTTAAGAATAATTCAAATTCAGGTCTATGCAATAAAAAACCGAATCTTAACCGGGAACCGATCCATATTTTTTTCTTATGTTGGTAGGACTGTAAGACACACATCTGTCGTATTTAAGCGCCATCGGATCATTTGAGAGCTGCTGTACGTCGCAAACGGCTTGAAATGTGGGCAAACAATTCTTGGACTTTGGACTTTGGAGCCCAAATTTAGCTGGACTATTTGACCAAACACCAAGTAAATATCATCGTGCAAGCACCGTATTCACCTGATATGGCCCCGTGTGACTTTTTTTGTTTTCCAAGTTGAAGTTGCCACTTCGTGGAAGGAGATTTTAGCCGATAAAGGAGATCAAAGAGAACGCGACGAAGGAGCTGACGGCCACCCCTTTGTTGACCTACTAGTGGTGCATGGAAGACTTAGGGTTAAACGTTGGCATATGTGTGTTGCTTCAAACGAGTCACATATTGAAGGAGATAAAATAAATTTGCCTGAAATTAAACTCTGTTTTGTTTTATTTAAACATTCCGGGTACTTTCTAATCATAGCATCGGAGTTTTCATTTGCAGAATATACTAAGCATAAAATATGTGTCCATGTACCCAGATTTTGGGGCATGAGTACTACGGTTCTTGTTTAAGAATATCGTATACTTTTAATGAAATACAAATAAAAGAGTTAAAACTTGGCAATTCGCTGCGCTCCTATTATTTTGAACACAAGTGTGCATATATGTATGCGTACTTACTATCTACACATACATCTAAAGCAGTACGGTTGGCAAATATTGTACGTAGCTGTTTGTAATTAAAAAATTTTAAATGATTATCCAATTTCATTAAAAAATTATTTTATAGACTTGTAGTAGTAATTGACAAGTCTAAAACGGAAATTCTCAGTTAGTCATCGTAAGTTTTCAATTGCGAGCGTTCTCTGCCCCCATAGTAATTTGTTTTTGGCATGTACGAATCTCAACTCGTCAAGTCCTCTATGTTTTTCTAAGTACGGAAAATGCAAAGATATGTTGATATGCATTTTGAATTGAATATGGCTATTGAAAGAAATTTCACATGGATTCTAATTAAAAAATCAATTTATATCTCCTTTCCAAAATTATTAATTTTGCGCCACCACTTTCTAAAATCTGATCTGCACTTCTGGCCATCTGACACAAGAAGCATCTTGCATGCACCTCAAACCATAGAATTCACATGCGTGATAAACCATAATTTATGGGATACTCTTTGCCATTAAAACAGTAACAAGCCTTTTCCGAATCAAAACAGTATCAAGGAAAACCCCTATTTTTTATTAGTTATGATAGTATTTAGTAATATTAAAAAAATCGTGTAAATCAAGTTCTTAAATCTATCATATATCTATATATTAATTAAAAGTTATTACTAATTATCTAAATGCTCAGTCAATGTATATTACAAAATTTACATGAGATTTTGACGAAAATATATAAATAAATAGAAAAATTGCATGATTTCAATTGAGTCCATTTTCATTTCTTACAAAAATATTGGGATAAAAATGTAATCGATAAAGTAAACACCTATTCAATAATAGATCATATCTTTCTATATACAATATATAATATATGTATCTATAAAATGAAAACTTTACATATCTTTCATACAATAATTTCAATTTTTTTTTTTTTGCTTTCATTCAAATATCATTTCTTGGACTTATCCGACTTTTTTTTTTTGTTTTTTGGCTCATATGATATAAACGCTTATTGACGATTGTTTATATCCGTTTCACCAGTCATCCCGTGGCAACCGATATGTTGAGTTATCACTACGCACAATTGTTACGCCCGCGCCATAGTAGGGTATAACGTATGCTGAGCCATCGGCCGGTCCAACAACTTGTGTAGCTATGAGTACAATATCAACAAGTTGGCCGAGGAACATGCCGCCAAGTGTGCAGAACTTTATCAAACCAATGCCAGGATAACCTAAGTAGAAGCGGTCGACGCCAAACATTCCCAGAAAAACGGAAAGCAGCAAAGTGGTATCAAGATGATATCCGTTACTGCAAATATAATTAGTACACATTATATTATTAGATATTTAAATAGGTATTATCAATAAAACATACGTCCACTTGCAGGGTAATTCCCGAGTGAAAGTATTGTTACCAGTTTCCGTGCAGTTGATACCATCGACAGCTACACACCACACTATAATTAAAAGAAAGTTGTATTGGCATGTTGATTTTTATATTAAACCTTCATATCGCTTACCACGAGCTTTGTTTTCCTTTGTGCAGCCGTAAAACTGTTGTGTTTTGGGATCAATTTGTTTTTTGGTTGGATCCGGACAAAGATATTGTCCCATTAACAAATCGTTGCAATCATAATCAACTTGCTGTGTTATTTGAACACTAAATATGATTAATATTAGTACACTAATGCGTTCCATTACTACCATTAAATGTGCTTGCTTTGTTATTCTTGAAAACGATAAATTCAGATTCACGCTTGCTTAAGGATTTCAATAACATATTTATGAAAATGAAAACAGCTGACTAGTCAATTTGTTTACAGTGGCTATCAAACAACTTTCTGGAAATGTGTTGATTGTATACAGCATTGTTGTTATGCATATGAAACAAAGCCAGAGAAAAAACACGCACAAAATTTGTTTCCAATATAAGCCGAGCTTCTATAAAAAATATTGCATACCAAAAGTATTGAAATGTATTCGAAACATCAAGGAAATATGTTCAAACAATTTCGGCTGTATTTCCCGTAGTTTTTAATGTAATTACATAATATATATACTTAGACAGGCGAAGGTAGTTTCATAAATTATTCGGAGTACAAATAATTTCCAAATATGAGGCATAGTGTTGTTGTTGCAGTTTACTAAACACTGCCAGTGCTGTGTAGTCACCGATCGTCTTCATCTAACTCATCTAACGGTAGGACCAGAAGAACCCCTGTAAACTACGTCTGGCATAGTGTTCTTTGCGACTGCTTAAAGTGCGGGATATGAACATAATACTTCTGTTTTAAATTAGAAATTCCTTTGAAACTGTAGTGACAAATAACTTCAAATAAAAATTCTGGAAATTTTTAGAAAGAGTTCTAGGTCTACGCCCATTTTAGTGTAAGGTGTTTTGCTAGCTTCGAGTGATACCTACTAATGTGGAAAATTCTTAAAATAGAGCGAAAATCATTTAAAACTTAAAATTATAGACATTTTACTATTTTCTTCTTTTCTTTACTACTTTTTATTTTTTGGAGATGGTCCGCAGATCGCAAATCGCTTTTAACTAATTATTAAGAATTTTCCTACTCAAATCAAAGCTCATTCGTTCAGAGAATTTTAATTAATTCCATTTTTTAAATCGGTGTCAGAAAATATACCGGCAAAAGATTGGTCAATTGAGCTTATAATTTACATAACCATACTATGTATATCGGTACTTCCTTAATAGTGGTGTCATACATCTCACCTGTTTGTAAAACTAGTGAACGAAAAATTAAACAAAGTAGGTAATACCTGGCTGATACCGGATGTTAAGATTTCGAAAACCACAAATCACAATCACTAGAGTTAATTATGCTGGTTATAGCCATATATAAGTTTTATTGCGCAAGTGGAAATTTTTAAAAGAAAAGGTTGTTTTACAACCGATTTTGATTCAAGAGTTTTCAAAATAATGGGTAAAATTAATCTTTGAACCCCAGCCGAAAGCCTCCGATGCTAGCGCTGCACTACTTTTAGTTTGTATAATAATTTTATTGTTATGTAAACCTTTATAAAATAAAAAAAAAACCAGTCTAACGGTTAGACTTGATAGAAGTGAAACCTTCCGTAAAACAAACTGATATTCATATAAAAATTTATGTCTCTTCCCACCAAAGCTAAATGTATTAGTATATTTTTTCTTGTATTTATTCAAGGCTGAAATCCAAAAAACTGTTTTCAATAAATAATCAGAAATGTCCTACAATGCAAATTTCAAAAAAAAAAAAAAATTTTATTTCTTGCGATTCGAACCAAGAATTTTGGATCGGAAGCTCACATTGCTAGCCGCTCGGCAATCGCGCCATACTGTCGGTGTTGGCCCAAAAGTTATTTAGTTCGTCGCTACGTTTATATGTAATTCGTTTCACTTTTTCCCAAATCACTCCCAACGATTCTAAAGAAGTTTTCACTTCAAAAATTAATGTACGAAATATTTATACCGATTCACTTAAACTGACTTTCAGTATCTAAACCAAAAATAGAAAAGCCAAAAAACTGTTTTCAATAAATAATCAGAAATGTCCTACAATGCAAATTTCAAAAAAAAAAAATTCCATTTTCGTCTACATGTATTCATATAAAAATTTATGGCTCTTCCCACCAAAGCTAAATGTATTAGTATATTTTTTCTTGTATTTATTCAAGGCTGAAATCCCGGCGGTACTGCAATACCGGGTCAACCCGTGGCAGAGGCGGAGCAAGCCCATAAAACACTCCGCGCATTTCCAAAAATTAGTTTAACATTTGTTGTCCTCCGATGGAGGATCTATCAGATGTTAAGCTGATAGGAACAGATACCACACTACCTACTTCAATAGATTTTCTAATAAACCTTTTGAGAATTTACACGCTCACAAAAATTAATGTACGAAATATTTATACCGATTCACTTAAACTGACTTTCAGTATCTAAACCAAAAAACTGTTCAATAAATAATCAGAAATGTCCTACAATGCAAATTTCAAAAAAAAAAATTCCATTTTCGTCTACATGTATTCATATAAAAATTTATGGCTCTTCCCACCAAAGCTAAATGTATTAGTATATTTTTTCTTGTATTTATTCAAAGCCGAAATCCCGGCGGTACTGCAATACCGGGTCAACCTGTGGCAGAGAAGGAGCAAGCCCATAAAACACTCCGCCCATTTCCAAAAATCAGTTTAACATTTATTGTCCTCCGATGGAGGATCTATCAGATGTTAAGCTGATAACCACACTACCTAGTCAATACATTTTAAATAATAAACCTAATAAAACTTTTGAGAATTACACGCTCACAAAAATTATTTATATCAACATATAATATAACGCTTCGTAACTAAATAACTTTTAGGCCAGCGACGACAGCATGGCGCGGTAGCCGAACGACTAGCAATGTGAGCTTCCGATCCAAAATCCTTGGTTCAAATCACAAGAAAAAATAAAAGTTATTTTTATTTAGTTCGTCGCTACTTTTATATCAACATATAATATAACGCTTCGTAGCCAAGTTGGTCGCTTTTTTCGTTTCACTTTTCCTCAAATCACTCCCAACGATTCTAAAGAAGTTTTCACTTCAAAAAAATAAATCTTTGAACTTCGTTATCTTCATTTTTAATTAGCGCATACAAATTTTAGTACCGATAATTTTTTTTTGTTTTCGTTTTATTGTACAAGAGTCATTTGCTTGTTGAAAATATATTTTTTAAACTTAAGCAAAACTTTACAACTACTAAAGCGACCGCCTTTCAACTCATTCAATGTTTCCACTTTCAGGCCGTTCGGAAAATGCACTTTCACCTTGGACTTTTGTCCAAAGGTGCTTTCGATGTGTCCTTTTTCGCCTGTCGATAATTCCACTATCTTCCCTACATACATATCTCGGTTACCCTGTTTACTGAATAAATTTTCAACAATCGCTTCATTATCATTCACCAGCCGTTGAATGAAACCCTGCTTTAATTTTCGCTTGAACACTTTGAATTTCGGCAACTCATCTAAAACGTATTTGTTGGAATATGTATACCAACTCATACGACCCCAAAATGCCAAGCGACAACAATTGCTTTGCCCATCCAAATCCAATTTGGCTGCAATTAACGTTGCATTAGGATCAGCAAGTATGGGTGTCTGAAATTCAAGTAAAGCAAAAGTAACCTCTTCCTCCTGAACACTGGTTGCTGGTTCTAGCTCTTCAATAAATTCGTATTCATTATTCAAGTCGAATTCTTCAACTGCTTTGTTATTAATACTCTTAAACAAAGTAATGTTCGCCATAACTGTATCGTGTCCAATTGTTATGTGCAGTTTGCTCTTGGAACGTATAGCGAATTTGTAAAACCGGATTCGATTTAAACGAACACATGCCGCGTAAACATTGTGCAAATATCCTGGTTGTGTTAGTATGCCACGCTCCATTGTCTTCGCATTAAATTGTGGCACGCAAATACCTACTCGATCCCCCATCGCTGCAGATTGCACTGGTCGGTGAAACATTTGTATAGATTTAACTTTGCGTTGTTCCTTTACAGAAGGTATTTCGATAACATCGTTGACGGCAATGGAGCCTTGCATTACAGTACCCGTGCAAATGGTCCCTTGCCCTTTTATAGAAAAGCAGTGATCAGAGTACATTACGAATGGTGCCTCTCTATTGCGATTAGGTATTTTAATTTGTTCAACAATATGTTCCAGAAGTTCCTGCAGATAAAGGTAGTGTCTATAAGTCAAGTGTGGTGCAATTCGAAAAGTTACAACTACTTTTACGCATATATGCATATTATTCATAGCACACCCACCTTGACATTGATCCTCTCCAAAGCGGACACATTGAATATGCTGCTTCCAGGATCAAATGTTGTCTGTTCCAGTGTCTTTCTCAGTTTTGCATTTAATTTTTGTAACTGTGCAGCGCGCGTAGATTCCTCCAATAAATCGATTTTGTTCACAACTATTATTAATTTACGCCGTAAAAGCTCGCCAATAACTATACATTCAGCAGTTTGCGTTTGTATTCCCTTTTGTGCATCGACAAGCAGCAACATTAAATCAATAATTTGTGCACCTGCAATTCAAGAATCAACTGAATTTGATAAACTACCAATCATACATACTTACCGCCAATGATCGTACGAATAAGGCTTGCGTGTCCAGGGCAATCTACAAACGTGAACTGCACTTGTTCCACTTCAGGAGCAACACATTTCAGACTTGTGGCTGGTTCGACCATTACAGCGCTAAACCCCAAATCGAGCGAGATTCCCCGCTCTTGCGATTGTGGGTTTTTATCAAAAGCAGCAGTACTAGAGATGGTACTCAATGCACGTGCTAATGTTGTCTTACCTGAATCAACGTGACCTAGCAGGCCAATATTTAAGTTAATAATCATTTAAATTATGTTTATTTCCGTCAACGACTTTGAACGCAACCAATAAATCAACTATGACAAATAAACACCAATTGTCGAAATTTAGTTCACTGGCGCTCAAACTGACATAGGAAGTTGCCATATTTAAACTTCTTAATTTCTCAAATACATGAGTAGCCGGGTTTTTAGTATTTGCAAGATCAAAACTTATCCCCAAAAATGTTTAAATTAACTACTACGAACAGAAAGTACCGGGAAGGTGATGTTGATTGTTTCCTTTGATTACCAAAGCGTTGTTCACGTATCTTCTATCGGGCCATACAGTCAATAAAGAATATTATTTATCCTTTTTGAAGCGTTTAAGAGATGCTGTACGTCGCAAACGGGCAAATATGGGCAAACAATTCTTGGATTTTGCATGATGATAACGCGCCATCGCACCGAGTCCAAATTGTGTTGGATTATTTGAAAAAACACCCAGTAAATACCATCGTGCAAGCACCGTATTCACCTGATATGGCCCCGTCCGACATCTTTTTGTTTCCCCAAGTTAAAGTTACCACTTCGTGGAAGGCGATTTCAGTCGATAGAGGAGATCAAAGAGGTCGCATTCTGACGGGGGTTCATGGAGGACTGGATTAAACGTTGGCAGATGTGTGTTGCTTCAGGCGGGTCATATTTTGAAGAAGATAAAATAAACTTGCCTGAAATTTAACTCTGTTTTGTTTTATTTAAACATTCCCGGTACTTTCTGATCATAGGGTATATTTGTCGTTCAAACTTAAAGCAAGTCTCAAAATGTATTAACTTTTGGGTAATTTTTCGGCAGATTTTAGCGATAAACAGAATGACCAAATAAAGAAGGTCAACTCTTTATGACAACTTTTAAAGCTAAAATTCGTATTTTACCATAATTCGCGAATTTTGTGCATTTCACGCACACCTCGCTGGCATACTTCTTCCGCTTTTTGCATTCCACTTATTCTTTCACTGAATTTTTTTTCGATAACCTCCAGTAAGCTGTTGATTTCTTTTTCATGAGTTTTAAGTGCACTCTCGAATTCAAACTTGTAATCAAGCAATCGTGAACCGTTCTTCTCGACTACACTCTGAACCTACTTAATTGCAAGGTCAACGTTGCTAATGTAAACCACACATTCATCACACATGTAGCGAAGTTTGAGAATTCATCTAATTTTCCTAATGTATATTTATCTGCTCCTGAGCATTTCAATCGGGAATGATACGTTTTGCCACATACACCCGCACACCTTATTCCCGTCTCTCCGCGGATTTTCATTGTTATAATACAGTTAATATTTAAAACTTTCTTTTATACTTTTTTATTTTAACTCTTTCTTATGGAAAATATGTTTTACGGGGCAGAGAAAGAGGGAGAAAACTTCAAAGTCCACTTCACCACTGAAATAGAGTCACTGTCTCAATACGAACATCAATTGTGTCCAGATATGGATTTTTGAAAACAGTTTTTTCAGAGCGGCCCGAAAAACACGTCCGTTACGCTTGACGTACAAAAATTTTCATTAAAACAAACTTTGTAAATATTAGCAAAAATGGAAAAAGCATCAAAAAAAGAGCCCATATTTATGCTTGTACAATATTTTGATGGCTTTTTCATGGCAGAAACACACTCGTCTGTATTGCATTGACTGCCGAGGGGCGACCGCTATTAGGAAAAACTTTTTCATCATTTTGTTTTTTCACCGAAATTCGAATTACGTTCTCCGAATTGTTTGTTATTGTTTTTATATTGTGCATAGAATTTACTTTTCCTTTAAATACACAAAAAATTAAATTAAATTTGCTCATACTGTTTAATCCAAATTAAATTGTCAAATAGTCTGACAACTTTGATAGCAGTATTTATTATATTCGTTGAACAATAAATTTATTATATTACTAAA
The DNA here is from genome assembly GCF_027943255.1 of Anastrepha obliqua. Lineage (NCBI taxonomy): Eukaryota > Metazoa > Arthropoda > Insecta > Diptera > Tephritidae > Anastrepha > Anastrepha obliqua. The sequence continues at coordinate 40,425,576 of NC_072895.1, forward strand.
TAATACCAGAACCTACACAAAATTATTAATTTTTCAAGTATATATGATAAAGCAAACGGGAAGTTAGTAGTTATTTTTCCTTAAATGAAGTATTGCTGGCAACCTCCAGAGAAATATTAGTTTAGGTACTTAAATTTAAGCGAACTAACGAACAGCGTAAAACAAAACAAATCTGAGGTGTATAATTCATAAGCAAAATTGAAAAAATGTTAAGTTAGAGAATTTTCATCTCATGGCATTTTTATCTGAAAAATTTATATATATTAATTTTTGCTAGTACTGGCAACCCCTAACAAGACATCTGTTCGCATATGTCAGTGCAGATATGCAATTCGCCGCCTAGCGCCTTCCAACTTGCTAAATTCTCGGAGTTAAGATTTATTGCATATTTTGGTTAATTTCTTACCATTTATCAGGATACAATATAAACTTTAAGTAACTAAAGCTAATAATTTGGAATATAAGAATTATTCAATCCAAATGACGAGGTTTGTTCAGCTACGAAAGCATTGTCAAACGTTAACCTAAAAACTAATCCCTGCTAACATCTCCTTTGCATATACAGGTCAAATATCGAGTTGGGCGATGTAACGCCACACAATATCAAGCAACTGAAAAAGCTCAACGCTGTTGTGTTTCCAGTCTCGTACAACGAAAAATTCTATATTGACGTCCTAGAAGCAGGTGAATTGGCAAAACTAGTGTACTACAATGATATCGTAGTGGGCGCTGTATGCTGCCGCAGTCACACTTCGGAGAATCAACGGCGCCTCTATATTATGACTTTAGGCTGTTTATCGTCGTATCGACGGCTTGGAATCGGTACTGTGATGTTCCAACATATTCTCAACTATGCCGAAAAAGACGGCAATTTCGACAGCATTTTCCTGTAAGAAGCATATTTTTTTTTATATATCTGATCAATCCAAAAAAGTCTAATACGTTCTCACTTTGGTAGGCACGTGCAAATCAATAACGAGGGTGCTATAGCGTTCTACAAGAAATTTGGTTTCGAAATTGTGGAAACCAAGGAACATTATTACAAACGAATTGAACCTGCGGACGCATATGTATTGCAAAAAACATTGCGAAATACAAATAGTAATACCAGCGGTGGGAATAGTATTCACAATCACAGTAACGGGCATTTGGACAAAAAAGATAAGAAAGCATAAGCAGTTTGCGAGAAAACAATTTGCGTTGGCCAATACTGTTTGCTTGTAGCAGTTTTAGTTATATATACAAAACAAAAATAAAATCAATTATCTAAATGACGAATGTACGTGTATTATAATATTTGATTTAACTTGTACCAACACGGCTATATATTTATTAAGCAGAGGACTGTCGCTCAACTACAGCTTTACTGCTATCAAGAAATCTCATGTACACCCATATCTCGCTTAATCGCCTAGATATGTTCAGAAAATGTTAATTGTTTAACAAATCAATTATTTTCATACAAATTCAATCAAGGCGCTGTAAAAAAAAAAACCTAAAATATATACATATATTATTCTTTAGTTCATACATTTTTTATTTGCTATAAAAACGCTTACTTAAAAATAAAATTACAGAACAGAGCACATTAATTGTTGTTGTAGAAGCATAAACATTCCCCATACATGTACGGGGAATGCTGTAGGAGTGACAGTCCTTGGGCATACATATATGAATCCGATCAAGATTCTTGCTGTTGCTGTTGGGTTTATTTACACTTTTTACCAAAACTTAATTTTAAGGTTCCCTGCTTTGTAGACATGTACGAAACTTTTCTTTCTTCCGTTGCGCGCTACTTTTTGCTCAGTTCGAGTAATATAAAAGGAAAACATCCAACAAGATCGAAGAAGTGTCATATGTAAAAAGTCCGTTTTAGCGAAATGCTGTACAGCGAGGTATGTGAGTACACACCCTAATGTATGAATTTGTTCAAAAGTAAATGTTTTATTGTTACTTTTCTAATAGGAACCACTCACCAAGAGCCAAAACCATACCCAAATATATTTTCGTGTCTTAACACATGGCATGCGTTAGCAATTAATAACGCACATATCTGCCATCTAGCTTAGTTGTAATTAAATACATTTATACCTGTTAGGTTACCCCACCCCTAGTCAAGCCAAATTAATTTCTCATTTGATTGTCCACCGACAACTAGTAGTCGCTTTCCCTAAGTTGCAATTTATATACTTTCGTGTATGCATCCAAAAGATGAATGTTCTTACCAAAAAGACGTTCAAAAATATAAACTGTATTTATTATTGTTTTAAATGGATATATATTTTTGCATATTATGCCGGTTGCATTTGTTTCCAACTACGCGAAAGAGCTTTCCAATTCACGAAATGCAGTATTGCGTACACTAACTTCATACGGATAGCCATATTACTTGGCTTTGTGGGAAGCATGATAGTTAAATGTTTGGACAATGAAAGTTCCAAAGCAATGTTGGATCGTTTGTCGCCTGTTTTGAAATTAACACTCGCCTTGGAATGTTTTATCAGTGCTATTACTTACGCGGTGGCCAGTGCATCGATGGAAAAAAATAAATACAAGCTGATGCGGTTAATGCAAAGTTTCCAAGTGCTGGATCACAGAATGCAGATTGAGTTTCCCTACGTTAATTGGAATTATCACAAGACAGAACGGAAGTTTACTTCAATTACGTTATTTTTAATCGCTTACTACTATATTGTTGCATTTATTTATGTATTCAAATTAGCGAATTGCAATTGCGATTATGCTACAACAATTGTGTTTGCCCTGAGCTATGCAACGCTCACATCTGCGCCAGGTTTTATAACATTTTTAAATCTGGGCTTGATGGATTTACAACGCATCCGTTTTCGCCTTATTCGACGTCTGCTGAAACAGAATTATGCGTCAGCAGCTCATATCACAGGACAAACAGAATTTGAAATGCGCCTTGCGCGCCTTATTAACTATTGTAAGGGTTACATTCAACTCGTTTTGCAAATGAATGATGTGTTTGGCGTAGCGTGCGGCGTTGATTTATTTCATGATTTCGCTATACTAACAAGCATGACGTTCTTGGTATGCCAGAGAGCGACTGAATCAAATGCCCGTCTCGAAGAATACACCTCTACATTATTATTTATGCTACCACGAATGTATAAGGTAACGATTTATACGATCTATGGATATGTGGCACACAAGGAGGTAAGTGCTAGTACATGTATTGCATGCAAAACCAAGCATTATTGTTTATATTAAATTATTGTTGCAGCGGCAAAATTGCACTCATGAAGCTATAATGTGTGGAAACTATTTTAGGCGCTCCAAGGCAATCCGCTATAACTTGGAAGCATTTCTCCATTGGCGAATGCACAACACATATTCGCTTTTGATTGGCAAAGTGACGCGGTGCAATCTTGCACTACTTTGCTCAGTATGTTTATAAAATATTATTACATCCATGCATAAACTTGTGGCAAAACAATTTATTTGAAATTACTTCCCGTGAAATAATACATACCTGTGCAGTCTAAGTTTAAAAATTGTAGTGCAGAAATTTCCTATATTTGAAGGCAGAAATAATTAATTTCAAGTATATTGGTTTGGCGAACGGTCACAGCTATTGCCAAATGTATCGTGTTTTTTTTAAGAGCTTGAGAAATTAAAACGATAAACAAAACAGGAATTTTAGTTGAATGCGTGTTTTTTTATTTTAATCTGGTAGATAATTTCATGGAATTTATTTTTTGTATATGATATCCGCCGTGGCTACAAGTTACGTGGCTAAATACAGTTAGAAGACCGAAAAAAACCAATCGATATTTGATCAAAATTTCGGCCTTAAATTGTTTATAAAAAAAAATATTTTTCGGTGAGAAAAAATCTTCGATTAATTACTAAAAAATAAAATTCAGACAGCATGGCTCGATAGCGCTCGCCATTCACCGTAACGGTAGCTCCTTTCACGATAATGATGTTGTTGTTGTTGTAGCAGCAATAACATTCTCCGTTCATGTATGGGGAATGCTGCTGAAGTGACAGGCCTTAGCCGAATATAAATCCGGTTCGTGTAGAACCGACTGTCGTGAGAACGTAAGGATCGATGATACCGCCAGTGCTGTATGAACTTCGGTAACATATATATATATAGCTATATATATATTTTTTTTTTTTTCAAAGTAAATTTCCCCAATTTGGAAGCATTATTCTGGCGATAAATGATTCATAACAACAGTTTGCCATGCCAACACAGTTAGCCATTCCCAGCTGTCAAAGCATAGTTACCGTAATCGAAAGTTCTCATGCACCTAAAAAAACACCCGATACATGCACATGTATGATGGTTTGATGTATATTGCCACAATTTTAAATATTCGTTTGTTCGTATTTCAATTTTTTATTACAGATTTTTAATAGTATCATCAGCAGCGTTATTATTTTAATACAACTGCAGTTCCAACAGAATAGCATTACCACCACTCGTTTGAAGAAACACGGCATGATGTATACCGGAATCCGGAAATCGTGAAAAAAGATTTCATTGTAATTGATTTATACCGTTTTATTTCATTAATAAAACAAGCACGCATATATAACTTCATTGCTTTTTTTTAATTTTTCGAAAATAACGCAGAATAGGCAAGAACATGTAAAACAAACCATTATATCGTCCCCTTTCTGTGTTAACCTCGTAACTTCATTTTTTTCGAAATTGAAATTTTTAGTGAAAAACACTCCTTAGCACTCCTGTTACGTAAAACAAAACATACAATGTTCATAATGATTATATAATATTTTTCAGAGCGTTTCGATTTTTCTCGTGTCTACGTGTTCGAATTCAAAAACCTCGTATATACTATAAGTATCGTATCAAATAAGTTATAACTTTTCATAGAAGTTAAGTAACTCGTAAACATTTTTATCGATTTACTGAAAATTATGATTTTGTAGATACGAGGTTAGCACAAAGGGGACGATATGACTGTTCAGATCAATTGAATAATTCAGTTTTATTTGTAAAGCCACTTATGAATGTTTGATGAAACTTCTGTAAATTCCGAAATCGTCGACATTGTATAAATGCGAGTTTACCTGTACACCTGAAAATACATAAAATTAGAAATGAAATTTTTTAATGTAAATTAAAACTACCGAAGAATAATTCAATCTCTTCATAGGATACTTCTTGGTTTTGTCGCATTTCACGTATATGCTCCAACAATTTCGTCAAACGATTGCACGTATATAATCTATTTGCATAATTTTTTAATAGAAGTACCAGATTTTCATTAGTGTTCCAATAATATGGAAACCGATTCTTGCCGAGATATTCTATCATACGTTGTAAAATCTAAAAACAAAAAACAAATCTTGTAACCCAACCATGTAGATTATCAGCAATATGTGTTAAAATGAAATAAGGGGGAAAAAATGTGCTTAATAAACAGCTATTTTCTGCTTTCATTCGAGATACAAAAGCATATTCGTACATACGCACTCACAGCAATTAGAACATCAATCACAGTCTCCTTAGATTTATCTGATCCTGCCTTTTCTTTCGAATAAATCGACTCATAGCTAATCGATTCCACGTGACTTTTCTTTAATGTGTGTAGTTTACTGCGTTTTATCAGTGACACTAATAATCGCATTGCAAGCAAATACGACGGAGATGATGCCAATTCGCGTTCAGTTGAGGGCGCACACAATGAAAAGTATTCCATATACTGAACGTCTGCTGCAGCTAACCAAATCTTTTTTAAATAATGCGTTGGATGTGGCATTGCGGGTTTGTTGCTGGCACAAATTTTTAGTAATACACGGAAACGTATTTTCATTGTAATTTCTTCAGTGGTGGCATTTAGTATAATGTAGTTATTTTGCCATTCATTATCACAGTCGATATAACTGTAATTCAAGTTTTTTGTTTCATCCATCAATTCCAATTCGTAAATATCGCCCATATGACCACGCACAAAATATCCACTAAAATCTAAGCCTTGTGCAATTAAACATTTTACCATATGGGTTACATTGCCGCCGGCAATATTTCCACCATTACCAAGAAATGGTAAATCATGTATGCCAATTATTCTGTTACGTCCACGCTGGGCAATTTTAATAAAGGATGGGTATGGTGTTTGAACGACACCAAGAGGCATGAAACGAGAAAAATCCAGTACTATCGAACAATTGAAATTACTGGCTGAAATTTACAAATAAACATATGTATGTACATAAATACAAGACAGGATTTTTATCAGCCCTCACCTTGATAATTCGAATTTTCTATGAGCACAGGACCTATTATTGAATCGTTTTGCAACATGCTCATTAGATAAATTCGTATCAATTCGAAATCTTTTTCCAAATAACTTCTAGTCTCTACTTCTACTGAAATCGCATTCGTAATGTTTCTCAAATGCTTATCAAACATCGCCATTTTGAAGAGTCGGCGCTGAGCTTTTAAAACTTTAATATATTTTCACATTCGATCGCAGATTTTTTTTGGGTTTTAATAAATTAACCAAAATTATACTTAACATACTGCGTAATACTGAAAACATGTGAAATTTAAATGAGAATCGGCAAAAACGGTAAAATTCTTTTGTAACAGTAGAGCTGCCACCACACTAATAATATTAGATTTTCAACACTTTCTTTTAAGTCGTTGCGTTTAGGTTTCTGCCCAACGATATTTTTGTTTTGACTGATGTGATTTTTATCTGTCGGAAAAATATGTTATGATGAAAAAGTGTGTGAATGAGTTGGAAAATATCCTGCACTTTATGATTTACCTAAAACAAAATATATAGATACAGTTTCTAAAAATGGTGTATAGAACAAAATCGGTGAAGTAATAAATTTAAGCAACACGATATGAGATTCAAATTTTTATAAGACGTGCCACGCCCTCTTTTCCAATACCTAATGCTTTTCGTCTTAAGTATGACATTCGTGATTTATGTAGCTGTATGAAATTTAAGTAACGCTTATGCTAGTTTCAAAGAAAAGCTATATGAATGTTTCAGTTAGTCTGGGAAGAACTACGCCCTCTTTTCCAATGCCTACCACTTTTTACCATACGAAAACTTCACGTAAGCACCGTAAATATCGTTGAAATTTATATATTTATGTATAGCGTCGGAAAAATAAATGGGGTCGCGACATTTCAACATTTTTAGGTTCCTTTCTTAGGAATTTCGCAGTAGATTTTTAAGCAACTTACCGTTGAGTCATATTTAAAGCTTTATATTCAAACACCCTAGAATTTGAAAGTACGTTCACATATGCAGTTATTAGCAATAAATCCACAAAATTAATCTACCTGTTCACATATGGCAGATTACTTGCAAATTGACAATCGGTTGACAATACTTGAAAGATTTTTCTTCATAGAAATTGCCTTGGCAGAATATTTCGATATTTTTGGTTTGTTTAATTATTATTAACAAAGTGAAGAAAAAACAAGGAAATGGAATAGCTAATTTAATTGCGCAATTGGCTGCTAGTAATAAACTGTTGAAGGAATTCCGTAAATGACGTTTACTGGGGATTCAAAAAATTATGGCAGCAATACGCATGCGAATTTCGATATTAAATTTTATAATAAGTAATAAGTGAACAAAGCGTTTATGGAAATACTCATTTTTCTGTTATATGAATGCATAATTAAGAATATCTAACGAAAATTGTATTAGAATTATGTCTACAAACCTCTTTTATTTGCCGACGTGCATTTTATTTAGTTTTTACGTTGAAGTTTTTCCTTACACTCGTAAAAATAACTATCGTGACACAGAGTTGTATGTAAAAAAGTATGGTAATAATCTACGATTATTTCATAATCTCAGATTTCGGGAGAAAAATTTTGTATGGGTAATCTCGCTTTTTAATTACGGATTTTAAGTTATGCACGAAAAAGTAGATAATCTACTTATATGTGAACGTATTATAAGTGATATTAGGCGAATTCAAAGAAGGTGGCTTCGCTAGAGCAATAACGACATTTATATGTATTTTGTTTTCGCAATTTGCTTGTTTGATTGTGAAAAATTCAATTTAAGCAAGTAAGATTGAATACAAGATTGCACCTTCCTTAACTTTCAAGATCGTCAAAAAATGTCTACAGCTGAGATCACCTGATCTCAAAACGCTCTTTTATGTAACATGGTTGTATATTAAATGATAGAATTTCATAAAAAATCGTATCAAAAAGTCTAAAAAATGTTGTAATATAATGTCTCACGAAAAAAACATTATTATAGCTAAGAAATAAATTAAAATTATGGTATTTGTTATTGTAAATTTTCCAAGTCAAAAGTATTATTTGATTTTTTTTTTGTCGATTTTCTATTGTTTTTAATGTTTCCATCAAACTTCTAATTTATCATAGGAACCCCGCCAATACGGTTAAGCGAAAATACCCAGCACCCACACCATCAAACTCACTTACCAAAAAAGCGGGGGAAATTTTGTATACTTGTACTGCTGTACAATGTTCCTATGGGCCGTCACGTCAGAAAGTAAAGGAACGAAAAGAGAAAGAGCAATTGAGTGTAATGGATATAATATATTTCTTACATATACAATTGCTCACAAAATTTGTTTAGATTCTGTACTGACGTCACTCAATTGTCAAATTCACAAAGAACAATGTAGCGTTTTTCGGAAGGATCCACTTTCTGTATGTCTCCATGTACATATCTCTCTCAGCCCAATTTCGGCAAGCTCAGGACCCCATCGAAAACGACAATTTGCCATTCGAGGCGAATTCCTATATAGTGATGTTGTTAGAATAGCCGATTGTTTTTTGATTTTTGAAGTGAAACTTCTTAGGCGTCGATAAACGAGCGAGAATGGAGAGTAAAATTTCAAGGCCATGCAACGTTTTGGGCATTTTCGTTCCACGAGAGAGAAAAAAGATATAACTTAGAGGAAAAGGAGAGAGAAAGAGAAGTATACCTTCTATATATCTTAGATACACTTTAGGCTCTTTTTCCTTGTGGTTGCTAATTTCTAGTGATTAATAACACTGCCTCCTTTTTGGCGCTTGTTTGTTGGTGCAAACTTGTAGAAAATATATTTTTGGTGCCTACTGTTTGGGGCAGTTTTTGATCTCAATGTTTTTGGCATTTTTTGGTGCCTACTTTTTGGCACTTATTTTCGCTTCCTGACTAGAGCTTGTGCGTACTATAAAGAGCTATCCATGCCGGCGTCGGATTTATTGGTATTGTCTTACGGTAATTTGTGCCGTTGCTGCGATCCTGGAATCGTTGCGTTTGTGCGGGTGATAAATGCTCGGAGTAGTGCGCGTTGTTGGCACGGTTTGTGTCCGGCGTTTACCTACACCGATCGATCCTTCTCCGTTTTTTGTAAATTTTGTCTATTTCTATTCTCTGCAAATGTTGTGAACTTATTTAGATATATATTCTTTCTCTCTCTCTCTCCCTTCATCTCTCTCTCCCTTCATCTCTCTCTCTCATTCTCTCTCGAGTCTCTCCCTCTTTGTTTGTATGCCTTTAAAGTTTCACTTCTGTTATGTGTACTCCGCTACACGCACTTTTTTTGGTTTTTGTAGTTTGAATGTTAATGTCTGATTAGTAGACAATAATCAGCTGATTTTGTCCTCCAAATCACCAAATCCATGTAAATTTTGTTTTTTATACCAATGATACCACCTTGTAAGAACTCGGATTGTTACCACTTGTGTTATGAAAGTCATACATGTACATATATATTTTATTATTAAAAACAACACTTCATATTTTTATTTTTCACATTCAAACCTACATATCTAAATAATAAGTATGAGTAATAATTGTGTGTGTGTGTGTGTGTGTGAATTGTGTGAAGAACCAAAACTCGTACTAGATCCGTATTTTTAAGGAAGCTAAATTAAAGAGAAAACAATTGAGATTAGTTACAAAATACTAACAATAATATCATAATGTTATAACATACTGCAATGTAAAGATTGCACAATACTCAAAATATTTATATGCGGAACTTTCATTTATTGGGATACAAAATGCAAATATAACTACTTTTTTAAAGGCAATAATGTAAGAATAAAATTAACGACAGTAATATTCCGTAATGACCTAATATATGGACTTCTTCTTTCTATGGAGCCTTGCAACCACTCGATGGTTTGGTACGAGTCCAAAAAAAGTGTTAGTTGCGTCATCTCATTTGCAAAGTTTCGGCATTTACAGTTCGTGTCAGAAAAAAAAACCGGTTTTTTTTCTTGTAATTTCAAGATATATTTCGTTCTGCTTTTTGCTGCGTAATAGTCCCACTGAAGGGCTACGCCACCAGTGCTAACTCAGTTTAGTGTCGTTAGAAACTTTTCTCTAAACGCAACCAAACAAAAATGAGAGAAGTACGCGAAGCGTTTTGAGGCGGTAATTTTATGCACGCATTCGAAAGGGCCGAAATTATCTCACGCCGCGGCTGCAAAAGTAATTAAAAAATCAAAAAAGTTTCTTGTGATGTGGAATTAGCGGTATAAGGTGTACAAAAATGTTGATGATTTTTTCGAGCGCGGCTTGAAGCGAGTGACGACAAAAAAACAGGATAAAGTGTTTTAAGCAACTCGTGCGTCAAGTTCGTAAAATCTGGTCCTCTTTGTTGACGAACTAAGCCGAAAACCTGGTTCAAAGCATATCGAGAAGATTCCAGGATATACTCCAACGATGGAGAATATACGTCTTATTGAGTAATTGCGAGTCGTAGTTTTGTACATACTTTCATGTAAAAAAATTTTAAATACATGTCTTTTATACTTCACGAACAATCGTGGTTTCTTTTTTCTGACACAGACTGTACATATTCATATCAAGATTAAAAGACAAACAGATACTCATTTAGGACTAATGGATTTGCATCTTCAAGTCCTTGGAAGGAATAATTTTTAGACTTAGTTTTAGAAAACCCACTGCCAAATTGACAAATTAAACTATAAATAAGTTAGAGTGTGTTCGAGCTGTAATAAATTCGGCAGTGTTATTTCTTATGTGATGTCAGCACGTTCTGCAACAATGCCAGCACCACGCGTTTTTTCACGAAAATGTTGGCAATCTGATGCTCATCACTAACTATTCATCCGCAATATAAAAGTTTACGATGCGGAATTGAAACGAAAGAGGATAAGTTTTTATTTAATGAATACTACTTTGCAGTTTAATATTGTTCATGGATTGCTTTTAGCGCAAAATTGAGTTCAAATGAAACTAAGCTATTGATCTCTATTTCCATGTTTTTAAACAACACGTTCGGCGCGAAATAACTTCTGCAATATTGCGGCAGCTAAGCAGCTGAGTATCAGCAACAGGCCATCAAAACCAGAGAACGTAAATTATTAAATTAACGTAACGTAAATTATTATTAAATAATAACACACATTACAAAAACAACAACAAAATCATGTTTACTCTATTTAAAAAGTGTCAAAAAAATCTTTGCATAACTGATGAAAACAACAAAAAATGCAGTTATTTTCCGCGAATTTCATTATTTGGGTTTTTTTGCAATATGGTATGGAATCTGAAAATCTATGCAAAGATATTTTTGACAAACTGTATTTTCTGTCGAGTTAAGCCATTTTCCAATCATTGATTGTTTTGTCTTTAAAATCTGTGAAATACGTGTTACTTGCCATTTTTACTATTCTAATACCACGCAGAAAATGAAGTTAGGTTAGCTAAGGTTGTGAGAAGTTCCGTTAAGTGGCCCCTTATGTTTGCAATGACGCCACATAATATTATATTTATAAAAATACATTGAGAGTGGTGTTCGTCCACTGAATTTTTGACTACTATTTTACGCTAAACTTTTGATATGAAAAAAAAAATTGGTCACAAGTATCCTATTTTATTAAAAGTGAATATATGTATAAACAAAAATAGAATCCTTAATTCATTGTTTTGAAAAAATCTGCAATCACAAAAAACGCACTAGGGAGGCGCTATACTTTTGGCCAATACTGTATGCATGTATGTTCATATGTACTAAATGTTTATTTTTTTACAAACCTTGAAATGAGTTCGGCATCGCTTATATGTAAGGTTCGGCTCGAATTTATACTGCCTTAATGTTTCATAGGCACGTTTAAGTTTTTCGGCGTAGTCATCAATTTCCTCATTGTCCAAGTTATCCAATAGGTTGTTTTTTCGGTCCCAATAAAAAGGCAAACAACCTTCAGCGAAACTATCAGCCAAAGACTCCAGCATCTGAGTATAATAAGAAATCGTGTCACTAAAATAAACTCTCTGTTTTTTATAAACAATATCCTAAAAAAATTGTATGCCGGAAATTCAATAATATATTTTTAAATACACCATTTTTATGAAAATATATTAAAAAATACCCTATGGGATATGTACATACATATGTTAATTAAGTAACTTTTTCGATATTATTAGCCGTTACTCGATATAAGTCAGTAGTGCAAGGATTTCAAGATCGAGTTACTTTTTAGCATTGATTTGTTATGACAGCTATCACAATTCGATGATGACACTTCTGGCATTTGATAAGTAGAAAACAAGACGAATTAATTAATTATTAAAGGTTGTGTTGTTAAATCAGCTGATTTGTTTTTTTTTTTTCGCTGTGTCCATGTGGCTGTCAGCACAGAATAAAGCAAGGCGAATTAATTTTTTGTTTTTTACTTTTCCAATACTTTGCCATGCCAATCAAACGTACAAAACATTGTTGTTGGTCTAATGCCACCACCTTTATGAAAATGCGTCTTGGTAAAAAACGTACAATTTTCTAAAATGAATTAGATCTCCCTTGAGAATTATTTGAAAATAATTAAAATCAACTACAAACTAAAACTAAAATAAAAAAAAAATCAGGAGCGCGACGAAATACTAAGTTTAAACATTTTTCTTGTGTATAATTTCTTGTTTAAATGTTTTTTGTAAAAGTATTGCGCATTATACAATAAAACCCTATAACTAAAATCTCCAAACTTTGTAAAAAAAACTCACAAAACTAATATTTAACAAATTAAAAAACATTACATCAACATTTTGAACTTTTAGACCATTAAATTTTAATAAAATAAGTTTGAAGTCGCTCAAAAATTACACTGATTTTTGACAAATTTGTTTGCATACAATGTTGAGAATTTTCTTCTTATAAGTCACATGTTTCGAATTATATTGAAAAAAATGCTCAACACATCAGCGAAAAACAATTGTCAAAAATCAACGCGATTTCTGAAGCACTTCAAACTTATACTTTGTATCAAACTGCATAACCAGCATTTTTTTTTTAGAAGTTGCTAAGTTTTTGTGAATTTTGTACACAGTTTTGAGTATTGAGTCATACGGGTTTCGTTGTTGAATGCAATATTCTTTTATAAAAATAAAAAAAAAATGCATAAAAAACATGAAATGTATATATTAAATGTAATAATTCGTCGCGCTTTTATTATTTTGACCACAGGTGTACATATACCTAGGTGTATATGATTCACATATACTACAGGGTCCGGCACTCGAAGTGTAACCAACTTCAGACCGCTCGTGCAGCTGATGCACGGGCATCAGCTGTCTGTTAGTTGGCTAAATGACAGTCCAGAGTATTGCTTACAAGCGCGCGGAAGCATTTTGCCGAGAGTAAACACGAAAAAAGAAAAACAGTAATGGATTTCAAACGTGCATTATATTTGACTGGGAAATCACAACCAGCGAATGTTCGTGAGCTCGAGCCCCTTAAAGTAAATCAAGTTTTTGTTTATCGCAGGATTACTCGTTACAATGATACTGGTAGCATCGCGAAACTTCATAGATGTGGTCATCAAAAGGCTGCAACGTCACGTGAAATGGTACAAAAAGTGAAGAAACGACTTGAGCGAAATCTCCGACGAAGTGCCAATCAAATGGCGAAAGAACTGAAAATATTTGACTATAGCATCCACCGCATACTGAAAAATGATCACAAAGTCAAGCCTTACATGATCCAAAAGGCGCACAATCTCACACCAAAGCAGTAACAAGTCAAACTTGAGAGAGCGAAGGTGTTGCTTCGCTTGGTCGAAAGCGGCCATTTTCCGAACAATGTGTTTTCTGACGAAAAAATTTTTCAAATTGAGCAATTTGTAAACTGCCAAAACGATAGGGTTTATTTGACTGAGCGTTCATACGAAAGTTTGAGTCATTGACTGACCACCAGGAGGCAGCACCCGCCACAGGTAACGCTTTGGGCCGCTACAACCGCAGATGGACGCTCTCCAATCGTTTTCATTGAGCCTGGCGTCAAGGTAAATACGAAATATTATCGGAAAAGTATTCTGAAGGTTGCTTTGTAGCCATGGGCAGACAAACATTTCGGTGGCAGACTATGGACGTTTCAACAGGACTCGCCACCGTCTCGAGTGAACCAAGAATGGCTAAAACTCAACGTTCCGAAATTCATAACATTCACACAATGACTCTCAAATTCACCAAACGCGAATCCGATGGATTATTCTCTTTGGACCATATTGGAGAGCAAGAGCCGAACTAAAAGATTCACCAATGTCGCGGCGCTGATTCGGGCAGCTTGCAATTCGTTTCTGGACCGTCTCAAGGCCATAGTCAAGGTAAAAGGTGGTCATATCGAGCAAAAGTAAATTTATTCTTAATTTTGTATTATTTTCACAAATTTTATACTTTGAATTGAATGAAAGTTATTTTCCAAACTAAATTTATGGCCTACATATTTAATTGGTTACACTTCGAGTGCCGGACCCTGTAAATATGTACACATTTATATACTTACGTGCTCTAGTAAAATATGTAGTGGATTATTCCAAAAACTTTTTTTTTGTTTTTCAACTTCCCAAAGGAAAGCTGTGGTTATGAAATAACTTTTGAGGCGTTTCATGCCGTATTTATCGCGTAGAGACTTCAAGAGCCGAAAAACTACCTTTAGATTTTGCCTTCCCAGCAAAAGTTTTCGTTCAAATTTGGGATTGCAAATCATAAATGCACAACATTTTGTATGAAAGAGACGGACAGGTGGCTTTGGAACAGCGTACCATTTTGTGTTTCCGAACATTTTTCTATGACGTTTGCTAACTTTCATCCACTCAGCTTTTCCAAAGGAAATACCAGGAATTAAATCAATGGAAATTGAACGAGCAGTACACTTAGCATAGATCGTATGCGCCAATCCACGCTTTGAATACTTTAAGGTATATAAATCGCCCTGGTGACCACGAATTTCATTTCCGTATGTTTTCAAACAACTCCTTACAACCTTCTTAAGCCAAATCTGAAAACTCTTGCGCAACAAGCAATCATCTTCATCGATAAGTTCATTAAAACGATCGTAAACCTCGGCATAACCGTTCGCATCTTGTAAATGCTCCATAACTTCCTCTAAATCCAAATTTACATATCCGGGACTATAAGCATCCCTATTCACAACAATATTAGATGAATGAGGGATACCCAATATAAATATGACGTCGAACTCATTGGGATATTTTATGCGCACGTTGTTGGCGTAACTTCCTGTAGGTGTAAATGTGAATATATAAAATTTGGACATAGATATATTCGTAAATACCCAGACGGAAAATTCGTCATGTGCGTATGACTTTTAAGACGTAGGTATAGCACCTTGGTCAAAAAGTCCCCGGAAAAACCGCCAGGTGCCACTCTAAGACAGCTGATTTGTGTTCTGTTTTTTTTTTTGTTAGATTGCTACAGCTGTGATTAACATTCCTACCAAAATTGTATAGCCATTGCTTGACAATTGCAAAAATGCATATGTTCTGGATTTTTCAGTTTTAAAAATAGATTTGAATTTGCAACAACGAGTTTGTATTAAATTTTTCGCTGAAAACACCAATAAAGTGAAAGAAAAGTTGATAAATAACCGCAAATTAACAAACAGACACAAAAGCTGACAGAGGACTTGAACATTGTTTATGGATTCGCTCAGGGCATTGTAGGACCCAAATCATTAGGGTTTGGGACGTGTTGCTGCAAATTTGGTCTCAAAGAACCTGCATTTCACATAAAAAAGGAACCGCCTTGATATCGCCAAAGGCAAGATTTCTAAGGCTGAATCAGACCCAACATTCATCAAACGCGCTATTACTGGAGATAAGACGTGGCTTTATGAGTACGACACGCAATCCAGACATCAGGCGAGTGAGCGGAGAGCTCGGAATAAACCAAGACCAAAAACCCACGTCGTTTTCAGTCAAAACCGAAAGCGATGCTCACGGATTTTGTAAATTACAACGGTATTGAACACCACGAATTTTTGTCAGAAGGTCAGACAGTTAATAAATACTATTATGTGGGCATTATGAGACGTTCACGTGAAGCAATTCGCCAAAAGAGAAGGGATTTGTGGAAAAACAATATGTGGATTTTGTGCTATGATGACGCACCGTCTCACAGTGCCATCATTATCCGTGAATTTTTGACCAAGAACAAAAGGAATACCATCCAACAGCCATCGGATTCACCTGATATGGCTTTCTGCGATTTTTTACTTTTTGATCGAGCCAAAAACCGCTACGGGGAGAGCGTTTGGAGTTGATGGGGAGTACTTTAAAGGCGATAATATCACTTTTGAGAAATAAACTTGTATTTTGAATTTTCTGAATACATATATTCAAGATGGTATGCATATGCATCTACAGCTTGAACGCAAGCATGCATCCTTGATGAAAGAATAGTTCCATTTGAGCGCTTGTGTAATTGCCAACTAATAGGAAAACGAAGGCATGCATCCCAAGTCATTTTTTATTAGATGTACCAAATCTCTTTCTTTTTGCTGTTCGTGAACTTTAACTCATAAATGCGCATTGTGACGTCGATTGTTGAACTGCGTAGATTTTTTCAATTCTATGCACATATTAGGAATTTCTTTAAATCTTTTTTTACCCCTGTCTGGGCACATCACTATAAATGACCATTTCCGACTGGGTATTTCTACATGTCCTATATACATATGTGTGTATGCATGTATTATTTATACATACGTATTTACATATATTCCTTAAATTAAATCTGTTAATGTTTGCAGTAGCAACCACTCAATTAGAAACGGCATCTATTAATATCGTTTCGATTCCATCGTTTGAAGGTGAATTAACACAAGATGATTTCGGTATAGCAGCTTACCTGATTTTCTTTTTTTGTTCCTGCTATTTAATGACTTGAATGTCAAAGTGACTGCTTCTTGTTTATTTGTTAACATTCTTATCGAAATGTTGACATGCAAACCACCAAAACACAAAAACAAATTACCATACATGTAAATATTGTTGCTACCCTACGAAAGTTACCTTCTATCCTTCTTCCTTGCATATCACAAGTCATCACAATATCCGTTTTCTACTCATTACTGCTTGAAGCCTTTAGAGATTCCGCCATAGCAAGCCCTCTTATCTTTTCGATAATATTTGGAATAGATAAACAACGGGGTGCTTGAAAAGAATACATTTGACTCTAGTAATGTAAAGTTATTGCTATGGTGTCAAGGATGATAGATTTACCAAGTTTGCTTTTTAACTGTGGTGAAAAATAAAATTGTGAGGGGAACTTCGGCCCCCACGTCACTTGGGTAATTCAGCCGAATATAGCACGATCATTTCACATATATACGCACACTCGTCCAATCAATCATTATTCAGATGGCAACGAAGCAACATGAGCGGAGACTGTGCTGATTTTTTTTTTCTCGCACATCACTAACACAATTTTATCGTCAGCCGAAATTTGCACAATCACTTCACACATATTCACACACTCATCAAAGCAGTCGTTGTTCAGATGGCAACGATGTGTCATTGGTTGATTTTTTTCGTATAACACCAACACAACCCAACGTTTTATTGTTGTTTCTGATGAACCTGAGTCCTCATGACACTTTTCCAGCCATTGCTTCGTTTGAACGGTATTTTTCCCCCATTAAGAAGCAGTGTAAAATTAAAACACGAAACTCTTTTGAATTCTTTGTTTTGAAAACAACAAAAGTAGCATCACTCTTAGCACAATAACTCACGAACTAATGAATAGAATATCATGAAATTTTACAAGCTGTCTTTTTAAGGTTAGTACTAACTGAAAAAGAGGTGAATGATATAAAACTAGTGCCATCTATGTGTGAGGACCTGGACTTTTCAGTCCATGTGTTATGTAAAGACATCAGACTCTTATGCAAGTGCATATTTTGTTTAACATCACAAATCACAAAATAAAAATCCGATCTCTAGTTATGTATTATACTATTCTTTTGGGTACCTTTGAGTAGTTTGGTTCGACTTTGTTAGGCCTACTTTTTTTATGCAATTTTAGCTGGAAAGCTGAGGCATACATGACTAGATGCGAAACTCTCTCATTTTATGTGATAGCGCGCCCAAGAATTCGTTTGTGTTGAATGAACGAGCTGGAATCTATTTCTATTACTTTTGCAACCACCCCAACTACTGATGCGTGGGCAAAAATAATTCGCGCACCCAAAGCTTTCGTCGTTGGCGGGATTGACGTCTATCGCAATCGCAATATGTATTCACAGCTTCTAGTTAACATCATTATTCAACAATGTATTATGTGTTATTAAATATGGCTAGCATCTCTGCTTCCTTTTACGAATCATCTGACTGCGTTAAAGCGCCCATTCGGTCATGCAAGTTTTCAGAGCCAAGCAAAACATGTGGAACAGTCAAAGCCAGTCTGCATTGGGTCAGCACCTTAAATTTCTATCAAGCCTAAATTAAATCTAAGTATTGCCCAACACAGCTCTAATACAACAGTTAAGAGTTTAGGCAAAATATTAAGTTAAGTTACGCAAAGTGTGTCTATACCAACTGAACACTTATTAGTACTCCCTAAAATATGCTACATCTGTATTTTCCCTTGAACTAATTATTACTTACAGAGCATGAAGAAACATTTCCTTCAGGGGTTAGGTGAGTTTGAAAATTTCAAAAAATCGATTTTTTTTGTCTTATTAAATAGTATAATATGTTTAAAATATTCTCCTAAAATTTCAAATTGATCCGAGTAAAATTCTACGAGATAGACCCTTCAGAAGTTCCGCCCATCAGGCCATGTCAGTGCAGCGTTTCGCAGGTATACGCGTTTATCTCAAAACTCGATGTTTTAAGTCGGTGGACACGATTTCTCGAAAAGTTATGAAGCGATTTTGTTCAAATTTTGCACACATCTTTGGAATAACATTATCAAGTTATTGAACGAAGGATTTTTTTTTTTTATTACAACTAATTTTTTCGAGCCAACACATGACGAAAATTTGACCAAAAAATGTGTTTTTTTGTTCAAAGTCTGTCAAAAATTCAAATTAATTTTTTTTTCCTTCGTCCAGTAACGAGATTTATCCATGTACTAACGAAATATTTTTGGTTTTTTGATTTTAGATGAACCAATAATGAGTTATGCTGTCCACGGCAAGAGCATTCTTTTGTGAGACGTTAAGGGAGATGAGGTACCAACGGCTGAGTTTTCGAAATTTTTAAATAAAAATTTCACAAAATACTTTTTAAATATGTATCTTTGATATGCTGAATTGTTTAAATAAAATATATGATTGTATATATTAAAAAAAAAAGTAAAAATACCCTTTTTTGAACCTTTGTAACCCACCTAACCCCTTCACGCTTGTTTTAGCTGCTACGGCAGACATCAGTACCAGTTAAGAAAAAAAACCGGCTAACATATAGAATATACCTGCTGGAGGTACTTTCATTTGACGTGAGGAAATATTCGTGATGGTGTATAGCGCATTGTTCTTATATGCATAACATACTTTGTATAAATATGTACATACACATATACGTATATAGTAGATTTTAGAGTCATAATGCAATTTTGAAATCGCTTACTTACCAAAAAGACTTGTCCCTTGATACATCTTTCTAAATACACTATCAACTTTCTTCATGCCATTCAAAACGTGATCCCGTATGATATCAAAATCTTTTGTATAGATTGGTCTATCTTCATCACGTATTGTTATAAGTTGGGCAATGTCTTCCAAGTATGACTCATAGGGCTTTCGGGTCATGGTATTGTCGCAAAGTTGTTACTAAAATGTTAAATGATAAAAATAACACAAATATTTTAATGAACAGTTTATAATGGAATAAAATTATTAGGCACTCCACTCCAAAATACGAGTAATTTCAAACTACCAAAGTGTTAAATCTTTGATTAAAACAATAAATTGTAGAGTGTGCGTAAAGTCTAAAAAGTTGCATTTTTAAAGGTATACCTAAAATATTTTGGCGCTTTAAATTTGGTAGTCAATGTGTGAATAATCTTTAGTGCAAAATTATCAAGCGGATATAAATGATTTCTTTTTATCGAAATAACTGAACAAAGTGAGCTTTGTTACGACAAAATATTGACAATCCAAGTTTTAAGTGACGAAGAGAAGTCTCAGATTGAGATTGCCGATTTGGTGGGATGTTCGCAGTGCGCAGTTCAATCTGCTATTAAGCTATTTGGGGAGACAAAATCCCACCATAATAAATCAAAAGTGGAAGAAAACGCCTCACTAGTGTACAAGAAGACCGAAAACTGATTCTTGAGTCTCTCAAGGAGCGTGAAAACTCCTCTTCTGCCCTGTCGGAAGAAATTTGCAGAAAAAAATCGGAAAAATGTTTAAAATGGGCTCTTCGATATCAACATTTAACGGAGGAAGATTGGTCGAATGTTCTGTGGTCTGATGAATAGAATTTCGAGTGAGGCAGAGTTTACATCATTTTAAAATATCCACAACAAAGCTGTGTAAAATCGAGTAAATAACAAAATTTTTATAAAACGACTTCCTTTCTTTCCCAGAGGTATTTGGAACACCTGGTGTGACGTTCGTGAGGCAACGGGTTGCCGAGGAATACCATCCATATTGCGAGGTACACACACAGCTTTATGATTTGGGGGTTGTATGGCTACGAAATGTTCATATGCGAAGGTTGCATGGACAGTCAAAAGTACATAAATGTTTTAGAAACTGTACTTTCGCGTTTGTTAACGCGCATTTTCGGCGACACTAACTTAGATATTTACGAGGTGTGTTCAAAGAGTATCGCGAATTTTGAATTTTCGCAGGTTAGGTATATTCGAATTTCGATTTTTTTGTGGCGATATGTTGGTACTCATGTCTCTCACTCATACCGGCCATTTTAAATGTTCAGTTAATTGTTGACAGCTGCTTTGCTTGCACGTGTTTCGGCTCGTCTTCGATTTTTACCTATTCAAAAAGATGGATCAAAGAACCTGTATCAAATTTTGTGTGAAAAATGAAATTAAGTGCGCGGATGCATTCCGAATGTTGACTGTGTCATACGGAGAAGCTACTTTGGACCAAAGCAACGTTTATCGGTGGTACAAAATGTTCCCCGAAGGCCGAGAAGATGTGAACGACGAAAAGCATGCCGAACGCCCGAGCACTTCAACAACAGACGAAAAAATTGATGAAGTGAAGAAAGTAGTATTGGCCAATCGTCGAATCACCGTTGGAGAAGTTGCTGAGGACCTAGACATATCGATTGGCTCGTGCCATTCGATTTTTTTTCAATGATTTGGGCATGAGACGGCTCGCCGGAAAATTCGTACCAAAATTGCTCAATTTCGACCAAAAGCAGCATCGCGTGAGCATTGCTAATGAGATGTTGGACTCTGTCCGCGACGACCCAAATTTGCTCCAGAGGGTCATAACTGGTGACGAATCGTGGGTTTATGGTTATGACATGGAAACCAAAGCTCAATTATCTCAGTGGAAGCTGCCGATCGAACCAAGACCGAAAAAAGCACCCCAAGTTCAGTCAAATGTACAAGTACAATAGGGAATATTACGTGCAAGTTATGCGCAATTTGCGCGAAGCAATCCGCCAGAGGCAGAAACGCCCGGATTTGTGGAAGAACAATACATCGTTGCTTGTGAGCGACTTTTTGGCCAAAAACAACACACTAATGATGCCACAGCTACTGTATTCCCCAGATCTGTGATTTTTTCGTGTCACCGTAACTAAAGAGGCCCATGAAAGGACGACGCTACGCTACGATTTACGAGATAAAGACGGCATCGAAGGAGGAGCGGAACAAGATAAAAAAATTATTTTTTGCAGTGCTTCGTTGTCACAAGTGCATAATATCTCATGGGGACTACTTTGAAGGGGACAAAATAGATATTAATGAATAAATAAATAATTTTTGAAAAAACACAAAATTCGCGATTCTTTTTGAACACACCTCGTATGTAGATAAGTAAATTTGAGAATTTAAATCAGCGACTTCAATGCATTGATTGAGAGGCAATAACTTGTTTGGAGCACATGTGGACTATTTTAAAACGTAAGATACATGAGCACAGCATAACATCGCAAACAGCCCTGAAAAATGCTTTAATTCACTAGTGGAGCGCCATAAGTACAGCCGAATGTGCAAAATTTGTACGCAGCATGCGTCAGAGGATTGTTGCTGTTATCAAATCAAAGGGTGGTTCTACTAAATAATTCCATTTATTGGTAGTGATTTATTAATAAAAGATCATTACTTCACTTTTTAAAACGAAAAACTCATTAATAAGGCACCCCATCCTAATACTTTTGACCAAGACTGTATTTTCTAGAATTTTTTACAAATTGTTTATTTTAAGTACTTAGCATTCAATTAACCGTCACTCAAAAAACAAACAAAATTATAAAGCATGTGACAGTGAACACCAATCCTTAGAGTTTATTATTTTTAATGAGACAAAATATATTCAAAAAGAGGTTGTCTGTAAAGTCGGTTTACTGACGATAGTTTAACGTGATAACGTCATAAGAAAATACTGATTGAATGGTTGCATTTTTCAAAAGAAAATTTTAATTTTATTTGTTTGATAGATATTTTGTATGGAGATAGAGAATGAGTTAACATTAACATAACATAATATACTTTAACACAACATAACATAACATAACTTAACATAACATAACATAACATAACATAACATAACAAAACATAACATAACATATCATAACATAACATGCTGTTCAAGCAAGGTAACGACGCATGAGCAAGATAACGACGCAAAAAAAAAATAATAATATTAAAACAACAGGTATTATTAACAAACTTGGTTTTATTTTAAATTCTTCAAGTGAATCAAATTAATAATAATCAATAAGAAGGCATATGCAAATACAAATACGTGAATTTATATATGTACATATGCGCATATACATACACATACACGCTCACTTAAGTAGGAGAGAGCAAGATGTTGAACGTTGCCGTTCGTTTGCTTTGTCGTTCGCTCCGCGCTTTCGCTTGCAGTTCATTCAAGGTAACGGCAATGAGCAAGGTAACGACAAATGAGCAAGGTAACGGCAATGAGCAAGGTAACACTAATGAGCAAGGTAACGACAATGAGCAAGGTAACACTAATGAGCAAGGTAACGACACATTTTTTCGAGCGTGCAGCCTGTTAAATCGAATCATAAGACGTTATCACGTCAAAAGTAGTTTGCCAATTATTTAGTAGGTATTGAGAGATCAAACTATCACCTAATTTTTAAAATAACTAATATTTCTAAATTCTTCGAATGTATGGAAATTTCTAAGTAGCTAGCCGCACTTTCTGATAAACAAATGGTGGAGATTTTAGGGTAACCTAAAAGTTGTGATTCAAGGCCTTAGACGAGTTGGTTCCCATGCTTCGGTCGTTGGTTTTCTACTTCAGCCCTGGAACTAATGTTTTGTTAACAGATCCAAAGGTTGGTAGCAAACATTCCAAAGCATTTCTACCATTCAAAATAACTGAAAAAATCATTTGCAATAAAGTGAGCGTGTAAAGTTCTCACTGCAGCCGACGCAAAAAGTTAATTTGACGAAAAGCTCAACCGAATCGGCCAAAGTTATATGAACACACATATACATACATACGTATGGCACAGGCCAATATGTGTTCATCTTTATTGATGTTGCTTAGGTGATCCGATTATTCTCGGATCTTCGGTGAGAAGGTCGGTGTAGTAGGACCCTTGAAAGGATTATTTAATCGCGTGAGACATACATATATCATATTATTAAATGTGATGCTGCAATAGACAAGACGCATATGAATGTATGTATGTATATACACTTGCCAGAAAAAGTATTCGTACACAAAGAAATGAAAGCAACATATTAAGAAATTCATTGTAAAAAAAACTAAAACATTGTCAAGTTTTATGAGAAACTAGTTGTACCCGGCGCGCGTTACTACGCCAACAACTAAAATAAATTTAAGAAAAATAACTTTAAAGAAAAATCAGTACACAAATATTCAATTCATTCTACACCATTTTATTGATTTTGTTTATTTTGAAAAAAAATCGGTTTAACGGGGCAGAAGTTGCTACTCTGCAGCGCCACCTGGTGGCGAGTGGGAGCAATGAGCATATTCTACAAACCTTCCCCGTGGAAAAATACATATATATACCAATTTTTATAATAATCGGTCCAGTAGGACATACAGACAAATATTCATTTTTATATGGTTAAATTTCAAGGGCCGATGTTGAATGTAAACCACACCTAAACTTCAAGTTTTTTTCTGCATTTCATTTGACATTTTTCAATTTCAGACTAACTCAATTTGAACCATGGAAAGATACACAATCGAGCAACGCGTTAAAGTTATTCAGACTTACTATGAAAACGGGCGTTCAAATCAAAATGCACATCGCGCACTTCGTGATTTTTTGGTGAGGCACATTTTCATCTCAGTGGATTCGTCAATAAGCAGAATTGCTGCATTAGGGCGATTGATAATCCAAGAGTGATTGCCGAAAAACCAATGCATCCACAAAGAGTGACTGTTTGGTGCGGTTTATGGGCCGGCGGAATCATTGGGCCGTATTTTTTCCAAAATGAGGCCGGTCAGGCAGTTACTGTGAATAGTGTTCGCTATCGTGAGATAATAACGAACTTTTTATGGCCCGAATTGGAAGATATGGATGTAGACGATATGTGGTTTCAACAGGACGGTGCCACTTGTCACACAGCTAACGAAACAATGGTTCTTTGATGGCCGAATAATCTCACGTCGCGGCGATGTCATTTGGCCACCAAGATCATGTGACTTGACACCATTGGACTACTTTCTTTGAGATTATTTGAAAGAAAAGGTGTACGTCGATAAGCCAGCAGCAATTCAAGAGCTAAAGAATGAGGTAATTCGGCACATTAACGGCATAGAACCTCAATTATGCTTCAGCGTCATCGAAAAGTTGGACCACCGGATGGAGGTGTGCCGCTGAGGCCGCGGCGGCCATTTGTCCAATATTTTGTTCCACACGTAATTGAGCCATACCAATATTATCATAATAAAGAAAAATAACAATAATTTCCTAAAAAAATTGTATTTTATTCAAAACCAACACCGGCCCTTGAAACTTAACCAACCTTTATAAAGATGTTTAGTCAGCAATTTTTCTATAAATTCTATATATTTTTTTCTAGGTACATCTTTAAAAAAGCCAAAGAAAAAAACTTCAACGAAGCAGAAAAAGTTTCCGTATACATAAAAACAGGGATTCCCCGCAGTATGCAGTGGCATATTCATACCCAACAACGGTTTTATTTTAGTTTGTAATTGATTTTGCTGTAACTACATTACTTTGGGGTTATTTGATAAGTTTTTGTGTATAACAAATAGCGATGACTCTCAAAACTAAGGAAATTAGTGTTGGCGAGAGAAAAACTATCCTGAAACGTAGAAATGGAGGCAAATCTTTCCGCGAAATTGGGCAAATTATAAGAAGAAATTACTCTTCTGTGCAAAAACATACAACTGGTTCAATTGTGTCAAAGCCACGTTATGGTTGACCTAGCAAGCTGACCGTACGTGAAAAACGAACCATATTGCAATCAGTGAAAAATAATCCTCGAATTCAGGCTTCTCAAATATGTAAAAACATTTCAAATTACTTTGGCAATCATGTGCACGACGCTACTGTACGTAAAATAATCAGAAACAACGCATGGATTTTGCAAACGAACATGTTAACAAGCCTCCAGAATTTTAGGAACGTCTTCTATTTTCGGATGAAATCAAATACTGCATATTTGGCATTAAAGGAAGAAAACTAGTGTGGCGTAAGAGCGGTACTGCGCTTGAAAAAGAAAATCTTATTCCAACTGTGAAGCATGGCGGGGGAGGTGTAATGGTCTGGGGGTGGGGTGTATGGCGGCGCAAGGAGTTGACAAACATGTTTTTATATGGCAGACAATGGCAAACCTCCGAGTGTATTTCT
Organism: Anastrepha obliqua; assembly: GCF_027943255.1. Classification (NCBI taxonomy): domain Eukaryota; kingdom Metazoa; phylum Arthropoda; class Insecta; order Diptera; family Tephritidae; genus Anastrepha; species Anastrepha obliqua. Next base: position 40,451,821 of record NC_072895.1, read on the forward strand.
ACCATGAAAAAGCTCTTCATAAAAAAATATCTGCCGTTCGGAATCAGCTTGAAACTGTAGGTCCCTGCATGTGTGGAAGAACATCAAGACGTGCACCACAAATAGAAGGGTGCCGCCGCCGTGAACATATGTATGTGTGTACATGTCCATTGTATGTCCTTATAAGCATGGAATAATTTTTGCTCAGATGTATCTACGTGTGTATATGTATGCATATATAAGTTTTTCTGTCTGTATCTACATTTGGATATACGGGTATATACACATGTTTTTTTTTTGTTTTTTTTTTTTCTTTTATGGGCGTTGTGGTACCACGCTACCCTCAAGTGACCTTCTGAAACCCGTCTGAGCCTGTTTATTTCCATCACTTTTCGCCGCGGGACTACCGTCAAGTATTACTTGGCGAAGAGGAAGGGCGATTAGCCGCCGCAGCTGTGTCACAGTCTTTCCAGAAGCCTCATCGCTTTCATAATTTCGGCCACTAAGTCGCATGCCACATTCCACTTTTCCTTCGAGCGCAGCAAATGATGCACGAAGAAGATTCTCCAAAGATGCTATGAAGGTTTTCTTTTGCAGAACGGAAGCGCGAGCATGTGAAGAATATATATGTGGTAAATGTTCTCGATAACATTTTTCGTCATTGCTCGTACAATTTCTGGAAGTGTGGCATTTGAAGCATCGTTGGGGTTGAATTTTTTCTCGTATACGACAAACAACCATACCTATACTTATTAATTTCATGGCGCAGTCCTCAGGTAGTGTCACAGAAGCTGTTTGGGTGCCACCGTATGCTTTACGCCATGATCGAGGAGGCCATTAGGGGACAAATACCTGTAAACGGCCATATTTTCCCTGATTTTCATTAAAAATTTTCAAAATGAAGAAGTCAACACATTTTTTTTTTTCAAAATTGGCATACAGTTTATTTATACATTAAAATAATATTAACATCTTTTTTTATTTTAATCATTTAAGATGGCGGATGTACACTCAATTCTTCCAGAAAGGTCGCAGCGGGGCTTCTCAATCGGCGGGCATTGTAGCATCGGCGTCAGTGACTTGAATACAAAAAACCAAACATTTTTTTGTTTATAAATGTCATAATGTCTATATGAATTAAACAAAAATGAAAAAAAAATCGCGGATTATAATGCTTAAAAAAAGAGTTTTGGAGCTAATTTTCCTACTATTTTTGCTTCGAAAAAATTATTTTTTCGAAAAATTGAAAATTCACTTGGAAAGAAATATCATAAAAAAGATGTGTGCAAAATTTCAGGGAGATCGGTCAATAACCTTTCGAGTTATCGTGTACGCCAATTCGAAAATATAGTTTTGAGAAAAACGCGTCTAAAGTTTGACTACAACGTAACTATACCTCTCCCAGCGCTCGAACGCAAAGAATAGAGTCGTCACGGTTGACGATCTATAATATAAGAAATACTTAAATTTACGTTCTAAAAATTTTTTGACATATTCTTAAAGAATTATATTAACATTTTAGGAAAACAATTTTTGGTTTTTCGAAATTTTACAGGTATTTGTCCCCTTAACGGCTAGACAGATTTCATCATGAGTTGTAACCTCATCAATTTCGCGGATTTCCAAATGTATGAGCTCTGTGAGTTTTTTCACATCTGCTTTTCCACTTATACTCGCCCCACAGCAGCTTGAAGTTTAGCGGTATTTGCCTAAGAAGACTCCCTAAGTTGAAATAACAAATGTCCCTGAGCAGTTTTTCAGATTTTTCATACCATCGAACTCATGCCTTTAGAGTCTCTTCACTTTTCATGATTTGCAGATAGGAAAGATCTCCCGAGTTCTTAACAAATATGGCGTCGGGCCGTGTAGGCTTGCTTTTCGCACGTTTCTGCTTCGCGACTTTGGTACATTCTCCTACCTGATTGGTCGCAGGGTCTTTAACATATGCTGTCAGCTTTGCTACCTTTTTAAGGACAGTGTTTTTGTTGTTCTCTACAGCCAATAGCAAACTATCCTTCAAAATTGATTTGGTTGGTGGGTGGGGAAAAAACTTGGTTTTACTATTATTCCACTTCTCTCTCACTTTTTCCCTCCCTGTGCTAATTTCACTGCTTTTTTGCAATTATTGGTATTTGCACAGTAGCTGACTTGAGCGCTCTAAATAGCCGAAGAAAAAAGCAAGTTTTACACTTGCGAGTGGCGAAAACGCTAGCGCTTTGTCTGTGATCGGCAGAAGATTCTTTCAGGGGTGTGATATCGTACAGTTTATTATTATTCGCTGTGAAGATTTCGATTCTGGTTCGAGTAAAACCTGATAGCGAAAGGACGTACGGAGTCACTTCATTTAGATTTAACACTGAATCCGAAGTGTTTGATTTCTTTCATTCGTTTTTTTTATTCGAAAGAAGCGAGAAATATTTGAAGTAAACCAGATAAAGTTAAGAAATCATAAACCAAAGCAAGAAGTTCTTAATTTGTTCGCTGCTATTTGTGGCTATCACTGCAACGGGTACTTACGCTAATGAAGAAGTGAAAATCGAAGATGGAGTACTTGCAAGGCGCTTGCTCCCGAATACGCCAAAGCCGCTAAGAAATTAGAGAAACAGAAGTCATCCATAAAATTGGCCAAAGTCGATGCTACTCTTGAGAGTGGTTTGCCTAAGAAATTCCAGGTGCACGGTTATTCCACACTGATGCTCTTCCGTGACGACACCCGGTGGAATACAGCGGTAGAGGACAATCAGAGGATATCGTTTCATGGGTTAACAAGAAGGCCGGTCCACCAGCCAAGGAGCTTAATACCAGCGAAGAACTTGAAGAATTTTTGAAAACTAATGAAATCGCCATTGTCGGCTTTTTCAAAGACAAAAACGTGATAAAGTCAAAACTCTAATTTCGGCAGCCAACGCTCTGATTAATTTCTTATTCGGTGTCTGCAGCAACGAAGAGCATTTCGCCAAATATGAAACTAAAGACGGTTCTGTATTGCTCTTCAAGCCTTCGGTGTTCAAGGGCGAATTCAACGTTGAAAATCTGAAAAAGTTTGTCCAAGTACAATCTCTGCCTTTGAGTGTGGGATTTAACCATGAATCGGCTCCGAAGATCTTCGGTGGATCAATTAAATCGCTTCTGTTATTCTATGTTTCGAAGGACAATGTGCATGTACATATGTATGTATGTATGTATAAGCGTGTACATATGTGGATCAATATTTGTATCTACTCTCTTGAGCTTTCCCTAACAAATATGTATGTATATACAAACCGTTATGTGCATACATCCCCATACATATATACACACACGCACACCCACGAATTCACACACTTACACATTTATCCATTTTCGTCCGCACTCTTGACGGTCAGAGGCGACTTATCAGCCGCCCACAATTTAAGCGAAAATGAAGGTAGAAATGTGTGTACATATTCTGAAAGCATAGTTAACGCTCAACGCCAACAACATCGACGGTTAACGCCAATTGCTATTTGCACGCGCTCTTCGCTCTTTGCAGTTCACTGCTGTACATCGTAGCCTTCGTCGACGGCAACGGCAACAGCAACAGCAACGTCAGCACCCAACGCCCAACATCAACAGATTCGTTACCGTTGCCACTTCTGTTCCTGTAGCTGTTGTCATCGTCCCTCCGTCATCCCGCCATCAATCCACATTGCAGCACTCCAGCGACGTTTCGCTTTTATCGATTGGTGGCAAAAACAAAATCAAACAAAAATGAAGAAGAAACACGCAGAAGCGCTGTAAGCAAACGAGCATGCGAGCGACCATTCGCCGTTTGAACAAAAACAAGAAAAACAAAAGCGGTGACATTAGCTGCAGCACAGAGCAACAACATGTACAGCACTGACGGTGGCCGTATTGGGGCCCAGTGTGTGTAGTTGCTGGTAGTGGTGGCCATGGCGGTGGCGCTGGCGGTGGCTGTATCGGCAGCAGCAACAGTGACGCTGGTAAAACAGAGCACACTGTGCGGCGTGTGTTGGGGCAGTGACAACAGAAGCCCGCTTGGCATGCAAACAACAAAATCAACCAGGGCAACAACAGCAATAGCAATTACAAACAAACCAGCCGACAGACCGACCGGCCGCCCAACCGACCGAGTAACTAGTAGGTAGGCTAAAATCATCATTGTCGCGTCATGCCACTGCCTGCACAGCTAACCATTTCAACGACAACGAGAACGGCGGCTAAACAAAAACATCTACGGCAACGAAGGCGCAAACGATGTTTTGTGACGACTGACGACCGACGGCCGACGGCCGACGACAAGCAGCAACGTCAGTTGATTCGGCGTAACATGCAGACTCAGCTTAGGAACACATATAGATTCCCGTATGTATACATGTGTACATATGTATGTGTGGATATGCATACATACGTTAGCGTTTAGTTGTTGTCTTTGCTTTTTTCCTGTCGTTTTTGCGTTGTTTTGTTGCTATTTTTGTAAGTCGCTTTTGCTTTTATTCACTCGTTGCTCCCCTCGCTATAGTTGCTGCGTTGTTTTTGTAATACTCTATGTTGTTCTTGGTTTTTCTTTTTTTGTTATTTTGTTATAACAGCGTTGTGGTTGTTCTTTGTTGTTTTTGCTTTTGATATTTTCCAAGCGCTACTAGCGGTCGCTCTCACCACCTCACCGCCTGGCAGCCGCTTTTGTTCGCGGTGAAGCGCAGTACGGCCTGAACAGCAAGAAAAACAAGGGAGGGAAACAATAAACGTAGCAATGACTCCAGGAGCCTGGAAAGCAGCGGCGATGGTGGTGCCGTCTAGGAGTATGAAGATGATGACGATACAGCCGCAAAGTGATGGGCTATGCACAGCTGATGTTGGTTGGGGTCGGCGCGGGACGAATACATACACGCGTTTGTGTAGGCGCCGCGATGGGACGTGCGGAATCCAATGCACAAAAAGCAGTAAAAAGCAACACAATCAGGCCACTGCATACACACGCGCGCATACACAAGTAAAAAGGCACAGTTTGGCGACTGCCAAACAACGCTAGCATCCAAGCAACGGCAGATACGACATAGTTCAGTATAGCATAGTGGAGCCATTCACTGGCAGCACAGCAAAGTACAGGCACCGCCAGCAGGCACGCAGAGGTGAAGTGCGCGCACAAGCGTGAGCGCTGGTATGCTGTGTTGTGCCGTGCCGTGCTGAGACAATATTGGGGCTAGCTGTGGTAAAGCGGGTGAAAATCGGTCGGTAGGCGAGAGGAAAGCAAGCGGCATGCGAATGTGTGAGCGCGTATATATATGCGCGCGCGAGCTTTTGTATATCGGATAGTATGGGAGGCAACGGCGTAAAGAGATTAAAATAAAAAGAGGCTACATGGATAGTACAGGAGATTTAAAATAGTAGTACAGCGGCGGACAGCGACCAGAACAACGCTCGAATCGATAGATGGATGGATGAATGTTTGGTGGTGGTGATGGTAATGAGAATGCGACGGCGTTGAGTGTAGCTACCAACGTAGAAAATCCAAAACCAATATGAACAACAAAACTCAAATGAGTCGAATAGCGAACGGCATGGCACCTGAAAGAGGGCGGTAGAAGCAAAACGTAGGTACGGTCGGACGACGACAAGTTTTTTGTGTTTAGAGCGAACGACACTGGCGATAAGCAAAAACGGGTGGACGAAAGCAATAGCGGCAACTATACGACATCGTTGAGCTGGACAACAGCACATAAGGTATTTGTTGTTGATGTGATGGAGGATAGCAGGCGAAAAGTGAAAAAGCGAAATAAAAAGAAAAATAAAGGGAAGAAACAATAAAAGGAATAAACACCAATCCAAACCAAAAGCAGTAACAGCAACTAAAAATATCACGCATATAACGCAACGCAACGCAGAAGAGTCGCAATGGCATAAACAGGCGGTGGTGGTCTCAAGGTTCAACAGCTCAATGGCGCAAAGTTACAATCGGGCAGTGATAGCAAGGCAATGGTGCTCTTGGCGTTGCATGGGCAGAACTAAAGATCGCTGAATGCGCCATAATTATAGGAGGAAAAAGTGTTCGCTACCGAAGCGTCTGACCAACAAGGATAATTGTAAATCAGCTGAATACTACCCAGCATCAAAATATTACGAAATAATTATGTGCGCTTGCGCGTGCCGACTTACGTAATACGTTTAGAGATATGCCGTAAACGATCTACCACTGGAAAAAAAAGAAAACAGCATCAGCGCTCAAAGGTCTGTACCTAGGGACGACTCCAATAAGTTAATATATGAACTTACTGCTCTAAGCAAATAAAACTTTTAGTTGTATGCATACAAGCGGTAGCAAGGCGAAATTTCATATTTGTATGCATTTTCACATGTGTACCGATTTGTTTGGGTATATCAGCAAGCCGGTCGTGATGACCATAGCGTTCAATACCGCGAATCGGGCAACGGCAGTGTTATGGCGTTTGCTGATAGGGACGATGGACTGCTGCTCGCTGAAAGTCTGCATCACAGGCAAGTGCAGACAACAACAAAGTAATGGCAAAACCGACACAGTATAAAACTCCATAGCTGAGCTGTGCCGCGAATCAGCGCACTGCCTGACGTGCTTGACCAAACATACATACATCCATACATACGTACGTACGTCGGTGGCAACAACAGCAGCAGTAGCAACAGCCATCGCCAACGCCACACCATTGCCATTGCCGTCGCAGCAGTAAAAGCTGCCTAGCCTCCTTACTTGAATGCCTGGCTGACTGTTTTCACGATGATGACGACAACAACGGCGACGACGACTACGAGTCCACGGTAAGTGTAATCAGCAGTCGTTTGGTCGGTCGATTGGAGGGTCGCTTGGTTGGTCGGTTGGCCGGCCGGACTGCTGGCTGGCTGGTTGGTTGGTGGTCGGCCGTTCGGTCGACCGGCAGTAGGAAGCGAAAGGCGCGCGCATACAGCAACAGCAAAACTATATGCGCGTATGTTAGTAAATATGTGTGTATGTATGTTTGTATGCACTCATACCTCATACCCATGGTAAATGAAAAAACGCAGCTCGGCGGCTAGTGCTACAGGGAGGGATGCGATGTGTTGAACAGCACTATGGTGTGAAGTGGTGGTGGGATGGCGTGACGTGATGCGACGAAGAGTGGAGTGGTGGGCGCAGAATACAAAGAGTAGAAAAGTGCGGCGCTGGCGTTGATACTGGGTGATGGGGGACGTTTGACGACGACAATGACGGCAATAACAATAACAAAAAAAGCAACAAAACGGCAGCCACAACAGCTACGAAGCGAAGTTGCGCGAATCGACGGTATACATGCGAACATGCATATCTATCTACATAAATATATATATACATACACATATGTATGTATGTATGTATGTAAGTTTATTTGTAAGTTCACTGTGCGCCTTACACTTACTGCTATGCCAGCCTGCGGCCAACAGCGGGCGGCACGTGGGGAAACTGAACATGATGGCTCGCCTGCCTGCCTGCCTGCTTGTTTTGCCCTGCCGCGCCGTGCCTCGCTGTGCAGTGCTTTGCCCGGCTATGGTTGTAGCTGTGGCTGGGCTGCCTTTAGCTGGCGCACAACCAACAGCCACGCATTAAAGGGAGCTCACGTTGACGCGAAGAAAAGCGGTAGGGGCGGTAAAGCGTGCTAGCTTTGGTCGGGCGATTTGTTAGTTGAGTTTAGTACTTGCTGTATGGGGTCGTCGTTTGCTTTGGCTTGACGGCCGATCGAATAAATGGTTAGCTGCGCAGCGTCGCTACCGTCGCTTGCTGCTGTGTCCGTTGTTGAATGTCGTTGATGAGCGAACGAGCGAATGAGTGCATGGTTGGTGGCGGCAATTGGGTGTGCTGACGCTTTATGTTGTGTTTTGTGGAGGCGGACGCATTGTATAGCGCGCAACAAAGTGTAGGCAATTGGAACGAACGTGATAGAGTTGCGTCGTTCGCGTACTTCCAATGTATGCGCTGCTGCGTTGATGTTGTTTCTGTTCTCATCACTTTTATATATGTATGTACGTAAGCACATACATTTCTGTTTTTATGCAGGCGCATACATATATATATTTATATATATATATATATATGTGTGTGAATATACATGAGTGAATATTAGCGCTCGTCGTGCATTTAATGATTTTGCCTGTCCTATTGCTGCTGTCGCTGATACCGCTGCCATTGAATACAGCTCCTGATGCTCGCTTTTATTAAGAAGTGCGTAAATCGTTCTACAGTAAAGCGCCTACGCCACTGCATTGCAACAGCAGCTTAAACATCCTCAGTAACGCCATGAACATATGCCACCATCGTCACCTGTGCTATTGCGAAGGTTGATGTGGTGCTGCCATTGCCGTTACCATCATCATCATCATCATTATCACCATCATCATCAACAGTAACAGCCTTAGCCACAATACACTTATTCTTGTTGTTGCTGCTTTTAGGAATGCGCTGCTGCTATTCCAATCGCTACTTGCCTGCTGCCTGTTTGCCCGCTTTCCACTGCCACCGACCGACATACTGTCGCGCTTTTGTTGTTGACGCTGCTGCTGCTGCCAATGGCGCTGCTGCTGTTGGTGGTGGTGGTACTGGCGCTGCAGCTGCAGCTGCGACGGTGGCTGATGGTAATAGTGATGGTGAGGTTGTGGCTGTTGGTGTTGCTGGCGGCCGCCTTTTTGTCGTCATTGGCATCGGTGCTAGCATTGCTGTTGTTGTTACTCTGGCTGCCTGCCTTCTGCTGTCGTTGTCGTTGCCGCTGTCGCCGCCGCTGCTGTTTTTGTTTGTTACTGTTTTTTTGTTCACTGTGCCGTCTGTGTCTCTACTCTGCTCGTGTCTGTCGAACCGTTGCGCGGTGGTTGTACGTGCGCTCAGCTCATTCAAGTGTCCAACTTTTGTCGGAGCGGTCGCATCTGTACGGATAAATTCACACAACATTCAGTCCGCTGGCTGCCAAGTGCGGTACAATAAACGGGAGCGCTTAATAATACAGTGTACATATATTGTGTATGTATACACGGGCCGATGTGTGCATTGACATGTATGTATACATGTGTATTATGTGACATATAAATATACGCGTGTTCGCATATGTATGTACGTCTATAACAGTGATATAAAAGTAGTGTTGTTCGGCTATATCTAGTAAATACATACCCGACAGATCGTTTGGAGTTAAAGTATGCACATATGTATGTATCTACGTTTGCCTGTACATAAGTGAACACTGAAACACTGTGAAACATACTAACATACATCCATATACATACATTTAAGCGCTGTTGTTGGTGTTATTATTATTGGTGTGCTACAGCTGCCATAGTCACAGCAATTGCCTTTGCTACTCTTGGTTATAATCAGCGCTGTTGTAGCCGGAGCACCGCTGCCGTTGCCGTTGCCATTGCCATTGTCCGTCAACCAGTCGGCAGGCATTCCGAGTACTGCCACTGTGCTTGCTGTCTTGCCACCGTCGAGCAATCGATACTTACTGGCTGTGGTCTCTGCGTGCCGTGAAGACCATCAAATCCAACTATAAACATATACAAACACATATACCTGAATTTATGCATATACACATACGCATGTGTATCTGCATATGTATGTAAATATATTGCGTATGCACGCTAATAACGCCTAATTGCAAACTATCCGATAAACGCAAAGTGCGTAGGAGGTGCGCGGTATCAAGTGTGTATGTGTGCGAGTGTGTGAAACGCATTGTCACTTGTTCCTTCTGCTGATCAGACGTTCGCGTATCCAAACAATTAATAAACAATAAAAAAAATACATTAACTGTGCGCATAACAAACCCGATGAACTTTACGACAAACAATAACATAAGTAACCGAATAGTGGAGAAGTAGCGATAATGCCCGACTGGTAATCAAAACAAAAACGCTGATAATCGTTACGAAAGGCGAATAAATTAAAGAATCATACATTATTTTCTTAATTGCAAACAACAAACAAAAATTGAGCACTCAAACATGAAAACTCCGCGCGGTGCTAGTGAATCGTCCACAACATCCGACAACACAACCGAATTCATCGATATCGTTAAGAAGTATGATGTTGTTTATAATACCCACAATCCCGATTATAAAAATGTCGAAGTGAAAATGAAGGTTTGGTCGCAGATTGCAGAGGAGATTGGCCTGTCTGTTGGTAGGTGCACACTGAGAACTTATAAATCATATTTATTATAAATACATATGTATGTATGTTTCGGCGTAAATACAATAGAAGAAAATCGAATAAAAACAAAAAACAAAAACTTAAAATGAACATTTACTTGGATACCAGTTCGAGTGGCACCGAACTTGATAAACCCAGCGCATGTTCTCTAAGATTATTTAAGCATTGCTTAGCTTTATCTCTTTCATCAAATTTAAGCAGTTTTTCCTTTTTGTGTGCTAAGCACTCCGGCTTATCTCGAAACTTGGCCAAACATATCACATGACGAAATAAATATCTACATATCGCACCCTAAATACAAAAGGGTCACAACTCAAAATGTATCTTCTGCTGAAATATGAACGAGACGTTATCAAAAAAACGGTCCGCGGATGACATATGGCAAAAATATATTAAATTTTTGGTTTTTTGGTAAGACTGTTATAAGCTTACATGGCAAATTTCAGCGTGATATGTCACATAGTTTGTTTTCTGTGCTACTGTAAACAAGTTAAGCTCGAGTGTGGAAAATTTTGAGTTGTGACCCTTTTGTATTTAGGGTGCGATATATGGTTTAATTAACTACTAAGTGGTTAGCTATCACGGTCACTTTAAACAACAGGTGACTTCGCCATTTCTCTGCTTACTTAACGAAAATTGTGCATTTGAAAGGAACAACAAAGTTACCTCTCATGATTCGCCGCCTGCGAGTATGTTTTTACTTTATAAAACTGGTATAACTCACTATTTTCAATGCTGCCAACTCTCTTTCCTGATACTTGACAAGTTTTATTACACCACGTTCATACAGGGAAACTTTTGTTGTTTCAACTTTGCGAATTCTCTTTTGATGTTTCCGTCTTGTTAGATTGTAGTATACAGTCAACAACAACATTGAAAAGAACCAGAACACAAAGGGTGTATACAGTAACAGTAGGCCTCTTCTTTTCGCTAATAGTTAGCAAGTGACGAATAGATGAAGCAACTGGTATAAATGAACATAATTTGGTAACGCGGGAATAGAGCGGCCGTAAATTACATGTGCTTGTACAAGAGTGAGTTAGACCAGTCTAATGATCTATAGCCATAAACGATAGCGGCGAATCTTGCTCAATAACTTTGTTGTTGCTTTCCCATGCAAATTATTCGTTAAGTTAATCGAGCATACTGATAGCGAGCGGGGAAATGGCGAATAGAAGACAGTAACGAGTTGAAGCAACTAAAGTTAATCTAATCTACTGTAATTTTTAGCAGCTCCTTTCCAGTATTTATTCAAGTTGCTTCATTTATTCGTCACTTGCTAACGCTTGGCGAATCGAAGGCACCTAATGATCACACAATAGCTTGTTCGACATGTGAAAATGTACAAGAGATTACTTAACAGAGACTACCTAACATGCATACCTGCCTACATATACGCCCCAAAAATTATTATAAAATCACTACATATTGACAAGGTTTGACTATTTACTTTTTTATTTTTTAATTTAAATTATTTTTTGTTTTATAAAAATAAAGTTCATTCAATAACAAAACCCTCAAATGGACAAATGGACATTTGTTTATACGGAGAAAATTATAAATTTTATTGGAAGAAGAAATTATCAAAAATTATTTTATTATTTATTAATTATTACTGCCATGAAAAAGCTCCTCATAAAAAATATCTGCCGTTCGGAGTCGGCTTGAAACTGTAGGTCCCTCCATTTGTGGAACAACATCAAGACGCACACCACAAATAGGAGGAGGAGCTCGGCCAAACACCCCAAAAAGAGTGTACGCGCCAATTATATGTACATACATATATATAATGTAATCCAGCTACTTAGAGTATTATTTCGAAGAAAATTTTTTGGGGTACGGTTTATTTCAAATAAATTATACAATATGTATGTGTATACATATATAACATATGATATAAAATATTGGCGCTTACACTCTTTAATGGGTGATGTAGGACTTCCTCACGTATAAATATTTGTAAGCTAAAATTCAATCTGCACCATGTCCCAGTGCACTAATTGTGCTCGGGTATAAAAATCAAAATGATAAATATAGTAATGAAGATCCAGAAGTGCAGAAAGTGAGGAAAATGAAAACTTTGCTGATTTTAATAACCGTGTATTCGTGTATCGTGTATTCCTTTTCCAAGCTTTGCCTCGCAAGAACAGAAAATGTATACATACATATAAACATAAAAACGCAGCCGAGTGTAAGCTAACTTTTGTTAATATGTTTTATGTGTAACTATATATGTCTGGTCGTACGCCTATCTGCCCACTGACACAGTATACATATGTACATACATACATACAACATACTGGATTTTCTCTGAGTTCACATAAGAACAAAATCGTTAAGTACATGGAAATATGTATACATACATATGTTAGTTAGTATGTATGTAAGTAGTGTGCACCAATACACGACAACGACATATCCTCTGACGAGTTCCTCATCATAATGCATATAGTAGTTGGTGGGGGGAAGAGTAGATGCAGGGATAAGGAGAAAACAGGCATGCAACTCACAGCAAAACAAACGAAACACTAAAGCAGTGCACAAAACATAGGCCAACAAATGCGAACGCCAAACCTTCCACACGCTCTGTACGAAAATACTCGTAGTAGTTGTGTTGCGAGCGGACGTTTGGTCGCTTGGGTGCAGCAGGGTGGGTGGGTTAATGCGAGAGCGTGAGTATAGGTATTGTTTTCCCTACAATTGTGAGACAAAAGTGAAACACAGAGCACGTATGACAGAGATGAAGAGAGTAAATTTAAGCCAAAGAAAGGTAGCGGGTGTACAGGGCTGCTCCGAACATCGGTGGGCCAAATGTTTGTATGCATGTATTTCGCATGCACGCACTAACAACGGAGCATACACGTTTCTAAGCGTTTAGCCAGCTGTCAATTCTTGATTGACAATACATATGTATGTATGTATGCCTGCACTTTTTGTAATATTTTTTTTTTTCTAACTAAAAAACTACTTAGCATTTCCTCCTAGTTTTTGTGCTTCAAATTATTGTTGGGGGCCCCATACCCTGTATTTGTCGTTTTAACTCTCAATTTTTACATCTACAAATCTGCTGCTTGAAACGAGTTGCGCCGTCGCATTTTGACAGCAAAAAATTATTGACACGGCGCGACTGCAGCCCACTCAAACACCCTGTAAGCAAATGCATATCAATAGCATTACTCACGATTCTGCGCATTCTACTGTCAGCTGGCTCTCACGTTCTTATGTGCTACCACCACTTTGCGCGTTCGTTCTTTGTGTGTTCAGGAGATTCCTGGGATGTGATGGGCATATTTTTACATGAAGGAGAAACCACACACATAAGTATATTTGTTTGTACGAATTGGTGAACATTAAGGTGCGCTACTTATTTCACTTCGACAATTTTATTTTCATATATACAAGTACGCACTATTTCGAGGGGGGGAAATATATTAATCATCGGTAATAGTACAACAGGGGTCAGCAAAATGGGTATTGAGAGTATGCTGGTGAGCGCAGAGTAATGGCGCTGCACGGTGATGTAAAGAGCGAAATATAAAGAACGAACGTGGCGAACACAATTTATTACAAAAAGTTATGAGTTTTTTCTTCACGAATTGTGCTTTTATTTTACATTTTTATATAAAATGCGCTATTCTTTACCGAAATTGAAGAAAACGTACATATGTTAATTATTGTTGGGAAAAAGTCAAGATCAAAAAATTTAAAATAATATGAATTTTATGCTCTAAATATGTAGCTGCTGTTGTTAAAGAAAGGAAGCAAATAAAAAAAAACAACAAATTTTTCCGTACACAGGTAAATTTCCTAAATTCTAAAAATGGGGGTACTTGTTTTCCACTTGCAGCTCTTGTACACTTCAATATTCTCAGCCAAAATGATTATTAAATAGAATACTTCAAAAATTCGTGTCGAAATCGCTTCTGTAATTAACCTGGATATGGTTCCATTAGATTTCCAAATGCTTACTTCTGGAACTGAAATTGAATTCAAAATTAAAAGTGACGGCAAAATTAAAAGTGGCACCAAATTTTAAACTCATTCAAATAAATTAAACAACTTAAATTCTTAAATAATTCTCAAAAATAAAACTGTAGCTCCATCTTTTATGGCGCAACGCCAGGTGCAGAACACAAATGCAGGGGGAGCTTGGCTAAGCACCCAATAAAGGCTGCTTATATTGGTATGGGAATAAGTTTCCGCCCTCGTAAAAGAGGTGTCACTGCCGATACTATTTTTGTGTTCGCTCTAGTAATATACTGGTGATTTGAAGGTGTATGTGTGAGGTCTCGATCGCAGTAGTTGACATTCATTTGTAGCGTAAAGATAATTTTTTATCTGACGTCAAAAATGTCTACATTCGTCCCGAACAGCATTTGCAGGAAGTCATGCATTATTACCTTTTAATGAAAAATGCAGCTGAAACGTCACCTACATTGATCAATATTTACTGTGATTACCGTAATCAAATACAGCTTGCAAGGAGTGGTTTCGATGCTTCCAAAGTGCCAATTTCGACGTGAGTGATAATGATCTTGAAGGGGCACCGAAAAATTTCGAAGATACTCAACTACAACAATTATTGGATGAAGACGCATGTCGAACCTCGAACGCTTGATGATATGTTTAAAGATTTGGATGTTGACAGTTCAACCGTCGCTAAGCGTTTGCACGCGATGGGAAGAGTCCAGACAGCAGGTAACTGGGTGCCACATCAATTGAAGGAGAGGTATATCGAGAAACGCTTGGTGACGTGTGAGATGCTTCTTGAACGGTAGAAAAGAAAAGGTTTTCTGTTTTCTATTATGATAACCCTAAGGGTTGAAAATGTTGGACCCTGCCAGGTGAACCAGGTCCATCGACTGCGAAAAAAAATATTTATGCTTCAAAGGTTATGTTGTGCATCTGGTGGGATCAGAAGGATGTCATCTACTATGACCCTTAAACCATCTGAAACCATCACTGGCGATCGTTACCGACTGCAGCTAATGCGTTTGAATCGAGCTCAAAGTAAAGTGGCCGGAATGAGACGGTAGACATAACAAACTGATTTTGCTGCACAACACGAGGCCACACCTTGCTTAACCGAACCAGAAATATTATATTTAGAGGGACTGAATTGGGAAATCTTGCCCAGCCCGTCATATTCCCCAGACATTACACCTTCGGATTACCATCTGTTCTGATCAATGCAGTCAGCCCTTATTGCAGAGCGGTTCACTTCTTACGAGAGCATCGCAAACTGGCTTAATGAATGGATCAAGAAATCGAATTTTTCGTCAGAGGAATCCGTATGCTACCTGAAAGTTGGAGTAAAGTTGTAGCTTCCAATGGAACATACTTCACATAATATCATGAATTATTTCTTCTTCTTAATTGGTGCTATAACCGCTTACGCGATTTTGGCCGAGTTTAACAAAGCGCGCCAGTCGTTTCTTTCTCGTGCTAACCGGCGCCAGTTGGACACACCAAGTGAAGCCAAGTCCTTCTCCACCTGATCTTTTCTTCCTCTGCTACCACCAGCTGGTACCGCATCGAATACTTTCAAAGCCGGAGCGTTTGTATCCATTCGGACGACATGACCCAGCCAACGTAGCCACTGGATCTTTATTCGCTGCGCTATGTCTATGTCGTCGTAAAGCTCATACAGCTCATCGTTCCATCGTCTGCGATATTCGCCGTTGCCAACGTGCAAAGGTCCAAAAATCTTACGCAGAATCTTTCTCTCGAACACTCCAAGCGTCGCTTCATCGGATGTTGTCATCGTCCAAGCTTCTGCGCCATACGTTAGGACGGGCATGATGAGAGTCTTGTAGAGTGTTAGTTTTGTTCGTCGAGAGAGGACGTTACTGCTCAGTTGCCTATTATTTAATTGTTAAAATAATTCGTAACTTTGGCTAAAAATGGACAGAAACTTATTCCCTTACCCAATTTTAGCTGTGAAGTAAAGTTAACACTACTTCAATACATTCCGTCTACTGAAACAATAAAAAATGTATGGATTCAATTGCTTTCAATTCTTTACACAATGACATTATACCATACAAATAATACGAAACAAATTCTGCCACATTTTACCTACATATCAGAGTATAGGGAGATCGTTGTGGTTGGTTTTCTAAAGCAACACAAGGAAATTGTTGGAAAGTAATACTCCATATAATAATGCCGGCTTGTTATTGTCGATATCATTGACAAAGCGTGGTATTGTTATGACGCAACTCTCAACACCAAAGTTTTTCTTCGAAAAAGGGCCACGCATGCGAGCTGATGTGATAATAGAGAACGACCGATAATCGATTTTTAAGGCCGGCCCGAACATTTAAAATTTTTAAGGGCACAAGTAATAAACAAACTTTTTAAAAATCCATAATTTTTAATAATAAAAAATATAAAAAAACGGTACGTAAGTTTCAATCACATTAATTTCTGCTTATAAAATATAAGTACTAACATTTACAAAAATAACTAAAGAAACCTATTTTTAATTGAGTTATTTACATTAATTATTTAATTCCCATAGTTGAATAATTTTATATTGTAATATAAAAGCTTATCAGAATTTTTATCCTGCAAGTGACACCGTCTCCGGTATACAGCTGCACTAAACAATTGTCACTTGCCACACTCGATGGAGGAGCAGATGATATGTCAAATCAATTTAAACAAAAAAAGTGTGTTTTGATACCAGTATTAAAAAATTTCACAAAAACTAAGAGTTTGAACACTTTTCGGACAAACACATTTACTAAAATGTTTGGCTCTTTTTTGGCCGAAGTTGAACGCAACAGAAATTTTGTGAATATGTATGCAAATAAATATTTCACCATATAACGATGGACCACCCTAACATTTATTCTATCGTACTTGCTTCTCTACACATATGCCTATCAATATGTGTATGTAAATATGTGTGTATGCACATACGTTTTCGTATATAAAACAAAATATAATGTACATACACTTTTCCAGCAAATATTCATGATTTCAAACATTCGCGTACTTACAAGTAGTAATGCAAGTCGACGCGATAACTCTGTAGATTTACATATATTCCCTCTACATAAATACTCGTATACGCTCGTTGGTAAAGGCAATAATAACAAATTCTTAATGGGAGAAAACAGCGTGAGAAGTGTGATAAGAAACATCTGATAATGTAAGCGCGAATATTTTCGCGGAAAATTTTATCAATCAATGAAGCGGCAAATTCAACGCAATTGAAGATAACAAAACAAAGTGGAAATCATACATACAGATAAAAATTAGGTGAAATACCATATATGAAATACCGGAAAACAAAAATATTGTTTTAAGAAAACAAAATTATTTTTATTTTTTGTGAAAAGTATACCAATTTAGAAATTTTTTTTTGTGTGAATGTGTTGGAGGGAAAATATATTCTAGTTGACATGAAAAACTACCACTTTTTTCTTTTAATGGTTCTCGTAAGTAACACCAGGTTACAAACCTACATAAAAAACATACATACATATATGAATATGTATCTACATGCCATAAATGTACGCGCATGTATTGCACATACCCACATACATACGTAGTGTCATATGTTTTAATGGAAGGGTGCTACCTGTAATTTGTGTGTATATCGATTTGAAAGCATAAAAATAATAGTTGTTACTAAAGGATAGTTATTTACGCAGTTTCTTTAAATGTTATACGCCGCGGTTTAGAATTATAGGCACAGCAAATTGTTAGCAAATTCGGCCCTAAGCTCGGAACTTTGATTTATACTTTTTTTGTTATACAATGAACTATATTAAAAAAAAAAAAAAAAATTACATGAAAAATATTCCACATATTGTAAAGTGACTTAATTAGGTGATCTCAACTGTCTAAGGTGATGATAATTTGCACAATTTTGATAATTAAAATTTTACTTTACAGAATTTCCAAATGAAAATTATAATAATGTTTCGCTAGTATTACTTTGACAACCAATTCTAATAAAATTCGAAAAGATATGCACATTAAAAAGTACAAATAAAGTAATTCAATTTTAAAACGCCTCGTTTAGTTTTCGAGATATCGAAATCAAAAAAAAAAAAAAATTAAAGCCACCAAATTTTCTCAAAAAGTTGTAACTGTAATGCTGTAAGGACTAGCTCGAAATGCGTGCAACACTGTAGTTTCCAAATGGAAGAGCTCTGCGAGAATATACAGGTCACAAGGAAATAGAGAGAAATGTGAAAGAGTTGACGAGTTTGCTAAGGCAGGCACCCGCTTGCCTAGGATGAGTGCGTCAAACATATATCCCTCTCTCTCAGTTTTGAAGCTGGAAGAACGAGAAACTAACTGAAAACACAGCCTATATGAGAAGCCTCGACTTCCTATAATATTGCCAAAATAATATAATAGTACGAACTTGCAATGTAAACAACCAACTTTATTTTATCACTCCCAAGGAAGCAATGTAAACTACTGATTGGAGTACTGACGGGACATTGTCTTACTCCATATTACGCGGCTAAAATGGAATTGGTCTAGAGCCACGCGTGTAATTTTTGTGAAGAAGAAAGGGATACGTTAGAACACCGCCTTTGTCACTGCCTTGCTTTAAGCAGAACTCGTTACAACTGCCTGGGATCGGTATACTCTTCATCTCTGAAGGATATGGCTGACAAAAGTTTAAACTGCGTATTAAAACTCGCCAAGACATGTATCACGAATTATTTCCAACAACACTGGTAACACCACGGACTGTGAGATCTATTCAGATTAGCCAGCTATACCTAACCTAACTGAAAAAGTAGCTGCATTGAAAAACGATTTTTTGTTCACTGAAAATAAATTTTATGTTGCTATATTAAGTTTATGAAAAATTTGGCAAAATCGATTTATTTTTTTCACGACATACCTTCCAATTTGAGCTCGCTTCACTTTCGCCGGCAAGTGCGCTCTTCTGTAAACTAAAGCTGCTCTGTGCCAATTTAAGCTATTACGGAGTTGTGTGACAAACTCGAGGTCTCGAGGTCAAGGTCGATTAAGGAGATGGCATCCAACTAATGCAAACTTTCTTCTGTGCAATATTTCGATCGACGCTCTTCATAACGCCAAAATAGAATTTTATATAATTGGTTGGTACGGTCCAATGGAACGATTGGTCAATTTCCCTGGATCATCAATTGTAATGCATTACCAATGTATTGTAAAAGTATTACAAAGTTTAAAACAATAGGTGTCCACTTCTTTTAGCACAAATGCCATGAAAATTTTTACAGTACATACATATGAACATATTATACATATGTACAACATTAGTTACGTCTTCAACACAACATTTGTAGTAATGTTTATTTTTGAATGGCTCTCTGTATTGTGAAAATTACCTTGTGATTCGAATAATACGCAAGTTACAAAGACACGTACGCACTTGAAACAAGCACTCGAAATGAGAATGCAGAGCCAAGAGCTCAAGTGAGTTAAACTTCCTTCGAATGGGGATAAGCCTTTGAAAATTTGCCCCTTGAAATGTTAACGAACAGACCTAAAGTTTGCATAATTTAAATGCCGGTATTCAATCGCTGAACGTAAACAATAGCAATGAAAAGCTTTATTTATGACCGCAAACAAATTTATACGAACAACTGAGCTCAAAATGATAGCAGCGCGACAATTCGCAAATGTGTGACTATGTATTTATTTATTTTTTATTTAAATTGTTTAATTTTTACGAAAACATAGTTCATATTACAACAAAAAGCATATAACACAAAGTTTGAAACTTTGTACAAAATGTAAAAAAAATTCAACAAATTCACACAAAAATTTCAAACTTTAGAAAAA
The DNA here is from genome assembly GCF_027943255.1 of Anastrepha obliqua. Classification (NCBI taxonomy): domain Eukaryota; kingdom Metazoa; phylum Arthropoda; class Insecta; order Diptera; family Tephritidae; genus Anastrepha; species Anastrepha obliqua. The sequence goes on from NC_072895.1 coordinate 40,471,769, forward strand.
TTCTGGTTATGCAGTTTTATAGCCCATTGAATTTTGTAGTGCAAGTTTGAAGTGTTTCAAAAACTGCGTTGATTTTCGACAGTTTCTTTTGCGGGTGGTCTTGTGCGCTTTCTCCAATATAAAACAATATTCGAGCATTGGTTATATGGAAGAAAATGCATAAAACCGTCAGCAAAAAACTTTAACAAAAATCATGAGAAGTTTTAGTCGTTTTAAACCGGCACAATATCAAATTTGAATTGGCTATAGAGCTGCATACCAAATATTTATCTCCAAATTGTTATTGTAATAAAAAGTTTGAAATCTTGATGAACATTTTTGGATTTATTCAAATTTTGTACCAAGCTTGACATTTGAGTCACATAATTATTTTTAAAAAAAGAACTATATTTTAATAAAATAATTTAATAAAAAAATTTATGTATAAAAAAGATATATGTATATTAAAAAAATCGAATAAAAAAATATATAAAAAAAATTAAATTAAAAAATTGATATACATGTATATATATTTATAATAAAATTTGTTTAAAAAATTCTTAATTTTATTAATTAAAAAAATTTGAGTCACATGATTTTTCTTGTAACATGAACTATATATATATATGTAATATATGTATATATAATTGGCGCGTACACCCTTCACAAATGAAGGGACCTACAGTTTCAAGCCGACTCCGAACGGCAGATATTGTTTTTTATGAGGAGCTTTTTCATGGCTGAAATACACTCGGAGGTTTGCCATTGCCTGCCGAGGGGCGACCGCTATTAGAAAAATGTTTTTCTTAATTTTGGCGTGTCACCGAGATTCGAACCAACGTTCTCTCTGTGAATTCCGAATGGTAATCACGCACCAACCCATTCGGCTACGGCGGCCGCCGGCGCATGAACTATATTTTAATAAAAAATATATGTATAAAAAAGATTCAACATATTATATATAAAAAAAATTTTAATAAAAAAAAACATACAAAAAACAACAAAAAATATATTTAAAAAAAAATTTTAAATAAAAATATATAACGGGGTTTTTAATAAGCGGTGTTATTTTGATATTCAAAGAATAATGCCATTTTTTAATATAAATTATCGGATGTTTATTTCATTATAAAGAGGAAGGTATGCCGTTCATAGTGGAAAATAACATCAGGCAAATGACCACCACGACCACGCTTACAGGACAATATCCTTTTCATGAAATTTTCCATAACCGAATTGCAAAGTGGCTGCCCTATGTTCTCGATAGCCTCACGAATTCCATCTTTGAGGTCTTGAATCGACCCTGGGCTGTTTGCGTAGACCTTCTCTTTCACGTGGTCCCAAAGAAAAAAGTCAAAAGTTGTTAAATCACAAGATCTTGATGGCCAATTGTGATCACCTCTTCGAGAGGTAACACGGTCCGGAAACTTTTCCCGTAAAAGATCAATGGTTTCGTTGCTTGGTGGCACGTAGCGCCGTCTTGTTGAAAATAAACGTTGTCCAGATCAATACCATCCAATTCCGGCCATAAAAAATCGTTAATCATCTCTCGAAATAATACCTGCTATTCAAAATAACATCTGTTATTGGAAAACCCTTTATATATATTACATATAATAAAATTTATTTAAAAAAAAATTATTAATTTAATTAATCAAAAAATTTTTTTTAAGTATATTAATTAAGTATATTAATTTATTAAAAAAAAAAATTATAAAAAATATATAGTAAAAATTTTGCAATATGTCGCGCTGCTATTATTGTGAACACAGTGTATATGTATAAAAAAATGCATACAATGATACATAGTTGCCGCAATACTATGATAGTTATTAATTCAAAGTAAGTTATGTTGATATAAACAAAAACACACGCACACACAGTAATAAATAAATTAAAAAAAAATAGCGTTGAAAATCTTTTTATTTTTAACTACTACGGGAATTCACCAGATACAATTTTTGTCTGCGCAACTATTTTCCGCTCATAAATGTGCCTCTGTCACTTAAAAATGTGAAATGTGAAAAATCAAAAACTGTATAAACATGAAATAGATCATTAGGGTGTAACCACTTCCACTCAAAGTCCTCAATGTTTGATACCCAGTAGAGGAACACTTTTGGGAAAAGCTTGGCCGGATATGGAGACGTTACAACGTTGTGCAAATATATACGATATTCATATTTATATACAACAAAAAAGTATAGATAATTCCCATGCACATGTACATACATACATATATCGTGTATACGTGGGCCGGAGCTTTCACATGCATATGTATGTACAGATGAGTGGTCGTATCTGCATATTTCATTTTGTAGTGCACTATCTGCGCAAATTTTGAACGCCAATAAAATACCTTCTGGAATCGGTATGAGGAAAAGCACAGTAGCGGTGACCGATAATCCTCAACATCAGACAACTGCTGCTAATGCTCAGGGACTCATTCAATGCAAAAATCAAAATACAATACGAAATATGTACATTTCAATTTTCACTTAAATGAAAACAAGCACACCCGTAATTTTTACTTCACAACTACTGGAACACTGAGAAAATACTGAATAGCTGGGCGCAGACTAGCTCAGGGAGTATGATCAGCAGAGCTCAGAATTGATGTATGAATGCATATAGTGTATGTTTGTATATGTGTATGCACTATGTATAGAGTACATTACATTTTGCTGTTCAAGCGTAGCTTTAGGGCGAAAATTTATTGAAAGTTTGATTCCCATTGTTTATTGGTGTTATCAGAGATGCAGAGTAAACATAATGAAAACATTTCGTTCCTTTAAGGGGGGAAGTACCTTTAGAGGGCCGAAAAAAACCAGTTTTTCGTGATTTATTTTTGGGAAAATGAAAACAGTGCACATGAAATTAATACGATATATATTTAGGGCAATGCTCCAAGAAGAAAAAAGCGTATTTAACATTATTATAAATAAGCAATTAATTGAGTTATGGCGGTTCACGTAAATCGTGTCGCCGCTGACATCGAATTCGGCGAAAGCGATCCTGACCGCAACTTTCATCTGAAATCATAAAATCAAACATTATTTTACTCAGGAGGGTTTTTTATCCTAGATAGACTACAATCTCTAACAAATTCGAAGATTAACCATTAAAATGAGGCTTCAAAAAAAACTTTTGGTTTTTTTTGCAAAAATTTTCAAACATTTTTGTGTTAAAAAGTATCTAAAAATTATTTTTTCTTTTCGTCCGTAGTCTACCTAGAGTAGCTTTTTATGCCCTTTAAAATGAAACCTTGATGAAGAAAATTGGTTCAATACTTTTTCCGTAATCACTTACGCCAATTTGAAAAACATGGTTTCGAGAAAATGTTTAAACGTTTAAAGTTCGCGGTCAAGGAAAAAGAAACTTACCGAAGTTGGACGCTAATCAGCACCACCAGGCTCATAGAGCAAACCCTCAGCTTCCTCAAAATATTCGTTTTCGGCGAGTTGTGCCTCCCTACGAGCACTGCGGGCCTCCTTCGTGCAGTCGCTGTGACGTCGGTCTGCGCGCGTCAGTCTAACGTCGTCCATCTGATCGGCGAACATCTTGCACTGATGCCCAATGCGCGCGCCACTTTCAAGTGGCATATCTTCCATAATTTTCAAGATCGGCTTTTGAAATTTTGCAATAATATTCTTAGAGCATATACCTATCGGTTAAGACAATAAAAAAAAAATCGATTTTTTGAAACGTCTAAAGGTACTTCCCCCCTTAACGAGTAAAAATAACTTTACAGAAGAATTTCGTTTCAAACAACAAATAAAATATAATTACTAACGTTAAAACTAAAAAAACGTTCATTTTGGTGACACGAAAGCGTACATCTTTGCAGAGGATGCCTTGCCTGCCTTCGTATGTATGTATGCATAAACAAGCCGATCGCTCGTTAGAGAAATTTTATAATAATTGATGGGATAATTGTCTAAACGGTAATAAACTGAATATTTTCAACAGAAACGATTGCCCGTAAATGCGAGTTTTTAGTTTATCACATTTTTTATGTGTTTGTTAAGGGGTTAGGGTAGTCAGGGTAGCCCGAAAAAATCACGACTTTCAATAATTGTTTTTTTTTTTGATGATGTTCAATTTTTTTTTTTGCTAGTCAATTGCTTTATTTTACAAAATTATAAACATAGAATTTATACAGGACGTTTTGACTTGATTTTAGCAAAATTTCAAAAGAAAAAAATTAATAATTGTAAAAGTTATCGCTTTGTGTGTGGAGCCCGTTTCTCCAGAAGTCCCTTGCGGTGATCATCACAAGTCCGTAGAGATTCATCTAAAGTCAATCGGACAAGAGAAATTGGTTTTATTAATAGATAATCTTGTGCTTGATCAAAGCTTTTTTTTCCAAATTAACAAATTGGCGGCCTCAGGCAGTATTTCTCAGATTTTCGAGAAAAATCGACATTTAACTGTTAAAAAAAATCGAAATTTTTGAAAAGAAAATCCTTCGAACAGGCACGAGCTTTTTATGTTTTTCAAAAGCAGTATACATTTTATTGAAATCTACCAAGCAGTTTTTAAGTTACAGTGATCTCCAGTTCAAAAAACAGTTTTGAGAAAAACGCATTTAAAGTTTTGCTATCGGCTCCGGAACGCCCGAGCACCCTTTGTTATTTGTTGAATAACTCGAAAAGTATTTGTCGGATTCACTTCAAATATTCACACAATATTTTTAAGATATTATACTTTAAGCAAATGCAAAAAAGAATCCAATTTTTTGAAAATTCTGACTACCCCTAACCCCTTAAAAGTACAATACCTTAAAATGTTCACTAATGTATAATAAAAAAATTGATATTTTTAAATTTTATTTCTAAGCCCCAAAGATGACATAGAATTTTTTTTATCATTTCTTATGGGTTAGACGGGCTGTATCATTTGATTAGAGGCAATAGTTTTTATGGAATAAAATGGTTATTAAAGCAATCGTATTTGATCTAGTAACCCAAGGTTTTCTGATAATTCAAGTTAACACTGTACTTTGCTCGAAAATAAACATGCATCAAAATATAATATTATTCCATCTAACGGTATTTCGTAGCAGTTGTAATATTGTGCTTCATTTATTGGTTCACTTAAATAGAGGCACTAACCAAATAAGAAAAAATAATGATATATATAGAAATTATTTTTTTTTACGTTTATTATTTAAAGCTTAATAGTTTGTGCTGCCACCTCGTTCACAAATTACTTTGTAAATACATTGGATTTGTACGAATTCTCCAGATAACCTAATAAAATTTCACACGAGACCGTTTTAATGATTCGAATTAAAGCATTTTTGCCTTCAAATTGTTGCCCATTCACATAAACCTTACGAGCAAGTCATCCCCATCGATGTTCAATAATGTTCAGATCTGGGGAATACGGTGGCCACGCTAATGTTTCAACGTTTTGGGACGTAATTAAAGTTTTGACCACACTTGAAGGGTGTAAAGGTGCATTATCCTGTTGAACGATCCAATTAATAAGTCCAAATGTTTCCTGAATCTCGGGAAAAGATTACAACAGAGCTTTATAGCTGTGTCCCGTTATTTTGTAGTCTTCGATTTTCAATTCGAACGCGCCATAGTCCGATATTGCCCCCATACCATAACACCACCTTCACGGCGGTGATGTTGACTCAAGTACCTTTCCTCCTTTCTTAAGTCAAGGAAATAGTAATTATATCCGTCCAGATTGAACTTCGTTTCGTCACTAAATACTACTTTTTCCATTAAACGGGATCGTTATTTGTTATAGAACTCCAAGCCATGTGGTCCCTTGAAAAATCGATGCGGCATCCTTTGTGAAATTTATTCAAAGGTGTTTTTTTTTTGTAATTTTTGCCGCATATGTGGTGCTTTTAAAATAGCCCTTCGAACGGTGGATTTGCTGGCTGCAACATTTGACATTTCTTTAATTTTAACTGTTGAAAGCGTGGAATTTGAAGCAATCCTAAGGATTTTGTGAGTTTCCTTCAGTGTATGCATGTATGTATATATGTACATGTACATATGTATGTATTTATATACATATACATTTGTATAAAATAAATAAAATTAAAACAAAATTTAAAAATATGGATACAAAATACAATAGCTTAACTTCTATAGAATCTTCAAAAAATTGACATAATTTATTCTAACCGTTACTATTTTGTCCATTCACAGATGCATCCAAACGAAAATGGAAGAATCTACGCGACAGCTATACCAAATATTTGCGTTCTTTTCGCATCGGCACGAAAACATCGAAAAAATATCAGTATTGGGCCCATGCCGACCATATGGATTTTCTGAAACCTTATCAGGGACCTGGCAGGTATAGTTATTGTTAAAATGTCCTATCTCAATGCATTAAAACCAATCTAGCATTTTGGCCATTGGCCACTCTTACAGGCATTCGAACGGTAACTCGAACAGCAGCAACAGTCACAAAACTAATGAAGATACTGAGGACACAGAGTGTGATTTCGGCTTTCAAGTATTAACTAAAGCCGCTACAAATTCTTCTTCGGATGACGATTTAAAATTTAATGCCACATCTACAATGCCCACTAGTACAACAGTCCCGGCGCCAACGCCTACATCCGTATCCACCATTCCACCGGCTGTATGTGCTGCGATTACCAACACTACGGTCACAGCCGTGCCATCGATCCCCAATCAAACTCCCGCTCTTTTTCCACCTTCAGCTGTAGTTTCAATTCCTGCACCATCGGCTGCTGCTTTCTCGCCCAACAATACGGCAGCTATTAGTTGCATTGCGCCCAGCAATAATATTGCTGCCACAGCTGCCTCCGTTGCAGCTCTTACCAACTGCAGCGGTGCTCCAGCTGTAAGTGCAACCGGCACACTTGTTTTGCCGGTGCCATCGTTACCGACTGTACAATTGCCACCAGTACCAACGATGAACAAACCACTTTTAGGTCCCATTTCAACTATGGGTCCAACAAATATGCCACCGGCACAAATATTTCCCTTGCCGCCATTAGCGAATGTACCAAAACCTGCGACGCTGATGCCGGCCAATAGCGCAGCCAGCAGTGTCGGTTGTCTCATTATCGAGCCACAGTTGTTTGCTTCGGCAGATACATTCAAGAAGGAATTGAGCGCCCCCACTATAGGTCTATTCCATAATATAACATCGCCAGCAACAACTACCGCCAGTTCAACACGTGTCAATCCACCACTCATATCGAAGATACGTCGTGTTCAACCATCACCACAAACGGCAGCCATCAATCTGAGCTTCAGCGCAACGCAGCCAACTGCGAATAACAACAGTACCAACAACAATAACTCTAATAGCTGCAGCCACCCACCACCAGCGAAAACACGTAAAACAAGTGATCGTGCAGAAGTAGATATCTCAGCGATATTGCAAGCCAATCGCGATTTGGATGCTAATACATTATTTTTCCTTAGCTTGGCACGTATGGTGCGCGCCATGCCAACCAAATTCCAGTCACTCGCAAAAATGAGGTGTATGCGCATTGTCAGCGACATCGAATTGGAGCTAGAAAATGTGAATGAATGTGGGGGTATGCCACAAAATGACGATTCCCACGCCGGAAAATTTTGTAGCATGGATTCCTCGCCCTCCCCCCCGGACGGTGCTACCATTATACCCAATAATCCGGTTACCGATACAGGACCAACTGAACACTTCGTGTATGTGATGTCACCATCGCGTGTGGAGAGCATGATTGATATTTCATCCGATGAAGATGGTACCATGAATGGTAACTAGATGCGTACAAATTAGTTCCCCTTTATGTAGTGAAATGTAAATATATAATGAAAGATACTCAGAATAAATTTTAAGGTAATTTTAAAACTATTGAATGGTTTCTTAATAAAATACACAGATATTGAAACTGAAGATGGAATATTTATCTATGTGTGTATATGTATGCCTGTGTAAAAATAATTTTAAAAGGATTATATTAATAAAAATTATTGTGCGATAAATTTTTTCAATACCCATTGCCAGTTCGCGATCGAATTTATTGAGATGGCTAGAAATAAGTCAATTTTCATTTTAAGTTAAGCCTTGCGCCGGCTATATATGGCTGCGGTAATATGATATATACTCGACTGTTGCTGGTCCACTTCCTTGGGTTGAAGCGGTTGTCCACTATGGGACACAGTCCGGCTCATAGCCCATGCCGCGTGGGAACTTGTCCTTACCAGTGTGTACTTTTGAAAAAAATTTAGTCGATACCTGATTTCCACAGTACTGACACCTTCCAATTCATTTAAATTTGCCTACTTAAAATGATAAATCTAGGATAAATTTGACACAGAAGGTGCCAAAACGTCTTCTCCTCTTGCCAGTTTCTACAGCTCCTCAAATTGTGGAAAATAATGAATTAAAGATTGAACCGAAAAAGACGGCTGGGGAATTGATGAAGCCAAATTTTTCTGAAAGTGGTTTACATGTAGAAAACCAGTATCATAGGTTTCCCCATATTGACGGTTTTAAGGGTTTTTTCCAATTTGAAATTGAAGGTCGCAGAGGATTATTAAAAAAAAAAATTTATAAAATAAGTAAGATTTACGAGAAATGAAGTTCGTGTGAACGAGGATTCGAGTTTGGATGGAAATGAAATTGTGGGTTGATCAACAAAATCGTATCGTCAAAACGTACGTCAAAATATACTAAAGATACGTGAAATTATAAATGTGCAAGGAAAATGGTTTCATACGTTTTTTGAAGTCAGTACTTGTTAAATATAGACTATACGCCCTATCCAGGACTTTTTTTGCTTCAAGTTCCTTTTTCATTTGTGTAATGGACGATATGAAGGCAATAACTAGACTGCAACCGGTCTTTTTAAATACCAAAAGCAATGCAACATATAGTTGGTGAGTGTAGTACAAGCGAGTCTATATCTAAAAAATGTTGTTGTTGTTGTTGTAGCAGTATCTTCGCCCTGTCAGTGTAGTGTAATTACCGGTCGTCTTCGTCTAGCTCATCTAACGGTAGGCCCAGGAAACTAGCTGTTTCGACGGGTTGGGTCCAGAGGGAGAGAGGTGTTAGATGAGTGGGTTTGATGGGGCATGTGAAAAGGTGGTTAGTGTCGTGCGGGGTGCCTTGACATGCTGGACATATGTTTAGTATGTCGGGGTCGATTCTGGATAGGTAGGAGTTTAAGCTGCTACAGTATCCAGAACGTAATTGTGCCAAGGTTAGGCGGGACTCTCGGGGAAGCTAGAGCTCTTCGTCTGCAATAGGTGGTGGTTGGACTCCGATAACGGCATTCGGAGGTCGGGAGCTTAAGAAGGTGGTAAGGGTCTACCATTCCCATGGCAGCCGGTTCTACGTTACCGGAATGACTCGGGTTTTTCCCCGACCAAGGGCTGCCACCCCAGTATACTAGCCCTGTCTAGTGTACCGTATCCTATATCTAAAAAATCATTAATACAAATAATGACAAAATAAAATTTTACAAAAATAAGCGCCTGCTCATATGGACAAAACAGTCTAGTCTATACTCATTGTAGCAGAAAATCTAAGCCAACAAACATTGAACAAGAAGTCCGGCCTGAATTATACGCATGCCTAAATATTTTTTACCGCTATTGTACCAAAGAATTTGAGCCATCAAAAATTTGGTAGTTTTCATTTATTTTCACACTTCTTTATCTATATATCGAATGGGTTTCTCCAGAATTATACATAAAAATTAAATTAATTCAGATGCAAGATGGTACAAAACTGCCATAAGTAATCTCTAGATCGGAAGTTGAATGAATTTCATTCAATATATATGAATCTCAACAAGCGAGATTGAATCGCTTATATTGCTACTTTTCTTTAACCCTGCACTTTGCTCTTTGTAGTGAAAGCAAAGTAAGCAATACCGCCAACAGCCAAGGCAGCTACCAACTCGGCTTTTACCCAGGGACCTTTGTAGGCTCCCTTAGTAGCAATGGTAATATCAATAAGCGATTCTACATTTGCCACTTTGTCACCATCTCGTTGCGCCTTGCGTACGTTGGCGTAGCCCTCCTCATCGAACAAACGCACAACAACTTTACCGCCACTGCTCTTTTTGATTTCCTGTGTCCAGCTAACCTGCAATAATATATGAAATGTGCCACATCACAACTGCTACTTATTCCAGACTACAATTTTTAAAAGCAGCAAACTTACTTGATATTTATCGTCGCCAACCTTTGCGACTGGTACAATTTTTCCACAAGCAAACTCAGCAAAAAGGTTTGGTTGTACATTGTTTGAGCACTTTAGTGAGAATTCACCAACATGAGCTACTTGTGTAAGTATTGTAGCATCTTGAGTGCTGAATGAAGTTACAGGACTAACTACGGCGTTATTGCAGGCGGTAGCAAGAACAGCACTCCAGCAAAGGCACACAATGAATATGGTAACAAGATTACGAGACATGTTTATTGGCGTTTGTTCAAAATTAAAGGAATATTAGCTGTTTTAGAAGAAATGCCGATTTAAAATGTTACAAACCAGCACTGCTTTCACTAGAAAACAAATTTGACAATTGTATATCACAAACGTCATGCCACGTCGTGCAGCACCGCAAACTTCGGCGAAGACGTCGTCGATTTTTCGAAAATAACTACGAAATAGTGCTGCCAAGTCATTTTTAAATATTGTGATGCTTGAGTGCTGAGAAACTCGTAATACCAAGAATTTGAAAAAAAGCCTCACTCAAATATAATATATAAAAAAGTTAATGAAGTGTTCATGCTTCACAAAAAAAATTAGATTAAATACACGCACTTTTCCTACTCCACTATTTTACAGCCTTTTATGACAAACTTTGATGAAAATAATATTTTCAGATCAAGTTATCTCCTTGGATATACCAAATACATATATGTGGTTGGCAAAAGTTCTTAAACACTTTTAGTAATTAGTAGCAACACAATTTTAATTACCAATATTTTATTTTTATTTTTTTAAACTTACCAATAAGCCTTTAATTTCAAAATCAAATGATGCCGCCGAATTGTACAACGGTAGAAATTTCACTTCTGCGTATTTGCGTTCCACTTAGTTATGTGCGCAAACATTTATCGATAATGCAGCGAACCTTAATGGTAAAAAATATTTTCTTCAAAATATGGTATGTACTGTTACACATACCAAATCTAAATTGAATTATGCTTGCATTAAAATCTCAACAGCTGCTGTATAAATTAACTAAATGAATACATCTGCTAAAAGTACTCAATTTTTATGAATCTAAATATGTTTGCTTTACCCCTTGAACGCCAATTTATTTTCAGTCAGCCCTGCTCTGGCAGACGATTTAATTTTCTTAGTTTTAAGAGGAGGGATTGATATAGAAACTTATGGTTTTGTTGTTCAAATAATTTGTTATTATTGAAAATAAATATTTGTTTCACACATTTACAGTTTGTCAAAAAAATCTTTGCACATGAAAATAAAAAAGGAAAAAATCGAAAAATGCATTGGATTTTAATCAAAATAACAACTTTTTTTTTAGCAATGTTTTACAAAAACATGTTTTCCAATATATTAAATAAAAAAACTTCTATGACGATAATAATATGTTAATATATACTAAAACAGAAAAAAATTTCAATTTCTTTGCTGTCAAAAAAGTGTTTGCACAGTTGGTGGAATTTTTGGTCTTTTGGGGTTAATATTTTGTATGCCTTCCTTGGGCATCAATTACCACTTGAAGACGACTTCGCATTGATTTAATTAGTTTCGGAATATCATATTCCAATGGTATCTTTTCCCACTCTTCTCTGATGAATCTTATTAATTCAGTTTTATTAGTTGGCGATCTGTTTCCTACTTTTCTTTTTAAATGAACCCATAAATTTCCGATTGGGTTAATGACGGGACTTTTGGGCGCGAGTATCAATAACTTTGGGGCAGTTGTAGAGCTATCAGCACGGTTTATGATATTATATACAGTTCTAATTTTGAGGGAGAACATATCGGTGATTTCTCTGGCTAATTTGCCTTTGTAGTGATTGAAATACACTAATTGAATAATATTTTTTGAAACTCGTTTTCCTGGCATTTTTTTTAATCAAATCTGAGATCCCTTGTAGGACTGAAGACAATCACGTTATAACTAAATAATTTCTCACCCCTTTCACATTCCATACCATTTGCAAAAAACCCAAATAAATGAAATTCGCGGAAAATAACTGCATATTTTGTTGTTTTGATCAGTTATGCAAAGATTTTTTTGACACTTTTTAAATAGAGTAAACATCTTTTTTTATAGTGTGTGTGTTTATTTAATACCTGTTGGCGCCTAATAATCGTAGACAAGTTCTGTAATGGAATGTGTGTATAAATTCTTTGTTTGATGCTTTATTTGTTGTTGGAATTGTCGATCAAAGCTAAAATTTAAAATTTTTCTTCACTATGCAAATATATTCTTGACAAACTGTATATGAATGTTTATTGTTATATATATATATTTATTGTCAGTTTGTTCAGGAAAGTTTATGACGGCCTTTGACTCGTCATTTGCGTTCAAGGGGTTAATAGCCACAATCTCTCCAAGCCTTCACTTTCTTTGCTACTTCACTTCGCCCAACAATTCAGCCACGACAACACTGGTGCATGCAATCACAACTGAAAATAATCGATAGCAGAACTGCGATATCTCATCAATGAAATGCATGCAAATCTCAATTTGAAATGCAGTAAAAATTCTATATTATAAAGTGTTAAAAAGTTTTTTTGAGGTATATAAAACATAATCAAATGAAATTGTAGTAAAAAATAAAAATTTTTATTTTGACTCTTAGGCAAATTAATATTTGAAATTTTAAACTTTTACCTCTGTACATACAACTCTTTGCTGCCTAATTATGGCCAGTCTGCCGGTTTAGCGCTATACATATGTCAATTTCCGTTTCCGAGTGCCAAAAGCTTCGCTTGCTTTCCTATTTGTGTGGTTTTTATGAGGAACTCTTTCATGGCAGAATTACACTCGCTTTTACAAAAAACTTTTTCTAAGAAAAAGTATACGAAAGTTAAACGGTCATTCCCATAACAGTCTTTACAATGATCCCGGAACAACTGCCACTTCCTAAAAAATTTGTAGGGAATATTTCATGTTGTAACCGTAATGGCGGCCGCCGTAGCCGAATGGGTTGGTGCGTGACTACCATTCGGAATTCACAGAGAGTCGTCGGTTCGAATCTCGGTGAAAACACCAAAATTAAGAAAAACATTTTTCTAATAGCGGTCGCCCCTCGACAGGCAATGGCAAACCTCCGAGTCTATTTGTGCCATGAAAAAGCTCTTCATAAAAATATCTGCCGTTCGGAGTCGGCTTGAAACTGTAGGTCCCTCCATTTGTGGAACAACATCAAGACGCACACCACAAATAGGAGGAGGAGCGGGTGTACGCGCCAATTATATATATATATATACACAATGGCTGCTCAGGCTTTGTCGTTGATCAATCCAACTCCAATAAAGTTATATTAAACCAAGAAGTGTGCAAGAAATTAAATCCATTAAATTGCAACAACTACAGCTTCCTCGTAAGCGGGTTTTAAATGACTGTCGGGGTTATGCTGAGACCTTCGTTACAAGAAAAGCGGCTTAATCGCCGATTCAACTAACTGCTCTTTACTATTTCATGAATATCTCCACTGACCATCACAGAACCACTAGGCAGCATTAGTTGTGTACAGAAATTATTGATAAGCACTAAATGGAATAGAACAATCAAGCTAATAAAGCCAAATATTGGTAATTTCATTGATTTTCTGTCTTTACAAATATTTGCAGAAATTATGCTCTAAAAAATACCGCTCACAGAGATTCATGGTGACATCGCGTTTGTTTTGCTTTGTGTGTATGTATTTACCTACAAGCAGCCGTATGTGCACTTGAGCATCCGTCACGATATCTTGCCCTGCCAACTTATGACATACTTTCGTTAACCAACTGCTGTCCTAAATTAAGAATTCTATACTAATTACAGCTTGACTTTGTCAAATAAAGCAAAAGGCTGAAGGGCAATAGGAATTGAATTAGTCGTTTTTTTGTAACACAACCTTGCAGTAAGTCGAAGAAGTTTAGAGCCAGCGTAGTAAGAAAATCTTTGGGAACTAGTTTTCTTAATTCCCAAGCAAAGCTTTCAACTTGCTCCTTTAACATGGTCACTTTCTAGGAAGTGGCCATTCTGAGGCTGTGTATAATTTGCAAACACTTTTTGGATTTGCACAGCTCATTACATTGAATTCTATTTAAAAAACCTGTAACCTACTTCGCGTTTATGCCGCTTATTTAAGGGTTTATCAGCACTATTCTTCAGAAAGCCCAAATAAGGGCGATTTTTTATTATTATTACGTTTATTTTTAATAAAAACCACCGAATTATTAAAATTTTGAATTTCAGTTTTGTTGAAGTTTTTTTATATTGTAACTATATTTTTTGTAACAATTTCGACCGCATCATATCTCCATTACGATTTGAACCAGTAGTTTACTGCGCGACCGCAGTCAACTCAAGGTTCCGTCTATTGACGTTACTTGAGATGTGGGGGGGACTTTGCACATTTACTTTTCAGCTCTGACTATCATAGGCAGCAAAATCTATACAAATGAGAACAACCAATAGGTGGTTGACAAACTAAGTGCTCACTTCAACAAGAGAATTGCTGCTTTGTGTACGCATTGATTATGGCTTGCTTACCATAGCCATGTGACGTCACACAAATAGGTAGGTAGGTAAGATGGCAAGAGTACCCCAGGTACACTACAAGTAGCACTTACGTGCCGTTTTGATACCATAAAGTGGGCCACTACCTGTGAAAGGATTAAGGGAGGAGATAAGCCCGTCTACAGCCATCCGGTGCTGTTGATGTAGCGGAGGAGAGAAAAGGGATCTAGGCTGGAGAATTTCATCAAGTCATCCCCAAAGGGGACGCTGAGGAATCTCAAGCGCCTAGCCGCCAATGCCGGACATCTGCAGAAAAAGTGTTCCACAGTCTCTTTCTCTGCAGGATCCCCACAGCTTCTGCAATGGGGGTTGTACGGAATTCCAAGCTTCTCCGCGTGAGTGCCGATCACCCAGTGGCCAGTGATCACCGCAATGAGTTTGGAAATTGAATGGCGGGGAGTTCCCATCACCTTAAGCGTTCTGTTTATGTCATATTGAGGCCATAGTGCTTTTGAAATGGCACACGATGAGGCAGACCTCCATCTGTCTTGCGCTTTTCTTAGAAAGAAGTTGTGTAGTTTCCCTTTAACGACGGCCAAGGGGATACCGATGTCTGAGAAGAGGGCAGCTGGATTTGGTTCTGCCGCCCCCTTCCTGGCAAGCTCATCGGCAATTTCATTTCCCTATATATTCCTGTGCCCAGGAACCCAGATGAGGGAAATGTTTCCTGCACGTTCGAGGCGTTTAAGTTCCTCCTTGCAGGAGTTCACGAGAAGAGAGCTGCAATACGGCGACGACAGTGCCTTGATTGCAGCTTGGCTATCGGAAAAAATTTTAATGTCTCCCTCCCAGCAGCGATCCCGAAGCATTTTGCATGCCAGGATCGCGAAGACCTCTGTTGAAAGACGCTGCTTGTCTCCGGCAGTTTATAGGAGACCGAAATGCTGGCTGATTTGGAGTAGACCCCCGCTCCCACTCCAGACTCCATTTTGGATCCGTCAGTGAAAACAGAGGCATCTATATCCGCAACAACTCTCCCCTCTTTCCAATCTTGCCTGCTCGGAAAGATAGCCCTAGCACAACCCTCAAAGCACAGTTTGCGGATGGAGAGGTCGGTGCGAATATCAGAGAAGGAAGGGGAGATCTGCTTCAAGATGCTGCTATGCCCTACAGGGAGTTTTCTCCAAAGGCCAAACTCCTTCAGTCTAATAGCACTCTGAGCAGCAATGGACTTAACCTGCAGATCCACAGGAATTAAGTGGAGAATAACGTTAAGCGCAGCGGTGGGACATGTCCTACAGGCACCAGTGATGCCTACACATGCAGTTCTCTGCACTCTCTCTAATTTAGTGAAGTTGTAGCCCTTCTGAAGAGCTAACCACCAAACTAGGCAACCGTATGTCAAAATTGGCAGAACCACTAAGTTGTACATCCAAAGTACGACACGTGGCTTGAGGCCCCACTTTTTGCCGAACATAGATTTACAGGCGTAGAAGGCTATATTAGCCTTCTTAACTCGATTTTCTATGTGCGGCTTCCAGTGGAGCTTGGGGTCAAGTATTACACCAAGATACTTGACTTCCGATGAAAGTGTAAGACACTGGTTGTTAAGTCTAGGAAGCTTAAAAGGTGGGGGCTTGTATTTTCTGGTGAATAGCATCAACTCTGTTTTGTCAGAGTTGACTCTGAGACCGCAACTGGCGGCCCATCTGCTGAGTGTAGCCAGTGATCCTTCCAGAATTTCAGCCATTACTGATGGGAAGGGACCTGAGACCATCAGGACCAAGTCATCGGCATATGCTACCACCTTTACCACCTTTAAAATCAGTAGTATAGAAGGTGGCGCTGTTGGTTTAAAAAAGAGCACCAGCAGTCTCCCTTACATCCGTTTTGCACTAGCTTGGATATAGTCACTTAGAAGGTGCGGTAAAATGTTTTTACTGTAGGGTGAACTAATCCCTGCAATTCCTGTTTAGTTTTACTGATTATGTAATTTATGTATGTACATATATTAGGTACCTCGTTGGAAATCGGTGCCTAACGTCAACATGAACTGACATGGTAAGCAGTGCTCGCTAACTTAACCAAAGTGTCATTAATAACTTCTATGGCGCACAACACAAGTTACCCTCCTCATTTTTCTGATTGACGCCTATAGCGATTAACATAAATAATAATATGTCAACTGGAGTTTCATGCAGTCTATTGTGACGACATTATTCACAATTCATCAAGGCTTTCGATGGTTTGCTATAATGTGATTTTATGAATCAACAAACGATCGTTCCCAAGGAAATACAAACTCAAACATCTTAACCTAACACAACATCTCGACTCTCAATTGTTCATTTTATAACAACTGCCAAATTCGATCGAAACCAATGGCTATATTTTAAGTGTGGGCATTGGTATGTTCTGTTGGGTTATCAACATTTTAAAATGTCGCCAAGTAAGCCGTGTCGTGAGCGTACGTTGTCCTCGCGCTGGTGGTTGTTTAAAAGCATTGTTTAATTTTTACGATGAAAAAGAGAGAAGGACGTCGAGATTGTGGGTGAATCCTTAAAACATTTCATGGCATAAATTGACAAATTCATTTAATTCGTTGTATTGATTGGCAATTTAATTGAAACTGGCAATTGAAAGTAGTCAAAAATTGAGTGGCGAGATGCCTAGTTAATTACTTAGAGAGAAATGAGATAAAAATACAAAGCTACAATACTTTTTAATTTAAATTAGTGTTTATAAACAAATAACTATACTTAATAATCAATAGAATTCTATAAGTCTATAATACTTACTTATTAATTAGTTTGTCGACTAATGTCTCCCCAAGTGTCTCTGTTCCGCACACATTTTCCAGTTTCTTAAGAGAAGGCAGATCATCTTCAATTTAGTCCTTCCACCGGACACGAAGACGTCCTCTACGCCGTCGACCGCCGATTACCGTCTCAAACACCTTCCTCGCCGGGACAGTTCCTCCCATACGGACGACATGACCCAGCCAACTCGTTTGACTATATCAATATCTCCGTAAAGCTCATACAGCTCGTGATTTATTCGAATGCCGTAATCGTCATCTATGCATGCAGGGCCAAAAATCTTGCGAATTACTTTCCTCTCGAAAACTCCAAGAGCGGCTGCATTTGATTGTTAGACTCTCCAGGCTTCAGCGCCATGGAGAAGCACCGAGATGATGAGCTTCTTGTAGAGCATTGTTTTCGTTCGTATAGAGATGGCTTTACTACATAATTACCGACTTAGCCCAAAGTAGCATCTGTTGGCAAGAGTTATCCTTCGCTTGATTTCAAGGCTGACATCGTTGTTGCTGGTAATAGCGGAACCAAGATACATGAAGTCTTTGACCACATCGAATTTATTGTTCTTAACTTCGATCTGGGGCTCAAGACGCCGCGACAACCCTCTTCGTATGACCGATGATGTCGATGTCATCAGCCTACGCAAGGAGCTGGACACTTTTATAGAAAAAAGTTCCGTCTCGTTCTACCCTCGCCCTGCGCATCACGCATTCCATAACAAAGTTGAAGAGATCGCATCACAATGGGTCATCTTGTCTGAAACCTCGAACGGTATCAAAAGGTTCGGAGAGATCCTTTTCTATTATGATGGAGCTTTGTGTGCTGTTCAACGTCATTCTGCGCAGCCGTATCAGCTTAGCAGGAATACCGAACTCAGACATTATGTTTATGACCAACTCATGAATTGGGCTATCGAAGGCTACCATGTAGTTGTCGAATAGGTGGTGCGTGTCGACTTGATACTGACGGGCTTTCTCCATGATCTGCCGCAGTGTGAATATTTGGTTGACGGTGGAGCGACCATGCGATAGCGATAAGGCTGATCTCTCGATAGTTGGCGCAGTTCGTGGTATCACCTTTCTTTGGGATAGGGCAAAGACTCCAATCACTTGGCATGCTTTCTGGTTGCCAAATCAAACCGATAAGTCGGTGCATGGCCCCTACCAAACAGCTGTAAACCGCTCGCCAGGTAGACCATCAGCTCCGGTAGATTTGTTGTTTTGGTATATACCTATTGTATATTATACAGAATTTATTTTTAGTCGGAATTAAAAAAAAATATATAATATATTATATAATTGGCGCGTACACCCTTTTTGGGTGTTTGGCCGAGCTCCTCCTCCTATTTGTGGTGTGCGTCTTGATGTTGTTCCACAAATGAAGTTCTATAACCAATTAAATTTTAGTACAATAATAATTACAATACAATAATAATTTTTATAATTTTTTCTCCTGACGGTGTTGCGCTTTTTCTCCACATAACTAATCCACGAGTTGTTTGTTTTTTATAGGGAGAAAATACTTTTAAGAAAACCATAATTATTAAAGCCAATTCATTTATAAAGTCAAATTTTCCAAATGGGTACGTATACACATTTTTATATACGTACATATGTATGACACCAAACGTTAGATTTCAGAAGAACCTACCCTACATACATACATATGTATATATGCTCATGTATTTAGTTACCCAATTCTGAGAGAATTCGATGGCATCTGTGACAGGTGGAATTTGGCAAACGTGATAGACATGCATAGTTTTCGTGCATGACTGCCATCAAAGTGAATAAAACACAAAAAGGATATAAAACAATTGAAATCAAGTAGTAGTCAATTTCAGGGTCACACTCCTACTGTACAACGTGATACGTAGGAGGATATGTAAGTCAACGAACACTCACACCGCAGACAGAAGTGCCAAATTTAATCAAATGCCAAAATAAGCTTTTGTTCGAACCATTGAAGAGACTACGAGCGTATCTTTTTGGATTTTGATTAACCTTTTATTACTGTCTGTTTGTATACTAAGTAAATAATGAAATAGGAATATTAATAAAATATTCACGACAATGCTGCTTTTAAATTTGAATTTTGTTAGGTAACCAACTAATATGATAATTATGCAAAAGTACTCGTATACAATCGCGGCAGTCGTAGCCGAATGGGTTCGTGCGTGACAGCCATTCGGTAGTGTGATAGCGGTCGCCCCTCAGCACGCGATGACAAACCTCCGAGTGCATTTTTGCTGTTCATAAATAACCATATCTCGATGAAAGATCAAAATGAAGAAAACGTTTTTTCTAATAGCGGTCGCCTCTCGGCAGGCAATGGCAAACCTTCGAGTGTATTTCTGCCATGGAAAAGCTTTTCATAAAAAACAAAAAATATCTGCAGTTCGGAGTCGACTTGAAACTGTAGGTCCCTCAATTTGAGGAACAACATCAAGATGCACACCACAAATAGGAGGAGGAGCTCCCAAAAAGGGTGTACGCGCCAATTATATATAAAAAACTATCGCTCGTTCGGAGGAGGCGCAAAACTGTAGATCCTCATTTGTGGAAAAACATCAGAACGCAAACCGCAAATAGAAGTGGAAAGAATCTATATAAGAAAATTTCTTTTTTAAATGCTCATAACTTAGTCAAAAATGAACCGATTTTAATAATTTTGGGTTCAAAATGATCGTCATTACTTACACAAGCGATTTCATGTAGAAACAGTTGCAAAAAAGTAGTTGAAAATTTTTTATTTTGCAAAAAACAAAAAGTGCGAAACAGGTCTTTTACTCAAAAATTCATTACTCAAAAACAACTCATTTTAGCTACTGGGCATTCAGCTTAATTGAAGTTTGAGGTGTCCTCTTGATTTGGAAAAAGTTATAAAAAAAAAAATACACTTTTTGAAATATTGAATTTCGAAAAAATTTCAATTTTTTTTCTTTTTTGCTAAATAAAAAATATTCAATTACTTTTTTGCAATTGTTTCTACATGAAGTCGCTCGTGTAAGTAATTACGATCATTTTGAACCCAGAATTATTAAAATCGGTTCATTTTTGACTATGTTATGAGCATTTAAAAAAAATTTTTTCTTATATAATTAAAAAAAATCGAGTTTGGGCCGAAAAACAAAATTGCCGATAACTCTTGAAAAAATTTATTTTCGGGCGAACAAAAAAATACGTATCTCATTATTTTGACCAGAGAGCAACATATTTAAGTTACATCGAAATCGAAGAACATGACCCGAATAGCCCGGTTGAATTGAAATGGAAAGCATCATATATATATTTATATATTTTAACAAGCCAGAGGTCGCAGTTGTATTTAAGTGTTTTTCCGATCCTCACTGCAAATAAACTGCGGACGTTGAAAAAGCTTCGCACAAAAAAGGATTTGGAGTTCGAAGGTGGCATAAAACGGCATAAAACGACATTTCCCTGCATTTGACTGAATTTTTTATTATTTTTTAAAGTTATTGAGAATAGTAATTAGGAACGTATACAACCTTGATCGGTTTTTTGGCCAAGTTTCTGTTTCGATATGTAGAACGCGCTGAACTCTGAAACGATTTACAGTTCGATGCCGGCCCCAGGTTATAAAGAAACATATAAGGTTGTCAAAAAAGTCTTGCGGTATTTTTATTGAATTTTCAATTGTTCATAAAATTGGTTATAACAATGCGATTTAAGTCAAATATGCGCCGTTTTGTTCGATGACGAGTTCCCAACGAGATGCCAACTTCATAATGCCCCTCTTATAGAAGCTCGCTTCCCTATTGTCAAAAAACTCGGAGAGCCAATTTTCACAGGACTCTCTTGTGGACAACTTCCGACTACCAAGCTCGTTCGCCATGGACAGAAATAGGTGGTAATCACTTGGTGCGAGATCCGGACTATACGGTGGATGCAAAAGAACTTCCCATCCGAGCTCCCGGAGCTTCTGGCGCGTCACCAAAGATGTGTGTGGCCTGGCGTTGTCCTGATGAAAGACAATTCGGCATCTGTTGATCAAAGATGGCCTCTTCTGCATGAGTGCTGCATTCAAGCGGTCCAGTTGTTGGCAGTACAGGTCCGAATTGAGCGTTTGGCCATAGGGGAGCAGCTCATAGTGGATGATTCCCTGCCAATCCCACCAAACACACAGAAGAACCTTCCTGGCCGTCAATCCAGGCTTGGCCACCGTCTGGGCAGCTTCACCGCTTTTCGGCCACGACCGTTTGCGCTTCACGTTGTCGTAAGTGACCCACTTTTCATCGCCAGTCACCATCCACTTCAAAAACGGGTCGATTTTGTTGCGATTCAGAAGCGATTCGCATGCATCCATATGGGCAAAAATGTTTTTTGCGTCAAGTCGTGTGGCACCCATACATCGAGCTTCTTTTTGAATCCAAGCTGCTTCA
Organism: Anastrepha obliqua; assembly: GCF_027943255.1. Classification (NCBI taxonomy): domain Eukaryota; kingdom Metazoa; phylum Arthropoda; class Insecta; order Diptera; family Tephritidae; genus Anastrepha; species Anastrepha obliqua. The sequence goes on from NC_072895.1 coordinate 40,493,625, forward strand.
AATGGTTTATAACGGTTTGATGACTCATGCCCAGCTCTTGGCCGATGCTATCGCTGCTACTATGCCGGTCTCTTTCGATCAATTCAGCGATTTTATCGCAATTTTCGACGACAGGTCTTCCGGACCGTGGCGCATCTACGATCACCTCTGCACCAGAACGAAAACGTTGAAACCATCGTTGTGCGGTGGAAAAGGAAACTGTATCGGGTCCATAAACTGCACAAATTTTATTGGCATCTTGAGATGCATTTTTGCCTTTATCGTAGTAGTACTGTAAAATATGCCGTATTTTCTCTTTATTTTGCTCCATGTTTGCGACGCTATAACTCACGAACGACTAAAAGCAAACAACAATTAATTAAAACGTGTTAGCACGTGAAAAGAGCTTTCCTAAAAGCTCTAGCGTGAACCGATGCGACGAATACAACTAGAACTACGCGCTTGCAAAGACAAGCTTGCGGAAATACCGCAAGACTTTTTTGACAACCTTATATTTGTGAAACTAATTTTCTCTATAAGAAAAAGTCATAACTTTGAACTTTTACAATACTATAAGAGATCGAGTCCGGATACTTCCGTTAGTACGCCATTCGGTTACTGTGGCCTGCGTATTAAATAGTTTTTACTAAAATGCCGTATTCTGAAATTAATAGTGTAATGTCTCAAGCAAACTTAGCAAACTTAAGAGGAATGCAAGACATGTTCCATATTATTACTCCAGCCTTAAGTTACTTAGAGAGCTGTTGATTTCGGGTTCTTAAGATACGAAAATTAAGAGCAGTGATGAATCATGCTACCATATGATTAATTTCTTTAATTCCATAAACTTTCAAAAATATTTATGTGATACTACTTTTTGCATAAATTTCTTTGAGGTAACATATAGAAAAAAAACTACATATACAGTATATTTTAAAGGTATTAGATCCAGGCTAATTATAAGTGAAATACTTGCCATAAATGCGTTTATTTTAACCCTAGAACGCACTTCTTAGTCGAATCGGCGACGCGAAGTTTTGAGTTTAAGTTGACCATAAAAAGTGTTTGCTTATTTAGCCTATAAGTTAAAAAAATTCAAACAAAAACTGAAAATACAACTAATATATACAAAAAGAAAGCATTTGATCAAAAGCATATAAAAACCCGAGCTTATAAGATGGGCTTTAGCGTGCAAAAAATAAAAATATTGTTTACGAAAAGCAGGAAACCAGGTTTGAGGTTAGCATCGATTTTGAGAAGGTACTTTTTGCTAGGAGTATTTATCGGATGTTTGGATATTTGGATGTCCGGGAAGATCCCGAATGACATTAAGGAGGGTGTCATCACGCTCATACCGAAAAAGGGCGATTTATCCGATTGCAAGAATTGGAGAGGCATAACACTATTAGGCATGGTCAATAAAGTAATAGCGCATATAATTAATAAAAGGCTCTCCGACGCACTGCAAAGTGGCCTACGGAATGAACAAGCGGGATTCCGACCACGCTGTTCTTGCGTCGATCAAATCAACACCCTGAGAGTGATTGTCGAGCAATCGGTCGAGTAGCGTTCGCCACTTTATCTCTGCTTCATCGACTTTGAAAAAGCTTTTGATACTCTTAACCACGAGGCAATCTGGGGAGCACTTTACTGCAAAGGAGTACCTGAAAAAATCATTTCACTTGTCAAAGAACTGTACAGTGAAGCAAGCTGCCGTGTGAGACATGAGGGCATCCTGAGCAACGCTATTCCAGATCGAACAGGAGTAAGACAGGGATGCGTGCTATCTCCGCTCTTATTTAATCTGGTACTGGACTTAGTGATGCGACAAGCCTCAGCGGCGAACAGAGGCATATCCTGGGGCCTGAGCGGCAACCTTGAGGACTTAGACTACGCTGACGATATTTGCCTGCTATCACACAAACACTCACATACGCAAGCAAAAATAGAGACGGTGAGCGAACTCGCAGCGAGGGCTGGACTGAAAATAAACATTGCGAAGACAAAGATAATGCGCATCAACACCACCGATTCACATATCTTTCAGATACGCGGCACTAACATCGAAGCTGTAGATTAATTCTGCTACCTAGGCAGTGTAATAAATAAAAACGGCGGTTCAGCGGCTGACATACGTAACCGGATATCGAAAGCTCGCGTAGTGTTTGGCATGCTTGATAAAGTTTGGAGAGCAACGCATATAACGAGGCGCACGAAACTGAGAATCTTCGAGTCCAATGTGAAATCTGTCCTCTTGTATGCATGCGAAACGTGGAACGCGTCAACACGTGACATACAAGCAATGCAAGTATTCATCAACCGCAGCCTTCGCAAGATCACGCGCATTTTTTGGCCTAACGTCATATCAAACTCCGATCTGTGGACTATAACGAAACAGATACCAGTCTATCTCGAAATTCGACGCCGCAAATGGAAATGGATCGGTCACACACTTCGAAAGCCATATGGTGATATCACTAGAGCAGCCCTGGATTGGAACCCCCAAGGCAGCCGCAGACCTGGCAGACCATCTAACACGTGGAGGCGACTAGTAGAAACAGAAGTGCAACAAGCAGGCCGCTCCTGGCGGCAAATAAAATTCCTAGCTTCTAATAGATTTAACTTTAACTTGTTCATTGAGGCCCTTTGTTCCACCTAGGAACCACGGGGAAATATATATATATATATTTATCGAGCTCAATGAAATTGAGAGGGAAAGCATATGAAAAAAATTCGTGCTCTTATTTATTTGACATGAGGCTGTATACGTAAGCTGACTTGACAGCTTGAGTAGTAGTAGTAATTATTGCAAATAAAAGTAAAATATACAAAATTTTGATAATTACTTATTCTATTATAGTATTGAGAAAAAAAAATATTTAAAATAATTTAACGTCAATGGCGTTTTATTTTTGGTGCAAAAAAATTATCCGGTTTTCGGGTTTTAAAACCTTAAAGTACGTTCACATATGCAGATATAGACAGCCCAGGCTCTATAGGCAGCATCTTTTCTTTCTGAGGCAGTATGACACTCCTCGTCGTACCAATTTTTGTTACGGCCTGGCCGGAATCCGATTTCTTCTCCGGCGGCGGTACGTAGATAGCGAGAAATGTTGCTCTATTGCTCGAGCATGCCGGATTGTTGGTCAGTACTCTCTGAGAGCAGGAGTGAGAGTCGCGTGGTGGATCTTCTGGCTTTCTGTTGTGATTGCAGCTTTTCGTTGTCGAACATTCTTTGCGTAGTTAGATGTGCGTTTTTGCTGCACAGAGGCATGTGCGAAGTTTGACTGCAACGAGGTAATGATTCGAGTGGATGTTGGGTCCTCGGGTCGTACGTACATCTAATACACTAGAAGCGTGTCTTCCATCTATCACAACATGATCGGTCTGGTTTCGCGTTTTTCGATCAGGAGACAGCCAGGTAGCTTGGTGTATCTTCTTATGCTGGAATCTGGTGCTGCAGACTATCATGTTTCGCGCCCCGGCGAAGTCGATCAGCCTCCATCCGTTACCGGATGTTTTGTTGTGCAAGCTGAATTTTCCGACTGTGGGACCAAAAATTCCTTTCTTGCCCACTCTGGCGTTAAAGTCGCCAAGCACGATTTTTGCGTCGTGGCGGGGCCAGCGCTCATAGGAACGTTCGAAGAGCTCATAGAAGGAATCTTTGGTCGCATCGTCCTTCGCTTCCGTCGGGGCGTGGGCGCAAATTAGCGATATGTTAAAAAAACGGACTTTGATGCGTATTGTTGCGAGACGCTCGTCCACCGGAGTGAACGACAGTACTTCGCAACGAAGTCTCTCTCCCACAACAAATCCATCACCGAATTTGCGCTCCTTCACATGGCAGCTGTAGTAGACGTCATAAGAACCTATGGTTTTCTTGCCTTGCCCCGTCCATCGCATCTCTTGAATGGCAGTGATGTCAGCCTTTATTTTCACTAGGACATCAACCAGCCGGGCAGAGGCATCTTCCCCATTAAGGGACGGGACATTCCAGGTGCATGCCTTCAAATCGTTATCCTTAGTTCGTTTGCAGGGGTCGTCATGAGTACAGGAAGTTCTCATCCGAGGGTTTGTTCGTCTTCTCATTGGGGGGATTTTTATGCGGCGGGTCCCAAACCCGCACAACCAGCTATCCTGGAATGCTTCGCCTTCTTTCGTTGGGTGGTTGGAAGCTACTCAGAGGATACTTGGGCTAATCCCAAGGGTTGTGAGCTGCTTGAACCATATGTAGAAGAATCGTCCTGGCCACTCCCAAGTGAATGGCGATCAGTAAATTTCCCCGATTGCGTGGACCATATGGAACCATCCTCCGTAAATATATCATTAAAATCTTTTATTAAGTAATCTCTATCTAAAGGCATTACAACTTGAGTAAACATATCTAAGTGCTTGCTAACTTAAGTAAAGTTTACGTGTAGAGTAAGTACACCTTGAGAATGTTTTTATTTCGTACATATATTTTTTCACTTAATTTCAAATGTAAAATATCTTCTAAACGCGATCAGCTAAGCTTCTTATAAGTTTGTTACTCATACGCCATGCTGCTATAATTTTAGTTCAAATAAATTAGACTTCTGTCTTCAACAGCTAGTCTGTGTTTTTGCTACTGTATCTTATTGCGTTTGTCCATTTTTTCCTAAGTTACTTACAAACACCTGCAGAACTCCGTTTTGCTTATAAACAGCTTCGAAAGGAATTTCGTTGGCATTAGAAGAGAACGAAAATTTTTGCTACAACTTCACGAGGTGGTTGTTTGCGCACATTAGCACAAATACTCACGATAGGCAGCGCGGAAAGAGGCAGAGATATATTTAAAGGGCTCATTGACATGAAGTTCTATATAAACAATGCTCTACATGCATATACACATGTGTGCATATATACATAAGGACATACAGACATACATACTTACATATGTTTATACCAAAAGCGAAGTCAGTGAGAGAATAATGTAGTGTAATGAAAATAAAAGTTCGGCATTCATGTCTTCAATGGAAATTGAATGAATGGTAGTGTTGGTGCAAAGAGTTGAACGAAGGCATAGAAACCATGCAGGAAAAACCTAAAGTAGTGTAAAAAGTTCTGAATCATGTCGCTGGTAGAGAAATAGTTATACTAATGCGATATTGAGTAGAATTATACCAGTTACAAAACGACCAATTACAGCTGTATGATAAAGCTGTAAAATTATTTTCTATTGCATGCATTCCTTTTTTATTGTTGCTATGTTTTAAAATAAAAATATTTAATAATTCTCATCTGAAGTTTTGTGTATCAGAAAATATTTAATTTCGAAATATGTAATTTTAAGATACAAATTAAAGATGCAAAAAATTTTGCGTAATATTTTACTTCATACTTGTAATTATAATTAATTATTATTAGGTGCGCAACTAAGTTCTCGCTGTTTTTTTTTTTGTTGCGATTAAAAAAAGAATATCTACTCTAATTCAGTCCATGGAGAATCATGCGCCGTTTCCATAGAGACTATTGGGACCAACATGTCCATATGATTTTCAGTAAAATCATCTGCTCCTGATCTAGCCACTCTAAGCCGTTGGCACTTGCGCACAGTAACTCATTAGCTCGTCTTGTGACAATCTGTGAGGGTCGCACTTTGCGGAACATACGCGCTGGCTTAGCTGGTGCAATGTGAGCTGCTCGCCTGTGCTCTGCAGCTCTTGTGATAGATGCGAAGTAAATACCGCATGTACTGCAGCATATTTTCTCTAAATTATCACGTATACTTGGGCAATAGAGATCATAAGGCGTGCTGATGAAGGCATTCAGCGGTTGAATCGGTAGGCGTATTCGAAATGGAGCGAATGACTTTCCGTCATGTTCTTTAAAGTCCGAAATTGTCAAACGTTCATCAACCTGAGTGATAGGGTATGGAGGTGGCAGAAAACGGTCGTGAAGAATCATATGCAGATCACTCCGGCGTGCGCTGCAGCACTTAGGTCAAGCTCCATATCCAGCTTAGCAATCTGTTTCTTCATAGTATCTTGTGCTGGAGTGGGACGTACGTTAGATGGTGTAGTGTTCGACATAGCTTCATCCACATCATCACTGATCACAAGAAGCTGATTTTGAATTATGTGAAAACAGTGAACGAAATGACCGCGCTAATATTTTGTAGTTATGATTTTAGCATATTTTATCAAGAATTTCACTGTTTCAGTTTTTTTATGCTATTAATTGTAAATTTTATATAAAAAAAAATATTTTCTTAAAAAAATATATATTTAACCTAAATTTTGAAGGAATGCTAAAGTAGACCGAACTTTTCTCTCAGTGGATTCCCTGAGAAGCCGTTCAATCTCATGTTTAATGTGATGTATTAACTCTTCTTCCTTCGGGAATTTTTGCTTCGCAGTATTTCATAATTTTATCACGTCGTCGTGGCAGGACTTCTTCGCCTTATAGACGTATCTTTTGACGTATGCGTTATAAAAATCTTGATAACTCATTTTAAATTAGTAAGAGCAAGAACTGAGTCGAGTAAAACATTTACCAGAATAAACAAAGAAGGTTGGAATCTGTCCGTGTGTCGCTGCCATTCAGCTCGTACGCTCTTGTTCATTGAGTCGCGCTTTCGGCTTATAGTGGCGCGAAAAGAAACGACGGGCTACACTGTACCGTAAATTCAGATTAAATTGAGCTATTTGGTATAAAACAAATATGGTGGTTTGACAGTAGTGATGTATATATAACGTCGAAGTATGAATGAAATTATTTTCTTTCGAACGAATTAGTAAATGATCTTAATCATACTACGATTACTCTTAAGATTAAATCTTAAGCATGTACAATCTGGATAATGGACCAAAATAGTATAATTTTTTTTGTTTAAATCAGAAAAAAAATTGCGTGATATTTGCCGAGACCCCCCCCTCTCTCCAACGTAAGATTAGATGAGATTTGGCTCGACCCCCTCCCCCCTTACAGATCTCACGTAATTTATGGACGCCCCCTTACCTGATGTGCAGATTTCCATAATATCGAAATTTCCAAATATAGCAGAGCTGGAGCGAAGGTTTCCATTTTGTTAAATTTTACTTAGTTATGTAAGTTTAGAGAATATACATATAAAACTAATATTAAGATTAAAACATTTGAAAATAAACCCTATCCAAACACTCATCTCATATTTAGAAAGAGTTTAATATTCTTGGGCAATTATTTTCTCTAAATTTGATATTTGATATTAATTTTTTTGGTTTGGCAGTGTATCTTCGAGGAATCATAACTTCTGAAATTTTCAAGACTCCGTCTCGGATATCTTAATATCCATATCCATCTCAATATTTTTAATGATTATAGCAAGGCGAATCTATTAAAGGTGGTATCGGTAAATCAGCTGATTTGCTTTTTTTCTCTCGCCGTGTCCATGTTGGTGGCAGCCCAGAATGAAAAAAAGCAAATTCATTTTTTGTTTTCTATGATATTTTGCCAATAATTTGTTTGACAATCAAGCGTACAAAACATTGTTGTTGGTCTAGCGCCACCACCTTTAATGGATGCGCCTTGGATTATATTTCAGTTATACAAAATTTTAGGAATATGGAACAAAATCTTGAAACTTAAAAAGTAGAGCCATTAAAAAATTATTTTGAGGGAAAAACTATGATCTCTCCAATGATTCCCCAAATATGCAGATCGGATCAGAAAATTGTGACCTATATAAGGGTTTAGTACCTTAAGGGGACAGATACCTGTAAACGGCCATATTTTCTCTGATTTGCATTAAAATTACAATATTTAAAATGAAGAAGTCAATATATTTTTTTCAAAATTGGCAAACTGTTTATTTATAGTACATTATAATAATAATAACAAAATTTTTGTTTATTTTAATCATTTAAAATAGCGGATGTACACTCAATTCTTCCAGGAAGGTCGCAGCGGGGCTTCTCAATCGGTGGGCATTGTAGCATCGGCGTCAGTGACCTGAATACAAAAAACCAAAATTTGGTTTGTTTATTAATGTCATAATTTCTATATGAATAAACAAAAATGGACAAAAAAAAATCGCGGAATAAAATCCTTAAAAAAAAACGAATTTCGGGGCGAATTTTCGTACTATTTTTGCTTCGAAAAAATTATTTTTTCGAAAAATTTTCGAATTGTAAAATCACATAGAAAGTAATGTCATAAAAAAGATGTTTGCAAAATTTCAGGGAGATCGGTCAATAACTTTTCGAGTTATCGTGTACGCTAATTCGAAAAATATAGTTTTGAGAAAAACGCGTCTAAAGTTTGACTACAACGTAACTATACCTCTCCCAGCGCTCGAACGCAAAGAATAGAGTCGTCACGGTTGACGATCTATGTATAATATAAGAAATACTTAAATTTACGTTCTAAAATATTTTTGGCATATTCTTAAAGAATTATATTAACATTTTATGAAAAAAAACTGTCCCCTTAACTCGCGTGGGCAAAGTGAAAAACAACAAGGTACGAAAAGTTATACAAATACAGATTCATAAATGGCCGACTCCAAGTAGGGACAAGGCAAAAGGAAAAGAGAGAGAGATAAGGTGTTAGTACCATTTGTTAAAAATCTTTTTGATTTTTGCCACGCCATAACTTCTGTGATTTAAAAATGGTTTTAAGTACGTTTCCTTCAGTTTGAGCACGAGTTTATGCCATGTACAAATTTGAGCGAAATCGAATACCATGCCGCAAAAGTTTGTTGCATGTAATTTGAGATGACTGCCCACTATTAGTTTTCGCTTTCCTCCTCGATTGAGCTCGAACACCTGATTTTAATACTATATTTTTCCTGCAAAATGTAGGTTTTTCTATTTTATGTTATCTTGTTTCTCTTTCGCTTTCACGTCAAACGCTTGGTAAGTAATGAATAAGTCGTGTAGTGGATATTATTGACACTTCATTGTTGTTGTTGTATTATTGTAACAGCATATACTTTCCCCATACATGCTTCGGGAATGGTGAAGGAGCGACAGTGCTTGGCCGGTTATAAATCCGGGTCGCTCCGGTAACAAAGAACCGAACACTTCCTAGGAGAACGAGGAACTATTCACTTGTATGAAAAACATACCGACTGCAAACCAGTCATGGCACTAAAGTCACTTGTGGCGAACCATCTCAATATTAGTCGACTTTCCTATAGGGACTGCTTGATGCAAGGGTTTTGTATGTGTTTGTATGTAATTGCTTATGTTTATATTTGCGCGGGAGTAACAGTAAAATGTTTGCATGACTTATTGCTAGCTCGTTTGAGTACAAATTTACAACTACGTGCATACAAACATAAAACTGCTAAAGTAACACACGCCGAAATGAAAACAAAAAAAAAAAGAAAATAAATACTGAAGGTGTCTAAGGCGGAAATGGAACAAAGAAAAAATAAAACAGAAATAAAAAACAACAACAAATGAATTAAAAAGTGAAAAAGACGTGGAAAAATTTAGCTGCAACACGAAATCAGCCATTGAACCACAGTCTGTGAGGGAGTGCAAGTGTTTCTTACCATGTCGGCCGTGCGGATGGGCGATGGCGGCACACATTAACGATATCGTTGGCAACGAATTGCTTGTGTAAATATGTGCCACTGCATATTTCGAGTACACTTTACTCCAACTTGTACCCCAATGGCAGCAGTGTGGACGCGCTCTTGAAACAGTCAGTGCGCGACTACCGACTCTACCGAACCAGCTGCCACAATAGCCGGGATATCGGTATCAGCGAAGTAATTGGCATTTGTATTGACTGCTTATTGCCAAACTTACTTAGCCAAAAACAAAAAAAAAATCAAAAACAAAAAAAACAGGACTATCTAATCTCGTGTGCGCTTCAATTACCTTAGCTGATCAATAAATTCCATTTTTTTATTGTATTGAATTTACATTAATTGTTGTAAGAAAGGAAACAAAAAAAAAAAAATAAAACAATTTCGTAACATAATGGGCGTGCGCTCGAAGGAGTCCTTTTGCGCCGGGCTGAAACTGGCGTGTGCGCGTGTAATTTAGATGGAGACGGTAATTTGTCGATGAAACCCCTTGTCGATGCTGACAGTTGCACCAACAATGCTGAGGTTCAATAGAAATGTGTTCATTAAAAATTTGCATTAAATTCGCATTGATTACATTGTGCAGTAACAACAGCAGCTGCAGCGCCTAAAAGCAGACAACCAGTCAAAGTCAAGACTAGCACTGCGATAATCAGTCAATCAGTGTGCTTTCGAACCTTTGCGTTAATGGCTTTGTCGCTTAGCGTGCGCCAGCCGGGACAACAAATGCCGACAACAGATGGGGCCAGGCAGCAACGGTCGTTGCAAGCAACGGCTACTGCTGCCCATCATACCCAGCAACCAGCGACGGCAGCACATTTGCGTCTACAGAAGCAGCATTCATTCACCGAAGCCAATAGGGTACAGCATATCGGTGGTGGCAGTGGACATTTATTGGCATCTCGTCGAGCCGGTAGTGGTTACTTGACACGCGGCCTCTCGGTGGATCGCTCGCTGGAGAGTATACGTCAAAAATTGGCGACAGCAACAAAAACATCGACAGTGCATGAAACACAAAGTAAACGCCTGAACAAATCGTCGAAGAATGGCTCTGAAAAATTAAAGGGCATCAAAAATGTAAAAAATGCAGAGGGAAAGTATAGTTGTGTGCGTGCAGGTTCAACATCGTCGTTGTTAAAATCATTAGACAACGAGTTGAAGCAAGTGAATGGTCAATTAGGCCAGCAGTATAAGTGCAATAGTGTTTGTGATTCAGCAAATATAAACAATAAAACGGGGTAAGTGGTTTAAGTGATTTATTTTCTAACAGTATACGAGTATAAATGCATTATCAAAGAATAAGAAAAGGGGATTTGATTCAGGAATAAAAAGGCAGAAATAATGCTGATTATAAATTAATTTATGTGAGATGCTCGTATATTTTTAGCGGGCTCCATAAAACGAAGTTCACAAGCTACATTTGGTTTTTCTCTGATTTTTAGAGTTTTATTAAAATAAATATTTTTGATTTAAAAAAATTCTTCTACTGCTCAATAACGAGTTTTTTGAGTTTTAAGGTACTAAGACGATTCTATGCAAAGTGATATCGATTCTACAAATGCAACAATTTGGTGGGCTATTGTCAAATTTTAGCTGAAGGAAGAAGAGGGAAAGAAAATATGATAGAAACAGTCTCACTGTGACAAGCAGGCACCAATTAGCTGGAGAAACAGCAGAGCTTTGTATAGACTCACCTTGTATAACACCTACAAGTAATGATTTTTTATGACTTAGAATTTTATTAAGTTTATTATCTTGAATTTAAGAATTTTTACAGCTGTTATAATCGGTAAAAAACATCAAGTTTAGTGAATGAAATTGTCGATTAGCTCTGATTTTTAAATTTTTTTCAAGGGGTTAGGGGTAGTCATGATTTTCAATAATCTGTTTTTGCTAGTCAATTGCTTTATTTTACAAAAATAGAAACGTAACATTAATTAAAAAAAAAAATAATAATAATTGTAAAAGTTGTCGCTGTTTGTGTAGAGCCCGTTTCTCCAGAAGCCCCTTGCGGTGATCATCACAAGTCCTTGGAGATTTGTCTAAAATCAATCGGACAAAGGAAATTAGTTGTATCAATAGATAATCTTGTGCTTGATCGAAGTCTTTTTTAAAAATTAACAATATGGCAGCCTAAGGAAATATTTTTCAGATTTTCGAGAAAAAAACCGACAGTTAATTGTTTAAAAAATCGAAATTAAAAAAAAATCCTTCGATCAGGATATTGTTTTTCAAAAGCAATATTTTTTTATTTAAAGATATTTTCAATATTTTTAAGATATACTTTAAGAAAATGCCCTAAAAATAAATCCAATTTTTTGAAAATTCTGACTACCTCTAACCCCATAAATGATTTCTTTTTATTTTGTTAAATTTTACTATTCACGAAAACAACAACAAGTTCCCGAGTTTTTACCAATAAAGTACCTAATAATTAGTGTGAGTTTTTTTTAATTTTTTCGAAACAGTTTTTTTTTTGTTTTAAATTTTAAAATTGTATTGCTTTTGAAATTATTCTACGTTTTTTTTGTAATCGGGTTTTGAATAAATGTAATAAATATTTTTACGATTTTTCTATATTAGATTGAACTAAAGCATTAATTATTTGTGATTTTTATGAATTTGTTAAAATATTAATTATTTTTAATTCGAAGAATTTTTAATAACGCGCTTCTGAGTTTTTATGAAAAAATTAATAATTGGTTCTGATTTTTAAAATTTTTTTTAAGCCTTTATCTGTTTACTGGTCAGAACGAAAATTGTTCGCATAATGTCGAGTATACTCGTCGTGGAGATAAAAAAATCGCATTCGTAGGTATTATTATGTAACGAATCAACTGTAATTCTCTCCCCCTCCCTTAAAAAGGGAAAATAAAGATCTTTTGAAAAATGTACATTTTTGAATATTTGTTAATCCTTATTTATTTTAATTCGCAATAGCTTGTATTAAGCTCAAATAACAAATTTTGGGGAAGAACCGTTACATAACGATTTTTTTTCAAATATTTTAAAAAAGCTTTCGGTATGCATTTCTCAGTTGATTGTACGTTCGCATGGTTGATAGCACGAAAGTTATAAGAGTCTTGTGGATTTTAATGACAGGAAAAGTAATAGTAGGTACTTTTGTTCCTTTGAGGAACATAATTGTGAAATACATCATTTTAATTTTCCCTATCAGATGTAATATTAGAAGAGAGTCCAGATATTAGTGCCCAATATATTATACAAGCTAGAAGTATGTGCTGTATCTTGCTTTGAAAACTATCAATTTCCTTAGTTCAAGTTTTTAGTTTTATAATTTTGATTTCTTGAAGATTATTTGGTCTTATAATGCTTCTGCATTCCTATAATGCCTTAATTGTATCTTTATGCGAAATATTTTTTATCAATGAAATTTTGGCCCTTATTATGAGCAACATTCGATCTTCGACTGTAGTCGAAAGTGCTGATCCAACGAATTTTCATTTGGTATTATGGTGCTCATTCGTTGAAGAATAGGACTATTGTGAATTTCGATCGCTCAACGCATTTACAATAGATAATTTTTCTCAGCTGATACAGCAAATCAAAATAAAAGAAAAAACGATTGTGTTGAAATTCTTTGCTAACAACATTTTTAAAAGTTAAAAAAAGTATGTTTTGTGAAAATGAGTACAACGGAGTTGTGGTTCGACGATTCATCGGACGATGAAAGATTAGTGAACTAGCTAGAAGTAGAAAACAGTTGAGGGGCGCATTCAACTCCCTAGAAATGGCTTCCACTGAGTAAGTTTAGAATTTTCAAAATGTGTTGACGTTCTTAATAATACAGAAATTTCCTTACAGATTTTTATAGAACTTTAGTACAGAAAACCAGTTGCAGCAGTGCACCCGAGCCAAATCCATTCCAAATATGTTAAAGCTAGTCACAGTTCTGCGATTTTGTGCTCAGGGATCGTACCAAATATATAAATTGAGTATTGGTAATGAAGGTATGCTAGGACTTGCTCAACCCACTGTGTACGATGATGCTGAAGATATTGAAGTGGAGTCAAATAACGGAGAAGTAGAAAACATAAGAAATGAAATTTTGAGAATATTATAGAAAAATCTAAAAAGTATTAAATAGAAACCTTTACGCCACATTTTCTGTTTTATTTTTGTTATACATTTTCTTTATTCAATTATTCGACATTCGAAAAAAATATGTATTTCAGTTCCTCTACGTATTTCAGCCCATATCTACCAAGGGAAAATAAAAATGTATTTCTATAAACATCACAAAAAAAACCATTATTAAGCTTAATCCATTTTGCTGCCGTTCTCACTGGTGGTCCCAAGCAATTCAGCTCCGTTGTAAATTCCTCCCATTTTTTTGCTGCTTGAACTTTGGTGCAAATCCCTTTTGCGAATTGTGGATTCGCCTTTCTAATTGTTGTTTGGTACTCACGACTTTCGACCTGCATAAAATTAACAAAATTAGTATAAATTTATTATTTGGTTACTATAAAACCATAAAGAATCGCACACAACTTACACTTTAACAAGTTTTCCCACAATACGCTACACGATCGAAAGCAAAATTGCATTCGACTCTAAATTCGGTAAACAACGAAAATTTCGATAGGGTTGCACCGCTCATAATACCAAATTGACATTCGATTTTCGATCTTCGACAACCAACGAATATCGAAGATCGAATGTAACTCATAATAGGGGCCTTTGTTTGTTAACGACGACTAAAAATATACATACATTTTCTAAAAAAAAAACAAGCAACGCTTGATTTTTAGTCATAATTGCCTACTTTTACATGCAGAAACATTTTATTCTGTTTATGTCGAGTATACTCGTCTTCGCTGTAAAATAATTAAGGCAGAAAAAGATTTTCGAAACAAAAATTAACAGTTAAAGGGTTTTTACTTTTTCTTGGGTTTCTGAGTTTCTGACTTTTTGCAAAAAAAAGTGGTCATTAGTTATGATTTTTGAATTTTTTCATTTTGCTTTTGTCTTTGATAAATTTTACTACTTCCGAAATCAACAACGTATTTGAGAGTTGTTACGAGTGAAAGTAAAAATTAGTACAGTCCAATTTTTTTTTTAATTTTCTCCAAATAATTTTATTTTATTTTGATTTTAAAAATTTATTTAAATAATTGAATTTAATTGAGAAAATGTAATAACTACAAGGAGAAGTCCAAAATCAACAAGACTGAGCTAAAACAGAAACGACAGGAGCTTTGTTCTGATAACTTCGAGTTTATTTATTCAAAATAGTACCCTCTGGCCCCGATACACTGTTTTGCGCGATTTAAAAGCTTTTCGAAAGACTGTTTTAGGTCATTGACCGCAATGCCCTTCAAGATGTCGGTAAAAGCCTTTTGGATGGCCTCTACAGACGCAACACGTTTTCCTTTCATGGCGAAGTGCAATTTTCCGATTAGGTAGAAGTCACAGGCAACCATATCAGGGGAATACGTTAAGCGATTAATGGTTAAAATGCGATTTCTAGTCAAAAAATCAGTCACAAGAGTGGATCGATGAGATGGTGCATTATCATGGAATAAGCGCAGCTTTCTCCTACGCGATATTCGACGCGAATTCGACGAATGCGATGCAATAAACACCAAGGTAGAAAATTGCATTGAGGGTTTGGACCGTTGGCACGAACTTCTTGTGGACAATTCCCTTGGAATCGCAAAAACAAATGAGCATCGATTTGACTTTGACTTCTCCAAACGCGATTTTTTGGGTGGTAGCTCGTTTTGTGCCTTCCATTCCGTACTTTGACGCTTAGTTTCATGTTCATGTTAGAAACACCACGATTCATCACCATCACGGTTCCTCAGATAACTTGTGCGGAATGAAACGTGCACAGACCTTTCGTAAGCCCAAATGATCAGTTAAAATGCGATAAATCGATGTTTTGAAGATATTCAACTCCGATTCCAAGAATTTCAACAATGATTTCGGTTCATTTTTGATAAATTTACGAATAATTTCGATGGGGTTTTCGGTGATTACTGATTTTGGGTGGCTCGTATGTTCATTGTCATTTATTTTCTCACAAACATCTCTGACACGTGTAAACCACTCATAAACTCTGACACGAGATAAACAATCATCACAATAAACGTTTTTCATTAACTCAAATGTTTCGGTTTTACCGATTTTAAAACAAAATTTGATATTAGCTCTTTGTTCGAAACTCATTTTTGTACCGATGACACAAACACAAGAATGATAGAAAGAAGATTGCGCCCATCAGAGCGTACGTGACGTCACGTTTGCTGAGTTGTGCAGTATTGCCAACCATTTGCTCTTCGCAATAAATTTAGTGCTTTTTTATACCGAAAATGCGAAAATTTTGAAGTTTCGTGTTTGTTTCTTTTTTTTTAATTTAAAGCTACCGAAACTTTAGGTTAAAAAAAAACTGTATTATTATACAAAAGAAGTTTAAAAAAGGCCACTCTGAGAAGATTTTAATGCTAATGAAAACTTTTTTACTCTTATAAGATTTGATAATTTGAAAGTGAAAATTTAATTTTTGGCTCCATTTAAGGTTATGCAAAAATATTAAATGCCCCTCTCTCTACTCTTCTTAAGATTGAAAACCTTTTTACACATTTTAAAAAGCCTTTGAATTTATTGAATGCGAATTAAAACCATAGAGGTGTAATCGTTTCTTCCGGTCATCAATCCTTAGTGAGACATAGGACATTCAGAGTTATATTCATTGTAAAAATAAACTAGAAAATACCAGAAAATACTAAAGAAACCATACTGACATTTTTACAAAAAGAGTACCTTATCTAGTTACATAACTTCAAATATAGCAAAAAAGTCGTTCCCTTAACAAAAAAGTCGTTCCCTTAACAAAAGAGTCTCGCTTAACAAAAAAAAAAAACTCATAAAATAAATTGTACATAAGCATAACACATTTATTAAAAAAAAAAACGCACATTTTAAAGACAATTTGTCACGCATACAAAGTTCTTTAAGTGATTCAATAAAAATTTGTTGGGTTATTTTCTTTGAATGGGCATTTTAGTGCGTTTTTATATCCAAAGCTAGGCAACACTGCAGTAGCGAGAGAGAGATTTGACTGCAGAAAGCAGAAGAACACCAACAACACCTGCAATCGCGGGCAATGCCACCAGATGTCAAAAAAAAGTAAAGCTAAATAAAACTGAGTGAATTATTTAAATAATTATTAAAAAATGTATATTTTACAAAATTATAAACATGACATTTTAATTAGAACAGCTAGAAAAATGTCATGAAGAAAGAACTAAAACTCCGAGACTAAATAACAAAAAAAAAAATGCTAAATCAAGTTACGAAAATGGTAATCTGGCCATACTGGAGCTAAAATCACGTAACTAGTTGTCAAATTCGCTGAGCGCAAAGTAACGGGACCACGATAGGCGCCATCTCATTATTCTTTCCATCATGACACAAACATACTGACACTTTAGACGCAATAACTTCGCTTTCACTGAACCGAATGTCACCAAGCCTTCACTGGAAGTCAGTTAGAGATGTAACTTCCAACGCACTAACTCATTAAAACGATGGCGCCATCAGAAATATATTTATGACGCCAGTCTTGTTTATTTTGACTTCACCTTGTATAGCTATTTTTCTTTTTATAAATGTTAGTTTATATTTATATATACAATTTGCGCGTTTGGCCTATTTGTGGTTTGTGTCTTGTTGTTTTTTCACAAATGAAAGGACCTACAATTTTATGACGTCTCAAAACGGCAGATGGTTTTTTATGAGGCGCTTTTTCATGGCAGAAATACACTCGGATGTTTGCCACTGCCTGACGAGGGGCGATCACTATTGGAAAAAACTTTTTCTTCATTTTGGTCTTTCACCGAGACTCGAACCTACTTTCTCTCTGAATTCCGAATGGTAGTCACGCACCAACCCATTCGGATACGGCGGCCGCTATACATATATGTATATATTATATAACGTCCCGAAAATACCTGCTGGTTGAAAGAATACAAATTCTCATTTCCATAAAATTTGCTCGGTCGCTTTCGAGCTTGCACGCCCCATACTGCTTTATGTCATTTTAAATGTCATAGTTTTTTGTGATAATCAAAATTTACACTATACTGCACATTCACAAACACCACATATCTTACAATATTAAAATTCAATTTTAGAAAATAGGCCAAACACATCTACATTTTTATGTTTGTATGCATGTGCAAGTACCTGCCGTTGTAGTTTTGAGCTCAATTACATTTAATAGCGAGTTACTATGAATATCTAGTGTCTGGAATCACGATATCGTTCGTTGAACTACATTTTGCTTCTAAAGTTTCTAGTGAGCACTTAGCAATTATAGTTTTATTTTTAGATATCAACAAAGACACCCCCACAATGATGAGTGTATGCGATTTTCTGCAGACTAGCAAGGCAATAAAAATTATTATAATATTTTCATCAACACTCACAATTACATACATACAGATATTCATCTAAATCCAAACGGAGGGGAAAACAAGAAAAAAAAAGGAAAATTGAAATTATCCATGCCAATGTAGAGGCAAGCAAATGCTTAGGTACAAATTTATATTATAAGTACATCAACTGACATACATATTTCCGTTTATGGTCTACTTTTTGGCGCTGTCACTTGCGCAGATCAATCACACGTGATTTCTTAAACAACATAATAAATGTAGTATTTTCACTTTTTTAGTGCCATAAATAGGCACAAATATATATTATATATTTACTTACTTAACGATAAATAGAAGAGGCGTTACATGGGCGTTAATATCATGCGATAGGTAGCTATTTTTGATAGTTAAATAGAAGTAAATGCTATTAAAAAAATTGTGTTTGTTCCTGCACTTATTTTCAAGCCATAAACTGCGCAGAGTGGAATTTGTGATATTTATCTGCTTAATAAATTTATCTAGGCCTTACGTGTTTCCATAATTTAGCTGTCAGTTAACACAAAACATATTCATTTGTACTGTCTGGTTGTATTTATAGGCCTAGCAGTTTCAGCAGGAAGTCAAATTCGCCGCCACCAGCGTCCGAGCATCAGTGCAAAATTGCCAATTCCTCGTCACCTCTTAAAAGTGATAGCAAAAAAGTAAATCTGAGCATTGTATTATCGCATGCGCTTAATTATAGACCAATAAACGGCAACGAATCCAACAATAGCGACATTGAAAGTTCTTCCGAAAGCACAGAGCCCAATGTAAGATAAAAACAAAGTAATGCAGTGCATAATATACAATTAAATAAAAATACAAATATATTAAAAATTAAATAAAAACACAAATATATTAAAAATTAAATAAAAACACAAATATATTAAAAATTAAATGCAATAAAATAGATAATAACCTTTTTTCACTCAATAATTTCGCAGCGCAAAGCTACACCCTCAGCGCGCACCTTGTGTACCGCTTTGCCTGCTAGAGCAAATGTGTCAGCAGCTTCCGCTTCTGCCACCGCCGTTGCCACTTCTACTTCAACTATAACTGCCAATGCCACTGTCCAGCAGCGCCGCGCACAATTTCGTTCCAGTCGCAATATCACCGTAAATACCAGCACCAGCATAGCGAGTGTGCCACCCACAGCTAGTAACGCCATTTTACTGAATAACCAAAACGAGTCAGAAATTGTGCCTTCGTCTGCCAACAATACAACTGGCACTTTAAACGCTGCACCATCTCTAATCGTTCAACGGCGGCCGCCTTTGGTGCGTGCTATGTCCGCGCCAGTGCGTTCACGTTCGATCGACGAGAATTCCAAAGGTGTATTTGCGTTTCAGAAACGCAAATTGCGGCGTCGCAAGTTGATTTCGCGCAATCCAAGTGTTTGCGAAAAATCCGAAGCGCCTGTTGGTGGTGCAGATAAAAATGATATACTCTTCGATTTGAATGCTATTAGTGGAAAGAAGCAACCGATATCACGTGCACGCTCCACACTAGCGGTCGATGTGATCACATTGGTCTCATTGGTTAGCTCTGAGGGTAGCGATTCGGAAAAGGAAGACTCTGCGCCGGAAACCAACCGTGGGAATTCGGAACGTTCCCGTAGCACTGGCATGCCATCGCTGCGAAAGACCGGCAAATCAGGTAGGCGTCACGTATTATATTTAATTAGCATTTATGTATACAGTAGATTCTGTTTTTATGCGGTAGATACGTTCCGCAAGAAACAGCATAAAAAAGCTACTAGTTCTATAGTAAAACTATAGATACATACGTTTCAAATGCTAAAACCGCATAAATCTGAAATAATGTAATAAAATCGCATAAAAAAGGGCACTAGTCCCATATTATAACTATAGATACGTTCCATAGACCGCATGAATCTGAAATAATTAATTAGAATCGCACAAAAAAAATATTGTATTTTTGAAAATTATATCTTTATTTAAGAAACGTCAGAATCGAAAAATAAATTTACGTCGGACAATACCCACATGTTGCACATTCGTTTAGGATCTGGCGTAAAATCACTTTCGTCACTTGAGGATATGTACACGTCTGATCTAGATGGTGATGCAGGCGGTTCCATACTTGTAGGGTTAGCATTTCTGATGTAATCTGTGATGAGTTTTTGCTTAGCTGGTTTAGAATCTTGTTTATATGTACAATTCCCGATAGGTCCCCATGCATTTTTTAATTTAAAAAAAAACCGCACTATTTCAAAACCGCATAAAAAAAGCCGCATAAAAACAGAACCTACTGTATTCGTATTTGCATGGAGTAAGTACATGTTATTTCATCAATAAAACTGACACAGACTTAATTTATACAACATTTGATTTTGTGTTATGTTAGTTAAACACCGGCTACTTTTTTTTTTTTTTTTTTTTTTTATATTCATTATTTTATATATTATTAGTTGCATAACTTCCAAAATTAAAAACAAAGTGTTTTACAATTCAGCGAGCACTACTAGAAATTCGCCGTTTTCCAAATTTATTTTTGTATACGCCATTTTGTGACAGATCTGATCAAATTTCTCCGTACACTACAATAGCACTAAAAACGTATTGTACATCTCAGGAAGTTTTACTCCCGTTCCGTTCTTATTTTGCCTTGCGTATGATACCATTGGCTCCGATTCGATTCCAATTTGAGTCAATTTAGAATTAATTACTTTTTATGTGGAGAAATTTTCATTCCAAGAATTTTTAGAGCAACGAACAAAAAATTAACTCGCCTTGTTTTATTCTGTGCTGACAGCTACATGGACACGGCGATAGAAGCGTTATATTATATGTTGATATAAACGTAGCGACGAACTAAATAAATTTTATTTTTTTTTTCTTGTGATTCGAACCAAGGATTTTGGATCGGAAGCTCACATTGCTAGTCGCTCGGCTACCGCGCCATGCTGTCGGCGCTGGCCTAAAAGTTATTTAGTTACGAAGCGTTATATTATATGTTAATATAAATAATTTTTGTGAGCGTGTAATTCTCAAAAGGTTTATTAGAAAATCTATTGACTAGGTAGTGTGGTATCTGTTCTTATCAGCTTAACATCTGATAGATCCTCCGTCGGAGGACAACAAATGTTTAACTGATTTTTGGGAATGGGCGGAGTGTTTTAGGGGCTTGCTCCACCTCTGCCACGGGTTGGCCCGGTATTGCAGTACCGCCGGGATTTCGGCCTTGAATAAATACAAGAAGAAATATACTAATACATTTAGCTTTGGTGGGAAGAGACATAAATTTTTATATGAATACAAGTAGACGAAAATGGAAGAAATTTGTAAGTCTGTTTCTTCGGTCCGTTTGGGTATTTTTTTTGACAACATCGAAACCAAAGCATTTGTATCATATTTTAGCTATCATAAGCCACTCGTATCATTTGTTGAAATTGAAAACATTGAGGATGAATAATAATAAAATGAAGAAAATAAAATATGAACTTTATAGCAATATTATAATGAACCTATAATTATCTCGCCCCTAATGCTGCTTTCGTCTTATTCTCTCTCAGTTTGTCTTACGGAAGGTTTCACTTCTATCGCGTCTAACCGTTAGACTGGTATTTTTTTGTGTTGAAATTTCCTAGACAAGTTTTTTTAGCGGGTCGGGCCGTAAACTGCACCATTTTGTTTTTGACGTCAACTATTGCTGTCATATATTTGGGTTTTAGTTATTTTTTATAATTGTCTTTATCCATTTTATCTTTATATTTCCATTGAAATTAATGTATTCAAACTTCTCTTAATGCAATATTTGCTTGTTCACTTACCGCCAGTTTCATTCCAAGAAAACTATCCTCCAAACTTTCAATTGGCTACTAAGGAATATTCTCACATGATACGGCGTGGCTCGATTGCTCCTTTGGCTGCACGTTTACGCTCCAATCGGCCACCAACAGCACCGCCAGTTTCAATCTTCATGAACGAATCGAACACTAACAATGCAATGCCTACGACGGCAAGTAAAAATTTTGGGAGTAACAGTAGCGCTGATTTTAACGCAAATACTTGTAATGCCGCTACTGTCATGCAAAACGCAAAGAATGCTGCCACTGCCACTGATCTTACGTGTGATGCTAAACAAAGCGAGGAATACACTTACCCGGATTATGTGCGTAGTTTGAAGGAGCGTGAGTGTTGGAAATTATATCGTAAAATGTCCGTTAAAGGTGTTAGTGTTTCATATGAGACGGTGTTGCGTGGTATGTTGACACCGACTGAGTTTCGGCAGATACAAAAACAACGCGAGATAGAAGAAGCTAAAGCACGTGCATTAGAGGAGGAGAAAGATGCGGCTTTAGAAATGCAGCCACCTATTTCGGCAGTAGATCGTTTAACGCAGAAATTGTTGAAAAAGTAGTTGAAAATAATGCAATTGTTTATAATGTTTTAGAAAAATGTAATGCATGAAGTATTTTAAAGATAGATATATGTACGAATTTTTGTTATTATTTTTCAAAAGAATATTTTAATTGTTAAAAGTTTACACCTGAATACTGCATACCCAAAGTAGTTTTAGAGTCACCAGATAGTTAAATTGTTCCATAGTGTAGGCTAAAGCTTTATTATAGTGAACATTTTTTAATAAACCACACCAGAGTGCGCTTCCTTAGATCACTTAATTTTGGGTTTAATTTAAGAAGAAATGTGGGTAAGTTATTCTATGTATGTAACTCCGTATTAGTATATTATATTAATATTAATATTTATTTGTTTAAGAGAGCTTGAGAGTAAAAATCACCTTTTAACAGTGATAGTCAGACTTTGATAAACAGAAAGTATGTTGGTGTTATCCTTCTCTTCAACGTTTTTAAAAGTTCTTCATCCGCTAAGTAATCTGATATTTCCAATAAGAGCATTTATGACATTTATTAATCAAGAAACAGGTTGCTTACAGAGTATAAGGTAGATAGATACAAACAAAGACCTTATGACAAGAGTCTTATAAGTAACTTCTTAAAAGTAGACTTAGAGTAAGAAAAATCAAAGTCTAGAGAAGAAGAATAAGCATTAAATTGCGCTAGCATCCTTCTAAAAGAAGCAATACCCACAAACAACAATTCATTACAACGGAAAAAGCGTGAAGGAACATTAAAATTAATTTTATTGAGCCCGCACAAATATCAAAGACAAAACACATCGATCGCAGTTTCGAGAACTTTGCTATAGCAATTCAATTAAAACAGCAATTCGCAGGAAAAATATAAACATTTTGAAAAAAAGAGGTTGTCTGTAAAGTCGGTTTACTGACGATAGTTTAACGTAACAACGTCATAAGAAAATATTGATGGAATGGTTGCAATTTTCAAAACAAAATTTTAATTTTATTTGTTTGATAGATATTTTGTATGGATATAGAGGAGGAGGTAAATGGAATTGCAATGGAATAGGTGAAGTTACATTTACACAACCGTGAAAAATGACGAAACATTTATCAAATTCATGAAAGATATCTTCAATTTCGATTGTACATCAGACGTTAATAAGTCAACAACACTAAGAGGCACCATCATCGATTTCCCTTTTTCAAGACACTTTACACTCGAAACACTCCCTTTCATTTCCTACTTTTTCTATCATCGTCCTATTCTCAATAGATAAATGGTTCATTACCATGCACACAGGAAGAAGGCATATGCAAATACAAGTATTTGAGTAAGTAGGACAGAGCCAGATGTCGAACGTTGCCGAACGCGGGGGCCGATTGTGCTCTTTGTCGTTCGTTCCGCGCTCTCGCTTGCAGTTCAAGCACATTAGCTTGCATTTGCTTGCGTACGGAATAGATTCGTATATTTGATATGTCCATATGACTTGTATGCATCTTTACATATAGATTTGTTCTTTTTGAAAATTGCGCGAAATTGTATATGTATATGCATGTTTATATACATATATTAGTATACAACATATCTTATAAGGTATATGGTAAATATTACCATACATTTTTTCCTTCATATATAATAAAAAAATTAATAATAATAACATTAAAACAACAGGTATTATTAACAAACTTGGTTTTATTTTAAATTCTTCAAGTAAATTAAATTAATAATAATCAATAAGAAAGCATATGCAAATACAAATACGTGAATTTATATATGTACATATGCGCATATACATACATATATACGCCCACTTAAGTAGGAGAGAGCAAGATGTCGAACGTTGCCGTTCGTTTGATTTGTTCGTTCCGCGCTTTCGCTTGCAGTTCATTCAAGGTAACGGCAATGAGCAAGGTAACGACAAATGAGCAAAGTAACGGCAATGAGCAAGGTAACACTAATGAGCAAGGTAACGGCAATGAGCAAGGTAACGACACATTTTTTCGTGCGTGCAGCCTGTTAAATCGAATTATAAGACGTTATCACGTCAATAATGGCAGTATTTCTTACTAACTACTATCAAGAATAGTTTTGAACGATAGTAGTTAGTAAGTAGTTTTGAATTATAGAGTAATCTTAAAAATTAAAAATATTTTCACTAATTAAAAATAAATACTATAATAACATAACAATAAATAAAATAAAATAAAATTTTTTTGTACGAAAATACTTATTCGAATTTCAAACAGCCGTCGGTAGTTATTGCGGGTACAACTACTCACTAATAAAGGTTAATGCCTACTGAAAAGTCCAGACATACCTATATATATTAAATTTAATTTAAAATTTACTATATTGCGAATCTTTGCAAGTTTAAGAAATATTATTATTCTTTATAGGGGGTATATACAATATCATCCTAACTTAATTAGCATTAAGAATTATATAAGCAAAAGTTTAATAAAAAAATTATTGCTCTAAAACACCATTAATTATTGAACAGAGATACTAGACACTATTATTTTATAAGTAGCATTTGTTTAACGTACAGATACACACACAATTTGATAATACTTGAATTAAATACATATTTATACATTTAATCAAAACAACAAAAATAATCCATTATTGTGTCAAAGTTGTAACATGAGCAAACCTTTTGAACTTTTAGCGGAAATGACATTCAAATGAACGACATTTCATATTCCATATTCCGTTTCCGGGATTCCTTACTAATGCCAAAGCAACCATGCCTGCTATCGTTAATCGATTATTACGGCAATCAGCTGTTTCTTGTTGCTTTTAACCATTCGTATATCGCAAAACTTCAATCCAGTTTCTGGATATTTTCGATATGTAAACGCAATAATAATAAATTAAAAGGCTATTAAACTTGTGCGAGAGTGTTGTGATTCGAAACCTATCAGAGGTGTGCGCTTTATATTCAATAAATATGCAAGTGTAAGGCTCATAACATTGTTTTTTACATTCCTTTCCGTCCACCAGGCTCAATCGTTTTGTAAAATGTGGATAATCAACGCTATTGTGGTGCATTTATTACTTCTTGGCTCTATATTTGTGATATACTTTCGCTCACCAATCATAACAGGTTTGCAGCCACAACAGCCGATAGCATTGGAGCCGCCTGCAAAGCGACTGGTGCTCATTGTCACCGACGGACTACGTGCGGAATCTTTTTTTCGTAATGGTTGCAAGGACATACCACATTTGGCTAAATTAATGTTAAAGACAAAAGGTTTGGTTGGCATTTCTCATACACGTGTGCCAACCGAATCGCGGCCAGGTCATATTGCGCTCATCGCTGGCCTTTATGAAGATCCATCGGCGGTGACACGCGGTTGGAAGCGTAATCCTGTTGATTTTGACACCGTTTTTAATCGAAGTAGTCACACTTACGCGTGGGGTGCTGCAGATGTGCTACATATCTTTTCACGCATGGGTGGCATAGAGAGCGAGCAGCGATTACTCATTGACGCATATGATCACGAACTTGACTTCTCCGGTCGCGATAAAACTTATAAACTAGACGAATGGGTATTTAAACGTGTACGTCTACTACTCGCTCGAAAAGAAGTAGAGCTACGTGCGGAGGAAAAAGTTATATTCTTTCTACATTTGTTGGGGCTAGACACTGCCGGACATGTGCACAAGCCTGGTACGGCAAATTTTCTAGAGAACTTGCATCTCACTGAACGTGACGTATACAAGTTTTACGAGGAATTCGAACGTACTTTCCCTGATGGGCGTACAGCATATGTGCTAACGTCTGATCATGGCATGACCAATGCGGGTAAGTTCAGTATAAGAAGTAAAATATTTCGACACTGAGTATAAATTTTGCACTCTTTACAGGATCTCATGGTTCCAGTGAAGATTTCGAAACGCAAACACCTTTCTTCCTTTGGGGAGCTGGTATTGCCAGTAACGCAAGCTTTGAGAATGAGTTTAAAATCGGCGAAGACATAATACGCCCTCTTCATCATATGCAGCAGGCGCAAATAGCTCCATTAATTGCAGCTTTGATTGGGGTTGCGCCACCAATGAATAATATTGGCATATTACCACTACGGTTCTTGAATGCCTCGGCAGAATATCAAGCACATGCCGTACACAGTAATACATTGCAGCTTTTGGCACAATTTGAAGTATTATTGGATACGCATCGACAGGGCCTCTTCTCACGTTATCTACTACGATATGATAAACTTGATACAAAAATAATTGCTCATTATGTAGAAAACACAGATACAAAACTACGAGTTGGCCAATACGAAGATGCCATACACATAAGTTATGACGTGATGCAGCTTGCCTTGGAAGGCATTGAGTACTATCAGGGTTATTATCGCATTCCATTACAGATAAGTACAACCGCAACATTTGTTGGTTGGATAATTTATTGCCTACAGTTGCTGTTGGGGCAGCGACAAGAAGTGAAGCATATTAATTGGCGCTGGTCGCTTACGTTTGGTCAACAATTTACCCTGCTTGTGCTCTGTGCGTTGCTACTGTTGCAACGTATACCATTTGTTATAGCTTTCTACTTACTGCTACCTTTATTGGTTTGGCAGTTGTTGGTGCAGAAACAAGGTGTTTCACTACTGCCGTTAATACGTGCCATGCCGCTTATTCAATTGTTAGCACTAGTTTTGTGCGCCGAATTGTTTGTTTACAGCTTCTTTGAACGCAAGTTTATTTCACTGGGTTTTCTGATTTACACACTAGCCATTAATTTTCGCACATTTTCCGCTAATAATACCAAACTATATGTTTGGCTACCATTAAGCATAGTGTTAGCCATATTTCCACTGCTACCGCCTTCAGTTGGCTATGCAAATACATGGCTGCTGCTGTTCGGCATGCTTGCGACAATAATGCGCCCGTTCGTTGTTAAATCTCATTTGCATTGGCATATTAAATTACCCGCTGCCGTCTGTATTGTCAATGCACTCTTAGTCAGTTACTGGCATTCACAACAACAAGGTGTGCCCTTCTTATCGCAAGCACTTTCATGGAGTTTCCTCATATACACTTTCTCAGTAATTGTTATTCATAAAACAACTGTGTTAAAGCAACGCATTGAGCTTATATTCTTCTTGCTTACCTCACTTTACGCGCTACTCTGTACATCATACGAGGCTCTTTTCGTAGTTATGCTTGCATCCGAATTAATGCTTACACTATCAGTGCAACCAATGCAGTTGCCTATATCCTACAAATTGGATGCGTACCTTGTTAAAGGTAAAAAAGGGCATTTAACACCACAGCAGTTACAAGCGGCTTTAAAACTGTCTTTTGCCATACTATTGTATACGTTATTCTCCTTTTTCGGTACCGGCAACATTGCATCGGTTAGCTCTTTTGACCCGAACATTGTGCGTTGCTTTTTGGGCACTTTTTCGCCATTCCTCATTATGGCGTTGGTCATTTTAAAGCTAATCATACCTGTAGTGTTAAATATATCGATTATTTTCGGTATGTCGACATTTGCGCGCACTAATGAGCAAACAATATTCGTTTGTTTGATGCTAATCTGTGATGTGATGGGTTTGAATTTTCTCTTTTTGGTGCGCAACGAAGGCTCTTGGCTGGAAATCGGCACTTCTATTTCACACTTCGTCATTATGGAAGTGACGACACTGGTGCTAGTGGTTTTCACTTACTTCTCCAAATTGCTGCTGCGTTTAAATGGGAAAGTGCAAAATGTAGAGTAAAAAATTTACTAGTTAATTAGTTTTTGTTCTTAATTTCTTGTCTCAACTTTAAAGTTGACTACTGCAAAAACCAAAAACCAAACGAATGCTGTGTATATAATATTTATTCCACATTACAATTAAATTTTTGATACTCGTACTATTAAAAACTTAAAATAAATTAGTTACATATAGTACATACAAGACGTGGCTAGAACTAAGTATTCGCAAGTATGTATATGTATGTGTATGTAGAATATATTTAACTTAAAACCTACAAGTATTAGCATAAAAAGAAGTTCGGACCTTAAGCTAAGCGATAAATATTTATGTACAAAATTTTAGTGTAAAATACATACATCGAGCTACCTGTGCGGTATGATTACTTTAAAGTTGGTTTTAGTCTTACTTACAATCAAATTCTTAACTAAAATTATTATTTTTTTGTTTTCGTTTTAATTTCAGTAAAAACATAAATAAATACATACATAAATATGCGTATTTTTAGTAGCAACTATCACGAAAAATGCAATTTTTAAATAAAGCAAAACACCAGCTCGTGAAAATTTAACAAATAATAATTAAATGAAACTTTAATTAAGAACGTAAAAACTAAAAAATAAGAAACGAAAAAAGAAGAAGACACTTGAGTTATTACGCTCGTATCACACCAGCTGCTGGGGCTATTGCAGCGACGTTAATCTTTCAAATACCTCTCAAGTGGATTGGAGCCAGTTAGCTTCTTCGACGTTATGGATTCGTCTATAAAAATTCAAATTTTTTGTAAAGAATAAAAAGAAAGTTTGTTAAATATAAATAAACAAATGCAATTCAAATGCATTCTGCTTCAACTTACTGGCTTCCGTCGAACTCTGCGAAGTCACCTGCTCCTCAATGCGTTCCGTTTGCAGACAATTCAACCACTCGGTGAGCGTTATTTTCTTATCGCTATTAACATCACAATACCGTGGCATCTTTTTGCCGCATTTACGTAAAGTCCTAAAAGTTTACCAAAAAATGTGTTAGGTGTCTATAGGTAAGTAAATATTATATTAAAATACGTATAATAATAAAAACTGCTTACTTCGAGCTGGTAACTATTTCCCTAAATGTCTTCCACTCCTTTCGCTCCCAAGCTTTGTTCTTATTCTTATCAAGCCAGACAAAACTCAATGTCGCAATGCGTTCGTCTTCAGAATTCCATTTGGTTGTGTTGGCGCTGTGTAAATGCGAAATGTTATTATTATTTAGAGCAAATTAAATTTAATGGCACAATCATGGACGATTTGAATTAGAGTGTATATGCGACATAAAATAAGTAAGAAAATATTTACAGCTATATAATTTCGGGCAAAATCGAGTTTTATATACCCGACGGTTGAATTTCTTTCTATAATTTCTTTTGAAATCAACTTGTTTGTACAGTGAAACTTCGATATAACGATGTTAATGGGCTTGCACAAATGCTTCACTTTAATCATAGTACAGGGTGAGCCATGTAAAATTTGCTTTTTGAATCGGCTATAAAAAAAAAATAATCAATATTTTTTCAAACTTTTTTTTTTATTTTGAAGATTGAACATTATCATTTATGAATGAAAAATAATATCGTTCAAATGACTGCCACGACTGGCTTTACAGTAGGCCATTCGATCAACCCAATTTTTAACCACATTTTCGATTATTTGGGCTCCAATTTCATGAATGGCAACTTTAATTTCGTGTTTTAAAGCATCAATCGTCTCTGGATGGTTCGCATAGCATTTGTCCTTAACGGCTCTCCACAAAAAATAGTCAAACGGACTTAAATCACAGCTCCGAGGCGGCCAATTGATATCGGAATTTCGGCTGATTATTCGGTTTTCAAAAACTGTAGCCAAAAGTTCGAGTGTAACTTTGGCAGTGTGACAAGTTGCACCGTCCTGTTGAAATCAAATGTCGTCCATACTCTTCAATTTTTGGAAACAACTCGTGGAGCATGTCACGGTAACGCTCGCCATTTACTGTAACGCGGCTCCTCGCTCATTTTCGAAAAAACAATGGCCCGATGATGCCGCCAGACTTAAAACCGCACCAAACAGTGACTCGTTGTAGATGCATTTACTTCCCTAAAGTAACGTGTGGATTTTTTGAGCCCCAAATCCCACAATTTTGCTTATTGACTTAGCCACCGATGTGAAAATCAGAAAAGAAGAAGAAGACTCAGCACTTTGGAAATAGGTTTTCAATATTTCCCAATTTTGTTCAAGCATATAGCGTCCCATTTCGTAAATATCAAACCTTTAAGTAAATTATGAAAACATTTGACATGTCATTTGTGTTACCATTCTAAAAAAAATATATGGTTCAAAAAGCAAACGCTATATGGCCCACCCTGTATTTATAGAATATCAAAACCACGAAAAATGCAAAATTTTGGAAATGTTGCTTTTGTATTCAGAATTCGCTATGTTGAGGCTTTTGGATTGACACTTCTCTAAATAGTGGTTTCTGTTAACGGAACTCTAACTGTCAATATACTCCAAACGTCTTTCGAAAATTTCGCAATAACGAGGTTTATATCGTGGGACTCAGTCAAAATTTTGTTATGTAGAGTTTTTCGTTTTATCTAGGTTCGTTATATCAAGGTTTCACTTTGTATCATATTTAGTATTTATTTGCCTATCGGTTTTAAGTAAGTTGTGTGAAGAGTTTGGTATTTTGTGGAAACTAATGCATTAACTTTCTGAGAATCTAAGCACTGAACCCGCACTACTCAAAGCTACGACGGCCTCTTAATGGACCCTTTATTTAAAAGACTTTCAAATATTAAAAACCACAAAGGGTAGCGCTTTCGGCTAATACGGATAACAACAAGTAATTCAATCCGAACTTTAGTCTTGGCACATAAAAGTGGGCGTGTTTTTTATCCCATCTCAATAATATTTAAGTAGGATTTAAATGAGGTGAAGCCATACTGGTACCTATACACGCATTTACCCAAAAAGGGCGCTGCCAATTTTATTTCATAAATGTTTGGTTCATTATTTCTGTAAGATTTGACTAATGTTGCAGCGTGCATTATAACGCTTTTTTGTTTTGTTTTGAAAATTTCCCATTTTGAAACCTGCCATGGTTTGCATGGTTATTAACCGATACCGCCCATTTTCAATACCGCCATACCTTGGACAAAGTTTAATATGTGCTCAGAGTTTCACTGAAATATACTAATTTTTTCTAGAGCTATCGTGCACACGGACGGGCGGACATACTCGACTAATCGACTCCTCTCATCATACTGAGCATTTTGGTATATGTAGTGTATTGTATATACAGTCGGACTCCTCTATAACGAAGTCGTTGGGGCCGGCTAATAGGAGTTATATCGAAGTTTTCGACGTAGTGGCATTAAAAAATATGTATTCTTGGCACACAGGGTAGAATTTTATTTTTATTTTTTATAATAGCTAAAGGTTGCTAGAAATTATAATCTATATATATAAATGTGAAAATCTGTCCCTATATTCGCTTAAAACTCGCGAACGGGCTCACCTATCCAAACCAAATTTTTAGGCTTTGTTTGGACTATTCAGTAGATGGTTTGTGTTTTAAAATTTTAAGAATCGGATACCAGGGTCTCGAGAAATAGGCCAAAACGTGAACCCGGGTAACCCTAGGATGTGTTTGTACAATATGGGTAGCAAATGGGAGCTGTTGATGATTTCTATAGTATAGAGTATTTTTCATACCGTTCCGTGACTAGGGTCTCGAGATATAATCCAAAACGTGGAACCGGGTAACCCTAGGATGTGTTTGAACCGGTACCTTACCTGTATATAGGTGACCACCACAATCAAATTTTAAAAAATTACAGCAAAGGCTATTGTGACATCTTTAGAAAGTATGTTGAATGAAAAAAATCAACTAATTCAACTGTTTAAACATTTTACGAGTTCTATAAAGAAAACTTAATATGAAAAATTTCTTGCGATATAAAACAAACATTTTATGTATGGTGGTGCGAAGCCCACTGGGTGATGCTAGTTCTTGATAATGGAGAAAAGTTTAGTGCTCTTTTGAGTCTCAGTAATTAAATTTAATTTTTGGGTAACTGATAAGCAACTCAGTTTTGCCATAGTCTGATTTCTACGCTCACTTGTCGTCACTTTACTGAAGCGATAATCTCAATTTGAAGGGCACGTACATATAAAAGCAATTGCAAGCTTCGTTACAGGGAAGTCTTCGCCTAAGGGGAGTTCGTTATTTCCCCACATGCCGATTATTTCCCCAGTCATTGGCCGGTGATAAATTCGTATCGCTCCCTCAAATGTTTTGGGAACAAACCAGAATACTTCATCGGTTTACAAAATCTCACAGTATTACGGTGAAATTTCAATACTCTTACCTCGACATAGCAGTAGGTACAATGTCTGTTTTCAAGAATTCTTTGAGATCATTCAAAAATATGGTTTTCCTTGGCTCGGGACAGCCTTTCATGGAACGTGGTGCTGCATAGATGGCATCGCATTGTGGCCGTTTGTCCTTCACCGATGTGCCGGGTATATTTTTGCCCGTATCCTCATGTACACACCAACAATACGGTGTGGAACGATAGCATTGCACGCGCTGGTAACGTCCATCCGGAGTGCATTCGGGCACATAGAACAGTGTGCCGCCATGCTAAAACAAAAGAAGTAAAAAATATTACATAGATTTTTCAATTTCACATAGAGCTAGTGTGGAAACTTACTCGTTGCTCCTCTAGCGCTACCTTTTGATCAGCCAAGCAATCGGACTCGCTGTCGGATTCGTTGAATTGTATATCGGCTTTTGGTCGTAAGTCTACAAGAATGTCAGGCCCTTTGTTGGAATGAGTTTTTAATTATAATTTATTGGTTACTTTTGTTAGAGCACCAACAACACTAAGCACTGAGTACATATGTACATACATACATTTATAATAAACGATATGTTAGTAACTCCAGGATGCTACGAATTGTTTTAAATTTCATGCGTATAAAAGTATTAGAGGACTAAGAAAAGCGGCGGACACAAACTACTGGTGGAAATCGGAATTGAGGAGAGGGTAATTAAGTTTGGACAGTTACAAAAAGGTTTAGTGATATCTGCACTCTTGTTAAGTTCGTATGATATGTTTGCTGATAATAACGGTACGTACAACGAATAGTTGAATTTAACATGCTTAGCGTGTCGCTATCCTCGCTCTCATCGGGATCATAATCTTCTTCTTCATAGTCCAAATGTTGACTACTTTCGTCATCATCGCCATTGCTTTCACTCTCCAGTTCGTCCAGCGTACTTGAGGGGTGATGTATATTATTGATATTATCATTTCTGTTAATATTATAGTTGTTGTTGTTGCTGTTTCTATTGCTATATGTATTGTGACTTTGTTGATGATTATTCGAATGAAACTGTTGTTGTGGATGATTATTGAAAGGCGGCGATGTATGACGATTATTGCTGTTGTTGTCGTTGTTGTTATTATTGTTTTGCTGCTGTGGTGCATATCCGTGATAGGTGCTGCTGGTGATGCTATTAACGGCATAATTCTTATTTTCAGCAGCCGAATGACCTGCATACAAATACGAGTTGGAATTGTATTGGAATATGTAGAATGGCATTTACTTAGACATACATACATACATATGTAATAGGAAGTCATTTCAATGTAAATAATAATGAAGTATATGTGTTTTCCTATTGTGTTAGTGTTAAATTTTCATTTTTTTGTATGATTTCGGCATGCAAATTTAATATACGATGATTGGGTTACTTTTTGTTAATACAAATTCCAATGCCAATTCCAATTACAAATTAAATTTGAAAATATACTCGTAAATATTACTCATACGCCACGCGTGTACGACTATAAATGCGCCGCAAACTTATTTGCTTTTAAATTATAGTATGACCACCTGAGTCAAAAGCACAGTGGGTCAAAATTCAGAAAGGCTAACGAAAGTCAAAAGGAGTCTCACAATGTAATAATAAAACAATCTTATGATTAAAGCGAATTATGTAAATAATGAAATAAAGTTGATTGTCATGTAGTTATTAGATTCCTGTTATTAAAAAAAAACAGTCGTTGAGGTCAAAATTTTACACCGTTCATGCCAAATATGAAATATAACGCAGCATGGTGCGCGAACATTCTTGATAACGAACGATCAGGCATATTCTTAGTTGGCAAACCCCTGAGTGTATTTCTGCTATGAAAAGCTCCTCATAAAAAATATCTGCCGTTCAGAGTCGGCTTGAAACTGTAGGCCCCTCCATTTGTGGAACAACATCAAGACGCACGCTACAAATACGAGGACGAGCTCGACCAAACACCCAAAAAAAAAAGGGTGTACGCGCCAATCATATATATGTATATGTATATGTATATATGTTATCAAGGATGATATATTCAATTCGCCTTGATAGATTACCAGGTTAGGCCTTCCACAATGATGAAAGCAGAATTCTAGGGATGATAGAATACATGGTTGCGCCTTCCGAATTTGCTGTGTCGTCAGGCTCCATGAACAAACAAACAAAAGAAATGGGAATTACTTGTTTGTGAAGGAGAAGAGTAGGTGAAAGCAATGTAAACTAACAGACAAAAGAAATCATATACACACCAAAGGCGTCATATGGATAAGAACGCAGAAAAACTGTATTTGGTGGCGTTTTATTCAATGGTGATTTTACAATTTTACAAGCAGCTCTTCGTTTCCATTAGTTTGTTTAGTTTAACCGTTTGAGTGCGATTCGTCGATATAGCGACGATAACTAATTACTCCAAATTTGCGGCGCGTCGCTATAGCGACGATTGCATCACTGTGCATTTGGCGTTCGGCTAGGAACGTGTTGAATATTATTTTGCGATATTTATCAAAAATTTATGTCATATAAAAGTATAAATTAGTTGAGACCGTTAAAAACAATTTTTATTTTTCGTTCAATATCGATATTTTGAAAATAAATTGCGCAAATGTGTAGTATGTAGTGTAAAAGGATCTAAAAATCCAAAGCGTTCCCGGCTAATATGCAACATTTGCAAAAAAGGTGTGCATGGTACATGTGTGGGGAACTACAAATGTGCCAACATTTGAATAATAATGCCGGAACTTGTTGTAAAAAAAAAAGATGATATTAAAAAA
The DNA here is from genome assembly GCF_027943255.1 of Anastrepha obliqua. Classification (NCBI taxonomy): domain Eukaryota; kingdom Metazoa; phylum Arthropoda; class Insecta; order Diptera; family Tephritidae; genus Anastrepha; species Anastrepha obliqua. The sequence goes on from NC_072895.1 coordinate 40,528,793, forward strand.
ATGTAAATAAGTTTTTCTTATAATCATAACTAATACTTTAGTCTACAAAATAAAAATAAAATTATTGAAATATGTAATTTTTTGTGTTCTCTATGCTTATATTTGTAAAGCCATCATATTTCAGTTTTCTTAGACCAAATTTTGCTTCGCAATTTCCGTATGTATTAAAGAAAATCGCTTAGCACTCAAACGGTTAAATGTCACAAATCGCAATATTACCAAGCCATTCACTTAATTTTCATAAACATGCAAATTCTCTTCTTTTTGTTTGTTTTATTCGGTTGTTCTATATTGGTAAAGAGCCAGACGTCAGATTTGTCAAAATTGCGAAAAATAAATGAACTGCTTTGGAAGATGCCATTTTCAGTATTCAATTTGTCTTGACAGAATTCCGCCCGCTGATTTCACATGCATTCATGCACTCGTCCAAAATATTATAATATCAGTTTTTTCGTAAAAAACCGCTGTCATGAGCTCGGTGACGGCATCCAATCAGCTGATTCTTTCAAATTGGTCAAGAGCCGGTTAACGGTCTGATATTGGCCACACCTGCTGAATTTTTTTCACCACGCATAAGAACACTAAATTAGGTGGGATTCTTGTACGCAATCGAGACCGATGTATGATGCGATAAATGAAGGGATGGTTATTTTTTAGACCCAAACAATTCTTATAAAAGTGAACATAAAGTAATAATATTAGCTGAAACGAGTTAGTGAAAAAATCAGTTTAATTTTAACTCAAAGAGTTGTATTTCCTCGTCGTATCTTTTTCGAACTTAGTTGGATAGTCCAATATGTAGGATTGGGAAGTTCATGAGTTAAATGAATTAAAAAATTTATTCACCCCAATGAAATAATATTGTGTATTTTGCAAAAAATGGTAAATTTAAAAAAAAAAAACCTTGAAAGCGATTGTTAATTGTCATGTTACAAACCAGACTATGTACCGTTCTACGTATGTTTATGTAGTTTGTGAGTTATTCGCACATGCATACACGTAAATAAGAATCGCGCTTACGATGGAAGAACGTCATATTCGAAAAAACCAAAACAGACATTAAATGTTTTTTATTTACTGTTTTCCCTTAAGTGATTGTCAATTCAGTGCGGCTCTCTTTTAAGGAACTAAAATGTCAACAAATATAAACAAACAAATTGAAATGAGAAAGCAATTTCCTCCTTCAGTATTCAATTTTTTCAATTTGACATTTTAGTATACTGCGTTAATCAGTGTATTTGTTTTCCTCCATATAAAAAAATTCGAACTTACGTTATATGGAGAAAATGTACAAGAAAAGAAATGGCCAAAAATTAAAACGATTTTTAAGCTCCTTGAAACTAGCACTTGTCACTGTCATTCAAACTTTTTCAAAATTCAATTCATAAAACTGCCTACTTCAAAATTTTCTAAAAGTTCTGAATAAAAGTTAAATTTGTGAATTTTTTTTTATTTTATACAAAGTTTGAAACTTGGATTTATATTTTTGTTTATAGTAGAATGAACTATATTTTCATAAAAAAATATTAAGATTAAATAAGAAAGAAGCAAACTGCCAAAATTTGTCAAAAAGTTCCTGTGCTATAGTTATTTACAGTCTGTGTCAGAAAAAAGAATTTGCGATTATTCATGCAGTATAAATGATATAAAGGGTGACGCAAAATTAATCGGGTGGCGCAAAATTAACCATTTAACTTTTTACTGAAAACAAAAAAATATTTTGCATGACGGAAATCTTTATTTTGACCCTTACGTGCTCCATTGCTTGTCTGTTTGTATGCTGCAGCTGTCTAGCTCACAAGTGTCAAATATGATTGCCGTAGGCCGATATTTGCAAATATTATAAATCTTTCCATAATTGATTAATTTTGCGCCACCTGTTATATCTAAAATTTTTTTTACATGAAAGTAAGTACAAAACTATGAGTCGTAATTACTCAATAAGCCTTGTAGTCTCCATCATTGTCGAGTATAGCCTGACTTCTTCTTCATGCCTTGAACCAGCTTTTCTGCGTAGCTCGTCGAGTTGCGCGAGTTGCTTTAAATCATGGACTGGCTTTCCGACAAGATGCGTTTTCATAATTCCCCACACATTTTCAAAGGCGGTGGTGTCTGGGGACTGAGAGGCTCAGTCCAATACTGTGACGCCATTTTCTTGTTTTGATGTTTCTCAATAAATTTTTCTGAGAGCAGTGGTTTTGATAATGTCGGACGGTAGGATATGTTCGTCTCCTTTAATTGACGTTCGATGGTGTTAATACTCACATTTATTATCTTTTTAGCGTAGTCACAAAAAAGGGTCCCGCTTAAAAAGTTGAATGATTACTTTATCCTGCTTTTTTGTCATCACACGGTTCAAGCCGCGCTCGGAAAAGTCATCAAGATTTTCCTACACTTTATACTGCTGATTCCACATCACAACAAAATTTTTTAATTTTTTAATCACTTTGCAGTCGCGGTGTGAGATTGTTTCGGCCGTTTCGAAAGCGTGCATAAAAATACCGCCTCAAACGCTTCGCGTACTTCTCACTCATTTTTGTTTGGTTGCGTTTACGGGAAAGTTTCGAACGACACTAACCTGACGTCGAACGACGCTAAATGGTGTCGTAGCCCTTGAGTGCAACTATTACGCAGCAAAAAGCAGAACGAAATGTATCTTGAAGTTACAAGAAAAAAAACCGATTCTTTTCTTCTGAAACAAACTGTATATTCCTTATGAGAGCACTGCCAAATGCAATCACACTTTCAGCATTCAACTTAAATACATTTTGATTCCTATTATTGTTTTTGACTATAATTGAGTTTGAATAACATCAAAAGATATTTTTTTGCCATTGTCGCAACAGTATCTTAAAGCAGGTACAATTCGTCACCTTTGAAATCCATTTTCATACGAATTATAAAAAATATGTATTTATCTCTGAGGTATCCATCTGTTTTTGATTCGTATAAAATAACCCACAAAATAGCCAACGTAACCGGAAGTATTTGACTACTGCAAATAAAAATTTGTCAGATATTATTATTAGTATTTCTAAGGCCACTTTACACCGATATTGGTAAGTTGTGGTCATGTATCATGCGACAGTTCGGGGATGGATAATATAAGGTTGTCAGAAAAGTCTTGCGGTATTTCCGCAAGCTTGTCTTTGCAAGCGCGTAGTTCTAGTTGTATTCGTCGCATCGGTTCACGCTAGAGCTTTTTGGAAAACTCTTTTCACGTGCTAACACGTGCCTGATTAATTGTTGTTTGCTTTTAGTCGTTCGTGAGTTATAGCGTCGCAAACATGGAGCAAAATATGGAGAAAATACGGCATATTTTACAGTACTACTACGATAAAGGCAAAAATGCATCTCATGCGGCCAAAAAAATTGTGCAGTTTATGGACCCGATACAGTTTCCATTTCCACCGCACAACGATGGTTTCAACGTTTTCGTTCTGGTTCAGAGGTGATCGAAGATGCGCCACGGTCCGGAAGGCCTGTCGTCGAAAATTGCGATAAAATCGCTGAATTAATCGAAAGACACCGGCATAGTAGCAGCCGTAGCATCGGCCAAGAGCTGGGCATGAGTCATCAAACCGTTATAAACCATTTGAAGAAGCTTGGATTCAAAAAGAAGCTCGATGTATGGGTGCCATACGACTTGACGCAAAAAAACATTTTTGCCCGTATGGATGCATGCGAATCGGTTCTGAATCGCAACAAAATCGACCCGTTTTTGAAGCGGATGGTGACTGGCGATGAAAAGTGGGTCACTTACGACAACGTGAAGCGCAAACGGTGGTGGTCGAAAAGCGGTGAAGCTGCCCAGACGGTGGCCAAGCCTGGATTGACGGCCAGGAAGGTTCTTCTGTGTGTTTGGTGGGATTGGCAGGGAATCATCCACTATGAGCTGCTCCCCTATGGCCAAACGCTCAATTCGGACCTGTACTGCCAACAACTTGACCGCTTGAATGCAGCACTCATGCAGAAGAGGCCATCTTTGATCAACAGAGGCCGTTGTCATCAGGACAACGCCAGGCCACACACATCTTTGGTGGCGCGCCAGAAGCTGCGGGAGCTCGGATGGGAGGTTCTTTTGCATCCACCGTATAGTCCGGATCTCGCACCAAGTGATTACCACCTATTTCTGTCCATGGCGAACGAGCTTGGTAGTCGGAAGTTGTCCTCAAGAGAGTCCTGTGAAAATTGGCTCTCCGAGTTTTTTGACAATAGGGAAGCGAGCTTCTATAAGAGGGGCATTATGAAGTTGGAATCTCGTTGGGAACTCGTCATCGAACAAAACGGCGCATATTTGACTTAAATCGCATTATTATAACCAATTTTATGAACAATTGAAAATTCAATAAAAATACCGCAAGACTTTTTTGACAACCTTAGATTATCTTCATTTCTACAATACCGTCTTTTTTAGCGCAACTAGGATTTCGTGTATTTGTTGCTGGGTTCAACTGTCATTGTCGTTTAGTGCACAGATGTTTGGTTGAGAAGAGTATTGTTCCCAGCCTCATTCTGAGAAGTGTTATGCAGTCCTGCCGAGAAACACCGCAATGAATTCGAGACCTCAATTCCAACACCTCAATTTATTTTCTCAGTGTGAATACGTCTGGGTAGCAAGATGTGATTAGTGAATCGAAGCATGAGAGAGTGAATTCATCACATAAGAAAATTACTTAAAAAGGGAGAGTTTTACATTTTCGATACTGTTAGGATTTAAAAAAAAATATCGCATGATGTTACATTACTTCGAATATTCTTGTTTTTTTTTTTAATTTTTAAGCCCGAATATCTCGATTATATAAATTATATAACGCGCTGGGTCTAATCAGAGATTCTCTTCAGATTTGGCTTCAACGGGTCAAGAACATTGGGTAAATTGTAGTCTAGTTCTTGCTTCTAGAAGTCAATTAAGTCAATAAAATTTTGTCAGCCTTTGTAATTTACACAGCACATCGTAAGAACTGGCAGTCATTTATGCATACTGATAAAAAAAAAAACGAATATTACCCTCTTCCAGCAAGCGAGCGATAGAAGAAAAATTGAATGTTCGTGTTAGTCCAAATTACCCAACCAGAGGACCCAAAACGTGTACTTACGATTTATTTCATCTTTCGAAAAGCAATTATTCCATTCGGTCAGTGTCAGTCGATCGTCATCATCCAAATCGCAGAATTTGCCAAAAGCACGTCCACAACGTCTCGGTTTCACCGCCTGTGCAGAGAATTTATAATTAAATGACATGTACAGCTAAAGAGATACTGCAATTATTCCTCAACATACTGCCACACAAACGCATACATACACATGCACTTGTATATATGTATGTCACCCACAATAGCAAATTCATTCGAAACGTCATTAACAACTTACCCGCTTTACAAGCTTCTTTAGTTCACGGAATTCATTTTTGTCCAGCATTTGATTTGCATTCGCATCCAAGTACGTAAATTTCCAATCGATCACCGACTTATCATTTGGTGTAGCCAAACCCTCCTCGCCGCCAATCGCTGCAGCATTGGCTGACAGGCCGCGTTTCTGTTGTCCAGCTCGCATGTATTCACTTTGGAAGACTTTGATGAGATTGGCATTGAAGGTGGCACGATCGATGGCAGTGCAGGTGCGTCGACCACGACTCGGACTCAAATGACGAGGCGGTGAGCGACGTATATTCGCCTTAGTGTATTCGCGACATTTGGGCTTGCCATTGCGTACCGATGTATTCTCGATGGGTTTGCCGGTGATATCACTGCACCAACAACCTGTATCGCCTAAGCATTGAACGGCTGCATAGGTGCCATCGGTTTTGCAGCGTGGTATGAATTTTGGTGGATTGCGATATTTGTGCTTGAGAGCGTAATCGCGTGCTTCTTTGCAGGCTAGAAGAGCACAAATGACTCATACAAATTTTGTAAGGTGGTAAATTAACTAAAGTTGTAACTCACCTTTGCAGGGTCCACGATATTTGAGACTGACTTGATGGCCGCTGCATTGCACACGCAATAAATGACAGCGTGAGGGGTAGGTTTGATCGTCTGTGCCACAAACTGGACGGCCTTTGGTCTCATCGCACTCGCCACCTTTGGCAGCGCATTCGGATATCTATTGAAAAAATGTAAATGGCGAAGAAGAAATAGTCAAATATTGCAATTTTTGCAAAACAAGAAATTTTAAATTTGATTTTATATTTATCGATACTGTACTAATGCACTCGTTTCATATAAGGGTTCGATACGTTTACTTGTTAAGATAGACGTATTTTCCTTTATTTTCAAAAAAATTAAACGTAGTTATTCAGCATCGCTACCGCCTAGCATAAAGTAAATGCTGGGGTAACAATTGTGCGAGGAACGAAAGGTGAAAATTGATGAGTTTTTATTTAATCTTCAAATACCAAGGATGACAGATTACCTGGTTTGCTATTTAGCTATGCAAAAAAAAAACATTGTGAGGGAAACTTTGGCTACCATGTCACTTGCGGATTCGCAGCCAAATTTTGCACTATAATTTCACATGCATTCACACACTCGTCCAGCGTCCGTTGTGTTTTACGTGGGTGCCTACCGACGTCGGTCACACACTCGTCCAATCAGTCGTTGTTCAAACAACGAAGTGTCATTGGTTGATTCTTTTCGTATATCACTAACACAATCTCAGCTTCTCTGTAAGCACACCTCAAGCGAGGTCAGTCCGTCAGCTGGTTCTGTTAAATTCGAAACTGTGTGGACAGAAGGTGTGGCCAATATCAACTCTCAGCGAATTTGAAAGAATCAGCTGATTGGCTATATTTTAAAAGTATCGTTGAAAATGTTGCACATGGCGAGTGTGCTTTATCAAAAACACGGGTCTACGAGTGGTATAAAGCTTTTGCAGAGGGCCGAGAAGTCGTGCAAGATTTGCCCCGATCTGGTCGCTTAATGGGCGGCTTCAACGGATGAAATCGTCGACAAAGTAAAGGAAAGGGTGCTTGAAAACCATAATTTAAGTTTGAGGGAGGTAGCTTGTGACCTTAGCGTGTTCCGCGAATCAAATCGCAACATTTAGCATCATCAATTGGGCATGAGACGCGTGGCTGCTCGACTCGTTCCAAGAGAGCTGAATTTCTTTCAAAAAATTCATCGGAAGAAGGTGGCTGAAGACATGCTTGAGCAAGTGAATTCGGACCCAACGTTTATCCAGCGCATTATAACAGGTGATGAGACGTGGGTATATGGTATTCAGGCGGCTGAATGGCGCTATCCGAAGCCGAAACCCAAACAACCACGTCAAAGTCGGACAAAAATGAAAGTAATCCTACTAGTTTTCTTTGATTATCATTGTTTTGTGCACTCGGAATTCATTCCAAATGGTTCTACGGTAAATAAAGAATTTTGTTTGGAAGTTATGCGACATTTGAGAGAGAACGTGCGTAGGAAATGGCCCATTTTGTGGAAAGTAAACTCTTGGATCTTGCACCATGATAATGCGCCGTCTCACAAGACTCCTATTGTGAACACTTTTTGTTACCAAAAACTCAACAAATAGCATCGAACAACCACTGTATTCACCGGATTTAGCCCCCTTTGACTTTTTCCTTTTCCCAAAACTTAAATTGGCACTCCGCGGACGCCGCTTTTAGTCGATAGAAGCTATTAAGATGAATTCGTTGAAGGAGCTGAAGAAGATCACTTCAAACTCGTTTAAATGGTGCTTTGATGACTGGAATAATTGTGGGAGATTTATTGAACAATTCCCGGTACTTTTTTGCCAGAATATAATTTTGAGAGAAAACTGCATATTCCTTCGGTATAAATTTTTTTCCGTAAAAGTACTGACCCAATTCAAGTTTGCTTTGCTTCGACATCTGTCACAAAGTAATAGAAGTGTACTGTAAGATATGAAAGTTGACTAAATGGCAGCTTTGCTTCGCTCGCTTGAGTGTATTTTAAAATTTGACAGCGCTTTGTCGGCCTTTGAAATTTCAGTTATACCCGTCGTTTCATTTTTTCCCACTATTCTGACAGCGTTTAAAGCTACCATTTGAAATTTTTCAACGTAAAGCAAAGCAAAGCATTTGTAGAAAATTTATTTTTTTTTCTTCTTTTGTTTTTGTAGCATGTGTGTGTTTTAAAGTTCATTACATGTCCTAACTATTGTAAACGATTGAGAAAAAGGTCTACGGTTAATAGTTTCCTCAAAAAATATGTATTAAAATAAAAAAATCATGATGCCAGATTGGTTTTAAGCACCTTAACAACAAACTTTCATTGTAAATTTCTGCAAATTTGGAAACTGACACAATTTTGGTATGTTCCTTCCTTGAAAGAAAATATGTACTGCAGGATGATACCAGGTTTGCTATTGAGCTATGGTGAATAAGGAAATTGTGAGGGGAACTTTGGCTGCGACGTCACTTGGTAGATTCGGCAATCGAATTCTACACAATCATTTCATATGTGAATACAATCACGCACAAACCAATTCAGACGGCAACGAAATGTTATTGGTTGATTTTTTTCGTATATCACTAACACAAGCTAAATTTTGTTAAACACATCAAAAGTGACATCAGCCCCTCAGCTGATTCTGTCGAATTCACTCAGAGTCGAAAAACGATCTGCTAAATAGCACAGCTCTAAAAATCTTTTCCCCATGTACTGTAGTTGAGCTCTTGATTTCGTTCACATATTTTCAAGCAGGCCGGGCAAATGCACAACACACACCTCTTCAATATCAAGTTTTTTCGAGTAATCCGAGCAATATTTCTGATTATTTTGACGTTTTTGTGAGAACATTTTTTTTTTCAGTTTTACAAGTAATTTACACACAGTGCCAACGTCGCTGAAAAACTAAACAAATGCTGACACATAAAATTGACAAAAACGCGAAAATTTCGAATAAACCTTTGAAGAGTTGAGCTCGAGACCCGAGTATCTGGAGCTCTACTGGACCCTGGACCCTCACACCCTTTTTGGGTGTTTGGCCGAGCTCCTCCTCCTATTTGTGGTGTGCGTCTTGATGCTGTTCCACAAATGAAGGGACCTACAGTTTCAAGCTGACTCCGAACGGCAGATGGGAAGAGCTTTTTCATGGCAGAAATACATTCGGAGGTTTGCCATTGCCTGCCGAGGGGCGACCGTTATTAGAAAAATGTTTTTGTTAATTTTTGTGTTTCACCGAGATTCGAACCATTCGGCTACGGCTGTTACTGGAAATACTGGCTTTAATAACAATTTTCTTCCATAAAAATGATGGTATCTAATCAAGTGAACCGGTGTTTGACCATTCTTGTTAGATTTTTAGTCAAACACTGCTTTGCTCTTGCAACCTACGTAAAAACAATTCTAATTGAAATTTCTGGTTAGTGGACTTTATTTTTGTGTGGTTTTCGCTCTTTTTGAGCGAACTTCAACTTACTTTCATTTCCCTGAAAGTTAACCAAAAACTTAGGCTGAATATCTCAGTCCAATGTCTTTTTTTATCAAAGAAAGTGGGAATAACTAGAATTAACTGCAATAAAAGGCTTTGTAAAAAAACGCTCCAAACAAATTTTTCCTACTGGGTTATTTCATGTGATTGGTTAGTAAGCGATCGTAATCAGTTAAAGAGTAAATTTTCTGTTTATTTATTATTTTTATGAATAATAGATATGTATGTTTACATATCGATTGTATAAAGTATTACAATTGTAGAATTCATTAGTCATACATTTAATTTCATTGTTCAGACACACTGATATCTGACTCCCGGTGTGCCAATCCTAATACAGGGGTTTCCAATAAGAACGACTCGAAATGGATTAAACCAAGCTGGGTGTGAGTTATAAACGAAAAAATATTTTTTTTTCAAAGACCCTATAAATCATCAGGCATGGAGTGTGACCCAGTTCAAATGTCCGCCACGGCACACCACTCATCATGGCAGGAATCAGAGAGGTCTCAATAGGAAAATTTTAGCGTGCCACCACAGCCTACCAACCTCGCACAGTGCCTATTACAAGACGCTTTAAGAGCCAGTCGACATGCTCCTACAACAATAACAATGCAGTAATGTTACAAAAGCACTTATGAAAAGCGTCAACACAACGGGGCAGTTGGTGTCATTTTATTATTACCATAAATATGTTTGTATTTATGTATGTATGTATGTTTGTAACAGAATCATATCGTGTTTCTGAATGCATGTCTGCGATATGCGTTAACGCTGTGAAATGGAAGTGTTGCTCATGGTGTTTACACTGAGCACGCGTCTGAAAAATGCGGACGTTAACGTTGTTGGCAACATACATACATATCTACTCAGCTCATGCTACTGAGTAAGCGACTCATTAAATGTTTACAAAAATATTGCATTGACAAACTGGTGAGATAAGCTCAAATTAAATCAAAAATAAATCGGGAATTCTCAAACTTCAAATTATAGTTGGATTATAATTTGTCTAAAATACCCAAAATTAATTTCTCAAAAAAAAAAAAAAACATAAAAATCAAAATAAAAAAAAAAAAGAAATTCTTAAGCTTCTAATAGCGGTTGGATTATAATTTCCTCAAAATTTGTTTTTCAGTAAAACAAAAATAAATAAAATAAAAATGAAAAGCAAAATAAAAAAACACGCAGGTTCTTAAACTTCAAATCATAATTGGAAATACCTAATCGTCTAAAATACCCAAATTTAATTTCTCAAAATAAAAAAATCAAAATCAAAATAAAAAACAATGGAAACATAAAAGTTTCTAATAGCAGTTGGATTATAATTTCCCCAAAATTTGTTTTTCAGTGAAAAAATGAAGTCGAAAATTCTTAAGGTTTTCTAAAATGCCCAAAATTAGTTTTTCAAATAAAAAGTAAAAAGTAAGAAGTAAAAATACAAAGTAAAATAAAAGAACAAAATTTGTTTTTCTTGAAAAAAAATTAAATCGAAAATTCTTTTCTAAAATGCCCAAAATAATTTTTTCAAAATAAAATAAATAAAAAAACGTAAAATCCTAAGCTTCTAATCGCAGTTGCGTTGTAATTTGTGCAAAAAGAAAAATTCTTAAGCTTCAAATCATTGGATTATAATTTGTCTAAAACACCCAAAATTAGTTAAAAAATAAATAAAATAAAATAAAAATGAAAAGCAAAATAAAAAAAAAACGCAAATTCTTAAACTTCTAATCGCAATTGGATTATAATTTGTTCAAAATTCTCAAAATAAGTTTTTCAAAAAAACTATAATCGGAGCTTCAAATCACGGTTGGGTTTCTTAATCAAATCAACCTGATTATTTTTATCCACTTAATTAATTTAGATTCTGCATAAGTAATCACATACATTTATAATGCACACTCGTGCACATACATATGTACAGATGTATACTGAACAATTATTTGTAGTTTAACTATTCACACTTGCTTTGAAATGCCTCTCATAAGTATGCACTTAAGCAAGCACTTAGGCATGCAAGTGTGTGTAGGTGTCGTGATTTAATGCTATGCGCATCCCAATCTAACAATTCACTTAATCTGCGAAATATTATATATCTCAATTTACAGTCTTAGAGGCGTGTGCTGTAAGCGGCGCTTCTGACGGCATTCAAACGCCACATAAGTATTATGTACATACATACATATGTAGAAAGTCAGACATCCATTGCAGTTGCCACTAAGTGCATAATTCAAAGTGACAGTCGCTAATGAAAGCAATGAAATTTTATTCCACGCATGCCTTAGAATTCACATTCCGATTGCATATTCAGACGATAGAAAATTAAGGTGCCAGCGCATTTGTGATTAACGTCATCAGCATCAATTAACTCAACGTCTGCCTAGCAAAAATCCCAATAATGTATATTTGTTAGTATAATTGGCGCAAAAACTATTTATTAGGTGCGTGCTTGAACTTCTCCTGAAATTTGTAGTGTGCAATTTGAAGTCGCTCTACAACAGCCGTCTCCCAGCGGTAGATAGCTTTAATGATAAGTTTTTTTTTATAACAGGATTGCACTCGAAGATAAGAATGTTAATGAATGCTGCTCGGCGGCCACTATTAGATAGTTTTTGTGTCATTTGATGTGTCATCCAACCCCGGGCCAAACTATTGGTAGTTTGTGATAAACCTATTCGATTACTATGCACCGTATTTCAAAACCATAATTCCCCCATGAACATTAACACAATGCTTGTCAAGCAACAGCTGCCAAGAGAAAGCAGCTTGACTTTCTGACTAATTTGTCATATATTTTATTGTGGTAGCCTACGAGTATTAAATACTATTTACTAAACCTTACCAAGTAAACCCAAGAGAAGCTTGAAAATATTGTGAGGACTGTAGCCTCAAACCACAATTAGATTATAGTTTGCCTAAAATAAGATTGGAAACTTTTAAGCTTCAAATTAGAATTGGATGATAGTCTGTTTACGTAGGGGTGCATGCATTTGCTGGTTAGCACTAACACTTTCGAAATTTCATTAACTTTTTTGCTATTTCGGAGCAGTCTGAGATATTGCAATTTAAGATTTTTTAAAATAAGTAATTAATTTTTAGTATCGGGCCAGCTAATTCTCGTATTTGTTGTCTGCGGTCCATCTTTTACTGACAAAACTATCCAATAAACAAATTAGCTGTTCACTAACCTGCGTCTGTCACATTACAATTTTAATCAGAATTAATTGCGTGATAGACGTATTCGGGGGTATTAGTGGGACCAGCGTGCATTCAATATTGCATGAACGTTTGATATTTGATCTTGAGAAAAATATTTGTTCCCATACCGCAATAATTAGACAATTGCCCAAAAAATAACTCCTGTCGGTTGGTGTAAAGAAATGTTGAAGAAATTCAGCCACGGTGGTTCAAAGTACTTCTATAACCTCGTAATAGGTGACGAATCTTGGATCTATGCATATGAGATGGAAGCCAAATAGCAAACAGACAGTGTGGGTGTTCCAAGACGAGCATAGTCCAACAAAAGTTGCTCGCGAATGAAGCACCTCAAAGCAAGTGTATTTTCGGAAAATCTTGTAATGTCCTAACTGTACCACTAGAGAATTTCAATTCAAAAAATAGAATTCTGAGTGGTGCACAACCATTTGTTTGGCAAAAGTTTTCGGTGGATTAAGGAAAATCAACCGCTGAAGACGAATCATCCTTTACCAAGCCAAACTCTCTCCTATCGGCTCACACAAGAGAGTTTTTGAAGAAGAATCAAAAGATCGAACTAATGGACCATCCACTTTACAGCCCTGATTTGCCACCTAATGATTTCTTTTCAAAAATAAAATGCGAGGTTAACGTTTTTCAACGCATACATACTTCTGAGTGGCAAAAGAACTTTGAAAATTGGTTAAAACGAAAACAGAAGTATATTGACTTCCAAGGGAATATTTTGAAAATCAATACAGTCATTTTCATTATTGTTTTACTGTGTTTTCATTATTGGGCGCGAAACCCTTTTTTGTTTTCCATTAAAAAAAAATTGGAATTTTTTAAGTTTCAGTTAATCACAGCTGGATGGGACTACGCGCTATGAATACATGAGGTGCGTGAACACAAAACGGTTACAGGCTTTTTCCATGGATCAATGGTTTCAGTTTCGCATAAATGCATTTAGATATGAAAAAAGCTATTCGCAAGATATGTGACACATTGGCCAAGCTTTCATTTGCCAACTTCAACATAGTGTTTGGCGATTTCCAATAGTAACCCGTTTGATTTGGCACCACTTCATAACCGATGACGAAACATTGACTCAAAATAGCACACTTAAAAGTAGTATTTCCATAGATTGGTCAGCATAAAGTGCCATTAACACATAAATTATACACTCCAATTTCTCCCATAGGTAACCCATAAAGTATGTATTAGTTCAATTTTCAGCTACGGCAGTACAAATTGACGCTCCCCGCGGCATTGCCGAGAGCCAAATGCGGAAACATTTAACGCAGAGTTTGTCTGTACTTAAAGGGACAGATACCTGTAAAATTTCGAAAAAAAAGTTTTTTATATTATTTCAATGTGTAAATAAACTGTATGCCAATTTTGAAAAAATTTATTTTAAATAATATATTTTTAATAATTTTAATGAAAATCAGGGAAGATATGGCCGTTTACAGGTATCTGTCCCCTTAAGAAATATATAAAGGAAGAAAAGTAACATATGTAGATGTAAGTGCATTGGAAATGTAAAATATGTGTATAAAAATAATTTTTAATATCAATTAAGCCACATTGATTTCCATGGATGGTGAAGGGCCTAATCGGTAAAGTAAACGAAAAATACCAAGCTGAGCTTGCCGGTCAACAAGACTATGACGAAAATATTCCGTTTTGAGATTCCCGAGGTGTCATTCACATCGATTACCTTGAAAAAGGTGAAACGATTACCGTTGTATGTAGTATATTGAGACAAGCTCCTGGATCCTGCAGTTTTATGCCGCCTACTAACGGTTGGATGGTTTTTCTCACATATGGCAGAAACGCACTCGAACTCGTGCTAGTGATAGTCGAGGGCTAAGCGGGCTAGTGCTAATGATAAGGGCTAAAATTTGAAGCGACTTATTTCATATACCCAGACGGCTTTTAACTTGTGACCAAACGTATTGCAGCCCCACTAGGAAATACTCACTGTTAGCTACGACCTTCGCCTCGTAGTCTGTCAAAAAATAAGAATTAAATAACGAAATGGTGAACTTACAATATCTATGACTTGAAACGAAAAAACATTATATTTACAACATTTCGGGTGTTTTTGTTTTAGCTGCATAAGAACTATCCGTATCCATAACTTTGTTTTCACAGCTGAAAATGGTAAACTTTGTTGACATTTCTGTTCAATAAGGTTTGGTAAGTCATCATGAATCGTTTAACAACAGAATAACACTTCCGAGTTGCGGAAATTTACTTTGAAAAAAAGCTAATAAATAATTCTGTTCGCGAAGCTCATAGAGCAAAGTGTTGAAGAAGAAGCCAAATTTTCGATTCGTCGTCGGTCTCAACTTGTTGGCCTTATAAAATACAGCTCGAGCAAGAATTTAATCCAAATGACCGTCGTTTGTGTCGCATTTTTGCTGATTGGGCTCATTTAGATTTATTATTAAGACCAGTTGGATACTCAAAAAAAATGCAATGAAATTATCTACCGGGTTATAATAAAAAAGACGAAGCTTCTCTAACATATTGTTGCTGTTTTTTATCATATTATCATTTAAACTTCTCAAGCTCCTAAAAAAACACACGACATGCGAAAATTTATATATAGGGTGAGCCACGTAAAATTTGCTTTTTGAATCGGCTATAAAAAAAAAAATCAATATTTTTTCAAACTTTTTTTTTTTTTTTGAAGATTGAACATTGTCATTTATGAATGAAAAATAATATCGTTTAAATGACTGCCACGACTGGCTTTACAGCAGGCCATTCGATCAACCCAATTTTTAAGCACATTTTCGATTGTTTTGTTTGGGCTCCAATTTCATGAATGGCAACTTTAATTTCGTGCTTTAAAGCATCAATCGTCTCTGGATGGTTCGCATAGCATTTGTCCTTAGAGGCTCCCCACAAGAAATAGTTCAACGGGCTTAAATCACAGCTCCGAGGCGGCCAATTGAAATCGGAATTCAAAAACGGTAGCCAAAAAGTTCGAGTGTAACTTTGGCAGTGTGACAAGTTGCACCGTCCTGTTGAAAAAAAATATCGTCCATGTCATCCTCCTCAATTTTTGGAAACAAAAACTCGTTGAACATGTCAGGGTAACGCTCGCCATTTACTGTAACCGCGGAAGAAGAAGAAGACTCACCATTTTGGAAATAGGTTTTCAATATTTCCCAATTTTGTTCAAGAGTATAGCGTTTTCGTAAGTGTCAAACCTTTAAGTAAACCATGAACACATTTGACATGTCATTTGTGTTACCATTCTCAAAAAAATAGGTGGTTCAAAAAGCAAACGCTATATGGCCCACCCTGTATGTATTTAAGTATTAAGAACAAAAAAGACAACAAGAAAAAATCAAATGGCACGCAAAGGCACTGAAGTGTTGATTGCACGCTAAAATATTTCAATTGAAAATTAATAGAGTTCCTCACGAGTTGACGCCGTTAAAAATATGCATACATACGAATATATGTGTACATGAAGTTGAGTAGGGATGCAAAAATTCAAGTGGCATGCATTAAAACACTCGCATATAAATATGTACACTTTAAATTTTTTTATAAAAAATTGTACAAAAAGTACAAAGTTTCAAAGTTCACTGGGTGCTCCTTTCCTCAACAGCCTGGGGCAGTGCTCCAATCGAAATCCCATCAATCTTTCCGGTTACATCAACAGCTCTAGTTGGCTGTAGATATCTGCCCGTTGGAGGTTTCATAATGGCCAAAACGGCACTTAGTGCGACTTAGGAAGTGCCAGGCTGGTACTTCAACCATTTCACCTATGGCACCTACCTCTAAAGCTCCAAGGTTTGTACAAAATTCGCAAAAAATTGACAAATTCACAAAAAATTGTCAGGCGAGTTTTTAACTTTTAAATCAGCATTTTTAGAATTTTTTTTTTTTGCCCATTGAATTTTAGTACAATATAAAAAAGTGTAACAGTAACTCAAGTAACTGCAAAATACCGTTGATTTTTGACTATTTTTTTACGCTGCAGTGGGACGCCTTTTCTTCTACACAAAGTACTGTACTCGAAATTGTTTATATGACTAAGGAACCCACGTCTCGAGGTGGACATACTTCGGATTTTATATTCTATACTTTCAACAACAATGTTTTTTGCTAGAACTGGGTTTTTTTCTTCAAAACTCAAATTAACTAATCTTAATGGAGCACCCTTATGACTTTTTAAAGTAGATAACTACAAGCAGAAAAGTATTTTTTTCACTGCCCAATATTTAGTCACGGCCTTCTGGCTGAAAAATCAGTAGTCCTAAGCTGGCTATGCTTCTTAGGGTCAATTTCTCAGTGCATATTTAACTCTGCTTTTCAAATAAACTAAGTTTAAGCCCTCAATTTTTCAGGGATAGACCTATTTTAACCATAATTCACCATACGAGTAGTTAAACTAGCATTGAAAAACTAGCCCTTACTTCAAACCGCGTGTTTTCCTTGCAGGGCTTTTACACATTCATCTACCTGCCCATCTCTATTGTATACACACATACTCGTATAGGTGCATAAAATTTTGTACAAGTATGCATGCACGCTATTATTGTATCGCCGGTACATAAGTAAATCATTTTTGGCGGACACTTCAGAAGAAGGCAATATAAAAAACAAAACAAGAAACACAAAAAAAAAGAAAATACGAAGCCAAATCCATAACATGAAGAAAAGGGTCGGCCACTGATTATCAGCTTTTATGTGTCCTTTTCTTTGCAGTAACTTTTTGTTTGTTATTTTCGACCAATCTACCAGACTGCTTGCCGCTGTTACGGCCACTGCACTGCCACTGCACTGCCACATTGTCGCTTAGATGACTCTTTGGAAAGTACAAGTAAACATATCTCTTTTTTCTTTTCTTTCTTTATTTTTCATATTGCCGCTAAGCCCTCTGTAGCAGAGAACTAAATGGTGAGAAAGTTATCCTAAATATTATAGTTTGTGGTCACATCGATTAAAGGTATTTTGTGTTTCCTTTTTTTCGCTCCTTTTGTAAGTTGAAGTGGTTGCATTGTCTGCCGACAACTACGTAATTGGATGTCAATGTTACTGTGGGTATTATGTTCATAACCGTTGGCATCGGCATAACCAGCGAGAAAGACAAACCAAACTAATGAAGTATGTTTCTAGTTCGCAACTAGTGGTATTCGAAGTAGTTTAATATGAGTAGGTAGGTCTTTTTATTAGCTAGAAATGGCGAAAAGAGATGGAAAGAATTATAAAGCTATATTGTTTCTTACATTTTCTTCAACATTTTTTTACTCACTAGAATTTCTCTACTTAATAAGCTCAATGCTCCCTATTTTTGTTTACTGGTTATTTTATTTATGTTTCAACCTCGCTAAATATTCTATACAAAAGTACTTGATATTTACTATAGCTTTTTTGCCACCTCCGTACGGTGATCTTCGAGCTGTTGGCCGATATGGCAGGCTCAAGCAAGTTACAGCTACGTTTCCACGACAGTCGGTTCTAGGCTATGTATTTAAATTTATATATTCTCATAGACTCAGAATTGAAAAATTTGTGCGTCTTCCTAATGCTTGCAGTGTCTTCCAGACGGAAGAGTAATATCGCTTTTTTTCGGATTGCCAAACCGCAATCCAGGCAACATCAACTTATAAACTGGTGGAACAAAGTAGGAATAGCTTTACTACCGCGAGTGAAAATCATAACTTTACCTTAATCTGGTTCTCGAGATATCGGAACATTACAGGTAACAGAAAAACAGATGAACTGGCAAGAGGTAAATCTGCCATGAGTAACGTTCTTGCATAATCGGTATTCACATCACTGGGTGCAATCAAGAATACAATTTCCTCAAAATACCTCCGAATCGCGCATTGTGGATGGATAGACCAAACGACAGGCAAAATTAGCAGAACAAACAAACGTCAACATTGATAAACATGAAACGACGGGACGAATGGAGACTCACGGCAGTCATAACTAGCTTTTGATCTATCGGGAAACAAGCCGCAAAAATTGGTCCCCCACAGCACTCACTGTTACAGTTGTAAACAACCATTTCCTCTGTGAATGCCCTGCCCTATTTCAGGAGAGAATGTCAGCCCTGGGCAAACCACTGTTCGAGAGTATCGAACACTTGTCTGGCTTAAACGTCAACAACCTAATAAGGTTCACAGACTCGATATAGTCATCTGTAATTAACCCCTATACAAGTTGGTAGCGAGGATGTGGCAACAAAATGGTGCGGAAGCGCTAGTTGGATTCCGAATAAATCTTCAGTTCAACAAACCAACCGGTTCTATGACTTATACGATCCAGATTTGTAACCAAACAAGGACTGTCACTCCAGCAGCATTCCCCGTACATACATATATAGGAAATATGTATGCTGCTACAACAACAACAACTATCTATCCACAGGTATTGTGCATAAATAAAGTACTCTGCAAAATATCATCCTACCTCTTTCAGTAACCATTACGCCGTTCTGGTCGCGTTTGCCCTAAACTTCCAACAACGCAGTTTAATGCAGCCCACATGCCACAGCCTTCATGAATCCCAAAAAGTAGATTTTTTACTTTTAAAAGTATCTGGAAAAGTTGAGGCAATCCCCCACGTCAATCATTTCTTCTTTCTCGTATTCGCAGACTCTATCTGCATTCGGTGGCATAAAAACTGTGGGTCCCGCCGTTGATGGAACAACGTCAAGAGGCATACCACAAATTACAGCAGGAGCCCCACAAACACCCAAATGAAATAAACGCCTTCTTCTAACGGTCTCTCTAATACATAAGAAATGACTCGTTTCTCAATAGAGCCATCTAGTACCGCATAGAATACTTTCCGGTTTGTATCCATTCATTAGACCTGGATCGAAGAAAACTTCCAGCTTCCGTCCTCAAGTTTCAAGAAACAGTTGAGAAGTGTTTCACAAAGGCGAAGTCGCAAAAGCCGAGTGAAGTAACGAAATAAACCTGCATTGTAATAGTTCTGTGCCTATTACACCAGAATAATATCAGTGACAGTTGAATTTTCTACAGGGTATGTATGAGTGAATGCTTGTATGTGTATGTTAGCAGGCTACAATCTTATTACAACACATCTACATACACATACACATGTATATGTCTTTCCCTCGGTCTGTCCACCTGAACTGCAACAAGTTAAGAATATGCATTTTTCTACATCATAAGAAGAAACTAACCAATAAATAAAATTGAAAATAAATAAAAAAATAGTATAAAAGAGCGAACCTACATAAATGCATACACTCATACACATGGGTATTTGTGCATATGTACATAAATAAGTAGGTACCGAAAAGTACCTACAATACCGTGCACATTTAGCCACTGGAGCAATTCATGATGAGCAGCATAGCAGGCAGTGGCTGTGAGATCGTTTAATGGTCAAAATTGTCTGACTTAATTCTGCTTATGCTTGCAGCGTAGCAGAATGACGTCGACTTATGTAGCAGCTGAATATCATGTGCCGACAATGGGCTGTGGAGATTCTTCTGTCGGTGAGTTGGTCGTTCAGTCTGTCAGGCGGCAATCGAACGGCTGCCTGGTCGGCTGACCGGCTATGCATTTGTTCGGACGAGCAAGCGGCTGGTCGTTCGACTTGAAAATAGCACTCAGGTGTTCCAAACTGTTGTGGCAGACAATTTGTAGCCGTCACCAAAAGAGTTCGAAATTAACACACACACACACATAGATGGCATCATATGTATGTGTAAACATACATACGAATCAAATTTGCTGAGAATACTTGGAATTTTTAAGTGTTTTCTTAGGATTTACACCATTCCACCTCAAACACCTACATAAATACCCGCACGCTTACCTACATACAAGCAAATGTTCGCCGCTGCTAGTGTTTTATTTATGTATGTGCATAAGTATGTATGTAGGTACTTTTTGATTCTATCTTCAGCGTTTTGATTTGCGTGAGTTTGTGTTTTCCTTTTTTGATATTTTTTACTTTCCTTTATTTTTATGTATGTATGCACATACGAGTACATATGTATGTATGTGTATAAACGCAGTTTCAAGAAGTTTTCTGTACGGTTCTCGATTAACTCTATATATAATTTATGTTTAATATGTCATGTAGTGTCTCACACATATCGTCCAAGCGCCCATTCTGTGTCCACTGTGTCTCCTTTTTAATTTAAATTTTTTCAATTTATTTCACCTTATGTCCGAAACTGGTTTCCGATCGTCCAGCCGCGGCTTAACGCAGTGGGCATATGAAACGATATTGCTCCTACATACAATTTGTATGTATGTATTTGTACATATGCGTTGTGACAGCACTTAAGTACGTATATGTACGTGTATGTATGTAGATTGGTGTACCAAATATTTTGCATAAGTCATGGATGACAGTAACCAATATTTGGTCTGCTAAAGATTATGAAGTGTATTGCTTATTCTTCTGTTGTATTTTATATGGTACAAATATCTGCGTGCACATTAGGTCAGGTCGATTTTTTCATGTCACCGTGTAAAACAATTACAAACACAAGGCTATACATCAGACTTCTGTCTGGGTTTCATTGGCACTCGAGCCCGTGGAATTCTTACATTAGATTTATTGGAGGTTTGCATTTCGTCCTCGTGGTCTGTTGTGCCCTCTACTCATCACAGTACCTGGGGTTTTTAGCCTGACGTTTTCGGAGCCACCAAATCTCAAAGGAGCACCACCTGTGCCTTTCTTCTGGCTGCAAATGGCCGAGATATCTCAACCTTCTCCGCGCTATAGCGCTGCATTCAAGGAGATGCTGCAGTGGAGTCTCCTGGGATTGGTCGCAGAAACGACAAGAGCCCGTGAGCATTCTCAGTTCATCCTTGGGGAGAGTAATGAGTTTTTAAACCTCCCTTGATTGTACCCAAATTAATCGGATGCCATTGTGTGTTTCTAACGATATACACAAGGACCAGTCAGAACTTCATCTAACAGGTTCACAAAGCCTTGAGTACCGCTCGATTCGCTCATTCCGGAAGTTCCTGTCTAAGTTATTCTCTGCATATAGAAAGACGGGCACACCTTCGCTTGGAAGATGATTGGAAAACTATCCATCGGCACGGAACGCTTGGTTCTGGGGCCATATAAAGCCATTAAATCATTACCAAATCCCTTTGAAACGCTTAACATTTGGGGAAAAAGTGCTTCAATTTCAAATTATTCTCGAACGGCAATGTTTGCTTTTGTTAATCTTGAATTGTTGTGCGAACGCAGCAAGTTTGAGTTCCATCGTCATTACATAGGCTTATTTAACTTCAAGGTTAAGGAGATCTGGCAATATTTTTGGCACAGGAGAATAGGTCGGATTTTGTTTTTTTTTTTTTTTGTATTTAATAAAACCTGATTATAATCGTTGTTTGTTTGTTGGCGGCCGCCGTAGCCGAATGGGTTGGTGCGTGACTAACATTCGCAATTCACAGAGTGAACGTCGGTTCGAACCTCGGTGAAACACCAAAATTAAGAAAAACATTTTTCTAATAGCGGTCACCCCTTGGCAGGCAATGGTAAACCTCCGAGAGTATTTCTGCCATGAAAAAGCTCCTCATAAACATATCTGCCGTTCGGAGTCGGCTTAAAACTATAGGTCCCTCCATTTGTGGAACAACATCAAGACGCACACCACAAATAGGAGGAGGAGCTCGGCCAAACACCCAAAAAGGGTGTACGCGCCAATTAAGGGATAACATTACTCTACGATTTGAAAAAAAAAATTTAATATTTTATTATTTTTATTGTTAAAAAACAAAATATGTATCTATAACTGGTCTTATAAGGAAACATATAAGATTTTTCAAAAGGTTCAATTTCAGTCACAAAATGGCTCCCGATTAGAAGGCCGCCTAGACCTATCGGATACAATCTATCTAAAGAAACTGCAACGAATTAAAAAAAGACAAAATAATAAACCATTTGCAAAATCAAAAGAAATTTAATGAACAAATGAAAAAAAATACACTAAAAGAAATATAAAACAATCGATTCAAAACAAAAACGTTTCAACACCATTTAAAAATAAGACGAAAGAAATCATAAAAAACTAGAAGCTGCTGTAATAACGGTAGTCTTACAGCACAGTTTTACGTCAAAATACAGTCTGATCTCACAATACGCTGACGTTTTGTGGATTATAAAAAAAGTTCGTTTAACGCTTTCGCCGCAGCGCCTCGGAGCCAAAAAACCCCAAGAACCAGACCATTAAATTCCTACGTAAAATCATTTGCTTAGACCGAAAATCCACATCATTTTGTTTCCGTCATGTAATTTTTGAGATATCCTCAAATAATGGTATGGAAAAAGATAGATTATAAAAATTTCTAATATCTGAAGAATCCATTAACCGATCAAAATATATATAATATATTATACCTATTATATATCCAATTAGAGATATTTAAATTTGTTAACTTTCGTGTAGTCTAATTTTGTATGCGATTTAAAAAATTTAATATTTTTTTACTCTACTAACTAATTTTTGCTTTTAAATATGTAATTATTTCTGAAGTTTAGATCCTTTGAAAATGCAATAGATTTTATGAATAAACAAGAATAAAATTTAAAATACATTTTTCTTGTGCTTCTTGGAGTTTTCAAGATACCATACAATCACTCACAACGTATTTGATGCAGTTGCGATTTTTTTGTAAAGAGTTCAATATATCATAATATTTTGCGAAAATTTTGTTTTATTTCATTTCTTGTCACAAATCACAAAATGTGTTGACTCAATTACATATACATATGTACTACAAAAAAAAAATACAAAAACTTTCAAGAATTCACGACGTAGCTTCAATGATACAGTTAAAATAAACGCAACTTTTTATTTATAATTTGTAAAATTTTAAGGTATTTAGTACTTATTTGGGTATCCTTTATTATTAATTTCCGCTCGAAGTCTACTTGGCATGGAGTCGACTAATTGTGGATTCTGGACTAATTTGGTTCCACTCTTCAAGTACCGCTTTTTTAAGATCAGATTTTTTATGGATGTCTTTTTTTCCTATATTTGTCTTCAAAACCGACCACAATTTTTCAATGGCATTCAAATCAGGTGATTGTGCTGAAGTTTCATTAATGTGATCACATTTATATATTAACCATGTTTGTATTATCCGTGACTTGTGCTTAGGGTCGTTAGCTTGATAAAAGTGAAATTTAGCTTCAAAGTGTAATTTTCTAGCGCTTTGAACCAAATTTTCTTGTAGGAGTTTTAAATAAACATAATTGTCCATTGTTTTTTCAACGCTCAAACCATAACGTTGCCACCGACGTGTTTTATAGTAGCTCGCAAATTTTAGGGTTGGAGTTCCGTATTGGCCCCGCGCCTTGTAAAAGGTCCGCCATTTGGTCCAAATAAGTTTATTTTTACCGCGTCTATGAAAAGTACGATCCTCCAAAATGTTGGGGTCTTATTTCAATAGTCACGCGAAAACTGCTTATATTTTTTGCACTTACGAAATGTTCATCACGAGCTATTCTACCATTTAAATTTGCTTCTCTCAGTACTCTTCGAACAGTTTCTGGATGATAAGTCTTACTTAAATCTTTTTCAGTGAACTAATGCAATTTCGTTTGTTGAAACTTGCTCCGGAAATAACGGTGCTTTTAACTGCATCATTTAGGCTGTGGCGTGAATTCTCTGTATGTTTTGCCTTCTTTGCATTACAATGCAATGAGTGGCCACTTTTAGTGTATTTTGTGTTGAGAGAGGCAATAGAACAAAATTAGTTAGATACTCGTATCTGCTTACTCTGTTTCTACATTTTCGCAAAATATTATGAAATATAGAACACTTTACAAGAAAGCCGTATCTGCATCAAATAAGGTGTGAGTGCCTGTATGTTATTTCTTCTTGTTATTTTTTCTATTTGATACCAGCATTCTTGAAAAATTATTAAAGCTGTTGTTAATATGTAATTTTATAATTAAGATTTTTTTTTTCCTTGTTCACTCCACTCGGGTGCATAGGGCCTCGACAAGACTCAGCCTTGCGGTAGTTTCTTTAATCTGTTTTGACAGGGTAGGTGATAAGCCTGCCGCTACAATTTAGATTTATTACTGTTTGTATTTTGTTACTCAAAGACCCAACTCATGAAATCACAAAAATCATTTCTGTGTTGGGGAATAATTTTTAAATTTGTAAATCTTAAAAACTTTTAATTCTGATGAAAAATGATGTGAAGTAACGCGAATATCTTCACAATTTCATTTCCTTTTTGAAGTAAATACCCATTTCCCAAAATGGTGCATTCTACGAAATTTTATATGAAAAAGTTCATACTTCCAAAAACAGTAGTATATATAATACATAAATAACAAGAATTTTTTCCAGTTTTTGCAATTTACAAAAGTCCTGCATTTGTTATAAAGAGAAAATGCACCGTCTTAAAAAAATTGTCAAAAATCAACGCGTGTTTTCAGTGACTTATTCGAAATTTTTCTAAAAATTATGATTACAATTCTTGAAATTTTGATGAAAATTTGTGGATTTTTTTTTTTGTAATTTGTACAATATTTGAAAATGGGATTTATGTAATTACCAGTAGTTTAGAAAAATCGAACTATAATTTCATAAAAAAATTATTAAAACTAAATATAATAAAAATAAATAAATTCTACAAAATTGTCTATAAGTCCCTGTGCTACAGTTACTTAATGCCACTACATATAAATACTTTCGATTCTGCAAAAATTCTAAGCTAGAAATTGCCCCACTGCTCTTGGGTACTTTTGCTCTACCTTAATACATATATACGCATACATATGTACATACATACATTTTACTTAAATTGGTTAAAACTAAAAAATCACATTCTCATAACAAAATTACTCAATACAATATTTAGAGTACGGCTTACCGCTGAATAGGACGAAGACATGCGCGGGAGCAATTGACGGTATTTATTTATTTGTTTAAGCAGGAGTGGTATTGCTTTTTCATATTTACATGTAGGCACTGTGAGTGTAATATTTATTACGCAATTGTTTGTTTTTACGAGTGAGTTTTCTGCAGCGCAAAAAAAACTTTACTAACGAATTACTCAACCAGTCCAAAGTAAAGCTGGTAACAGTCTAACTCATAGTTGATATTTGTCTTTTTTAAAGACAACTAAATTGGCTTAAAAATTATACCTTTAAAAAAAGGGCACTTTCTCCGAAATTAAAAAAAAAAAAATCCAAAACTCATTTGCGAATTAGGGTGCAAAACTAAAAAATGTTGGCGATTTTCGCCGCAAATATTAAATTTGTTATACTATATTATCAGATTTATGCCAAAATATTTTGAAAAAATATTAAGATAAACGTGAGCCGGTGAAATTTAAAATACCTTCAAATATCGAGTTTTTTATAACTAAAATTGGTTTTTTGAAAATATTATTCACAAAAAATTACTTCAGACAGTGCAGGATTTAAGCTTAATAGATCTGCTTAAGAATTGTAAAAAAAATTAGTTAAAAAATGTAATGAGATTTTTGCTGCTATTTTTGACTTTTTTGGAAGATAAGTTAGAGGAACATTTTAGTAACTCAGCCAACTCTTGACGGATTTAGACTTCTAAGGTATCATTGGGAAGTTATCGAACCCGCTTTGTTTCTTGGAAAAATAACTCCTGAAGTCACTACAAAAATTTTCGCTTTTTGAATATCAGTATTTTGGCTTAAACATTTTTATGCAGCTTAAAATTTATAATTTTTGCAAGTGGAGTTGTAGGTCAATCATATTTGACACTTGTGAACTGAGCAGCTGTAGTATGCAAGCAGACAAATAATGCAACGCCTAAAGATCAAAATATTTATTTATTTATTTTTTAGTAATATAAAATGGCGCTAGTATCTACTCGTAAGACTATCGGCCTAGAAGATCAAAATAATGATTTTCTTTACGCAAAATATTTTTTTTTTATTATTTTGTAAAAAAGTTGTTCAAAAACAAAATTGGATGAAGTGATACTATTTACCGATTTTCAGTAGTATTTTCAAGTCGGTCTAGCCGATGTAAATCTTTATATAATATCAAATTTAGCGGAAGTCTTAAAATATACTAAATTTAAATATTTCGATTGGAAACCCGTACTGATTTTACGTATATTCAGTCTTATCATAATATTGACGTTGTACAACAAACACTACAGCACTTAGAACAATCTTTAGAAAAAAATTTCTGTATTCTATTTTAAATTATTTGTGTAAGTAAAGCCTTGCCAAAAAAGATCAGGTGTTTTCTAATCGAATTCTTTATCAAAAAAATTTAACATTAAAGCAATTAAATTAAAGCAATCGTTTTCATTACTTAAAAAAACAGCATTACTTTGTACTTAAATTGCACAGGCACTTGATGGCAGTTTGTTTCGATGCTTGGCTTTGACTTAATTCCGCGGCGAAAAATTCGTTCAATACACGCCGATGACAATATGCTTTGAAATATTGAACATTTCGAAAAATTTACATATCGAGCGTGGCTAGTGTTGAAAATGTACCTAACAACCTAGGGCACAAAGAGCCTTCCAGGTGAAAAAGCGTCGAAAAAGGTACGGCTGTACCTGAAATACCAACTAAGTTCTAAATGCGTCGCATGATCTATTCAGTATTTATGCAGATTTAAGAAAATCACTTCCTCAGCCATAGTTCTAAATTGCGCACGGCTGGGAGATTCGCGGCTCAATAAATAATCTCGCTCACTAAGAAGTCCAATTTAAACCCCTTAAATTACGTTTATCTCGTGTGATCATGCGAGTTGCATGATTTCATATTGATATCATTGAAAGCATGGTGAAAAGATTCATAGAGGTGTGCTATTTAGCAGACCGTTATTCGGCTCTGAACGAATTTGACGAATCAGCTAATAAGCTAAATTTAGCTTGTGTTAGTGATACGAGTACATGAAAAAAACAAACCTATGACACTTCGTTGCCGTCTAAACAACGACAGATTGGACGGCTGTGGAAATATGAGTGAAATGATTGTGTTAGTTATATACGAAAAAACAACACACTCATCTCTTATGTTACTTCGTTTCTATCTGAACAACGACTGATTGGACGACCAACACAGCCAATATGCCAATGCTCATACCAACGGTGAATACAAATGTGCGAAAGCGCGTAGTTTTATTGTGCGTTATTTCTTCTCTGCTTCACTATAATTAGTATGGGATCCGGTGTTTTTTAGCTGCATAAGAACGCTCGATATCGATAACTATGGTTTGATAGCTGAGAATGGCAAACTGTGGTGACAATTCTATTCAGTAAGGTTTGGCAAGTCATCATGAACGTTTAACGCCAGGACAACGCTTCCAAGTTCTGGAAATTTACTTCAAAAAAATAGATATATTCGCAAAGCTCAAGAAGTGTTCAAGAAGCCGCCGAAATGTCGTTTCGTCTTCGTTCTTAGCTTGTTGACCTTTGTCCTTCGGCTACGAGGAAAATTTTACGTAAGGATCTTGGCTTATAAAATACAGGTCGTGCAAGAATTGAATCCAAATGACTAGCATTTGTGCTGATTGGGTTCATTTAGATTTATTATTCAGATGTATTAGAAAAAGTAATAAAAAATTGGACGGATCGAAAGGACATATGCCGGATATCATATTAAAAAAATATATGCCATGGAATTATCTACCGGATTGTAATGAAAAAAAGCATTCTAATAATATTTGAGTTTTGTATTAGATATTATTTTAAGCTCTCAAGCTCTTAAAAAAACACCTCATATATAGTAGGCGGCCGCCGTAGCCGAGTGGGTTGGTACGTGACTACCATTCGTAATTCACAGAGATAACGTCGGTTCGAATCTCGGTGAAACACCAAAATTAAGAAAAACATTTTTCTAATAGCGGTCGCCCCTCGGCAGGCAATGGCAAACCTCCGAGAGTATTTCTGCCATGAAAAAGCTCCTCATAAAAATATCTGCCATTCGGAGTCGGCTTAAAACTGTAGGTCCCTCCATTTGTGGAACAACATTAAGACGCACACCACAAATAGGAGGAGGAGCTCGGCCAAACACCCAAAAACAGGGTGTACGCGCCAATTATATATATAAATATATATATATATAGTATTAGAGTATTAGTTGTGATAATAGAGTCGTAATAGGAGTATTTTGCATGTTTGAGAGCACTTGTGCTGTCAGTGTCGTACTGAATTAATGGAGCTAAATTGTTTGGTTCACCTAATCTACCAAAGATATACACAAAAACGACTTAATAATACTGCAATCGCGCGACTCTAAATATAATATTTCTCAAAGTAAACACAAAGCAAACACACACATCACACTCAAAATGCATACGAGTGTAAATGTAGAAAACTTATTTCCAATGTATTTTAATAAGTATGGAATTTGTTGTAAACCAAACTTTAATGAACAACTTTAAAAATCACACACACCCATTGTTGGCAATAATAAAGACTGATAACGAGTTTAAGAGTCAAAATATTTAAAAAAAAAATTGGTGTTATTTATTAAACTTTTTAAATAAGGGTGCTCAGCGCAACGAAATGCTTATCGATTTCTCAAAACATTTCCTAAGCAGTTCGGCAAACTTAATTAAATCAAATTTCAACGCATCAATTAAGTAAATGCCTTTTACTTCACCGCCATATGCGCCTTCTACATACATACATACAGACAATCATGCAATCATACACATGTCCATGCATGCATGCGTACATGTACGAGTATGAGAGTAATTGGCAAGGTGTCGCGGAAGATTAAATAGCCATCATCTATGTATTTGTTTACGCTCTATAATAAATTTGTATTTGAATAATGTGTTTCACTTACCGTCAGTTCATGTCGTTCACGCCTGGCAGGTACATTTGCAGCTAATCCCAACTCCGCAACCACACACAGCCACACAACTATAAAACTGCTAATGTACATCATTTACGGACTTGTCGCGATCGCGAGGCACAATTAAAAGCACACACGCACGCACTCACAAGAAGGCAAAGCTTTTCAAATTAACTGACTGCGAAGAAAAGCGGCTACAGAAAAAAGTGAGCAAAACAATAAAACAAAAAACAATATGTAGTCTTGTACAAAAATCCAAGTTAAAACAAGTTCGTGTCTGCACTGTACTGTGGACGCAACGAAAAGGCCGAAATACCGAAACCGAATTTGTCGCCTGCCGCCGCTAATACCTGGAGCATACCAAATTTGTCAGAGTATGTATGAGTGTTTATGTGCGTGTGTGTTCGCGTATGCACTTTTAAGCTGTCAAATGCGCGTAGAACGGTCAAATGTGTTTGTTGGCATTATATATTTATGAATATGTGCGTATGTGTGTTTATTGATTGGACCGTCGATTGGTCGATCGCTCGATCTTTTGTCTCGTTAATGTTCACTTCGGCCTGAAATGAAATTTGAGAAAAAGTATTTAAAAATGTGTATTTTTTTATTTTTTTAGTGGTACATAAATATGTTAAATATATTTTTACATGTGTTAACGGCAATTATGCAAATGTTGAACGCGTAAGTGTGAAAAAATAAGTTTAACTTATATAGGGTTTTCCAATAACAGGTGTTATTTTGGAATGGATTGCGC
Source organism: Anastrepha obliqua (assembly GCF_027943255.1). NCBI lineage: Eukaryota > Metazoa > Arthropoda > Insecta > Diptera > Tephritidae > Anastrepha > Anastrepha obliqua. The sequence continues at coordinate 40,558,952 of NC_072895.1, forward strand.
TATCGAGAGATGATTAACGATTTTTTATGGCGGAATTGGATGGTATTGATTTGGACAACATTTATTTTCAACAAGATGGCGCTACGTGCCACACAAGCAATGAAACCATTGATCTTTTACGGGAAAAGTTTCCGGACCGTGTTATCTCTCGAAGAGGTGATCACAATTGGGCACCGAGATCTTGTGATTTAACACCTTGTGACTTTTTTCTTTGGGGCCACGTGAAAGAGAAGGTCTACGCCAAAAGCCCAGGGTTGATTCAAGGCCTCAAAGATGGAATTCGTGAGGCTCTCGAGGACATAGGGCAGCCACTTTGCAATTCGGTTATGGAAAATTTCATGAAAAGGATATTGTCCTTTAAGCGTGGTCATTTGCCTGATGTTATTTTCCACTATTAACGGCATACCTTCCACTTTATAATGAAATAAACATCCGACCATTTATATTAAAAAGAAGAATTTTTCTTTGAATATCAAAATAACACCTCTTATTGGAAAACCTTTTCGTTGGATGCGCATTTGTGACATATGGCTATTTTTTTATTTTTTTTATTGAAAGAAATAAAGGAGAAATTTGGTCTAAATTCTTGAGAAAATATTACTCATTATAATTTATTGTTTATTTGTTATTTTTATTTCACTTTTGAATATTTGACAGAAATGGGTTACAACTGAGCTAATATATAATTTTTAGACAACCCAATTACCGTTACCTTATGAACCGACTTCAATTTGCTAAATCGTCTCGATCTGTTAATTTGGTTAGTACGCAATACCGCTGCCTAGTAACAGAACGTCAGTTCTTTGTCCTTGCTGTCCGTGTTTGGAAGCTCCTATCACTAAAAATCAAAATAATCCGAAGCACACCGTGCTTTAGAAGTGAACTGTTACATTACTTTGTTGCCGTTAGTTGGTAACATGTACATACATATATAGTAAGTATACCTTTCTTGTCCCCTTTTCTCTTCTCTGTCATTTCTACACGTTCACAATTTCAACATATTTTATATTGTATTATATTTTATATCCTACTGAGTCCCTCTGCTAACTCCATATACATGACCTTTTGTTACTTCTGGTTGTGTGTTTGATAAACAAATAAATAAATAATTTTTGTTTTTATATTTTTTTTAATATTTTATTAATTCGTTTTTAAACTTATGCCAATTCCTTATTTAGTAGCAACTAAAGTATCATTTTTAAATTTTATTATTTCTTGCACAGAGAGTGTGCCTATTGACAGAGTTCACGCATTTTCAATACCAACCTACTTTAGAGCAAAAACAATATACACGCATACATACAAATATATCTATATTAAATTGCATCACTCATCATTGAAAAAAAAAATCAGTATTGCTTTTCCATCAGAATTATAAAGTCTATTATATTTTAAGACGTCAACAAAAATATTTGGTAAAACCATTAAAATTTGTGAGAGCTGGACCGACTTGAAAGTATCTCCAAAAATTTTTTTTTAGAAATAAAATTAGTTTTTAAAAAGACCTGACCTAATAACCAGTGTGCTAATTAAGTAAGGGTTATATTGTATATATCCCCTATAAATAATAATAATAATAATACCTGAAAGAGGGAGTCTTAAAATGTAATAAATTGTATAATTCCGAGGGAAAAACTACTTGTGGAAACAATGATCCGTACAAGACTGTAGTGTTAATGATAATGGAAAAAGCACAACTTTTTTGCTGAGACACACTAATATGCAACCGTCGAAAAAACATAGGAGTCCTTGTGATTATAAATATTGACATTCAATGTTTTTAATTGATTTTATCTAATTTTCAATAACTCTTCAGTTAACACTTTAACAAAAGCGATATATGAATAAAAGTTCCAAAATTTTTGCGAAATCCAGAAAAATTCATCAAAATTTAGAAATTTAATTTAATCAGAATTTTTAGATAACTTTTGCGTATGCAGTTTTATAGCGCATGCAATTTTATTATAACGAAATGAAGGTTTAAAGTGCTCCAAAAACCACGTTGATTTTGGAAAAAAATGTTGCTTACGGTGTTGAACCTTCTACCAAATAAAAAATGTCTTTTATATGAAAAAAAATACAATACCATCAATAAAAAAAAATTGTTTAATCAACGCGGTTTTTAAAACACTTCAAACTGTCACTTTAATTTACTATAATTGAATAGGCCATAAAATGGCGTACTCAAAATCTTTATAAAAATTCTGATGAAAAAATTAGAAATTTTTGAGGAGAATTTGATGAAATTTCCTGAATTTTTTACAGGGTTTAAAACCTTGGTGCATTTGGCTTATGTTAAAGAGTGAACCATATTTTGATTAAGAATTTGTTAAAATTAATTTAAAAAAAATTAAATGTCTACATTCATAATCACAAGCACCGCGTCGTTTTTTTCGACGGATGTATGTACATATGTAACTTAAACAAACAAGTTGTAGTCTTTACCACTGGAATTATAAAATTTATTTTATTTTAAAACGCCCTCTTTCAGATTTAATAAAAATTAGTTAAAATTAATTAAAAATAAATAAATAAGAATTTATAAACACGATTACGGTGTTTTTTGTTTCCTACGGGTGTCTACATATCGCCCCATACGCGCTTAGGTAACAAGTCTCGTTGAGATATTGCAGTTTTGAATCAAGTTAACGTAGACAGAAAGACAGTCATAGGTAATTTCAAATTCATAAATGAGGCTTGTGATATCATCGGCTTATTTCATCAGTCTGAACAAATTGGACTGTATCTATCTATCTCGTTGCTATGGAGCTGTTAGGAGCAACTCTTATGTGAAAACTGCTAAAGTACGATAATACATTTGGCTTACAAATACTAATAAAATAAAAATAAATAAAATTTCATCCTCAACTGACATTATTTTTAATCCAAACATCAAATATGGATATGGATGGATATGGAAACCGCTCTATGCGTGACTGTAAGTCAACCAGTTCAACCTAATCTAACCTAAGATATGGATATAGACAAACTGGAGATCGAACTACAAAGAATAAAATAGTGGCAGTTAGGTAAATTAATATTTTTCGAGCGCAAGAAAAACCAATTTCTGAAATGTATACACAAGTAATTATTTAAATTTTTTTTTTTTTATTTTAACAAGAGCGCGCTGGCATCTCGACATCCAAGTCACCGACAGTTGTCATTTTTAAGTAGTAGAGATCTTCGCTTAGGCGGTTGCCGGCATTTCAAGCTTTTAATAAATAACGCCAGCTTTGAAATGCAAAGGTAGATCTCTTTTCGAACACGTATTACAATAACTTCTACGAAGAAGGCAGCTGATTAACGTAGTCCTATCTCGACAAGCAAAACAAAGCACTTTATAAGTCTCTCATCAGGGCCATACTATTATATTATATGGCACAGAGGCAGCGTTTGTGGCAACATCCAATGGTGTGCCCATTGGTCACGTTTTCGAGAAAAAATACTAGGAAGGTTTATAGAAGTTTGCGGATTGGTGACAGAATATCAGCAATCATGTTGCGCTCCAGCCCTGAAAGTATACAAGGTAGCGAAATCTCCATTCTGCGTTGGGAAAACCAAGTGGGGAAAGAACTTGGCTTCTTCTGTTATTCACGCCTGTTAGCACAAGAATCTCGTCTAGAATCGCTTAGACTAAAATAATTACAATCCCTACTGTTATATTCATACAACATTGATGGATTTTGTCTGAGCTTCTCCTGAAATGTGGTACGCGGTCATATTTCTTCTAATAAATGCTTGGCAGTTTATGTTGTCAGCGAACGTCAATGATTTTTTTTTTGCGAAAAGAAGGATTTCACTTATGGTTTGTTTGATTAATTGAAATTAAAATGAATCGATTTTTTTATTATTTTTTTTTTTATTGAGTGTCAGGTCAAGGTATATTGCATACTTTTTAGATTTAGATTTCTTGCAGGCTTGCACTTCAACCGCATGGTCTTTTGTGTCCTCTACTCATCACAGTGCCTCATCCAGAGCGAACCTTATTATAGAGCCGGGTTGAGTTGAGCGCATGTACCTTTTTCTGGCTGAAAATGGCCAAGATATCTCAACCTTCTTCGCATATATTGAATACTTTTATAAAGACCTCATGTCAAAGAAAAAACTTAATAAAATTGAAAATTGAAATGCGCGCTTGAGGACCGGAGCTCGCCAAATGAAATTCAGCATACATTTTGTTTCTATTCCACAGTTTATAAGATCGACAAACCCTGCTTTCAATAAAATTATGATGATTTCTGGTACATAGACATATTGCTCTTTTATAACTCCTGAACGTAGTCGAGGAAACCAATAGAATGTGGTCTCTGACTTCTAACAGCAGGGTCTCCAAAGCGCTCTGGCCGAAACTAAATCTTAAAAGTAGAAAATTACTGCTTGGATTCAACAGCCTAACTACCACCGTCCTCGCAGGTGCGGATCATCGCACTATTGGCACCCTAACCAGTAGAATTGGTGTACCTGACAACTACTTCTGTAGGAGTTGTGAAGATGAAGAAGAAATTGAGTAAGTACAACCTCTCCTCTGTGAATGTCTTAGACAAGCAACCTGGCTAACCTAACCTAACCTATAACTCCGTAAGTGAAACAGACCCGTAACATTATAATTGAGAATATGGGTCAAGTGAGAAAAAAATTGGAAACCATAATTGAAAGGCAGAATTTAGGCATTTGAACTTTTGTTTATCTCTATTAGAAAAATATTTTTCTAAATTATTCTCAAATTTCTACTGTCACTCGTCTCCAGTCCTCCAAGTATACCTCCTAAAACGCGTACTTTGATATCCACTTTGCCTTAAAACAACCTCAAAATTTTGAAGTTAATTAACACCACACCCCCCACTCAACCGGATACGCAAATTTTGTTTTCCGAAAACCCTACTAACCCCCCGAAAACCCTACTAAGTCTCTGGCTTAAAGCATTTCTTAAAAACTAAGTAAATATCAACTAAAAAATAATTTGTACTCATTACACTTTTGTTTAAGAAATTTTAAAACCACTACGAGCACTGCATGTAGATACCAAGAAAAGATATAAGATTAAGTCGTTTTCCCCTTATTTTTACCAATACAATTAACTTCTTTTGATTTACCAATATACAAATATTTTTTTTTTTTTGTTCAACAATTAATTTTTATTTACCTATTGATTTTATTGAACAACAACCTCACTTTCGTTGAATCGAATTTGAATTTTTTGTTTGTTTCCTTAATAAATTATAATATAAATTTTCCTTTCAATTGTGCGATAATAACTATACACGCGTTCACCGTCAAGTTTAAATCACAACTAACTGAGAGAGTCACCTTACCAATCCACCGATCCGGCAGCAGTTAGGGGCCAACCTTGGCTGACGGGCGACCAAAGTGCATCAGCAGCAACAGCAGCCGCAACGGCAGCGGCTCGACCAGCTACGACCACGAACTCAGGTGAGGTTGGTTATCTGTTAGATATATGTATATGTGTATGTACAGACACATACATAAAAGCATATCCATACTTATATATGTGTGTGTGGATCTTCTTGCATGCATATACAAAACTACAGCGAACAGCAACCGCCAATAGCCGACGTCACGTTCGTGAATGTGTGTTACTATCGTTTACATGTGTTGATGCAAGTTACTTTGCACGCACATATATACATACATACATGCAAGCACGTATCCATGTGTATGCACATTGAAGACTACGGTGTAGCAGCGCAGCACCGACAGACACAGCGACTCCGCCAGACAAAGAGGCAGACAGGCATGTCGCCACACTGTCTGCTAGGTTCGCCATATCTTATCTTGAGAGCAACAACAACGACCCAAGTTACCAATATAGAATGCATGCGACCAGACCGGCAGCCGGCAGACACCACACGAATTTAACACAACAGCGGCGGCAACAACAACAAAAGCACCACCTAACAATAATAAAACAGTCAACGAGTCAGCCGCCCAACCATCTAGCCATGCAGTATCCAGCCATCCAGCCTTATATTCGACCATTCTACCAACTGAACGATCAGTGGTAATCGCACCATGCCACACCATAAAGCATGCAGGGCAACAACAAATGTTAAAAATAATACATACAACGTAGAAAATAATGGCTTGCTTGCTTTCTGACAGCGCAACAGGAGCAGAAACAGCCTGCGGGGGCATGTAACTTTACCAACCAATTCAACCAGCTGCCTTATGGCCTGTTGTCGGCCTGATGGCCCGATGGCTTGTTGGCGGCGACCTACGGTGTGGAACAAAACCCAGACAAGTACTTCGAAATTTATCTTTTTGTATCTTTGAAGTGGGTCCCCATTCAAACTTAAATGCACAATGATCGTCGCAATGATCGTTGGTTGTCCGATCGGCCCATCGACCAACAGACCGTCCGTCCGTCTAGCACACAAAAACGGCAAATCCAAAATCAAAACAAAACAAAGCAACGAAAAGGTAGAACATTGAAAAAGAGCAACAATAAAATAACAAATAAAACACCGCACTTACATACATACGCACATATTTATGCGTTGGTATGGTTATTGTTGTTGTTTCATATGATGGTGTTCCAAGTTGCGGCAAAACTCGCACCTCTGAACGCGCGTACAACGATATATATAACACTACATGCATACATACATACATACATGTACACGCTATAAATAGTAATGGGTTTTCCAATGAACGCGCGAAAACTTTAAATTAGAAAAAAAGGAGTTTTGTATGTTGATGTTATATGATTAATTTTGTATTAGCATTTTTTCCAGCCATAGGTCTGTTTTTGTTTGGTTGTGCTAAATACTTGACGCTCTCAGCATAAAGCTATGCACATATCGATGAATGTGTAGTACATCATAAAATAGGACCGTGTCGGACGTTGCAATCTATATCATACCTCGAAAATTCCCTATAAACATTCGGGCAAGGATCGCAAGCTCCCAAGCCGACAGATGAACTCAAACAAGCGAAATGTTCCACCTCGATAGCTGAATGACAATCAAAAAAATCCAGGTTGTTCCCACGGATTAACGAGTGGATCTATCGAAAACACGGAGACGCTTAGTTTTTCCTAACGTAGCTTTTAAGCGGGCACGAATGCTTCCAAAAATGTCTGCATCGCCTAGACTTGGTTGGTAGTTTTTATTGCCTAGAATGCTTGGACGAAAAGGAGACTGCCGAACATGTGGCCTTTGTAGCAGGTTCGCTAAGGAATGTGACGACCAACAAACAAAACTGATGCCCAATAATCTAATCCCACAAATGCCTGAATCGGATGAAAGGTGGTGCAAACTCTTGCTACACGAATTATCGTGGAACTTTGCAACGTTGATTGGAGGCGAAGGAATGTTGCTAGACGAATGCAGCAGCAAGAACAGCTGTCGCATTGATAAAATGCAGCAAGACGAACAGCAGACGAATGTAACTGACGATTGAGATTATTGCTCAGGACGGCCTACAGATGTAATTACCAAGTAGGTATACCTGTAGGATGAACCGTTGTGATGTGTTTTTAATGGCGTTAAAGTCCCGCACTGACTAAGGCCTTCGATTGTTTTTACACCTCGTAATAAGACAAAATCATGGAATAAGAAAAGGTCCGCTAGGTGGCGCAGTAGTAATAAGTATCCATCAGTAATCCATGAATTAGTCAATCTCAACTTCTTCAGGCGTTGGAAAATGTTGATGTTCGGAATCAAAAAGAAATTATTAGGTGGCAAATCAGGGCCGTAATGCGGATTACTCATTAATTCAATCTTTTGAGTACTCAAAAACTCTTTTGTGTGAGACGATACGTGAGAGTTGGCATTAGCTTGGTGAAGGATGATTTTTGTTGTTGTTATTGTAGCAGCATAAAAATTTCACATACATGTAAGGGGAATGCTGTTGGAGTGTCAGTGCTTGGCCACATACAAATCCGGGTGCTCCGTTAACGTAGGACCGTCTGTCGTGAGAAGATTCGCCTTCGGCGGTTGGTTTTCCTTATTTCTCAAAAAACTTGTCCACGAATCCTTTTTTGTGCAATTGTAAAATTATACGGTATCTAACGAGAACAAATCTGCTTGACCAAATGTGTATGCAATATGGAAAGTTTGCTGGTCTCATTAATACCCAAGGATGAATCTATCTGACGATCTTGCGTCATTAATTGACGTCATAACAACCATTGTATCAGCGTTTCACAGTGGCTAAGTGTGGTGCTTCAACGTCAAAACTCGCAGTAAGTTGAACAATGAGTTCCTGTTTAGATAATTCACGACGAAAATCATAATAAATTATCACGAGCTCATTTCAACTTTTGGGCGAGATATATTTTTCAACTCGCTGAAAAAAGATCAAATAAAGCTCGTAAGTGAAAACGTTATATGTAGGCTTACCCTGGAAAATACAAAACTTTTCGATAAAAATATCGAATTATAACTCATCGCACTTAGTATCGCAAGTGGGCAAAATGTAAAAGGCAATCCGTATTACTTGGGGAAAGAACGTGTACAACAATTCTGATTTTGCTAATGTCGATTCTAGGAATTTTGTATAAGCTTCACTTTATACATAGCTTTAATGCGAATCAATCAAGAGTGCACATTAGGGTGCCTCACGAAAAAAGTTGTTTGCTCACCGGCATTATAACATTTTTTATATTTGAATAACTCACCTAAATCTTGGTCAATTTAGACTTCTAAGGTATTATTGGACAATACCTGTCATTCCTTCATTTCCTGGAGAATTAACATTCACCTGTCAATTGTTTGGTTTTTTTTTTGTTTTTGCAAATATTATTTTGTTTCGTAGATATATTTTTAAGCATCTGCATGCCAACATCTAAAACTTAAACTCTTCGATCATCTGAATGAATTTGTGGAAAAAATATTGTAAAAAGCCACCTTATTCAAAAACAAAACACTCGATACGGCGAGCGCCGTAGCCGAATGGGTTGGTGCGTGATAACCATTCGGGAGTGCGCAGGTTCGAATCTTCGTGAACGAAAACCAGAACTATAGAAAATAATGTCTAATAGCGGTCGCCGCTCGGCAGGGATGCCGCCATGAAAAAGTCCATCATAAAAACTTTTTTTTATCTCGATTTTTCCTGACATGGGTTGCTGGCCATTGCCATATTGAGGGAAACTGCAGAGCCGATGGATGAACTAGCGAAAATCGGTACCAAATTGACTGATGAGTACATAGAAAAGGATATAGATATACCCTTGCAAACATGTAGACTACGTATCCGCGAGGAAATAGCGAGGAGTAGCGAATGAACGATGAAGCCACTTGCAAAATCGCCAACAGATGTGGCCGACGCTCAATGCTAAACGCACGGAACTTCTATTACAGGGCACTGCCTAATCGGTAGGCACGCCCAGAGAAAGGGTGTGCAAACACATGATTTCTGCAGAAGTTGTCTAGACGAGGAAGAGGAAGAGACGATCCTGCACCTTATGTATCACTGTCCTGCTCTATCCAGACGTAGATTCGCCATTTTGGGCGGATATTTCTTTAATGAATTAGAAGATCTCGGCTCTGGAGCTCCAGCTCATATAAACCTTTATTTTTTATTTTTATTTTATTTTTTGTATGTGGGGATGATGCGTCCTAATGAAAATATGTATGTATTCTCCACTGCACGTGAGCAAAAAAATTAAATGCATACATAGTAAAACAATGTGACCTATCCCGTTGAAGGTGACAAATGAAAACAGTTTTTCTTTTTTTTCTAAAATATCGATTTAAAAATATTTTTCATGACAATTAAAATTAAAATCAATTAACTATTAACACATCCATGAGTTATCCATGCATGTTTTGCGCGTGTGTGTGCGTGTGTTGATGCAAACAAAGCACGCTGGCCTCTCAAAAGACGTTTCATTGTGCAAAAGTACGTTCTTATATATGTTTTTGCATAATAGAGATGTAAATCCCTTTATTCCGATATCCCGGAATCTCTATATTTTGATGTACTGGAAGCCCCGAGATGATTTCATATAAATCCCAGAATAATTTATAATTTTTTTTTTTTTGTCAAAATAAAGTGTGGGAAGAATTTCGAAAAAAATATTGTTATAATAAAATATTATTTTTTTGCCAAGTTAAAACCTATTGTTATTGTGCAACATTGTCATTTCGAGAGCAGAGTGCAAATTTTAAGTGACTACAAAATAGTGACTACGTCTGATTTTTGGCAATTTTTTTATTGGCGGTGCTTCCATATAAAAATACGCGCATATAATTATTGTAGTATGAAAGAAAAGTCGTGACAACTCAACGAAAAACTAAAATAATAACTCAACGGTATTTTGTAGCGAATTTAAAACTCCATGGACTATGAAACTGCATACCCCAAAAAATTCTAAAAATTCTGGTTAAAAAGCTGAAAGTTTTGATGAAATTTTTAGAATTAAATTTTGAAAAATATTTTAAAAAGTTTATACTACTGCGTTTTTTTATTTTATTTTATAATTGGCGCGTACACCCCTTTTGGGTGTTTGGCCGAGCTCCTCCTCGTATTTGTGGTGTGCGTCTTGATGTTGCTCCACAAATGGAGGGACCTACAGTTTCAAGCCGACTCCGAACGGCAGATATTTTTATGAGGAGCTTTTTCATGGCAGAAATACACTCGGAGGTTTGCCATTGCCTGCCCAGTGGCGTTCGCTATAAGAAAACTGTTTTTCTTAATTTTGGTGTTTTCACCGAGATTCGAACCAACGTTCTCTCTGCAAATTCCGAATGGTAGTCACGCACCAACCCATTCGGCTACGGCGGCCATGGCGTTTTTTACAAAAAAGTAATAGTGTGTTTTTAATTTTGCAACGGGACAAAAGAAATTGGGTTTGAGAAAGCTTTAATACCCATATATTTTCTAGCAGAGTTTCAATTATCTAAAACAATTAGTGAAATAATGTATGGAGAAATAACTTTCATAGCGAGCCGACAACAGCTCGTTTAAAATAGTGAGAGTAGTTACTTAACTCTCCAATTAATTCCCATTTTTATGGTAAAAAATATGATGCAATCCAAGCAACATTTGCAGAACAACATCAAGACGCACGCCACATGATCAATAGTAGTACTCGTACACTCTTCATATGAACATACCTATGTGAAATTTCATTTCAATCTGTCAATTCATTCTTTGTTTACAAGCCATTTAGTAGCGACGTGTCACAGTATTTTCTACAATGGAAAAATCAAGTAGCTTGCAGTGATTGAGTTTTTCTTTTTGGAAGGTTTAAAAGCGAATGAAATTTATGAACAAATGTTGAAAGTGTATATGGACTTTTCGCCATCAATTGGTACAGTAGAGAGATGGATTGCTGAGTTTAAACGTGGTCGTACAAACCTTGAAGACGATCCACGTCAAGGACGTCCAAAAACAGCAAAAACGCCAGAAATGGTAGAAAAAATACAGGATATCATATTGGAAAATCGTCGAGTGACTGAAAGAGATTTAGTAGAATCCCTAGGCATCTCATTGGGCAGCGTAAGCAATATTTTGACTAAAATATTGGGCTTCAGAAAACTGTGTGCACAATGAGTGCCACATTCGCTAACAACGCGACTTTCTGAGCAACTCAACAACATTTAGAGCGTTTTCGAAAGGATAAAGCGGATTTTGTGCGTCGATGCATTACCATGGATAAGACTTGTGTCTATCACCATAATCCTAAATCAAAACAAAAGGCTAAAGAGTGGTGTGAATCTGATTCTTCGGCTTCTAAACGAGTTCGTGTTCAGAAATCGGCCATGAAGGTGTTCGCATCAGTTTTTTGGGATGCGAAAGGAATTTTGTTTGTGGATTACTTGTAAACTGATAAAACAATAAATTCTGAATATTCAAATCGAATTTGTGAAAAAGACCCCATTTTCAAACGAAAAAAAATATTTTTAACACGCCAATGCACTGTGCCACGAGAGAATTTTGACAATGGCTAAAATCCATTAATTAAAGTTCGAATTGTTGGAGCATCCAGCGTAATTCATTCAATTCATGGGTGGAAAGCGTTTTTCATCAAATGATGGCATGATAATAGCTGTGGAAGCGTGTCTTGTAGCCCTTCCAGATTCTCACTTCAGGGATTCATGGAACTCATACATTGGAATCTCGTTGGAACAAGTGTATTGATGTTCAGGGAGACTATACCTGATTCGAGCGAAGGCGGGGCAGACGCACTGGAAGTGGTTCCCCGTCTCGTCCTCCTCTTCACAAGCTGGGCAGAGTACAGTGCCTGAGATGCCCACCCTTTCCATGTGCTTCGCCCACAGAAAGTGGCCCGTCATCATTCCAGCCAGCCGTCTGCACTCCCTTCTGCTTAATGACAGGAGGGTTTGCGACAGTCGATCGGACATGACAGGTAACATCAGTTTAGTCCATCCGCAGCCTCTCTCAGCCTGCCAAGCTCGCTTGTGGGTTGTAGTAACCCATTTGCCAATCCTGTCTTTGATGGGCCAAAGAAGTTGGCCTCAGAGCCCACCTTAGCTAAGGAGTCAGAGGTCTCGTTACCCACGATACCCACGTGTCCCGGGGCCCATGCTAGCATAAGGCTATTATGTCTACCGACATAGTTCAGCCTTAATTTACAGGACTCGACTACCCCTGATGTGGTTGAGCGGCTGTCTAAGGCCATGAGCGCAGCTTGGCTGTCGCTGCAGACACATATAGATCTACCTCTCCATCGGTTTTCCACAACAAAGTTCGTGAACTGCATACACCTCCGCTTGAAACACAAATGCATGCATTCCAAGAACAAAGTGCAGTTTCGTCCTGCTGGATTCCACCCCAGAGTCGGAACCATGCTCGGTCCTGGAGCCATCCGTGAAAATGCGAAAATAGTGTTTGCCGGGCTCATTTTCAAAGTTTGACCACAACTGAATCTTTGGCAGCACTACACTCTATCTCTTTTCAAGTACGACTCTTGATGTCATAGAGTCAAGGGGCATGGAGAGAATCATTGGATCGAAGTCCATGTTTTCTCTCTTTTCCAATGCCGGACAGGGGTCATACCAGTTACCATTGTGTTTCAGCCTGCAGATGGCCTTCAAGGCCTCTCCTTGGATGAAAGCATCAAGTAGTGGTAAACCAATCAGATCATCTAATGCCGGGCCTGAAGTAGTCGGAAAAGCTCCGGTGCAGCACATGGTCACAGTGCGTTGTAGTCTCGATAAGGTCCTCCTGACTCCCACGAGAGAGAGTCTACTCATCCAGACCACTGATGCATAGGTGATAATGGGTCTTATCATAGCCGTGTAGATCCATAGAACCTTGCTAAAAGAAAGATCTCACGTTTTCCCAAAGACACCTTTGCACTGCCAGAAAGCTGTCAGTGCTTTGGACGTCCTTATTTCAACGTGTGACTTCCAAAGAAGTTTACTATCGTGGATTATTTGAGGAGATATTTATATTCGATTTCTTTGGATAGCTGGATTGTGACTCCTTTTAGCTTAGGCAGAACGAGTCCATCAAGATTCCTCCTTCTGGTAAAGAGTACAATACCAGTTTTTGTCGATAGCCCATTCGCACAGCACCAAGTGTCAATCATATCCAGAGTTTTCTGCACTTTTCTACAGATATTCATAAGCCAAGGGCCCGTTAACAGACAGGCAACGTCGTCCGCATATCCTTGTGTGTAGACTCCAGCATCATTTAAGGTGATGAGTAGAGGATCGATCACCATGCACCAGAGCAATGGAGACAGGACACCTCCTTGGGACGACAACAGCAGATCCTCCTCCGCCCGCACCGAGACGATTCTAGCATTGAGGCTAACATTGAACGAATCCAATTCACCGGCACCCGGTCTACACCATGTCTACTGGCAGAGCTGCACATACTGTCGAATGTGGCATTATCAAAAGCCCCCTCTATATCTAAAAAGATGAAGATTTTGGTATACACTTTCGTACATATGTAAGGACATATAGGACTTGTTTGTTTAAAGCAATAAGGTCAGATTTATGACCATCAGTATGCGATCTTTACTGTTTTTCGTATTTTCGATATTTCAAAAATATTTCAAATGTCATGCTTCGAAAATTGCAATGAAAAAACACTTCAATATTTCTGTTATAATTATAATTGGCAAGAATTGCATTTACTTTTTGTTTTTATTGCCAGATATCACTATTGAAATGTGTATTATAAAAAAATTATATATTTGATGCTGTCAGAACATGGCGCCTCCTTAGCAAAACACACACAAACACAAATCCGACGATTGGAATAAACAGAAGACAAGAAAAATTTCTCGTAAACTAAATGTGAGTATTCAATTGAAAGCTTAAAACAAATCATTCTACTGTGCGATTATTTACATATGTACACACATGGATACATACATTCATACATATGAATGTACTTATACATTAGGGTGGACACATTTTGTTCGACATATGCAGATTCCGATGCCACATATAATTATCAGATAAAAGTCCATTACAGCATAGGTCAAAGGCAATTTCGAGCCACTCGAATTTTAAAAGAAGCCATTTTTAATGAATACAAAATTAATATGAAAATTAATATTAAACCAAGTATTTTGAGGATTATGTTTTGGGATTTTGGTGCAAAGAATTTATTATTATTACTACATATATTCTTATTTTTTATTTAAAGAACCTCATGAAGGCGACACAAAGCGTTCCCACGTTCAAGATGTATATACGGCCAAAGACTGTCGCTTCACCAGCATTTCCCTGTTTTTACTTGGGGAATGTTTATGCTGCTACAACAAAAACATGGCGCCACAAAACAAATATGTATTTTTTTAATATTGTAGCAGGAAAATATCTGCCGTTTGGAGTCGGCTTAAAACTGTAGGTCCTTCCATTTATGGAACGAAATCAAGACGGACGCCACAAATAAGAGGAGGAGCTCGGCAAAGAGGGGTAAGCGCCATACATACAAAGCAAAAGTGACTGTATGTAATTTTTTCCATATGAAAATGAAGCTAAAACTTGCAAAAACCCAAAAATTATTTTTATTAATATTTCAAAATTTTATTTTTTACATTTTTTCTAGTCATTAATGTTGTAATTAATAATGTTTTTACAATTATTTTGGTTTCAGATCCTTTTAACTTTCAACATGAGGTGTATTTTTCTACTTTCTATCTTCCTTGCCAAACCTTCCTTTCAATTTTCATTTTAATTCAAGATATCTATAAAATTTGGGGAGGAAGGCTAGAAATTGACTTTATGCTTTTATGGACTTTTTTCATGTAAAATTCAAATCTGTTGAGAAAAATTTTTCCACACAAATTAACGCACCCTAGTATGTATATATACATGTATATTTCATGCATATTTGTTGCTATAGTACAAACACGTTACGTTAAGTTCAAATAAATTCAGCAGATCATTTGAGATTAGAGCGTGAAAAGCAGAAAATGGCAGCAAAAAAAGAAAAAAAGAAAAAAAGCTTGAAAAAATCCAAAAAGATGAACAATTAAACACAAAACCAAAGGAAATAAACAAATTCGCGTGCTTATTACTTTTGTATATTTGTATAATAGTGAAAACGATTTGATTTACGAGTGCTTCTCTGTGTTCCGCTGCGGCGGCGAATGTTGAAACTGCCAAATTTAAAGAAAAACAGGCGCTAACTTTAATCATTTCATTTTCTGTCTAAATGAGTGAAAGCAGATCGAACCTACATATGTATGTATGATATATATATATGCACATCTATGAATTCACACATATATGTACACAAGAAGGTATAATAAAGTACATAATATGTATGTGTATGTACGTGAACCTTACAGTGCCCCACGTTCCATACAAACAAAATTACATTTGTTGCCACAAAAAAAGTATAAGTAATTAATTATATTGCGTTCCATGCAATATCTCATTTCAATTAGTTCGAAGTACGTTTTTGATGCGACATTCATGTATTCTAAAAATAGACAAATCTTTGAAAAAAATATAGAAAATTAAAATATTCAGGTTGTTCCCATGGTCTCATAAAATTATACGTAGAACTTGCAAAATCTACAACTTTGATAACCCATTCAATTGTCCGACACAAAAAAATATATTTTGTAATGGAAATGCCAAGAGAAGAAGATAAAATAATGGATACTTAAAGTTTGTGCATGAAACAAGTAATTTAAAACAAGTGTTACAAATTATCAAGTTTTGTTGTTCATGTATCCAAAAAACTTGCAAACTTGGGGAAAGTGGGAGAGCAATATAACATTTCATTTTGAGGGGAAATTGCAAGTTTTCACTTGATACATTTTTACTTGTAAGAATTTACAAGTGACTGAAAACTTGCGAATGGAGTCAAAGTTCTTAATTTAAATAAAAATGGTGATTAAAATGGAGATTGTAAATAAATATATTGTAGACAAAATTTGTAATGTTAATTTGAATTCATATATCAAATAGGAATCGGCCAATGATATAGAGGTATGACACCGTTCACACACAGCCTCCAGTCACCGTTGCTGCAGTTTCCGAAATGCAAATCGAAAGCATTAAAGGTATATTTTGTGTTTAATGCTTGGCTTCTTGGTTACTAATTTAGCAATGCATACATATATATACATACATGCATAGATGGAAGCAAGGAAAATATGAAGAAAGCTGCGATCCCCACATCAACACAATTGCCAATTAAATCATGTGATGCTAAGGTCGTTATTTTGCATTTTATTTACTTTATATTTTTTAAATTTAAAACGAAAAGATGTTTACTTTTTGTGATTTTTTCCGCCAAAAATTTAATCAGCTATTCGTAAAGCCTGCAAACTTTTGCAGGTTGCGTTTTTGATATTTTTCTCTTAGAGAGCGACTTCTCGAAAATTAACTTACTAGCAAATTACTGCCTGGCCGAATGGGTTGGAATTCGGAGTTCAGAGAGAGAACGTCGGTTCGAATCTCGGTGAAAGATCAAAAATTAAGAAAAAGTTTTTTCTAATAGCGGTCGCCCCACAAATAGGAGGAGGAGCTCGACCAAACATCCAAAAAGGGTGTACGCGCCAATTATATATATATATTTTATATAAATTACTGGATAATTTTTACATGAACAGACCTTTGCAAAAATTAATCTTGGTTAAACGTTTTTTTTTTTTTTTTGTTTATTGAAACGTTAAAATAATAAATACATATTATATTATACATATTATATATTATATTATATTACATAATATATAATATATTTTTCTTTTAGTAATTCATGAATTTATAGATATTGCGCCAGCTATATGGGAAACTGAGGGAAAAAATTTGTTTGTAGTAAAATAATCAAAGGTTAAATCCTTTTACCTTTCGACATAAGCGAAGAAAGCAAACATGTTAAAGGATTTATTTCGCCTTTTATTGTAAAAATTTAATCATTTTCAAGAGCGTAAAGGAACAATGGAAAGAAACAAATACTAAATTAACGGATCCCGGTGTTCTAGAGCCCGAAAATTTAAGGTATTTTCAGAATTTTTTTTTTTTTTACAATAAAAAATGAAAACCGACATTTAAATTTCGTAGGCTTTTTGTTTAACTCCTTAAAAACAAAAATTTTTAATTGTAATAAATGGAGCTTAACTAAACTAAAAAAATTTGACCTGGACAGTGTCGTCCATTTTGACTCTTCTATTTATCTGAAACACAAAAACCAACAAAATTATTAATCAGTACGACTGTAGCTATGTCCCGTAATAGATAAAAAAAATTCACAAAATGGCGCGGTTTTGAAATTGAAACTCTAAAGATTTAATTTTTAATTTAATTTAATTTTTAAATCAAAAAATACGAAATAATTGAAATAATAATATGATTCTAGTACGGGCGATAGCCATTGATGTTGTGAATAACATAAATATTAAAATTTCAGACGATTCGGTTGAATAGCTTTTTTTTTGTCAACACCAGTCGTTTCGTGATAATTGAGTTTAAAGTTTGAGGTCCAGGAGTGCGCAGACTACTCTCTACCTAGTTAATGGGCTGAAGAAGCTATAATATTGGGAATTTCCGCATGAAAATTTCACAGTATATTCTTAAGATACTTTACTTTCGAAATATCGAAAAAACAGAAAATCGGTTTTTTGAAATTTCTAGACCACCAAGCCCTTAAATCTTAAAATAATAATATAAAGTAATATTTAATAGCTTGCATGTCCTCCGTTATTAATTGTAACTGATACTAGTCGTCGTGGTATCGAATTTTAGAAGTGACTTAAAGACACTGTGATTGATTTTTGCCCATTCCCCTTCAATCGCGTTTTTAAGACGCAAAAAATTCCTTTGTACGCTTGGCTCATTGCCGTTTTGATACGTCCAAGACTCATCGTGAAATTCTTCAGCAAAATTCAAAAAAAAACATTTTCTAAGACCGCTAATTAATTTTCAGTGTTCATCTTATACGAAAAAGAACAAATTGGGCTCTTGTCACGGTAACTAAAAGTACCCTAAGTCATAAGAGAGTCACCGTGGAAATTTCGGGGGTGACGCGTTTGTAGTGAGTCGCGAGCTTCATTAAGCTTCATTTAGCCAGTCTATTTTGATATGTTAATCTCGAATCTTCACTCAAAATTTTCTGCATTCTTCCTTTGTAACATTGAGAAAAAGTTCACATCTAATTTGGTTTATTGACAGCCAACCGCCTATCTCTCTCTTGCACCTGTCGTCAATCTTAGTCTTTAGATCAGTTCTTTAAATTTTTCCATATCCAGCAGAATTTTTCAAAAAGTTTTGAATGCAATTTTTATATCGGTTTACTTTCAGCGCGATTTTGTGAACCGAGGCTCCTGGTTCACTATAAGCACACCAGTGTCTCAAAAAATATTTTTCCCGCATGAAAATTATTTATTTGCAAATGCAAACTATACAGCTTATTTAAGGAATCTTTTAAATTGTGAAATGTGTATAAAAATAGCACGCGATTGCCGCAAAAAAAATAACGAAAGCGCTTGTCCCTTATAATTATTTCCTTCAAGAAATTCAAATTTCAAGCAAGAATCAAACGTAACGGTACTTGAGGCAAAAGGTAAAATAACTTAAAACCACCGCTAGCTCGTGCACACATTTAAATGCATTATAAGGCAACTCAAGAAAATATTTATTATGCAGCTATTTTAGAAGAAAAATTATGAAGGTGGTTTTTCCATGGTGAAAAGATTTTTAGAGGTGTGCTCTTTCACAGGCCGTTATTCGGCTCTGATAGAATTTGACAGAATCAGCTAATGATCTGACGTCACTTGAGATGTGCTTACAAAAAAACCGAGATTGTATTGGTGACGTACGAAAAAAATCAACCAATGATACATCGTTGCCGTCTGAACAACGACGGATTGGACGAGTATGTAAATATGTGTGAAATGATCGTGCAGAATTCCGCTGCTGAATCTACAAGTGGCGTGGCAGCCAAAGTTGCCCTCGCAATTTTCTTTGTCACCATAGAGTCATATTTTTTTGTATCGTTAACTTTAGACAGCTAAAAATATTTAATATTTAGGGACCTTGCGAACGCCCTATCTATGATATACCTATATTAATAAGGAGAGCAAAATTTTGTCGTACATTTTTTTAGTATTTATAGTCAGAGAAAAAAGTTGAAACATATACCAATGGATAGCGTATGTGGAGACGGTTTGTACAATGTATTAAAATAGATACATAAGTGAATAGGTGCAGGTAAAATTAATCACACTATTTTACCTGTATTATGATATATCATGTTATAATATGTATCATGATATTATATATATGTATATTATCATGATATAAAAGTTGATGAAACAACTGGAAACTTATATATTGTGAATGAATACTATTACAAATTTGATTCAGAAATTATGATGGTCATGGATTAATTAGTGATTCTTTTCTATTATGCTTTTTCGAACAAAATTATTATTTTTTTTTCGTATTCCAATTCATGAATAAAAAAAAAATATGATATTTGAAATTCACATAGGATCGCTTAATACAGGTAAAATGGGATATTTTTCACATTTAATTTTACTACATCTATTCACATATATCATGTAAAAAGTTTCAACATAAGCTATCCATTTATATATGTTTCTACTTTTTTCTATGACTATAAATACTAAAAAAGGTATAAATAAATTTTGCTCTCCGTATTTATATAACGTCGAAATTTCGACGTACGGGCGATCTCAGTATGCATAATAACATTATAAATTTTCACCAGATTAAATAAGTTAAAAAATATTAGTCATCATTTATAATTATCTGATTTTTATTTCTTTGAGCATAATTAATAATTATGATTTCTTTTATGAATAATTATATTATTATATCTTAATTTTGGTCAAAGCTAATGATTATGATTAGATTTTTGTTTTTCCACTCCAGAATATACGCAGCCTCTAATTTTTATATTTTCGCTCAGGAACAACGATTATCATCATAAAACTTAAAATCTTATGTAACTTATAATATATGAACTATTGAATTAAAATTTTATGATGGCATAATGAAATATTTTCAATTCTGCTCTGAAAGGCGAATTTCTAAATTTATAAAATCTAAATTCTACTCATTAAATTAGAATTTTCTAAATTAAAGGTGCTATATTTAAATTAGAGACGCTATATTTTCACCAGTTTTAACTACTTTTCGTTTGTTACTTTAATTTTGATTAAAGTTTTAAAAAAATTCGACAAGTTTTCATCGAACTTTCAATTTTTTTAATCAGAATTTAAAAAGAAATTAGGGGGCACATTATAGCACTTTCAATTTTAGTATAATAAACTGCAATTTTGAAGTAGCCAAAAATTCACGTTGATCTTTGATAATGCTATCACTGACGGTGTTGCACATTTTCTCCATATAAAAATAGTTGGTTGGTCCCCTACACATTTATTTCACAATTAAAAACTTTACGGCATGACACAATACGACGCTTACGACACATTGTGAATCTCCTAATAGTACCAATATTCTACAGGCCAACGAAAAAATGTTTAAACGATTCTAAAATTTTAAGAATTTATGATGCTACGGGTATAAGCGGTAATTTGTTAAATATGCACAACTAATTTGCGGACGAATATTAAATATATGAAGAAATGAAAGGAGTTTCTATTCGATGTCAATACATTTCAAAATTGTGCTTACCCAGCAGACATTACAGCACACAAGTAAAACAGCACACGAATAAATAAATCAGTGAGGAGTCCTTACATTTGCCCTCATTGTGAGTTTGGACTGCATTCGAATTTTCTTTAACTACAATAAAACTCTTTTCAGATTCTTAATAACTCGTATTGGCCTCGTATATGACTGATTTTTGAGGCATATTTTAAGCTTATTTGGCCAAAGGGGTTGGTATGTAGTTTTATTAATATAAATCATAGGTCGATAGCCTCCTTGCTAGTGCCTTATTTTGCAGTATAGTTATTTATAATTATATTTCATTTATAAATAAATAAATAAATCTCGTATTGATATATTATTATTAATTTTTCTAAGAAGTTTTTAAAATGAAATTAAAAATGATGAACCTATCAGAAGCAAAAGAAAAACAAGCTGTAACTAAGGCCGAAAAAACTAGCCGAAAACTACATCACTAATTTGATGCTACTAACAACTTTTTAGTATAACAAAGTTAAAGTTTCTAGTGACTACAAAATACCGGTGACGAGGCTGGGCTTTGATTCCACAAATTCGAGCATATACATATAAGTATAATAGTTTGTATAGAACAAAGGCGTGACACCTCAGTGAAAAAAAATTTCAAAAATCAACGGAATTTCGTAGTCACTTTCTTATACTGAGACTCAATGAGCTACGACATAAAACTGCATACCAAGAAAAATTCTAAAAATTCTGGTTAAAAAGTAGAAAGTTTTGAAAAATTTTTGAAAAATATTGTACAAAGTTTGAATCTCTTCGTCATATGGTTTTTGTAGTATATTTTTATAAAACAAATGTTGATGCAATTTTTAAAAGTTTGAAACTTTGCGTCATATGGTTTTTGTAGTACGAACTATATTTTTATAAAAAAATTGTTGATAAAATTTTAGAACATTTTTTACACAGTTTGTAATTTTGCGTTATATGGCTTTTGTGTTATATTGGTGTGTTTATAATTTCATAACGTGGTATGTGAATAGGTTGGTGCGTGAATTCGGAGAGAACGTAGGTTCGAATCTCGGGGAAACACCAAAATGAAGAAAAAGTTTTTTCTAATAGCGGCCGCCCCTCGGCAGGCAATGGCAAACCTCCGAGTTCATTTCTGCCATGAAAAAGCTCCTCATAAAAAATATCTGCCGTTCGGAGTCGGCTTGAAACTATAGGTCCCTCCATTTGTGGAACAACATCAAGACATGCGCCACAAATAGGAGGAGGAGCTATATATAATTACTAAAAATGGGACGTGGAAAACATTGCACGCCGGAGAAAAGAGCTCTTATATACC
Organism: Anastrepha obliqua; assembly: GCF_027943255.1. Taxonomy (NCBI): domain Eukaryota; kingdom Metazoa; phylum Arthropoda; class Insecta; order Diptera; family Tephritidae; genus Anastrepha; species Anastrepha obliqua. The sequence goes on from NC_072895.1 coordinate 40,581,320, forward strand.
GTATGAGTCAAAACGGAAAAAGTTATGCAGAAATAGCTAAAATGATAATGCGCTCTCGGAAAATGGTTTATAATGCTCTTAATTTAGTTAAGAATGATTCATCCTATCTAAGCAAAGAAAAGAAAACAAAGCCGCGAAAAACTGATGTTAATGTGGATAGAGCTAAAGTATAATATGCAAGAGCAAAGCAGATCCTTTTAAGTCGGCACGCCAAATAATAGTTGAAATAAACCAATAATCTGGTCTACAAGTGTCCAGAAAGCTTGTAGGAAAGCGACTTAACGAAGCCCAGCTGTTTGGCCGCATAAGCAGAAAAAACCCACTCCTCTCAAAAATACATATCAAACAGCGGCTTGCCTTTGCAAAAGCCCACAAAGACAAATATATTCAGTTTTGAAAGACGTACTTTGGACCGACGAAACCGAAATAAATAGAATGGGACAGATGGGAAAACTATTGTACGTCGTCCAAAAAATCAAGCGCTAAATCCTAAGTTCACAAAAAAGACGATTAAACACAGCGGCGGAAGCATCATGCTTTGGGGAGCTTTTTCCTGGCATGGTGTTGGGCCGATTGTACGCGTGGTTGGTTAAATGGATAGATTTCAGTATCTGGATATACTCCAGAATAAAATGGAACCATTTGTGTTTGAGTTTATGCTATTAAATTGGACATTTATGCCGGACAATGATCTTTCTGCACATGAATTCTGAATTTTTATTGTTTTATTAGTGCAAAAATGCAACTTTAATGTACAAACTTGACTTACGGCTTAGGATCGTTTGGAACTAAGAAAAAGTTAAATCAGCAGCTACTGCTACTTACTCCTTGTTGATATGCTTTGATTTGGGTGCATCACTCCGCTTCTGAGACGAAATAATAGACCATGGTATAAAAGAGGCCTTTTTTCACCGACCTCTAAGAAGTTCCAAGCCCTCTGAAAAAGATTATGGCGTTTGCTTTTTGGTATGCCGAGGGAATCTTCTAAATTGGTTATTTGCAAAAGCAAGTTACCATTACAGGCTCGTACTCCAAAAGTCAAATAAAAAGGTTGTGGGTAGCGATCAAATAAAAAAGGCAGAGCAAAATCTTGTATCATCAAGACAAGGCACCCGCACATAAAGCCGAAGTTGAGATAGGGTTAGCTGTCATATAAGAAGTGGGCGAATTCGCGCCTGTGCACCTGTTTATTTTTATTTTTTATTTGAAGCATCGACGGAAAAATTTAAAATACATTTTTTCTCATTTTTATTTATTTATTAAAATTAATATAATAATAATACAATACTAAAAGTAATAGGAGAACTAGTACCAGCTGCCTTGAAAGAGTCTTTATTACTATTAGCAAATCATATTAAATCATACTAGTTAAGTTACAATCTTTTAAAAAATTATTTAAAGCAGCCATATTGGTGTCAGAAAAAGTAGCCAGTAGAACAGAAGGTTTGCTAGATCCGAAGTGGTTCTTCTTGATACTTTCTAAGATACGACAATCGTTTAAAAGATGGTTAGCTGATAGATTTTTTACCGCAAAACGGGCACTGTTGTTGGGTAGCTCCTGTAAGGAGGTGTTGGTGCGTGAGTTTAGTATGTCCTATTCTGAGTCGGGCTTGTACTGGCTTGATAAATATCGAGATGTATTGCTTGGGGAGAGAGAACGGCGCAAGCCGTTGAATGAAGTTTTTCTCATTTTGAAAGATGATAGTTAAAGTGTAGCATGGGGAAAAAATTAAAAAAAAAATCTGAAATTACTGATTTGTATAGAAATTTTGGATTAATTTCAAGACAAAAAAAAATCATTTAGCATAGAATTTATATATTTTATCTTTTCAATAATATTATAAATAAATAAATTGTTGTGAATAACTAAATTATAAAGTATAGGGCCGCCGTAGCCGAATGGGTTGGTACGTGATTACCATTCGGAATTCACAGAGTAGGTCCCTCCATTTGTGGAACAACATCAACACGCACACCACAAATAGGAGGAGGAGCTCGGCCAAGCACCTAACAATTATGGTGCAGCACAAATGGAGAAGTTTCAGGCGTGTCACTATTTTTATCGATTTCTTCACCTTTAATCAAAATTTGTAAAAATGTGGGCTGAGAGATTCATATATTTGTGAATGATTCGGAGACGACTGATTTGGCTTATTTTGAATTGAATCCTTTACGACAGTGATATTTTCGATCTTCGACCGTGCCGTTGTCCCACTGGCACGGAACCTTTCAATAGTGAATATATTAACACAAATTTATCCACTATAGACCGCCCAGCTTGTCCGATGGAGCAATTTTTACAACGGACTTAAATTTACGATCAACGAATAAGAATCTCGGTTAGAATTCGTTATAATTTCCAAACTTTACTCGTTCACGAACTTCACCATGTTAAAATAAATAAATTTAAGAGTGCATTTGTATTTATTTATATAACAAAGTAATGTGCGCCTTTTTAAAATCTCGATAGATCTTAATATATCATATACACCAGTTTAGAAATAGTTCTGAAAAACATAAAAGAAAAAAAGCTCTCTCTCACTTTTTAACACTCACCACACACGCAATCGCCGCACTCACTTCTAATTGATATAATTTGGAAAATAATTTGAATTTTTAAATAATTGAACGTTTAAAATATTCGGAAAAGTAGAAATAAAATATTCAAAAATATATAGTTATTTGATAATCTCAAAACGATGTAACTTTGTAAGTTATTGATTCAAAATGATTTCTCTTTGACCATCAACATATTTGCCAACTTCTTATTTTTGCAATAGAACTCATTACAAGTTCGTCATATTAATCTCAATAGCTTTAGTTAGCAATTGATTAATTATTGAATTGAGACTCGTGGACACCAACCTTGATAGGATTCCTTCAGTGCATAACACTAGCAGACCTCTAATTTTATAGCTGCTCACTTTCCATGTATTAATTTCACTTTCTTGCCACTCGCAATATTATTTTTTTTTTTTATATAAATATATGTATAAGCTTGTACTTATATATGAAATCCAATAGGGCAACGGGCGCTTATGAATGTGTGCTGTTTTATTAATAACAACGCGATCTGTCTTATCAAAATACACAAAGGCAGGCGACACAAGAAAATGAAGAGGTCGACACTGAAGAAGCTGAATGGAATTGATCACGACTACTGCACAAAGATCACCACCACAAGACGTCGCGAATCATATGAAACACTCAATTAGCACCAATTATTCATGATCTTTAATAAAGTTTTAATTACACTACAACGGTATTTAATGCAGCATGCCAATGTGTGAGAAGGTACGATTTCTGAACACAGTATTTAAACGATTTTTCTACCGATGATTCTCTACTATATAAATATACTTTCCACCATATATTATTTATTAGCGTAAACTCAAATATTCTTAAATAATAGCGTTAATTTTTGTGTAAATTATTTTCGTATTTGCAAACGTAACAGCCGCAATAAAATTCGACAGATTTTTTTAAATTTTGTTTTTTGTTACTAAATTCATTTATCTCCAGATATGTATGTATATGTATGCACATAAATCAATATATACTTGTAAATTAGTATTTTTTATTGAAAAACCGTTTCCGCTGCACAACTTTATTGTGAAAACCGTGCCGTTCGCAACAACGTCTGTACATGGACTGATCCCATTGATGGTGCGCTGTTCGCCAAATGAATGAAGCTTTAATAATCTGCAAGGCGTCCCATTTCGGCACGAAGAGAGTTTGCTCGTGATAAAGTTCTTATAGCGGTTATTAAAAAAACCGACTTTTGTAGTTTCAGAGAGTGATTTCCAAAGAGTCATTGAAAAAAGAGCTTGCAAATGAGTGCAAAATATGGATTTATTAAAAAAGCCGGTCTCTTAAGGCTGAATAGCAAACTCAATTGTTGTTTTTTTTTTTTTGTTATTGTACTAAGTAAGAGTGTTATATATTTTTTAAACAATTGTAGAGTATTTTAATTTGTATTGGTTTTTATATGGCGCTCTCAAGTACATCATTCAGCCAAATCCTGATAAGTTTATTTAAAGTTACGATTTCATAGCACACTGTTTGCTTTTTCGGAGGGACTTACGCTTACACTACGCTGGTTGGTGAAGAGACTTTGCCGGCCCACCTAAGCGCTTAAGGCAAATGCATCGAAGTAACCCTGCTAACGTTCGAATTCTCTCTTTAGATACCCCCAAAGTGGTTGGGTGTTTGATTGCTGCCAAAAATGAGAGTACGTGGCGTTACTTGTTTTTGTTGTTGTAGCAGTATCTTCGCCCTGTCAGTGTAGTGTAATTACCGGTCGTCTTCGTCTAGCTCATCTAACGGTAGGCCCAGGAAACTGGCTGTTTCGACGGGTTGGGTCCAGAGGGAGAGAGGTGTTAGATGAGTGGGTTTGATGGGGCATGTGAAAATGTGGTTAGTGTCGTGCGGGGTGCCTTCACATGCTGGACATATGTTTAGTATGTCGGGGTCGATTCTGGATAGGTAGGAGTTTAACCTGCTACCGTATCCAGAACGTAATTGTGCCAAGGTTACGCGGGACTCTCGGGGCAGCTGTAGCTCTTCGTCTGCAATAGGTGGTGGTTGGACTCCGATAACGGCATTCGGAAGTCGGGAGCTTAAGAAGGTGGTAAGGGTCTCCCGATGAATGTCGTTAATGGCCTGTCTGTACACTGTCTGATCCTGGAGTGGTCTGTCTGTTTTGTCCTGGATCTCGTCCACGTAGTTGAGGAAGTGTCTCCTGATGTGCCTGGGAGGTGGCTCAGGCTCGAGCAGGTGTCTGCATGGGTGAGGCCTACGGTGACACCCTAGCAGAAACTGCTTGCCGAGCATTTTGTTGTGCTCCTTAACAGGGAGCATGTGAGCCTCGTCATGCAGGTGTTGAATTGGGGACATCAGGAGACATCCTGTCGCGGTCCTAATGGCAGTATTTTGGCAGGTCTGGAGTTTCGTCCACTGCGTATCACTGGTTCCAGGCGACCAGACAGGCGCGGCATAGTTGAGAACCGGTCGGCCTATTGCTTTGAAAGTCGACAGCAACATTTCTTTGTCTTTGCCCCAAATGCTGCCGGCGAGCGATTTGAGGATCTTGTTGCGATTCTGTACTCTCGTTGCAATAGCGGTTGTGTGCGCTGAGAAGGAGAGCAAGCTGTCAAAGGTGACTCCCAAAATTCTGGGGTTATTTACCGTCGGTATTGGGGTATCATCGACGTGCACCTGAAGTTGCAGCTTGACCTCCTTTGTCCACGGGGTAAAAAGGGTCGCCGTGGATTTAGTGGGAGAAAGTTTTAAGTTTCTCGCAGTGAAGAAGCGAGAAAGGCGGGCGAGGTAGTCGTTTACTTTGGAGCATAGGCCATCAATGTCATTGCCCGACGCCATTATCGTGCAGTCGTCGGCGTATGAGACCAGTGAGACTCCCACTTCTCTGTTTTGAAGTTTGGTCTCGAAATATCACCGACGAGTGACGACCACTCAGGTAGTTCGCGGTCCACCTGGAGTCAGGTGTTCTGTGAGGAGTGGGAGTAGAAGGGCTTCAAGCGTCTTCACTACTGCGGAAAGGAGAGTTATCAGACGATAAGACTCCCCTTGGTTGCCGGGTTTCCCAGGCTTCAGTAGTGGGACAACTCTTCCTAATTTCCACTATCAATGAGAGTGGCCATAGACAGGTTGAAGACCTTAGTGAGGAATTCTACTCCCCAGCTTTTTCAGCATCAGCATGTTCAGTCCGTCGGGGTCAATAGCTTTTGATGGTTTCATGTGTTTGATGACCCCCTGAACCTCGTCGCTGGTGAAAGTAAGCGGTGCACTGTTGTATGGCAGTTTGTGCAACCGTCTGGTGGCACAACGTTTGGATCTGTCGACTGTAGGATGCAGTATAAATTTCCGGCTAAAATAGCTCGCGCATCTCTTCCGATCCGACGAAGTACGACCGTTGAAGGTGATATCCACCTTGTCGTTGTACTTCGTCGGGTTCGACAGGGACCTTACGGTGGACCAGAGCTTACTCACACCAGAGGTGAAGTTACAGGACTTCAGATGCTCTACCCATTTGGTCCGCTTATGTTGGGTGACCAGTTGCCGGATCTCCGAATTGAGATCCTTTATTCGAGGATCCCCGGGATCGGCCTGGCGTAGGCGGTCACGCTCGTTCGCCATAACGGCTGCTTCGGCTGGGAAATTGGGACGCAATTCCCGGATCCGTCCAGCAGGTATGAAGCGAGCCGCGGCGGCTGTGATCGCCTTGCGGAATGCGCGTTCGCCTGCGCGCACTTCGGTGGAAGTGGGTAGGGCTGCGAAGATGTCCTCAGTAAATTCCGCGAATCTGGTCCCATCAGCTTTGTTAAAGTTGATGTATGACCGGTGATCCGCGGAAACAAAGTCGGTAGGTCTCTCGATCGAGATGATAATGGGCAAGAGGTCTGATGCAAGCGATAGCATAGGTCGCCAGGTTATGCTATTTATCAGACCAGCGCTAGCAATTGTTATGTCAGGCGATCTGCTGCAATTGCCCACTACCCTAGTGGGGGTGTCGTCGTTTATAGTGCTGAACGTCGAATCGTCTATCTGCTCTGTTAATAGCTGTCCCCTACGATCCTTTGGCAGGCTTGAATGCCAAAGATCGTGATGCGCGTTCAAGTCACCTACTACCAATCGGTTTTCTCCCCTGATGAGCGCACCAATATCAGGGAGATATCCTGCCGGGCAGCAGGTGACAGGGGTATGTAAATATTAAATATTTCGAGCTCGGCATCGCCTGACCGGACAGCTATACCTTGACCTTCTAAGGTGCTGTCCCTGCGGTCGATGCCTTCATCGATAAGACGATACTGCACGGAATGGTGTACTATGAACGCTAGGCCACCACCGTTGTCTCGCTCGCGGTCCTTTCTGTGCACATTGTAGCCGTCCCTGGTAATCAGGGGGCAGCTAGCATGCAGTTTTGTCTCCTGGACCGCAGCTATCTTGATTCCGAACCGGCTCATGAAGTCGACTATTTTGTCAATCTTGCTCGTAAGTCCGTTGCAGTTTAGTTGCAAAAGCTTGAAACTTCGCGGGAGAGATGTCGTAACTCGGCGGGTGAGGGATGCGTGATGTTGTCTGCGTTGGTCCTGCTGTGCGTTCCGCAAAATGGGTTGTGGCCCGATGTTGACTGATGGCCGCGCCACTGGGGGCGGTTGCGGGTGCAGAGTTCTGCAGCAGGGGTCAACGTAGTCGCGTGTCCACTCACGGGTGGTGTGCAGGCCGGAGCACCTCCGAAAATGGCACCAGCCACTGCAGGAATTGCATTGGACAGTTGTCAAGTTCCGAGGAACTACGGTCTGACACACGGAGCAGACTGTGCGGGGGACCAGGAGCTGCTGGTTTGTCCCCGCACTGGGGTAGGAGCAGGAGGGTTGTGGATTTGAGAGGGAGTTGTGTTGCTCGTGGGGGCTCCTTACCGTTGAGGTGTTGTTGGTGGCGGCAGTGTGATGTGCCTGTGAGCGGGAGCAACACGTGGCCACATACCTTGTGGACCACTCCCTGTGTGTCTTAAGGCCTGAGCAGGTCTTAAGATGGTACCACCCGTTGCACTGGTTACACCTAACCGAGGTGGAGTTCGGGTGGAGCCGTTTGTGGCAAATGCAGCAGCAGAATACCTCTGGTCCGGGGTAGGGTTCGACGCCAGCCCGGAAGAGAAGTATTTGGAGCAAACTAGCTCCAATGAGTTGCTCCTGTGACGAAAGATTTCTTGGTAAGAAACGGTACACTAGACAGGGCTAGTATACTGAGGCGGCAGCCCTTGGTCGGGAAAACCCCGAGTCATTCCGGTAACGTAGAACCGGCTGCCATGGGAATGTCGTGGCGTCACTTCGATGCAGTTGCATGAGAGAGATGTGAAAAAGCGAACAGGAATGCAATAAAAAGAAGAAATTAGGTACACAAACAACACCGAAATAAATTGCACAAGTACGACGTCACACACACAGCGATTTTGGCATATTCGCTGAGAGCAAAGAGGCGGTATCACGTTCGGCGACACCTTATTATTCTCTCCATCATGGGTTGCTGCACAGAGAGATTTTGATCGAAGTGGCATGTACTAGCTTGCTGAACCGTATGCAAAAGAACCTCTTCGGACCGCTCCTAGTGAATTGCAATAAAAAACTTTCTCCGTGGTATGCATTTCTGTGCACATGCCCATCTTGGCCCTTGGAGTATTTAGAAGAAAGATTATTCTGAAGATTTATGAACGTTTGCGCGTTAGCCTACATCTTTCTGCACTGTCATAACCGCGACCAAAAGCGGACACAAAAGCATAGAACGCAGATGACGATATTATACGTAAATTATACGTATGTAAACAAGTTTTGCTGGGACGCTATAGTAGGAATCGCAAAACTTCTCCGGAATGTATGAAAAATGTTAATCAGCTCTCTGACAGCATCCAGAAACACGCATAACTCTTGGACTGGCCGAACAAGTGACCGGCATTAAGGATATTCGAGACAACACTAGTTCCGTTAATGCCGTTATGGAAAACCATTCACTTTCTTTCGAAGACTTGATTAAATTCACATAATATAACCATTTTCCTGTTGATACTAGTACTACAATTTGGGGAGGTGCAGACATCAATTTCAATTCCTTCAGCTCGGAGTGCTGAGATCGTCTTGTTCCCATAACAGTCGCTTCTACAATAAGGGAACGACCCGGATTTATATACGACCAAGCACTATCACTCCTACAACATATCCAAGGACTATCACTCCTGCATACCAACCATTCATTTCCTATTGCAGACATAAATCTGAATTTGCGTGTAAGACCCGAGTGACACCTACATAATTAATTTCCAGTTGTCCTAAACAAATTTCAGAGCTCCACAGACTATCGAAAGGCTCTAAGGCAATCGACACTTTGAAGAACTTTCCTATCCTTATGTGAATACCCTTAAGAGAGATGAATGGCTTCGCATTGCAGACATAGAACCCGAATCGTCCCGTTAATGCAGGGTGACGCTGACACACTTATGTTTTGAACATTGGAGCATTTTTCCCTTCTGGTTCAAGGCTGTCGAAATAGCTCTTTTTCTGAATCTGCAGTTAATGTTGCTAGAACGACTTGTATACCATATATCATGCATACCTTTTCACTCAATACCTATTCACATTCTCTACTTAACCAATTCGTTCCACCCTCTTCCCTTTAATCTGATAGCGCATCTAGTCTAAGTCTAAATTTGATTCAAAACATCTAATGTCCATGTACAATTTAGAGTAATTAAAAATTAAATAGAAAAATTCAAATCAACTGCTTTTCACTGCTTCTGAATTGACGACAGAAGGTGGCGTCTTCCCAAAACAGTTACCTCCTTTTGTTTGTATGCTCTACTACTTTGTGTTTGCTGCTCTACTGATACTACATTTTCAAGACGATTTGGTTCCCAGAATGATAGAATACAATATTGCCCCTTCCGCGTTCGCTGTGACGTCATTTCTTAAAATAAACAATCAAAAAGAAGAAAAATCGCTTGTTTGTGAATAAGAAAAGTAACCGAGTGCAATGAAAACTGTTAATTCAAGAATTTATTTGTGGCGTGCGTCTTGATGTTGTTCCACAAATGGAGGGACCTGAGGATCTTTTTCATGGCAGAAATACACTCGGAGGTTTGCCATTGCCTGCCGAGGGGCGACCGCTATTAGAAAAATATTTTCTTTCATTTTGGTGTTTCACCGAGATTCGAACCTAAGTTCTCTCTGAATTCCGAATGGTAATCACGCACCAACGCAGTTGGCTACGGCGGCCAAGGAATTATACACACACATTATTAGTATGGCGTTTTCGAAAAAAAACGCAAAAACAGGCATTTGGTGGTATTATTATAATTCGTCCTTCGCAATTGAATACGCGGCACTTCATTTTTATTAGTTTACTTAATTTAAAAATCACTAATCTTAAAATCGTAATGCTGCCAAGCCATTCAATGAATATTCACAAACAGGTAACTTCTCTTCCTTTTGTCTATTTATTGGAAGATATTGCGTCATCGGTTGTCAAAATCGCGAAAAATGAGTAGTACACCGTGCTTTGGTTCGATTTTAAAATCAAGATTCGGCCATACTTTAAATAAAATGAACTCTTTTAGAGTAAAAAACAGTTAATACAAATATAAGCGAATGTTTATGGATCGAAGTAAATGTACACTCATATGCATGTACGGATTAAAAAGTTGTTTCTATTAAAAATCTTAATTTTTTAATATAAAATACGCTTCAAATAATAACGCGTTAAGAAAACTACAGCCGTTGTATTACCTGCTCACACAGCGCAGCTCTCTGTTCAGCCGTTGACTTGGCAGCACTGTATATGGAGCTAATTATTCTGCCCCAATCGTCATTTGCCTTTAGTAGTCGGGTATATGTAAGCAATAACGGTAGTTGTTTATAATCAATTCGGTGGGAGTGTGGAATAATGGGAATTTATTTTGATACAGTTTATTTTGGATACGGTATTTAAGGTCACCGCTTTTGGAAATATAAAGTGAGCTAATTTAAATCAGCTGTATGATTAGTGTTAGGAATTCCAACAAAGCAACAGCTTGCAGACGTGAAAGATCACTTGGTAGGCCTTGAAAAACGGCGAATGGTATTAGTAACAGTACGCCAAGTAAAAGCATTTGCAAACAAGTCCGTCTATTCGCGCTTACACTGCTCACTATTCTGTTTGGAATTCAAGACTCTTCAATAAGTTGCAACAATGAGTTCACCCCGTTGCGTCGGAATTTTCGCCATAATAGTAATGGTAGTGAGACTTTCTATACTAACATCTGCTAGTGTAATTCCAGCTGGATTGGGGGGTGGCCCAGTTTCGCCTGAATTAGGTCTTTATGATCTCAATGATAAGGTGACTGTCCTTACAGTGAACAATTTTAATGACACGGTACTACATCAAAATCGTTCCTTGCTGGTGGAGTTTTATAACACATTTTGCGGTCATTGCCAACGTTACGCTCCGCACTACAAAGAGTTAGCGGAAAGATTGTATCCGTGGCGTGAAACTTTACTAGTTGCAGCCATCGACTGCAATGCATTCGAAAACACCGGAATTTGCCGTGACTACGAAATATTTGCATATCCCACATTACGTTATTTTTCACCTGGTTATATGTGCAAAGAAGGGAACTATGGTCAATTTGTTAAGCCAAATGTCAAAGTGGATGAGCTTGCAGCGAATATGGCTCAACGATTGGTAGCAGAAAATGGCACCGATAGACTGCCAAATTTTCCAAATCTACATAGTGTGACGGAAAACGAAGAAAAAAATATTTTCGAGGGCTTAGATAGCAATAGAAAGTTAGTGATATTAGCCTATGAACCGGAGAACACCACCGTGGGTCTAGAGAGTGTTTTAAACTTTCACTTATGGCCGGATGTGCAGGTACGCCGGATCACTGATTTAAATGTGGCCAACAAATTCCAAATCGACGGAGTACATTATAAGATAGCAACAGTAGATAGACAAGGAAACGTGGTACCATATAGTGTGAAAGAAGACACACCACAAGCATACGTGGCTACAATTCAAAGTATTCTAGAAGCGCAGCATTTTAAGCCCCGTTCAGTAGAAGGGAAAAAAGGTGTAGCTAACACTGCACAAGTCCCTGATGACGAAACCGGGCGAACAGCTATAATTTCTGAAGTGCTTCGCAATAAGCATCTCGTTTATCAAGTAAGTCTGAATATTTTACAGATACAACAGAATTATTAACACTAATTTCAGAATATGCAATAAATTGTGGTTGTATTGACAAAACTAGTAATATGCCTAGGCACATTTGTTAGTACATACGTGTGCTTGTTTAAGCTAAATAGGAATTGCTCAAACAGCTGTACCATCTAATGCGTCGCGTGCTTTCATTCACATAACATAGCCACTAGTAGACCGAAAGTAGTGAAGTCAATTCTTGAAAGCGACATGATAAATCAAAATGATTTCTTATTCAAAGCTTTTAGATCTAATTGTAAACACTGTTATAGCAGCAACAACAACAACAACAAAGTTTTTCCCAATAGCCTTTTATATTTGGTCCTTATGGGATAAGCTAATAATTTGATAAAGTCAATAATTTAATATCTAATCGTTATTCTTAGTGCAACGCTTCCATAATTACAATATTTGTTATTAAATAGGTATCGTGTTTCCACAGATGACTAAAGGCATTTGAAGAAAAGGAAAATAAATATAATATATTTCGAAAAACACAGTACTCATTACCTCTCACTCCTTCCGTGAAGGGTAGTTAAATCAAAGATATACAAGTTTCTCGAAGCATCAAAGTAAGCCAATAGGATTAATTAGAATTGTATTTATTAGAGTTCCTATCTGAATTGTTTCAGAGCTTATCAGTTTGTTATCAGGCGTGTTGCAGACAGAAAGAGTGTGATTTTTTAGTCAATTTGTTAAATTTTTGACAATTCAACTTTGCCACTAACGAAAGCAAATTCGAAATGCAATAAGACAAAATCCCGCATTCTTATTACAGGAAATCTTATTTCAAAATACAAAAATTAGCTTTTAAATAAAATATCTTAAAAAATTCATATTACATAATTTAGAAAAAAATTGTCATCTATGACTCCACATTATAATTTGCTTTAATTTGCATAATACTGCAAATGTTTATTTTAGCAATAATTGTTTAATTTTAGCATTCCGAAATTGCGCTTGACGCGGGTGGTAGACAGGTGTCATAGCTAGCAATTTGTTTTATCGCCTTAAAAAATACCTATGCGCATGACTTTACGGCATTCGTATGCAATTTATGTAAGGAACTAATTGCTTAGAATTTATAACACACAAAAGCACAAAAATGAAGTATTAAATTATTTTGTATTTAAGTTAGTTCTAAATGCCATAATAACGGTAAAATGTGAACAGGTAATTTTTGCATACCAAAATATAATAAATCAATGTGAGCACAAGTACAGCTTTGTATATTACGCTACAAATTATTTTCACAAACAAGCTTCAAGTTGTTAGTTTGTATTTCTATTTGTATGTAAAAGCGCTATTAACTTTTTGTTGCTAATATAAGTTTTTGACTGATGTGGAATATGTGACGGTCTATCGTGCACTCTTATCAACTGATTAAAAATATGTACAAAGGTACATCTGCGTATTGGAAGCGCTTGCTTGATAAGCGCTTAAAGGGAAATGATCAAATATCTGTTAGGTAATTAATATAGGAAAGCAATCCATAAGAGACAGTTTTCACGGCAGTAGGTTCTACGTAACCGGAACTACCCAAGGATAAAAAAAAATATTTTTTTATTTATATTTAGTTTCAATAAAATTTGCTGTTATACATCGAAGAAAATAAATAACGATTTTAAAACCACGATGTTCTAACAAAATCATCGATCCCTACCTACGAGTATTTAAATAAAATAACGGGGAACATCCGTTTCCTACATGCCTTGATCATGTATATCCTCTTAATTCGTTCAGCTCAGCAACTAAATATAAAATATCATCACCTGAAATGCAAAAGGCCATAAGGAAAAAAAAAATTTAATTGATTTGTATCTATTACACAATATTCAAAATATTAGTAAAAAATTTAAAAATTCTTAAGAGGTACATACATAATTGGGCTTTAATATTTTACGAAAAATAACCAAACGTAAGTTTTCAAAAAAAAAAAAAAATCGGCCGCCGTAGTCGAATGGGTTGGTGCGTAACTACCATTCGGAATTTACAGAGAGAACGCAGGTTCGAATCTCTGTGAAACACCAAAATTAAGAAAAACATTTTTCTAATAGCGGTCGCCTCTCAGCAGGCAATGGCAAACCTCCGAGTGTATTTCTGCCATGAAAAAGCTCCTCATAAAAATATCTGCCGTTCGGAGTCGGCTTGAAACTGTAGGCCCCTCCATTTGTGTGGAACAACATCAAGACGCACACCACAAATAGGAGGAGGAGCTCGGCCAAACACCCAAAAAGGGTGTACGCGCCAATTATATATATATATATAAGTTTTGAAAACTAACACTCTATAAGGCTCTCATCATGCCCACCCTAAAGTATGGCGCAGAAGCTTGGACGAGGACAATAGACGTACGAGATAGTATTTGAAAGAAAGATTCTGCGTAAAATTTTTGTACCTTTACACGTTGGCGACGGTGAGTATCGAATAAATATTCAGCGGCTACTATCCAAATGGATACAAACGCTCCAACTCTGAAAGTATTCGATGCGGTACCAGCTGGTTATAGTAAAGGAGGAGTAAGGGCTTCTCTACGTCAAAAAGATCTGGTGGAGAAGGATTTCGCTGTTCAAGTGAAGTTTGAAAAACTGAAGTTTTGAAAGCAAGTCCCCGATATTTGGTAAAACTATTTATTTAAATTTGCTGTGAGCAATATTTTATTCAGAATAAAATGTAGAGCAAGCAATGAGTTTTCTTAAATTTGGAAACTCTTGAGAACGAGACATTGATTCGCCATATTTTTATAAATATAAACTGTGCTCCTAACCAAAAGATAAATCTTTAGCTTCTGTTTGAAACTATTGCAAATGCCAGCTCTTATTTATTATTAATTTTTTTTTTTGTTTTTAGAAGAGGGTTTTTATTTTTGTACTAAATACAATTTATTTGAAAATTCAGGTTTCCAAAGAGTTTTTGAGTAGAATTTTTTTCTTAATCTAGCCCATATAAATAATTTCATATGAGATAAGTACTTGTACCTATGTGTAAAATCATCTCTCCTCGAAAAAATAATCTAATGAGAGAATAATATGTATACACATTTTATTAATTTTTTTATCAAAAAAATTTAGAAATGGAAATATTTTCTTGTTTCAAGGAATTTTTTTACTATGAGTATTTTTTAGTTATTGAGAATTATTAATTGATTGACGAAAGGGTAATTTTTGACTCGCGAAATTAAATATTTGTCCACATATTTCGTGTTTCACATTAATTTAATCCATATTTTTCAAAACATGCTATTATTTAAAAACCAACGACTTGCGTGCTACATCCATGCATACATATGTGAAATGCAACGTTTCTCAATCCTGCTTTCAATATTGTATTTAATTAAATATCTTGTTTGGCCACCAATCATAGTTTTATTTTTATTCAAACAGTTGTTTAAACTATTTATTTTTCCTCATTATTATTATAGGCGGACCTCGAAATGGCCATACGTCAAATGCTATTCAACGAAATACCTAAAGTACATGAGATACACGGCGAGCAATTGTTGGCACTACAGCGTATACTTGGCGTACTGCAACGTTATCATCCACTTGGTCCACAAGGCAACGAGGTCATTCGGCGTCTCCATGAATATGTACTGAATGCTAATGAATCGGTTAACGGCGGCGACTTTCAAACCATGTTGGAACATTTGAATAAAACTCTCGGTCCAATATTCTCTTCAAATCACTTTGTCGGTTGTGTAAGCTCTCAGCATAATAAGCGTGGCTACACCTGTTCGCTTTGGACAATCTTCCATTATTTTACTGTACAGGCAGCGCGTCTTGAAATCAGTAATGATCCGCTGGAAGTATTAACGGCCATACATGGTTATGTGAAATACTTTTTCGGCTGTACGCATTGCTCAGAGCATTTCCAGGTAAGTCAGTGCATTGAACAAAGGGTTAAAATACACGTAGTAATAAAGTAACGTAAACACATACATACCTACATAAATTACATATGGCTATGTATGAATAATTAGTTTTGAAGGTTGTCAACAGCTGTGCACTGAAATGAGTCCCGGAATCGTTTTAAACTGATAAGTATTGATTCAGGTTTTGTTTTTTTTTTTTTGCAAAAGATTTTTACAAAGTTAATTACTTGCTGGTAGCGTATTTAAAGACGAAATTGAAAAAAATCGCTGATACATAGTAAAAAGCTACTATATCAGCAATAAGTTTCACTAGAAACATATCGACACTTACAAATTAAAAACAAACAATTAAGGGGGAACACCACTGTGAACGCGTGAAAATTAAGTGATTTTCATGATTTTTTTTTTTAATTAGGGATGATTATTTGAGGATCGGACAAATTATAATTTATTTAACATATATTCAACTATACTGACACAAATTTTTATAAAAAAAATATTAAAAATTATAATTGATATTAATATAAATGCAATGACGTCATAAAAAACTGATGCACCCTGGTGGCCACGACACAGCGCTGAAAAATCATCTGAAAGCAAAAAACCAAAAAAATTCTTAATCTATACATCAAAGGCTATCATTGTACGTGGCGGTTTCTTTTTTATTTCTTTTCTTTTTTTTTTTTTTTTTTTTTTTTTTTTTGAGAAAATAGTGCAGATGCAAAAGGAGTTTATGTTTTTACCCTTTTTTTGTTTTCGAAAGGCTTGAAAAAATATAAATTTTCGGAATTTTAAACAACGGCTATGTACGACTGTAGCCAATACATGTACAAAAAAAAAATTAAAATCGGTTCATAAGTCTTCGATAAATCGAGGCCACCGTGTTCAGAAAAGTCGTTGAGAAAAACGCGTTTAAAGTTTTCATTGGCCGTTGTAACTCACTACCTGCACTTATTGCATTGGGTATAACTTCGTCAATTTTCAAAATTTTAAGTTAAAAATTTTTTTTACATATTTTTAAATATATCTACTTTAAGGAAATGCAAAAAAATTTAGGTATACACGCACGATAAAGTGGGATTTCTAATTTTTATGTTTTCCGCTATTTATGCTTTATTCGTACTCTTCATGACATGAAGTCGCAGAAGATGAACGAATGCAGCTTGAGTCAAACTCTAGAACAAATGGGAACCGTAAATAATGATAATTTTTCTAATTTCAACAAACTAATCCATCGGAAGGAGAAATGATGTTTTCATAAGGAGTACACCAACATAGCCCTTGTTACAGGGACTACCTTCAGCTGCATTAATTTTTATTTTTGTTAAGTTATGAAAAAACTCAAATTATTTGCTGAGATTTATTTATTATTTGAAGGTAAAAGTTATTTTTTGACTTCATTTTTTTGCATTCATTTTTATTTTTGTTAAGTTATAAAAAAACTCAAATTATTTGCTGAGATTTATTTATTATTTGAAAGTAAAAAATAAAAACCTGAGTTTTATCTTTGCTTAAAAAAAGTTGATTAGAATTGTGCTTATCATTATTATTATTATTGTCATCTTCATTATTTTTATAATATTATTATCGTTATAAATATTATATTTTAACACTATTTTATTTAATAATAAAGTTCGTAGTCGTTACGGGCTCGGGTTGCAAATAAACAGCCATGATTATTTAAACATACATATTCTGCATACAAACAAACATTTGTTTACACATTTGGCTGCTTTTCTACCCACATTAATGTTTACGTAATTTTTACTTTTCTCGAATTTTTTTTTTTTCATGCCACTGTCTCTTCTTAACTTAGGTATACAGCTGTTGTCAGCTAATTAGAAACGCTCCCTTTTGATAAACGCTTGATGAGCATAATATTAAACTGTTTAAATTTACCGTTATTTTTTCTCTTAAAATCATTTGCATTGCTTTTGTTACTCTATTTACTACCCAATGCGCCTAGTTTTGTAGTTGTGAAATTGAAGTACCGTTAATATTATCCAACGCAGTGCATGGGTTACTTAGTTCAAGGTAAATAAACTGAGACGACTAATTAGAAACAGTTGTTCAATGGAAGCATATTCGGCAAGTTGTGTTATTTTAATAGTAATATAATCGACTTTTTGGTGTGTATATATTTTAAATTGGTTGTTTAAAAGCAACTAAAATATTCGTCTTCAAGATGTGTAATGGGAAAAAGCAGCAGCTGTACACCTGCCCTGCGGAGCTCCATTTTTGACCTTCGTAAAGCTGGAAAGTCGTACAGTGAAATTTCTAAGCAAGTCAAATGCTCAAAAACGCTTTTTAACGCCTTAAAGCATATCCAACTTTTTAAGACTGTTGACAATGTTCCACGTAAGAAAAGGCCCCGGAAAACTTCAGCAGAAATTGACCGCAAGATAGCAATCATCTCCAAAAGAGACCCAAAAAAGACTTTCACTGACATCCAACGGGAAATTCATGATCAATACAATTTCGAAATATCCAAGAGGATAATTGCTCGGCGTCTGGTCGAATCTGGACTGCATGGCAGAGCAGCGCGCAAGAAGCCCCTTCTAACCAAGATACAAAGGAGACAGCGAGTAGTCTTTGCGAGATTCCATTGGTCATGGACTCCAAATCAATGGAAATATATCGTTTGGAGCGATGAAACCAAGATAAATCGCATAGGCCAAGATGGTAGAAGTTAGGTTCGACGGCCTCAACCAACCAAGAATTCAATCCTCGCTACGTTTCACGGGTAGTGAAGCATTGTGGAGGATCACTCATGGTGTGGGGATGTTTCTGGTGGAATGGTGTTGGCCCAATCCATAGGATTGATGGAATTTTAAATAAGGAGAAATACGTCGATATACTAAAAAATGTAATGTTGCCGTGGGTTGAGGAAAATTTGCCTGTTATATGGAAATTTCAACAGGATAATGATCCAAAGCACACGGCAAACTTGACGAAACAGTTTTTCGACGAAAATTCCATCAATGTTTTGGAATGGCCATCATCCAGTCCGGACTTAAACCCAATAGAGCATCTCTGGGGTGACGTTAAAAAAGCCGTAAGTGCCGAAAATATCCCAAATATGGATGCCCTTTTTGCCGAAGTAAAAACAGCATGGCAAGCAATACCTGTGGCGCGCTGTCAGAATCTCATTACATCAATGCGCAATCGATGTGGGGCAGTGTTGAAGCAAAAGGGTTATGGAACCAAATACTAACATAATCTTTATGTTGATCTGATAATACATTACTGTTTCTAATTAGTTGCCCTATCCAAATCGTGCATTTCACATGCTTTAAAAAAATATATATATATTTAATAAAGAATTGGGATAAAATTGTTTTCCACCAGTTTTTAAGTTTATCATATGTTTAAATAAAGTTGGCAACAAGTTATGAAAATACGTGTTTAAAAGGAAAATGGAAAATTTATTTTGAAATGAGTGTCGTTTCTAATTAGCTGTCAACAGCTGTATGTTGTGGGAAAGAATTATTTAGTTCATTCAGCGAATCAGAGCTCCATCTTCACGGTTTTTTTTTTTTTTTTTGATACTTTAGTTCATTGAACTTGTATGTATAGGGTGTTTTTTTAACTGCATGAGAACTATCGATATCCATAACTATGGTTGGACACCTCAGAATGGCAAACTGTGTTGACATTTCTGTTCAGCACGTCGTTTGACAAGTCATCATAAATCGCTTAACGCCAAAATAACGCTTCCAAATTAAAGAAATTTACTATGAAAAAATAAATATGTTGGCAAAGCTCGGCCCTTATTTCTTTCGAAATGAGAAAGGAGCTACCGTTACAGCGAATGGCGAACGCTATCGAGCCATGCTGACTGAATTTTTGTTTCCAAATATTAATCAGTTAAACATCGACGACATTTGGTTCCATACATTCAACGAGCTTAACAATTGAGTTATTGCAATATTCAAGCCACCATACGAACAAAATTGGACTGATCGAACGGACTATGAAACTCGTAGCCGCGGCCGAATATTGGACTCAAAAAATAAATTCCACGAAATATCGGCCAAATTATAATAAAAAAATACATCCAATATTTTTGTTCTTTATTATCATTTAAAAGTTCTAAAACTCTTAAAAAACACCTGATATATAAGTATAAACGACTGTATGTTTCCCTATGATCGATTTTTACGTGTTTTTTTTTTCAATTATCCGCACATTTATAATTTTCATAATATAAAAGCGTATTTCTGTTTGTTACAATGTTCGCTACATTTACTTATAGAAAGTAACGATATATTTCTGGCTGGTGCTTACCTGACAGTCCTTGAGCAGATGAGAATCCCGGGTTTTCCGATAACATAGAAAATAAACGTAATTTTGCTTAGGTAGAAAGACCTCTTTGTATGATATATTTCGTTCCTCTTCCCGAAAAAAGGTAGCTCAATGTGCACTATCCTCGCCTGATGTCTTTTGATAAGACGATCGAATTGAAGATGCATTTAGAACCAAAAAATTACAATACGTTGTTTTCGTTGTTGTAATAACATAAAACATTCTCCATACGTGTTTGGGTAATTAATGTTACTGTAAGGCCAGTCCTTTGGCGGTTATAGAAATAGACTCGTTAACGTAAATTGTGTGTTTCAGGTTTCCACGCTCGGCAATATCGATTATGAGGCTTTGCTTATAATTCCACTTGATAAATCGTGATAATCAATAGGCTATATAGCCTTGGAGGAAACCTCCTTATTGTAATTTCTGCAAAATATCGCGACCCTGATGCCACCTAGCGAGCTCATTATTATCTTTTATTACATCGTTATCGAGATCTGAGTTATGCTGGAAACTTCAAGTTAAAAAATTTGTGCTGATCAGGCAAGATTGAACCAACCAACTTAATGAAATTAACGGGGGGGTTTTATTGAAAACTATATTGCAACGGAACCTTTTGAACATTTCTTCTTTACCAGTTTTCAAAAGGTCGGTTTTTACAAAAGAACGAATTTTGGAGCATCCTAATACATACACACCTGCATACTTATATAAAGCGTTTTTCAGTAAGAGCGCTTCAACTTTTTTTTTGAATAAAACACAAACGGTTTGACTTTTTTAACAATTTTTTTTTTTATTATCGAGTTTAAACATATACATTTAAGTATGAAATTCGATTTCTTGCAATCGTTGCTCAAGTATGTAGCGTTCCATGATGAAATGTATACTAATGAAGTTTACAAATGACAAGCGAAAAATAAAAAATATTGCGTCGTTCGCTCTCCCTATCGGAAAAAAGTTGAAGCGCACCTATTGAAAAACGCTTTATATGCAAGTATATTTCCAATACTTAAAACGATTTATTGTACAGTCCCTGCGCTACCTAAAGCCCGATTTCAATAACCAGTTAATAATGATAATGAATGATAATTTATTATTATTATTATTTTTATTAATAGGTCTATGGATAAGTTCGTGCGGTTTTACAACAGATGGCGTAACTTGATTATTATTCCATCGATCCACATTTCCAAACATTCATTGGAGAGCTACTGTCGTAAGGCACAAACGTCAGTATAAGTTTTTTATTTGAAGCGTAAACAACAATATTTTTACCACACTTGAAAATGTCGAATTTCGTGCCAAATAATGTGTTTTTGCGGGGAATTCTTCTTCATTATTTTAATATGAAGAAAAAAGCAGCCGAAAGTCATCGTATCTTGGTGGAAGTTTATGGTGAGCATGCTCTAGCTGAGCGAACGTGCCAGAAGTGGTTTGCACGCTTTAAAAGTGGTGATTTTGGCTTGGAAGACGAAGAACGCGAGGGTGCGCCGCCAAAGTTCATGGATACCGAATTGGAGGAATTGCTCGATCAAGATCCGGCTCAAACGCAAGAAGAGGTTGCAAAAACTTTGGGAGTTGATCAATCAACCATTTCCAAACGTTTAAAAGCCATGGGAATGATCCGAAATTCAAATTTCGAAAAAAAAACCGCACGAACTTATTCATAGACCTATTAGTTTTTCGTGATAATATAAAAAATAAGAAATATTTGTGTTATTGGCGTTGTAGGTGTAGGTGCAGGCGATAGAAGAGAAGTTTTGCAGTTACACCTCAACTGATTTGCTTATTGGATAGTTTTGTCAGTAAGAGCTGGACCGCAGACAACAAATACGGATATTAGCTGACTTGATACTAGGAAATAATTATTTATTTGAAAAAAAAACTCTTAAATTACAATTTCTTAAACTGTTCCGAAATGTCAGAACAATTAATGTGATTTCGAACGCGTTAGTGCAAACTAGCAAATGCATCCAGCCTTTCTTGTTCTTCTCTTTAAAATTTTGATTATTTTTCATTCGCAATAGATATTAACTGTCCTTTCTCGGCAATTTTGCTATCGAAAATTCCTGAAATTATGAGAATTAAGTCTAATAGTTAATCCGCATTAGTTGCCTTAATTCCTGAGATAATTCCGACTTAAGCTATTAACGCCGTCGTCTGTCTAGGCTATTACATGGCTGCACTTACATAGAAGGGAGGGACACCTTTTATATTCATTTTGATTCCTTGTTCAATGCTAGTGAATGTACTTTTTTATCTATAATATTATTAACTGATGCACACTAATCACTTATATGCAATTCCCGCAGGCCATGGCAACTCGTCGGAAAATTTGGAACGTACCCAGCAAAGATGAAGCCGTGCTCTGGTTGTGGGCCGCACACAATGAAGTAAATAATCGGTTAGCTGGTGATGACACTGAGGATCCTCAATTTGCCAAAATACAATTTCCCAGCGAATCAAGTTGTCATCAGTGCCGCAGAAGTGATCAAAGTAAAACTGACGTCAACTGGGATAAGGATGCCGTACTCAGTTTCCTTAAAAATATACACAATCCCGGCTTTGTCAGCCGTTACGGTATCGACAACGAAGCTGTGTTGCAGCCATCGCTGGATAAGTTGCGCCAAAAACGCAGGGTCGGTAATGTGTTCTCCGAAATGGACATGCGCATGGGTATGTTGTTGTATGGGTTCTGTGTCATCATGATGGTTGTTGCATTCAAACTATTCGCCATTAAAGGTTATCGCAAAAGGCCATATATGCATGACGCGCTCGGAAAAGTCTAACATAGCACCATGGAGATGTCAAGTAATAATAATAATAATAATAGAAAACGCAGTGAAAATGACAAAGTTTCACCATTATGTGAAACAGAGTGATACATGAGACGAAAACTTGTTTTTTACAAGACAAAGACAAGGACTCTCAATTAAGATTCCATTTATAGTGTAATATGTATATAATGATGTGAAGATTATGGCTTGAGCATAGACTTGAGGTGTAAGCATTTGAGCATTTCAAAAGAAATCGAAAGTAACTATTTTTAAAAGCAAAATAAATTCTAAAATTATTGTTGATCAATTACGTTGCTTAATATACATATTTACAATGAATACAAAAATTCTCAATACTGTAATTCCAATGATGTTAGTTAGCTATACATATGTACATTTATACAAGCCTTCCATACATAATATTGTATATTTTTAAGAAATGAGCGATTGTTGTAACGAACCCACAGAAATTACATACATTTATGGTATATTATAAGCAACTGCACCTACAACAAATTTTTATTACTTTTTTTACTCTGACACGCGACACGACAAACATAAATATATATGTACGAGTATGTACGAGTGTTTATGGAAACAAGTAGCATTTTCTTTATGCCAATTTGTGATCCGTAATATAAAATCTAGTTTATGATTGCAAAGTCAAATAAACCGAGCAGCTGATAATTTGCTATTGTGATGCACATCGGACTCATTATATTAATAGATTTATTTGTAAATAAATAGAATAAAAACATCATTGAATCTCTCTTTAATTCCACACCCAAACAAAGAAGACACATTTGAGCTGTGGCAGTAAATTGATAAGATAAGCTTTTGTTGTACGAGTTTGTTTGCTGTTATTGAAAGTGTAAGCGTGTAAAACACACATCCGGGGCATGTCCACATTGTAGTAACAAGACAATGAAATCGCTACCGAGATGTAAGATGTAGTGAAACAACAAATGCAAGCAACCATTCACAGATAACATTGCTAAATTTAATTATTAACAATGAACACATAATAAAACTGCAGGCCATCGCAAATGTAAACAAGTCGTTACCATAGACTACGGTACAATACAAAAACGAATTTCAAAATTTTTGTTTTTGGAAATTTCGTTTTTTTAGCCATGTGGTTATAATTTCGTGATATGGAGTTTGGTATGTACATATATATATTAGGTTAGGGAAAAAGAAATACATTATTTTTTGCGAATGGTTTAAAAGTGTTTTATGGTCGAAATTTAGTTCCTGGACTGTGTTATTGCCATGCCGGTCAAGTTCGATTATTTCTGTGATTTTAACGACATTTTCTTTAACAACAAAAATGCCTGAAAGGCATTGATGAAACCAAAATTGCCCCTAATTAGCTGTTACAGTATCGGCACCATAAACACTATTCACAATTTCAGGCCCGGCTTGCATTTTCGTCTTTATCGAATTTTCCATTGTTAACTTCCTGTAACTCACAACTGAATAGAACAAACAAAAAACAGCAAACAAATTTTTTTAATGTGAAATGTCACCTTGACAACGAGTATAAACTTTATAACTCTAACACTTTAAACACTACAGCCATTTACTAAAAAAATAATGGATTTCTTTTTCCCCAAACTAATATATCTGATGGCGGCCGCCGTAGCCGAATGGATTGGTGCATGACTACCATTCGGAATTCGCAGAGAGAACGTTGGTTCGAATCTCGGCGAAACACCAAAATTAAGAAAAACATTTTTCTAATAGCGGTCGCCCCTCGGTAGGCAATGGCAAACCTCCGAGTGTATTTTTGCCATGAAAAAGCTCCTTATAAAAATATCTGCCGTTCGGAGTCGGCTGCCGAATCCGAATAACAGATGACAGTACAACTCAGAGGCTTGTCATTGCCTCCCGAGGGTGCCCGTTCCAGAAAAAACTTGTTCTATCGTTTGGCGTTTCATGCCCAAGTTTCAAACCCAGACACTATCGAATGGTAGTCACGCATCAACCCATTCGACTCTAACTACCGCCGGTATAAGGCAGACTATTACGATTATGTTGACCTTAATTAGTTTTGTCTTTCAAATATGCTGTACTAAGAATTGTCTAAAAATATTCCTGCTAAGCAACACAACTTTTTGCTTACGTTATAAGAAAATATCCCAACTTTAAGGGGTTATATATGTACCTTGTGTTGGACTAAAAAATCGAAAATTTTTTTATGGCATGTTCTAAAAGTGCATCATCTTAAAAATATAAATTCAAAAAATCATAAAGATCGGAGCACTAGAACGAAAGTTACAGACCATGGAAGCGCGCGACCTTTCTTGGAACGAGAAGTGTACGCAAAACTTTAGACGCGATTATCTCGAAGTCGTGTTTATTGAAAATTACCGTCGCAGTGATCATTATTTATCAAAAACTATTTGACCGATTTGCATACACTTTTTTTTAATTACTCGAAGTTACAACCTCGTCAATCTGAACGGTTCACTTTTTATAAATATTTGCATAGTTCGCTGGAATTATATTAATTTTTTTTTTTTAGTTTTTCAACCTCTCCAAAATCGTTTTTTTGGTGCAAAGCGGTTTTCATATCGAGAAAATTTTTGTTTGGGTAAATAAACCGTTCAGATTCACTAAACAACATTTTTCTACAATAATCATTTAATTTTTTTGATTTCAGACTCCGGATGAATATCGTCCAAAGCCGGTATGTAACCTGTTAGGTTCAGTAGATATTGTGTATGGTACTGGATCTCGTCAGCATAGTCTAAAAGATGCCTCCTGACATTCCAAGAGGTTGCTTAGCCTCCAGCAAGTGCCTGCAGATGTAATTCCTGGGGTAGCAGCCCATCAAGAATTGCTTGTTGGATATCCTACTATTCGATTTAACAGGGATCATAGTAGCCTCGCTATGAAGATGTTGTAAAGGATGCATACCATGGCAGTATTTTGGCAGATTTGGAGTTTCATCCACGGCGTGTCACTAGTCACAGGCGACTAAATGAGCGTGCATAATTCAGAACCGGCCGGCCAATTGCTTTACTTGTCACCAGCAACAGTTCTTTTTAGACCTTACTGAGGAGAGCAAACTAATAAAGATTACATCCAGTAATTAGTAGTTGTTAACAGTCGGTATTGGTGTGTCATTCATTTTAATCTTCAGCTGTAGATTGACCTCCTTCATCCACATGGTGAATAGAGCCGCCGTGGATTTAGTGGGGCAATTTTGGATTTTCCTTACAGCGAAGAAGCGAGAAAAGCTGAAGAGATAAGCGTTCATTTTTGAGCACAAGCCATCAGTACTATTGCCAGACGCCAATATCAAGCAATCGTCTTCGCATAAGATGAGTGAAACTCCTTCTGGTCGTTAGGGATGCTTTGAAATATACATAGACGGTAAGAAGCAAGGTTGAAAGGGCACTACCCTGTGGGACACCTTGCTTTTTTCTCTTCTGTTTTGAGTTTTAGTTCCGAAATATTACTGACTAGTGTCGACCACACAGGTAGTTTGTGGACCCCTCCGACGGCGGAAGAATCAACTGTTGAATATCATTGAAAGGCGAGTAATGGCTAACTGTATCGAAAGCCTCCAATAAGTCTGACGTCCTACTCCCCCAGAAGCAGTTTTGGTTAAGCTCGCGGTTAATCCGTGTGTTTATGGACCTGTGGTGGTATAAACTAGACTTGTCTAGTGCGCTGAACCCTACCAAGCTCTTTGCCCTCTTTGCCTTGGGAAAAAATCAATTTTTTCAATATTTTACATATATGTAATTGGATGAGGCATTGTGACGAGTAAAAGGAACAAAAGACCTTTAGGTCGAAGTGCAAATCTTCAATTAATTTAATTCTAAATCTCATACTTATAAATTATTTGCAATAAATTTATTCCAGATTTATTAGCATTTAGTTAATCGCAAATCGCGAATCGTGTATTTATTATTAGTTCATAAAATCATCAACGTCTTACAACTAAAAATCATGTAGGCATAAATGAGCGTCAGCTTACAAACGAAACTACAATCACGAAATATATGTTTTTAGTCCAGTAATTTCTTCTTCGACTTAGGTGTAGATATCGTTTTGAGCGCCACTCTTCTTGGCGTCCTATTGCTTGATATGGGTGTTTTCGGTGTTGGGGTCTTCATAGAATCTTCATTTGTAGTAGATGTCTCAGCAACTATAGATTTTTCGGCATCTTTATTACCTAGTTCAGTTGTCGCCTTAGCAGTACCTGCCATAGAATTGTCTATGGAATCCTCGTATACCAAACGTATATCTTCTGTGCACTCCAGCGTGGTATCGTTGATTACGGCCGGTTTTGAAGTACCAGTAACATTCAATTTAACAGTCAAATCGTCTTTTGTTGATTGCGGTGCCGTCTGCTTTGCAGATCCCTCATCGTCCACTTCCATAGGTGTTGGCCAAGCATCAAGCGCTACTTCCTCCACACTTGTGGTAACCGGTGGTGCTGGCGCTACAATAATTGCACGCGGCGTTCGCCGCACTGATATTGGTGTTGCACTCTTAGACTGTCGCGTTGCACAAGCACTTAGTTTAGCACCGGATGCTGGAGACTGAATGCCCTGTGCTGGTATATTTGTAGCCATAGTAGAATTAAGAGTAGCTCCACTCGTTGATGGTGTGTTAGTGGTTTTGATTATGTTAGGTAATGGAGCACCACGGGGAGTGCGTCTAACCATTATCGGTGTGACTGGACGACTCTTTTTCTCCGGCGATTCAAATCTTTCATCGGAACTAAGAATTTCTTTGTCGATAATAATTGTAGCGCCAAGTGTTTTCGTAATTGCCAAAGCTGCTGTAGAATTACTAGAGTTCTTTAGTGCGTCATTACCAACAATATCTTTATCTGTTGGTGGTATAACTTTTTCTTCGCCTTTCACACATTTTGAGTCTTCAATGGATTTTCGCTGTACTGCTTGCACTTCTATTACTTCATCAGTTTTTTGCTCTTCGGGTATTTCAGCTAGTGGATCGCGCTTCGCCGTACCAGACTCCTTCTGCTCATCGGTAGATGTTTTACTCTCTTTTACGCTTTGCCCATCGTTTTCCTTTTGCTTCTTGGTTTTTTTTACTACTGCGCTTGTATCATTGGCACTAAGAATTTGTGCCGCGTTTTCATATTCTTCTCCTAATTCGCCTGCCTCAAAGGTGATTAGCGAACAGAAACCATCGGTGCTTGATACAACCACAATGCGGCCATCACTTGACCAGGTTACATCGGTCAACCGGGTGTAATGGATGTTCGAGATAACAGCAAAAGGTTGGCGCTGCTGTGTATCATAAAAGTAAACCGAACTACGTGTAGCTACTGCGAATATCATGCGATAAGGCAGTGGCACAACTGGTGGATTAACATCGGCTTTATGTGGCCGCAATCTATACAGAATCGGGCAACATCGCACCGCTACAGTGTACTGTCCAGGACAAGGTAATACAATAGCAGGCTGACGAAAAGCGTGACGGCTAAAGACATAAGTGGTGTGCAACGATTGAGCGACACCTTCAATTTCCGCAACACCAGCAGGTGTCAGCAGCAACTTGCCATCTGGCGTAAAACAGAGTCGACGAAAGAATGTTTGTAGCGTGTCATCGTGGAATAAACGCAATCGTTGTCCATGCAGTTCATGGCCCTCACTCACAGGCAGCGATGTTTTGTTAATACGATACAGAACCCTTTTTGTTTGTATGTCGAAAATACGCAGAAATCTACAGGAAGCAAACAGTTATTTACTTTAGTGCTGACTAAATAATGGATATCGGTACTATTAAAGTTTCATGAAATAAAGAGATCTAGAGAATCGGAGTTATAAATATCAATTGTAAATGTAATGCGCCGGAAAAACAAAAGGTACCATAATTACTCAGATTTATATTGAGTAAATATTTTGTTTTCAACTGCATTCCACAAAAGTATGTGAATAAGGATGTATGCTCTTACAACTGATCTTGAAAAATTATGTCAGTATCCCTTGGCATAATATTCATGAATTTTTAATAGTTCCCCTTTGTTTTACTTTACCTATCTGAGCTTAGTGTTGCAATATACTGATTTTTTGGATCCCAAGCCACTCCTTGAACAAACGACTTATGATCCCGCAACATGCCAATTGATTTGCCTTTGTGCACATCCCAAACAATAGCTGTGTTATCCACTGAGCCACTTACGAGAAACTGGGAGTTCGGAGCCCAGCTCAAGTCATAAATATCCTCCATGTGGCCTCGTAATACCTTCAAAACAATCCATACTTCTTTGTCTTGTTCGTTAGTGTTGTCTAATATATTCAACGGTTCCAGTTCACCTTTCTGCTTCCAAATAAATACGACACTCTCGTCGTCTCCGGATGCTAACAGTTCGCCATTTGGTGACCATTTCACAGCATTCACAGCACGCTGATGGCGCGTTAGATCTGCAACTAATTCTAACTCTATATCGTTTTCGTTCTCGGTATAATTCATGTACCAGATGAGTACGTGGGCATCCGTTCCACCAGAGGCAAGGCGATGTTTAGCAATGGATTTTTCTGCCAGCCCGACTGATTGAGGCTGTATATCAACACTCAGCACTGGATCGCGATTGTGCCAAGATATTTCGGGTATTTTGCACTTCATGCTTCAGCTATTTACTTTATAATTTTACTTGAAGCTGAAATCTTTATTAACAATCACTTATTGCAACCACAAGTCAATCGAAAGCAAAAATTGTATTTACGCGCCAAATCCCCATCAACAGAACACACCTCTGCTTTGCAATGTCAAAAGTAAGATAGACCAAAACAAAATAAAAATAAGGTTACCGCATACAATTTTAATTTCGGAAATATACAATAATTCGGAGTTTTAGGATTATATGAATATTTTCAAGAAAGTATCTTAAAAACCCAGTGTAAAGATCTGCAAAATTAAAATTTATGGGGCTGTGCTTTCCTTTTCTACCACGATATATTTGCTTATAATGTCTAAGTGCGTGGCCCGAATTTAAAAATTATAACACGCAAATGTAGTCACTATATCAGCCTTTTGATTTATATTACTTTTTATAAATTAAAATTAAGAATAAATAGCAATATTTAACGTTAAAAATACGTCTTTTTTGCATAAGCTTGAAAAAATGCCCTATTACAGACGCCTATTTCACTTAAATACAAACACAGAAAAGTACCAAAATCACTTATAAACATTCCTTATTACATTAAGATTCGATTTAAATCTATTTTTACTAAATAATAGTCCAAATTCTATTAAAATTCTATTATTACAAATGTTCTTCTAACCGTTTGTAATACCGTGCAGAATAAATTTGAGGAGCGAACTGTCAAACGAACGATGAGAGAGAGAAGAACAAAGCGAAATAAGAAAAACCCAGTCAACCAAAAAGGAGCACTTCTTTTATTGTTATTTCTATTATTTATAGGGGCGCTTTTTTGATTTCAAATATACATATTTATATACAATATATGTAACAAAAACAAATATTTTTACAAATACTGAAAATTTGGAATAAAAATTGCGCGATTTTTAGTCCAAATTTTCGCCTGCGGCGCTTTTTTGCTTTCAAATATACATATACAAAAAAAATTTTTATAAATAGTGAAATAATGCAAAATCGGACAATTTTTGACCTAAATTTTCGCCATCGGCACTCATAACTTTTACGATAAAACCACGTTTTAATAAGTGCTATGAAATATAAAACCTAATTTAAATGCTTGCTGCGTTGACGACTGCTGTATACTCTTCTCTTCAACTGTATTTCAGTACAAACTGCAAATGCGGTCGGACAAAACCTAATTTTTAAACTTCTCCTGG
Organism: Anastrepha obliqua; assembly: GCF_027943255.1. NCBI lineage: Eukaryota > Metazoa > Arthropoda > Insecta > Diptera > Tephritidae > Anastrepha > Anastrepha obliqua. The sequence goes on from NC_072895.1 coordinate 40,611,830, forward strand.
GGGTTCCATAGGGACACCAGGAGGTTGGGACTTTCACAGTTATAATGGTGTGACCTTGCTCTTTCTAAAGGGCGTGGTGGGTGGTGCCACGCTCCCTCCCTCTCCGTCCCCCATTCAAATATATCGTGGTAGTAAAGGAAAGTTTTGCCATTTATGGTTATGCATTTAAATTTCGTATTAAATGAATTCGGAAACAACTTTTTGCCACTTTACAAGTCCCATATACTATCTAAAGAAAAAGTGCACAACAGCTCGATCTGAAACTTCAAACGAAGATGCCAGTTTAAAAATAATAAGGATTTTGAAATATATAACACAAAAATATACTTTAAAGTTTGAATTTTATTATATTTAAATTTGATTGGGACAGTATATTTTTTCTGATAATTTCAGTGTTTTTTTTTTACAAAAAATGTAAATGCCCCTGAAGGAGAGGAGGTATAATGGCAATATCGCTTATATTTTAAGTATAATAATAATAATTGAAACACTATGCTATTCTAATCGAATTCTAAAATTCTTTTATGGCTCACCGGTTTTGAAAGAAATTTAATACTAAATATTGAAAAAATTTAACAATAAACCTGAATGCGAACTTTCGACATAGCTAAAGCATTTACAGCCTCGTATATTTGGTTTACAAAAATGGAATACGTTCTTAAACTGAATAAAAATAAATACGAATAAGTAGCTTAATTTACATTTCAATGTATGCATTGAAGAGGATGTTCCTTCCTTTTTTGTAATCAACTATATATTTTTATTTTATAAATTACCTTAAAATTTAATAGACCATACCGCACGATCGGACGAAGGTCGATTGCCGCCTCTTTAATTCCCTCATTCTTATCAATACTTGTAATAGCTAAATGAATTTTGTTTTGCCAATTAGAAGCAGTTACAGCAACACAAGGAAAAAACAAAAACATAGTTATACAATCCAAATGTATATTCCTTCAATGGTTGGATGAACTTTCAGTGAAGTACGGGTGTTGCATGGCCTGTTCCGCACTAATGCGCTGATTTGGCCGACACACTAATAGCTTCTGCAGTAAGTCCCGACCCTTGGAATTTAGACGGGGTACTATTTGGCTCCACGATGTAATAGGCGGAAAGGCTATAAAAAAAAGTTTATCCATATGAAATTTTTAAAATTTTCCAGAGGTTATATTCTGCACATACATGGAAGCGCCACATAGTCAGCCAAATGAGTCACTCCAGGCCATGATTCTTCTGAAGGAGTACCAAGTACACGGAAGATTTTCATCAGCTGATCCAAAACATCTGAGCCAGGGAAAAGTGGGCGACCGGCATCGGCAAGCTCAGCGAAGATGCAACCAGCCGACCACATATCGATGCTGGTTGTATATAGCTTTGCGCCAAAGAGTACATCTGGCGGTCGATACCACAGCGTAACTACTTCAGCAGAGTAGCACTTGACAGGAATGCCAAACGCACGCGCGAGACCTTTAAAACAATAAAGCACAATACAATTTCACTTTCTCTTCACAAAGTTTTTTGTTTACCAAAATCAGCTAGTTTTAGCTCCCCGTTTTTATTTATTAATAAATTCTGTGGCTTCAAGTCACGATGGAGTACATTGTGGCTGTGACAGAACGCAAGTCCACGCAACAGTTGTAACATAAAGCTGCGACAAACTGCCATATCGATTTCTCCATTTAAACTATCAAAGTATTTCTTCAAATCCTGGTCGCAATGCTCAAAAACCAGCGTCAGCTTCTTGTCTGAATGCAGCACATCATAGAGACGCACAATGTTTTTGTGCTTCAACTCCTGTATTTACATACAAACATATTCATCGTGCAAACATATTAAATCGAAAACAAACAAAAAAATTTTCTTCCTCCCACACACCTTTAGAAGACAAATTTCCCTAAGGGCTGAGCTGGGTACTCCCTCGTCGTCTTCATCCAAACGGACACGTTTCAATGCCACAATCTCCATGGTCTCGCGATTGCGACCCTTAAACACAGTACCATAGGTACCCTCACCGATTTTTTCCAATTTTTCATATTTTTGCATTTTAAGCAACACACAAAACAACCGGTAACTAACTTAATTTATAGCCAGCAATTTTATCAAAAATTTGCAAATTTCTTAAAACATTTACTCCAGTGTTGTAAATGTTCGCTTGAGTTTTAAAATAATACGAAAATAGAAATGTTCTAAAAACTGATAAGAGATGTCTTGTGAGGAGTTGCAGATTGGCATAACACGAATAAATAAATTTTAAACTACCGTCTATACTAAGTAAGTACGTCTTTCACAAACAAAAATTTAAATATTTAGTTAAATATTAATTCTAAAAGCTATTGTTAATTAATTCTAAATAAACACTTTATTATTGTCTAATGCGTTCTAAAAGTGAGTAGTGTTGTAAAGCAGCTTAACAGCTGTGTATTTTTTCGCATTACCTTTTCCCAAGGCTTCTTAAATGTCAATTGGGAAAAATCTGTTGTGGATAGAGTAGTTACTTTGCAAAAAATCCTATCAAATGTACATTAATTGTAAACTATTATTCGGAAAAACGTATTTAAATATATCAATTTAATGTCTGTGTTCTACGCAGCAGAGTGGAAGATGTATTAACGTAGCGGAAAAGTAAATATAACATGAGTAAATTGAAGTCATTAGCCGCGGTGAGAGGCGCTGTTGCTCGTTTTGCCCTGCTATTTGCAATCGTAGTCGCAGTCGATGACGCTGTCTTGTTGGCCAACGGGCGGCTTTGTCAGCATCGCAGTCATAATTGTCGCTGCCGCTGTTTTTAAAAGTCGATTTACTTCAGTGATAATTACTCCCCCTTTTTGGATACCTCGATATGTTCTTTACTGTGTTTGGCTACTGTTGCTCTACTGATAACTTCAATTAGGCAGTGCAAAGCAAAAACTGCGCTGAAATTTGATCAATGATAGGAAAAATTTTTGAGTATTAGTCAACGTTGATAAAAATAATACCTTAAGAAAAATGACGAAATTTGAATGTTGATTTGCTTAATTACATTCTACACTTTTTATTTAATTTCAGAGGGTCATCATCATTGAATTCTTCACTTGTTATCGCGAGGTCGTTGGGTCATCAACGATACACCCGCTGGAAAGAAATAACGCAGTTACCAGTGTTGCCTCTAAACAGTGCACATTTTAGCTAATTTAAGTTTAACAACTTTACGATGGTGCCGCCAAAGGATAATGTGGACCTAGAGTGCTTTCTGGTAACAAAGCACTCGTGGAAGGGGAAATACAAACGTATTTTGGCTATTGGCACCACGGGCATCTCCACATATAATCCGGATAAATCTGATCTGACAAATCGTTGGACTTATTCAGACATTGTTTCGGCGGCACCAAGCAAAACCTCAAATGTTAGTGAGCCCATTTCGTTTTACACAAATGTTTTAATAAAAATATTTCATTTCATCCACTGCAGATACCTAATGAATTTGTGATAACTATAAAAAAAGAGAAACGCGTCGATTCCATACGACTTTCATCTGAATATCGCAATGACATACTTTGTTCGATATTAAAATACTACAAAGAATTTGCTGATAAGCCGAAAAATTCACAAGTAAGTTTGTTGAGCTAACACGCCCATTCGATTTATTTATACCAGATTTGTCTTTGTTTATATGTACGTATGTAGGTTTTTGTTATTTTTACTTAAATGTTTGTTTACATTATGCTTGCAGCGTTTCCCTGCTTATAAGTATCATTGGTCCGGCATCAGTTTACCCACAATGCTTGAAGTCACGCCGTGCTCATTAGATCAGTTAGATCCAACAACCAATGAAGTGCTCACAAGCTACATGTACAAAGACATAGAAGGCATAATAGGTACTAATAGTTCTTTTGTCATAATATTCTGAAAACTGAATGCATGTAATGGGCTTTAACCACATATATAATTGAATTAAATGTAAAATTAACACTGATTGAGACAATTGCATTGAGCTAACATTTTAGGAATTTCAGAATCAGTACAGGACTCCCAAGAATTTCATATAACACTTTTTTTCTGAACCTAATGCATTCTAACCAGTTAAAGTTCCCTTAAATCACTTAAAAATTTTTCTAAAACAATTTTTTTCTAACCCAATTTAATTTGAATTACTTGTCTGCCTTCTCTACGTTATAAGTAGGCATTTCGGACTATGACGGTGGCATTGTTATGGCCCATGGTGGCTTCAGTCGTCTACATCTCTTTCGAGCATTGAACCATCATGAGATTGTGCAGAATATTGTTCAACGATCAGTTCAGTTTCTTGGTATTGAAACTAAGATACTCAAAAGCCAAATAACACTTGAGCAATTCGAACGCCAAAGGTTTGGTGAATATAGGTAAATATTTTGTGTGTGTATATTCAAATTGCCAAATTTACTTCATACATATACATTAATTGTAATAATATAATACTTCACTAACAGCGGTGATCAGTACCAAACGTCTATGACCGAGTTCACTGTGCAAAAGATTACACCACGTCATCCGGATCCAGTGAAGCGCATACTTTGCCTCACGGAAGCAACACTACTGGAACGCGATCCGCAGACATATAGCGTGTGCACGTTACGTTTATTATCGAATGTATTTGCGCTTGTGCGCGATAAAGACAATTTACAACGTTTTTATATAGAATATAAAAATGGAATATTGCGACAGTATTTAACAAATGATCGCGATTCGTTATTGGCTACGCTATTGGATGCTGTGCGATCGAGCGGTAACAAGGATGTGCATGTACGCATAAGCAAGACACCGCGCGGTAAGCGTTATGTACCATTTAATTGTTCCGTTGATGAGGAAACCGAAGCGAATTTGCTGCGTTTGATTATCAATAATGTGCAAAATCCAACGAAACGATTCGAAGTACTGGAACGCTTCAATGCCAATATTCCGCACAGTGGCCTCAATTACAGTGTAACGCAAGATGTAAGTAATAAAAAACACCCATTGGGAATGTTAATTAAATTTTGTTTACTAAATAATTTTCAGAGTCTCTTTGCCGAGAATAAAGAGAAACTCATCTTGAGTGCATTACAAGCACTGGCACAAAAAGAACTAGACAATCCAACAGCACAATTGAACAATCTCGAAATAGAAGCAATTTTTCACGCGCTCACACGTTTACTTGCTAGTAAAGTGGGCTATGGTGCATTTACAAATTTACCGGGGTAAGCTGTTTTAAAGTGATGTCTTTGGAAAATGCTATTCATAAACTTTCTAATGTAAACATTCTTATAGTTTTCGCGAAATTATTGGTACCAAAATTGTTGCCGCTCTACGCCGTAAAGATTTGGCTGTTACATACTCCGCCATCGACATGATTAACTCACTGATGCATTCAGTGAATGCAGACCATGATTTGAAGCAAGAACAATTAAATAAATCATCGATACTTTCGTCAAAATCCTTTTTGGAAACATTGCTCAATATGTGGACAATGCATGTGGTATGCCCACGATTTAAATTTATTTTGTCAACAATTTTAATAGAAAATAAAACTGATATCAATATCTACTTTTCGTCAGAGTCATGGTAGCGGTGCGCTGGTACTTTCCGCCATGTTGGATTTCCTCACATTTGGTCTATGTGTGCCTTATAGCGAAACAACAGATGGCAAACAGTTTGATATTTTACTTGAATTGGTTGCCGAACGTGGTCGTTATTTGTACAAGCTATTTCAACATCCCTCACTGGCTATCGTTAAGGGTGCTGGACTTGTTTTACGCGCCATCATCGAGGAGGGTGAACTGCATGTGGCACAGCAGATGCAAGCGCTCGCTTTGGATGAAGCGGCTCTGTGTCGTCATCTACTTGTTGCTTTATATACGCCATCGAATGATCCAACATTGGCGACTCACCGCCAGTTATCGCGGCACTTAATTGGACTTTGGATTACGGACAGCGAGGAAGCGTTAGAATTATTTAAACGCATATTTGTAAGTGATTGAAATTGGGGAATAGCAAAAAAGCTTAACCATAAATTTTTGATTATAGCCCGCTGGCTTACTGATGTTCCTGGAGAGCGAGGAGAGCGTACCAAAGACTGATGTGGAGGATGATAAGTTGAATTTTCGGGACAATTTAAAACTTGCAATACAGCATTCCAATAGAAATAGAAAGAACGTAATAGAGAAACACTTACAGGTATGAGACGAAAATGTGCCAAATATTTTTTGTAGCAATATTAACCAAAGTTTCAGTGCATGTTTTAATTTAGTAAACGTAATTGAGTTTGAAAGTAGCGCTAAACATGCATTGAAAAACGGGGCCTTAAAATTGCCTCAAAGTATGTAATCATTTCATTTAATTATTGGAAATTCACCGACAATTGCTTCTCTAAGGCTTGTTTATTTTTTTATTCTAACAGGATATTAAGCATTGGGGTATGAATCTCTTGGAACAACAGGACCCCGCTGCTCAGGCTATTAAAAATCGTCCAGTAGTACTACGTAATAGGCGGCAGCGCAAGAAAAAAGACGATACTGTTTTAAATTTACCTTATTTCTTTTACAACTTTGCCAAAGACCACAGCTTGCCGAATTTGATATGGAATCACAAGGTTAGCTAACAAATTAAATCAAACTCAGGGTAGGGTAAATGCTAATTGGGGTGCCTAACATTCAGAAATCTTTCATTGACTCATTCAACATTTATCGCCAAGAATTTTTTATTTGTCTTGCCTTTCGCTCATTTGAATCGGTAACGAAACTTAAGGGCGAATAAATTGAAAAGAGTACTTCATACTTTCATCACATATACACATATGTGTGTGTATGTAGGTAGGTGAAATGGTGGAAGTATCAGTCTGGCACTCCCCAAGTAGCATTAAAGCACCGTTTTGCTAACATTTTGAGACCCCTAATGACACTGTATGTACTTCACATAGATATTTTTCAATTAAATTTTTTTCTTACAGACACGTGAGGAGTTACGTATTTGCTTGGAGAATGAATTACGTCAATTTATGAACGACCGTGACTTAGCAGGCAATATGATTGTGGCGTGGAATTACCAGGAATTCGAAGTCACTTATCAGGTATAATCATTTGAGAAGAAAATCAAACAAAAATTTACAGGCATAAAATAATAATTAAAAAACCTTCTTTCCTTTTAGTGCTTGGCTGATGAAATCCAAATTGGTGACTATTACATACGTCTAATCTTGGAGAAAGACGACTGGCCCCAAAATCTTGTGAAAGATCCGTAAGTATATTATATTTTTAGCCCTAGCCCAGAATCTATTTATTTATTTTCCTATCGTTTTAGTATCGAACTTTTTAATGCACTTTATCGCCGTGTTCTCTGCCGCCAGCGTGTCAATGATGACCAACTTACAGTAGTGTCATTGCAAGCACTTGCAAAGGTCTATCGTCGTTATCACAAAGAAATCGGCCGTTTTAGTGATATGTCATATATATTGCAATTAACCGATCGTGTATGTAGTTGTATAATTTTTGTGCACACATTTTGTTCTAATAACAAAATTTTTAATTTGAAATTTGATTTGTAGTGCCTCTCACCATCACTGCGCGATGCACTTATTAATCTTATATCCTGCCTAGTGTTGGAGAAATCTAATTGCCGTCCACTTGTTGATCACGTGCAGTGCCTTGTCGACTTGATCACTCTGGCACACTTGCATAAGGGGCGCGCACAGCCTAATACAAAAACTAATGTCATAGAGGCTGGGCCGAATATGGAGGCTTATGAGGAGAAAGATTGGTATTATAATATCGAAAAGGAAGGACAGAAGCCGGAGCGTCAAGGTCCCATTACATATTCAGAATTGAAAGAACTCTGGCAAAAGGGTGTCATTACACCGAAAACTCGTTGCTGGGCTATCGGTATGGATGGTTGGCGCTCGCTACAACAAATTCCTCAACTAAAATGGTGCCTTATCGCCAAGGGTACACCCATTTACAACGAGACCGAACTGTCATCAAAGTTGTTGGACATACTTATAAAATGCACGAGCTTCTTTCCAAGTCGCACACAAAACGGCACTGCCGTACTTATTCCCGGACCTAAGTTATCACGCAAATTGTCCGAATTTGTGTGTTTGCCACATATTGTGCAGGTGTGTCTTACACATGATCCCGGCTTGCTCGAACGCGTTGCCACGCTACTGTGCCAGATTATGGAAGACAATCCGGAAATGCCGAAAGTGTACTTGACGGGTGTATTTTATTTTATGCTCATGTACACCGGTAGCAATATACTGCCGATAACAAAGTTCCTAAAAATGACACACATGAAACAGGGCTTTCGCAGTGATGAGGTAAATATTATCAGATTAATTTTGTATACGCAATTTTATTGTAAATATTTTCAGACATCGCAATCCGGCATAATGCATCGCAGTATATTAGGGCAATTGCTGCCAGAGGCAATGGTATGCTTTTTGGAAAATTACAGCGCTGAGAAATTCGCGGAAATATTTTTAGGTGAATTTGATACGCCTGAGGCGATTTGGAGTTCAGAAATGCGACGTTTGCTCATTGAAAAAATATCTGCTCACATTGCTGATTTTACGCCTCGTTTAAAGGGCCACACGATGGCGCGGTAAGTTTTACAGCAATTGAATTAATTCACAAATAAAACCTAAAATGAAGTGCTATTAAACTAATTGATTCACATCATCTATTGCAGCTATCCTTACCTTGCCATACCGGCGATTAGCTACCCGCAGCTGGAAAATGAACTCTTCTGCCATATCTATTACTTGCGTCACCTTTGCGATACGCAAAAATTCCCCAATTGGCCCATTGCTGATCCGGTGCAGCTGTTGAAACACACCTTAGAAGCTTGGCGCAAGGAGGTTGAAAAGAAACCACCACAAATGACTGTGCAGCAGGCATATCAAGATCTCGGCATCGATTTGACAAAAACACCAAAGCCAGATGAATCGATGATACGCAAAAGTTACTATCGTTTAGCGCAAATGTATCATCCAGATAAGAATCCAAATGGTCGTGAGGTATTCGAGAGAGTCAATCAGGCTTATGAGTTTTTGTGCTCGCGTTCGGTGTGGTCTTCAGGTGGGCCGGATCCCAAAAACATAGTCCTGGTATTACGTACACAAAGTATACTTTTTGAGCGTTATGCTAATGGTGAGTTTACTTATATTAGTAAATCTTATCTTAAATTTTAGCCATAAATGCTTATCTGTTTGTTTTGCATCCATTTAGTCTTGCGCCCCTATAAGTATGCTGGCTACCCACAGTTGATTAAGACCATACGTCTGGAGACGCGCGATGATGATCTTTTCTCAAAAGAAGTGCAATTGTTGTCGGCCGCATCAGAGCTTTGCTATCACACTGTACATTGCTCAGCATTAAATGCGGAAGAGTTGCGACGCGAAGAGGGCATTGAAGCACTTTTGGAGGCCTACACTCGATGCGTATCAATTTTGGGCGTCGATTCTAAACCCGACTCGCTACACTATCAAGTAATTTCGAATGTGACGCGTTGCTTTGAAGTGGCCTGTAACTTTGAGAAATGCAAACAAAAGATTATTACCTTGCCACAATTGCTTTCGGATGTCTGCCGCGTAGTCTACTTTAAGGTACAGAAAAACATAACCAAGTTATTGCTCTATTGAGACGCTCTTTTTACTACTCCCCTTAGCATACACTCTCGGTTAGCCTAGTGACCAGCATGGCGGCGAACAACTACGAACTTCAATGTAATTTAGTGCGTAACGGCGTGCTCTGGTCGCTTCTCCTCTTCTGGTTCGATTATGATTATACGTTGGACGAAAGTGGCGTGCAGGCCAGTGATAAAACCAATCAGCAACAGGTTGCTAACACCCTAGCCAAAATGGCTGTTCTGGCTTGCATTGCTCTCGCCGGTTACGGTTTGGATTTACATAAGGCGACGAATGGCGCTGATAATAGTGGCGGTGATGGTAATGACTCACCTACCACAACTGCAAAAGCGTCAAAAATAAATCCTGCTATCGCTTCGCCATCCTCCTCCGCGTATACGAAAAATGCGCACAACCCACTGCAAAACACCAGCAAACAATTAGCAATAACGAGTAGCGGCTCGGTCGATGCTGAGCCAAAGACTGCCGTTGCTAAGCAGGACTCTAATGCCAGTAACAAATCCGATGCACTTTCTAATGCATCGTCCACTGAGAAGGAAGGAAACGGCGAGACGAATGGCAATACAATCGCTAAGACAAACGACTCGAACCTACCGAAGTATACAATAGTCTCTGAGCCGAGAAATACAATCGTGAAGCAGGTGCTGGATCGCTTGCTCACGCCGTACATAGCAAATAAATTGCCCAAAGAGCGCGCCGGCGATGTGAGTTGAAGAGCAAACTTTTAATTGATTTATGTTTTTTTTTTGTAATTTTCTTTTTCCTCTTTAGATTTTGAAAGTACTTACATCAAATACGCGCAACCCCTACTTGATATGGGACAACGGCACACGAGCGCAATTGGTTGATTTCTTAGAGACCCAGCGTACAACAGCTGTAAAGGAAACATTTGAAGATATAGCTGAGGTTTATAATTTAGTATCAGAATTCCAGTACGACGCTTGCAAGTAAGTGTAATAAGCCAAAGCACGCTAACGAGATTTATTAAAAAAAAACCTTCGTTTCGCTATAGAGACGAGCTACAAATTGGCGGTGTCTACATACGCATCTATAACGAAATGCCAACATTCCCTATAACTAAACCGAAACAATTCATTATTGATCTGCTGGAGTATCTCAAGCAAGCATATCATTTCTTAACCACCACCAGCAGCAAAGAAGAAAATACCAATTTTCCTCCTACACCCATTGCGCCCACAAAAATTGTGCAAGATGGCATTCTAACACCCACACTTGCACCAAACCATCCACAACTACAACAGCAACCCGCTAGAATAGGCAAAACATTCGATGAGGTGCTGAACGCTTACAATCGCTCAAAGATACGCAATAAAATAGAAGCCAGTGCATTACTCGAACAACAACAAATCCAACAGCAATACATATACGATTTCGCCAACGATGCGGCATTGCAACAGCATGTGATAATGGTGCTGCAGGCCCTCATGGCTGTGATAAAGTGTAACGCCGAAGTAGAGATACAATGCATTGGTAATTTCAATATGATTTTCGGTTTTCTAGCACATAATTTGTTCAAAAATGTAAGTATAGGTAATTTTTATTTATTTTTTATATTTATTTATTGAAATATGCGTTTATTTACATTCGCAGAACACCGCCGTAAAAACGATTGCGCTTGAAGTCGTCGCCTTGGTGTCTCGTAATAAGGATTGTGTTTCAGAGATAGCGGCATGCGAATTGCTCGGCCAATTTTTGGTAGCGCTAAAAGACCCTGATTTACGCAACAGCCAAGTTAAAGTGCTCGAAACCATGTCTGGCCTCATGAATGTGCAAGAAATGATTAAGGAGGCGCAGAACAAAGGTGCCATCATTTATTTGCTGGATATGTTTTGTAATTCGCGCAATCCACAGATACGTGAAATGTGCGCCGAAATAATGGCAAAGATGACAGCGGATCGGTTAAGTGGGCCCAAGGTATGGACTACCCAATCAAGTATTTTTTATCTATATAACATGGAGATGGACATAGTGATATTCTCAGACCTCATTAATACGTTTTCTACAAAACTAAAACAATCAAAAAGCTTAGCAAAAGATGATTTCAAAATATTATGTATTATGGCTGGATTTCTAGTTTAAAATTTTATCAAGTTTTTCTTATAGGCATTATTATAAATGGCGCTTATACCCGTTTTGGGTGTTTGGTCGAGCTGCTCCTCCTATTAGTGGTGCATGTCCCTCCACATACGGAAGGATCTACAGTTTTATGTCGCCTCTAAACGGCAGATGGTCTTTATGAGACGCTTTTTTCATGGCAGAAATACACTCGGAGGTTTGCCATTGTTTGTCGAGGGGCGACCGCTATTAGAAAATCTTTTTCTATAAATTGCTATTTCATGGCCGGGTTTCAAACCCAAGCATTACCGAATGGTAGGCGCGCTCCAACACATTCATCTACGGAGACCGCTATTATCCATATTTTTAGCCAAACCTAATGCGATTTATCCTCAATGTTCTACCTATCACTGTTTTTTTCGCTTTTTACAGGTGCGCATTACAATTTCAAAGTTTCTCCCTCCACTTTTTGTCGACGCTATGGTTGAATCGCCACAGACTTCAGTGCAATTATTTGAATCAATACACGAGCATCCTGAACTGATATGGAATGATAAGACGAGAGGGAATGTATGTGAAGCGGTAGCAGATATGTGCGAGAGGTATTTGCTAGTGACTAAAATCTGATAGAAAATTTGAGAAATTAAATTTATATGGATTTTTTTTCTCTCTTTACAGCTTCTTTAGAGCGCAAAAGATCAACGATAAACATCTGTGGAAAGATCCCGAAATGCTCAAGGACATCATCTCCAATGAAATTGTTGTTGCGGGTGTATATTTGCGTTTGTTTGTGAGTAATCCTGCCTGGACATTACGCAAGCCGAAACAATTCTTGGCAGATTTGCTAGATTTTGTTGTAGAACAAATTAGCAAGAGATCCTCCGAGGCAAGTGTTCTTAAGTTGTAGTCAAAGGTATTTTAAATAAAATAACATTCTTCTTCCAAATAACAGAAAGACGCATTGGAGTTATCTACAAACGCTTTAGTGGAGTTATTACGCTCGCAGCCAAATCTGGCCGACGATATACCTATTTTGGGGCACATACCGAAGCTATTCAATTTACTGTCCGTACAGCCTAAAAGCACGCTATCAGTATTACATCAGCTCTCACTATCAGAGGTGATTACTTGTGAAGCTTTTAAAGCAGATTGTTTCTTTTTTTCAAAGCATTTATATTAAAAATTTCACCTTATTTACCGACAGTTTTGTGTAAGCGCTGTGTCGCAAACTGAATGCATACTTCCGCTAAAAAAATGCATGGAACAACATCGGGATTGCATTGAAAAGTCCTGTGAAACGCTAAGCAGACTATTCAAATACCAACACGTAAGCACTTTATAATATTTTATATACGCTTTATCTCATCGCACGAACGAAAATTATTGTAGGATTCGCTGATTAGTCAATCGTTAGAGGTTAATTTGGTGCCATTTTTATTGGGCCTCTTGGATAGCCGTCTAGAG